>NC_039364.1:106638616-107310780 GCF_003573695.1 Papaver somniferum
CGGGGTTAGTCCATTTAATTCTGGATAAGAAAAACTAAGTTAATTCTGATCTTAGTTTGTGCTTGTCAAAATATAGGATTCGATTATTCAAGTCTAGTTGATTCCTTGATAAGAAAAACTAGTTAACTAACCTAGTTTTTGTCTTGTCTAAAAGAAGGTGTAAGTTATTCTATGAATAATTAGAACCTGATAAGATAAATTTAGTTAATTATAATCTCTTTTGAGTCTTATCGAATAAAGCGATTATACATACATAATCGGTTCGGTTTGTAACTAAGTTATCTAGGTTGATCAATCGGACTAAGGCAAAATTGCTTTGGGCAATTGTTTCCTTGTTAACACACTAAAATAAGATTACTTAGGTAGTTTCGGTTTTAGTATTGGTTATCTAAAATGGTATGTGAAACCTTCGTGCTTAACTCTTATAGGTTGTACAGGTTCTTATGGATTTGTAAGATCCTTTCGGTTTGTTCTTATGTTTATTCGTTTCTTTGTCAATTTTCTGACAAAAAGGAGGAGAAATATATGGAGTAAACATGTGATTTATGATCACTATGAAGGGATATATGTTCTTAAACGTTATATCTAACGAAAAGAGTAAAGCATAGATTAAGGGGAGAAACATATCATCATGTTGTGTAGTATTTCATACTACAAAGGGGAATAACAAAGATGTTCAGATTGAATATATACCTAGCTTTTCTTTAGGGGAGTAAAGCTTTTGTTATTGAAATGTCAACAACGACATTTATTTTTTGAATATGTGCAGGATATTCTGCTGTTGAAACTCATAGCGTATGAAGAATGAACTATTTTGTAATTCGTTTATCTCCATATGTATTAAAGTTTTGTCACTAAAATTGACAAAATGGGAGATTGTTAGATTATTGCTCGGTTAAACCCCCAAGCGTTGGTATGTCAAGTTTGGTTGTCATATTTTAGTATCAAAACTCAATTAGAGTCTCTTGATTGAATGTACTAGGGTCAACTTCGTTTAGGTTAGACTAGAAAGTGTTAGAGCATTGCTCGGTTGAACTCACAAGTGTTGATATCTCAAGCTTGTTGTCAAATTTAGTTATCAAAACTATATCTTGATTTCTAGTCTACAATTAGTTAAGTCTCGGACTAGAATAAGAGTATGTAGTTGAGAATCGGACATCATTGCGTTCTACCGTTTGAAGTCGAAGATCAACTGAAGTTTTTGGACAACTTCTTAAAAAAAAAAGGTAAGTGAAGACTGAACCACTTATTTCTCAAGTTATATTCATCATTTTATATATGAGACATTATCGCATAACTAATTAGACTAACTTAAGCATATCAAGAATTTTGAGTCAAGTTTATTTTGGTAATTAGTTCTCGAAATATATATGACTAAGCTTAATGAACATTTTTTCATACTTGATGAATTTCGGTTAAGAATAATTTATTGTTCATAACCTAAATTATGATTCGAAAATAGCCTGGACAATGATATGTTTCATTCGAAAAATAGCCGAGAACAATGATATGTGTCATTGATGTTATTTGGGAATGTTTCGAATTAATTTAGAGAGAAATATGGAACTACTGAAAATCTGGATACATGACAGTATGCATACCAGTTTCACAAACTGGGAAAAATGTTATAGGTCCGGAGTCGCAGTACACGTACTTAGTACACGTACCGTAGTATCTATATGTCGACAGTGACTTAGTGGTACGCATACCCGGTATCGTACCACAAAAATTCTGTGAACTCGTGAAACTGGAATGGTACGCATACCTAGTATGCAAACCGAAAAAGAACTGTTGGTTTCGAAACCGGTGTGGTATTCATACCCGGTATGCAAACCGTAAAAGTTATGTATGTTCCGGAACTTATATTTATTTTAAGGGTACACATACCCGGTACATGTGCCATGACAAATATAGTCACGAACAAGGTTGAGTACATGTACCTGGTACACGTACTTTCCATGTCGAATATTTTCAGATGCACATAAAATTATTTCTTTTTACACGGTACGGTTACGGTTCATCCTAACCAGAGTGTATATCTTAATATGTCAATCACATTTCAAAGATTCATCTAATGGTGGATATTGTTTGCTTGGTCCCGAAGCTATCTTAGATTAAACTTAAAGCAACCCATACTTTGAAAGTCTATAAAAGGGGAACCTCAAGCAACTGGGATCTTGAATCCCGACACTATCTTTGTGCGTCCTAGTTGTAAACTAAATCCATCCTCTTCCTAAAACCCTTTTAGGGTTTAGCGACTAAAAAGGCTTCATACAGGGATTCGTGAAGCCAGGTTCGACTATATTTTATCTTGATAGTTCGTGTATCCTGATCTTGTTTGATTGTTGAGATACTCACTTAAATAAGATTTATAGAAATCGCAAAGTTCTCTTCGTCTCAGACTTTGTGATTCCACAGGTTTAATACTTGTGAGGTGAATAATAATCTAGGCTGCTCTTCGGGAAGCATAAGTCTGGATTTTGAGATTAGCTAGACTTTGTCTATTGCTATCGATTTCCAGTCTTACCTTGATCTACGACCAAAAAGGAAATCACCATATAGGCTTATCTGTGGGAGGCAGATTGGTTTAAAGTCTTCAATTGATTTGAAGCAACTCTTAGATTGTAAAGGACGTCAGCTAAGGGAATCAATTACGCGGAATCCTGCTGGGATTCAAGAGGCGTAAGGAACACGACTATAACTGAATTGTTGTGAGGGTTTAATTCGATCTCAACTACATTCAAGTCCGAAGTTAATTGGTAGTAGGTTAGTATCTGTAGCGGCTTAATACAGTTTGGTGTTCAATCTGGACTAGGTCCCAGGGTTTTTCTGTATTTGCGGTTTCCTCGTTAACAAAATTTCTGGTGTCTGTGTTATTTCTTTTCCACATGATATTCCAAAAGAGTTTACTAGTTGAAACGAAAGATCCTATGTCAAAACTCAACAAATATTTTTCTAAAATATTATTGGAGTGGTTACCAAACAATTTTGTTTCTCTACTGTTAAGACCATCAAAAGTAATTGAGTGCTTAAGACTTTACATCAGTAAAACAACTCAAGATAGTGATTTCCTGCCTTGGGATTCATGTGCGTGACCAGACGGTCATAGATGTAGGGATACTGAGGGAACTAAGTAACTAGGGGCAGATTACTTGGTCTCAACTATACGAAGTTGGGCTATGCTCTTTGTATAACGGCTTAATTCTGAGAGTATTCAAAACTGGACTAGGTCCCCGGGTTTTTTTTATCTGTGGTTTCCTCGTTAAAGAAATATTGTCGTGTCATTTACTTTACGTCCGTATTATAATTGTTTCATTATAATAAAGTAAATAACACTTGTACGTTAAATCTTAATCACTTGACAGTGATCCTATAGTTAATCAGTCTTGTACTGTAACTATTGTCAAGTGAATACCTTGTTGTTGTATTGTCTCGACTTTGTCCATAGACGATCACACTTGGTATCAGACTTATAGGTTAAAACGAAAATCGTGGCATTTTTGGGTACCCACGTAATTTCACTTATAAAGGATATGAAAGTAATAATTATGAAGATGTAGCTCTTGGAGGTGTTTCTCTCGGTCATGTATTCAGTGATTATAAGATCAATTCAATAAGACATGCTTTTTATAGTGATAAACTCTTTCCAGGGATCGGGATAGTGTAAGCGGGATAGTGTAAGCGATAGATAGTGATGAACTCTTATATAGTGATGAACTCTTTCCAAGGATCAGGATGGTGTAGGTGATAGTAATAACGATTCAGTTTAAGTTTCCACGTCCATTATGGAAATGTCATTTTTACGTTTAGTTTTTTTTTTTCCTTCTTGATTTACTTGCACTTTTCTCATGCATCGCAACACGCCTACACCAATAATTTTGTGTAAATTATTTAAGGAGCGCCCCGGATACGATGTGGTCGGGCCACATACATTTTGTATATGGCCCATCTTTACTTTTTGACACCTATTTAACTAAGAAACATGTCCCCTCCAAATTCCCTTAACTGTTCTGCTTTTTGAGAAAAAGTAAGAAGTTAAAAAAAGAAAAAAAGATAAATAGTTAGTGAATAAAACTGTTTTTCAAGTTTTTTCCTACTTTGAAAGACGTATCAGCATTTAAAGGGGGTCCATATCGACTGTTAAATAGTACCACATCGTCTAGGGCAACCTAGATTCCATGCTTAATAAGCCTTAGGCAATCCTAACCTTGCAAGCCGGTTTTCGAGGTTAGTTAGGCCCGAAGATTACTAACATGGTATCAGAGCCAGACCCCTCTCAATGCTATCCATGTCCATCAGTCAGTGTTCCCGTGGTGTCCGTACCACTCATCAGTCAGTGTAGCCCAGTCAGCGGCGTGTCATACCCAGTGTAGCCCAGTCAGCGGCGTGTTCAGTGTAGCCCTAGTCGTTGAGGGGGGTGTTAAATAGTACCACATCGCCTAAGACAACCTAGGTTCCATGCTTAATAAGTCTTGGACAATCCTAACCTTGCAAGCCGGTTTTCGAGGTTAGTAAGGCACGAGGATTCCTAACATCGACCACATCGTAGCCGCACCGTTTACAAAATATGATTGTCATGTTGTTGTTTGTTTCAGGTTCCAAAATCCTCAGACTTCATGGAAACTCATGTCGATGAACTTGAGAAGGATAGTTAAAATACTGAAAGTTGTTTGAGCTATCGTACCTTGTCTGTTTTGTGTTATTCTTTGTTCATTGACATGCGTCCACTTCTGCACAACATACTTAGGATTTATATCTGGTGTATCTTTCCCCTAGCTAGCTTAGTCAAGTACAATCATCCTAAATGTACAATGCTTGTTGCCTTCGTTATTTTTTGAAGTTAAGCATTGGAGCAAATACTTCTATTAATGACAATAGTTCACTTTCATTATGAATATGTGGGGCGTGGATTCATTAAGTCCCAGTCATGCATAGAGACCCTAAGAATTTTTGGTATTCTTCAGCCAAAACATCATATAATATTAATACTCTAGGACTTACTGTTGATGACATCAATGGTCACGGGTATATAGGTGTGACTATACCGTGCATGGCTTGTGATGGATCCATGAGCCGATATCGTAGATGTGATTAAAATGCAAGGTGAACTGTTTTATTTTTAAGTCAATCTTTATCTTCTTTTTATTATTTTTTAGGCTAACATATTCTTTGTAGATAGCACTCATCTCAATTAGTTTTATTGGAGTGGGGGACATGATGAGGTTTTTTGAAAACAATATTTCTCGCGGTGACTTCGTAAAATTCAGGTATGTATACCACAATAGCTATGCAGTTGAGCGATCATTAATCCTGCTAAGTTTTAGTATATTTATTCATTTTCAGAAGAAACTAACAAACTCCCAAGGTTTTAATACTTTGATTCTCCAATATACAGACTAGAAGTTACTGACCAGACTTTGGTCCCCGTGCAAGCACTTGGATGAGCTGTCCAAGATAAGATCTCAACTGACACCTCCACACTATGGGCTAGATTGAACTGTTAGATTGGCCAAAAAGTGTTGCAAATCATGAAAAAAATGTGGGAATTTTTTTTACGCTACTAGTTGATAGTTCTCTCTCTTAACAACTGCTTGCAGTTCAACTATCAGCGACATTGAAATGTTGAACCGTTCAGCGCTTAAAAAGTGGTCTAAACGCTGAATCATTCAGCGCTGGGAGAAAATTTTCTGATCTAACGGTCGAAATTTAAAGCGCCGAACAGTTCAGCACTGAGCGCCGAACGGTTCGGCGTTATATGGCGGTCCCGCTGCTAATCTAGCTGCTAGATTAGCCATCCCATAGAACTTAGGAGATTGCCCATGCCGACGTGGGTGGCCAATCTAGCAGCTGGATATCTAGCCCATAAGACTAATTCTAACGGATTTTAAGTGAAAAAGTTACTGCTTGATGGTTTTCAGGTTGCTTATCTCTCTCAATTTTGGTCGTTGGTCATGTGATCTAATTATTAGTGAGATGGCTTCATTTCAACTGTGAGTTAATTTGGTGGTTAGTAGGACTAGTCTAAGTAGTTTAGCTTAGCGGGAAGTTATTCGATGTTTCGTAGAAAGAGTCACCAACTCGTTGTATGAAGTTCAACGCGAACATACATGTCCAACTTTGATTTTAAATTTCAACTTAATATTCAGAGGATGAATAATGCTTCGATACTCGAGAATATACAAAGAATGTTGGAAAGGGATCCAACTTTAGATAAGTCATCACAAGTACAATTATTCAGATGAGGCCTTAGAATTTATTGCAAGGTTATCATACCATCTATAAGGTAAAAATATTATGATTTCATGCGTTTTATTTATATCCATCATATCACGGTGAGTATTTGAGTTACGTTAATGCTAATTAGTTATAGTTAATGCCACAGTATCGATGGATCCTCCTGATAAAGCGATTGGCTTGATCAATGAAGTTGTTCTAGAAGATAAATTAGTTTGATATATGTTAGAGCATTGCTCGGTCGAACTCGCATGCGTTGCTATTTCAAGCATGTTTGTCAATGATAATGATCAAAACTATAAGTCTTGATTTCTAATCTACTATAGCTAAGGTCTCGGACTAGGATAGAAGTTGAGCTAAAGAACTCCATGGCAATCATCATACAAGACGAAGGACTACTCAAGAAACCGGTGGATCTTCATCGACTAAAAGGTATGTGGAGACTTTAACTTATCTATCACTCAAAAGTATATTTATCTCCTATCTTGAGACAAAAGTCGTTTTGCTATATAGACTTAGATTATACACATTTGCTATTTCGAGCCGAGTTTTTCTCGCGTATCTATTTCTCGAAATATGTGTTGGTAAGCTTTTGCTTTAACCAAGTTCATCTTTACCTAGTGACGAAAGTCTTGACAAGTTTCAATCACTTTGAAAATTGCTTACTTTGACGAAAAATAGTTTGTGAATAACAACTATAGAATATCAACGTCCTCTAAGAATGTTTCAATGATTGAAATGAGAGTTTAGATAATATAACCATTAGAGGATATAAGCATTGTTGTGGAAACACATATATGTATAAGTCCTTATTCCTTGAACCGAAGTTTGCGAACTTTGTTGATCAAGAGAACCGGCATGGTGGCGTGAGCCAAGTCCGCGAACTCAGTCCGCGAACTGGCGGAAGTTCTCGTCCCGAGAATTTCTGCTGGAGTTTGTGAACTCCGTCCGGGAACTTAAGTCCGCGAACCCAGTCCGCGAACTTGAGTAGGTTATATATAAAAATGATGTTTGTGAGCTTATTCTTATATAAACTAAGGAATGCAAATTGCAAACCGTGGCTATATAGTTCATGAGCCGATTCGAGTGAATCAAATCGTTTTTGCTTCGATTGTGTCTTGTGTAGTTACATAAGATTTCCTTGAAATTGAACAACTCTCTAACTAGTTCATTTGAGTCACTTGAACTAGTAATGGTGAAGAAGAATATGGTTGATATGAAAGTGATCATATGGCTAACCATTTGGTTGACTATTGTTGAACCAACAAATGTACAAGTTTGGGTACGGTTACACAAGCCTAGAAACGTGCATTTCATTTGTGTGTAACAAGCAAGTTTTCGATCTAACGGTTGAAATATATTAGCTTGAATCTAATCAGGTTTTCATCTAACAGTGAATATTGAATACTTTGTTACCAAGCTAACATTGATTGTAAACCCTGATTTGAATGACTATATAAGGGAGAACTCTAGAAACTGGGAAACCTAATCCCCACACCTTATGTGTGATACTAGTTATGCTAAGCTAGAGTCGATTCTCCTTTAACCTTTGGGTTCTTCTTCTAAATCAGGTTAACGACTTAAAGACTTCATTGGGATTGTGAAGCCAAACCGATACTACTTTCTCGTAGTTGTGTGATCTGATCTTGATGTTTTTATCATACGAGTACAATTGTAATAATTAGGCAAGATATAAAAGTAATCACAAACACTTCGTCTCATCGTTTGTGATTCCACAATATTTTTTTCGCGGCGTCGATTAAGATTATTGTGAGGTGATTGATAATACTAGGCTGTTCTTAGGGAATATAAGTCTGGTTTATCAATTGGTTTCTGTTCACCTTGATTTATCAAAAGACGGAACAAAACTCGTAGGTATATTCGTGGGAGACGGATTTATCTATTATCGTAGACTTTTCTGTGTGATATAGATTTGTTTATTAAAGTCTTCGACTTTGGGTCGTAGCAACTTTTAGTTGTGGGTGAGATCAGCTAAGGGAATCAAGTACGTAGCATCCTGCTGGGATCAGAGACGTAGGAGCATAACTGTACCTTGCATCAGTGTGAGATTCATTGGGGTTCAACTACAGTCCAGACCGAAGTTAATTTGGAGTAGGCTAGTGTCTGTAGCGGCTTAATACATTGTGTGTTCAATATGGACTAGGTCCCGGGGTTTTTCTGCATTTGTGGTTTCCTCATTAACAAAATTCTGGCATCTGTGTTATTTCTTTTCCGCATTATCTTTTTTTATATAATTGAAATATCACAGGTTGTGCGTTGTTCAATCAATTAGAATATCTGACCTTTTGGTTGTTGATTTAAATTGATTGACACTTGGATATTGGTCTTTGGTACCATCCAATCTATCTCTCTAGTATTTGATAAAGACTCGCAGATTTCTATTTGCTTGAGTATATATCAAATCGAGAGATTGAGATATGAACTCTTTGATATACTTTTTATCTAGATTGAGTCTGACTGTCTAGTTGATTCTCTAGAAAGTATATTGGAGTTTGTCCATACATATTGCTAAGCAAAATATTGGGTGTGGTTGTTGTACCCCCACTTTTTCAATTGGTATCAGAGCAGGAAAACAAGTTAAAGACCTTATAAGTCTGTGTTTGTAGCGATCTGATTATGGACGAGTCTATCTCTAATAACGCACCAGTTCAGAAATTACCAGATGATTCTAAAAGCTTGGATTCACCTGAGAGAACTGTCACATCTAAGTCAATATCTAAACATTCTCTTGATATAAAAACTGTTGATTGGGAAACTCTCCTAGAAGAACAGTTGGATGAACTTTCTGATGAAGGTGATTCAGATATTGATAGAGATGTTGATGAGGAAGTCTCAGAGTATGTTAAGTTTTTGGATTCGTGGAATATGAAGAAGATTACAACTTCTCATGTCTCACCTCTTATGACTCCTCTCTGTCGAGAAAATAAGAAATTGAGAAGATGTTACCAGGTGTTTATTTTTCGAATCGTTCTAACGAATCGATCCTCAAGGATTCTGAGGAAAACCTACGTATGAAGTCACTTGAATGTGATAATCTTTATTAAAAGTACTTTTTGTTGGAAGAGAAACTTGCAGAATCTGAAGCAAGGTTTAACTCTCAAAAAATTAGTTTTGATGACAGAGAAAGTGCTTGTCTAGCTCGAGAAAAACGCCTTGAGGCTGATTTAGCTGCTGCTCTTGATAAAATCAAGATGTTAGAAGATGACTTGAAAAAGTTCAGTACTAGTTCAAGCAAATTAACCACTATGCTAGGAGCAAGTAAAAATCATCGTGATACACGAGGATTGGGATATAAGGGAATAAATGCTCCAAGTATTAGCAAAGAGGTAAAATTTGTCAAGGCTAGTGATTCTTCTCAACAAAAGTTTTCCACAGATGGAAAAAGTGAAATACCTTCACCGACAGTTAAGGTTCGAAAGAGCAAAGTATATCAACCTCAAAAGTCAGCACATACAGATCGAGATAAGAACATTCCTTATGTTTGCCACTATTGCGGAAATAAAGGTCACCTGGAAAGGAGATGTCGTTTTCGTATAAGGAATGAGAAACTTCATGATGTTCTTGTTTGGGCATCACAAGAAGTTGTGAAACCAAGAACATATGTTAAGGCTAATCCCCTTAATGCTACAGGTTGTAACTGTCCAACCTTTAGGCAAAGGAATCAGTGATGTTATAAACCTTTTTTGCCTATAAACGTCATACAAATCCTTTTCACAATCGTAATGGTTATCAAAAGGATAACTTCGTAAAGACGAAGACAAGATCCGATGTTCCCAGTTGGAGAAAGACTAACTTGCAAAAAAATAGTCAATCCAATCCTCTTTCGAGAAATCTTGAAGAGAGTAATGGGAAGAAGGTTCCAGTTGTTTCTAAACGCACTCATAAGTTGGTTCCAAAGAAAGTGAATGACACTTTGAGTGTGAAAAGGAATGATCTCCCAGAAAATTCCATGACTATGGAGAAGGCAGTATCAATGATGTTGGAACTTAACACGTTTTTTGGAAAAATGGAACTGGATGTGAAAGGTTCTAAAAGCTATCTCTTACATGATAATACAAAGGTCACTTGTGGTTGTAGATGGTGGATTTTCGACAAAGGCTAAATTCGTAAACTCATAATTATACGAAGCTCTGATTCAGCAATCAGACGTGAGTATCGAGACACGGGTCTCTCATCGAATTCTCAAAGGAGAGTACTTTCTCTCAGAGTACATGTAGATATGTAGTCTCACGACTGGACAATGGCATATCTCATGAATACTGAATACTTTTAGTGATTATTTCTATATAGCATCACGAGATGGACGGCTCCTATAAAGCTTGCTCTGCTAGTATAGAGCGATAACGTCTTCAGGAACAAACAACGAGTTTACCCTGACTATATAAAGGATATGACTTACCGACAAGCTCATATCGGGATAATTAATGCTCCTAGACAGCTTGCTCTACTAGTATAGAGCCACAAAGTTAATTATTCCTAATTACAATTGCTCCTATTCCATGGTCGAATCCACGACTGGTCCCATGGAATGGCGATAACAATTGCTCCTATTCCATGGTCGAATCCACGACTGGTCCCATGGAATGGAAATAACAATTGTTCTGATTCTATGATCGAACCCATGGCTTGATCTCATAGAATAGCAATAACTATATTATCTCATTACTCTGAATTCATGATCGAATCCACAACTGGTCTCATAAATGGTAATAGATAAATCTTAATTACTCTGATTCTATGGTCGAATCTACGATCCCATGGAATGGTAATGCTCACTTTATTATTCTGAATTCGTAGTCGAATCCTCAGCTGATCTTATGAATTAATAATAAACATCTTATTACTCAGTTTTGTGAATTATTCTTCACCGAATTCCACAATTAGTAATAAATAATAAACAACTGGCCGTCTGAACTACCTCTAAGTAAGCCCCGATTCAAATGGTGAAGGTGTATTCAACGACGATACACTAACAGTCACCGCACGAACGAGTATTTCAAAAATACAACGAAACGATGAACCTATGCAAAATAGAGAAGAAAATAATAAATAATTAAAAATATTGACCAGAGTGCTGGGAGCACGGACACACGACCGACCGACCGTGTCGTGGTCAATCCCACGCCAGTTTTACATTTTAATGTATTTTTATTATTTTCCATGATTTGATGAAAATTCTCTCATATTATCAAATCTCCTTCGTCTCGAGGAAACTCCTCGGTTTCATGGTACTTTCATAAATCCATAAAAAATAATATAAAATTAAAGAAAGGAGTGTGGGGCGTGTCATTGGCCAACCGGCCATGCCTTGGTCCCAACCGTCCCCACACCCCACGGTTCCATATTTTTTTTTATTATTATTATTTTTCTAATTTCATGAAAAAACTCCTTGATTTCATGGTATTTTTGCACAAATCATCAAATAATAATAAAATAAAATAATTATGAAAACTTGTGGGACCGGGCCTTGGCCGGCCGGCCATGCCCTAGACGGTCCCACATGACCCTTTGTTTTATTACTAGTTTTCCTTGAATTCATCAAATTCCCTGATTTCATGGTATTTCTTTCAAATTAGGAAAAATTCCCTCAATTCATCAAAAATACATGAAAAATACACAAAATTATGGAAACTCGTGGGACCGGACCAAGCCGGCCGGCCATGCCTTCCACGGTCCCACACTCCCTTGTTTTTATTATTTTAATATTTTTTGCTTCCTTGAACTCATCAAAACTCCTTCAATTCATGGAAACTCCCTAAATTCATCAAATTTCTCAAAATTCATGAATTTTTCATAAAATCATCAAAATATTATAAAATTAAGAAAAAGGCACCACGGGACCGTGGTCACAACTGTCCGACCATGCCTTGACCACGGCGGTCCCACGCCTCCTCATTCCTTATTTTATAATTATTTTTCATCATCTCATGGTGTTTTCCTCAGTTTCGTCGAAACCCTAATTTTGGCATATTTTCTCGAATGGATGCTCAATTGCACGCCAGAAAATATCAAAATTCTCAGGACTGAGACGCGGACGCCTTGGGGACACGAGCACGCTATCTTGACTGACCAGGATTGGCTCTTTGGCTCATGGAAGCCGGTCCCATCAATTTTCACATTTTGACCTAATTTGCACAATTGCTCGTATTAGGTCCAAAACTCTCCCAAACACTTTGGATTTTCATGAAGTGATCGTCAGGCGGTCACGGGACAACCCAGGGCCAGTTTCATGACTCCATGGTCGGTCCCTCGCTTCATCATAATTAATTAGGTTTTCTCACCTAAGGCTCAGACGAGCATTTTTGAATAAATGATTAAGCCAGCATTTAATCATTCTTCCACCAACAAATCGTCAACTCTTCAGGAGTTCTTCGTATTTGCTCACGTGAGCATATGGACACTACATGGTTGATCCACGGTCCCTTGTAGTCGCTCCCTCCTTCGTCCCATGGTTGAAATTATGACGAACCATGAATTGATCATCAATTGATCAAATTAGGGTTTCTAAATCCAAGGATCATCATTCCAGATTCTAACCTTAATAATTTTACGACGACCTCATGGTCATTAATTTTATTAATTATGCTCGGTTCAACGACCAGTATTCTAATTAATATTTTTGTTGCGCTGCCAATAATCCATCAGACGAGCAACACATGCTCAGACGATCAAATATTCAACAATTCATCACATGAGCAACACTTGCTCAGATGATAAATATTTGCTCAAACCAAGGGATATTGGTTCAACAATCAATATTCAACGATCCATCGAATGAGCAATACTTGCTCACTTCATCGTAAGAACTATACCTTTGTCTCATGACATGTTCAACTCATGAGTTTCAGAACATCATGTTCAACTCAGCAACTACATGGACTCATCGTCCCATCAAACCAAGAAGTCATCAATTAACTAACAAACCACAAGACGTCAATCGTGTCACTTGGGGAATATCACTTAGGGTTTTGGTATGGAGGTTTACGACACGTGTGTTCATACACACGATGGAATGTGAGCAAGCGTTGCAATCAGTTGAAGGAATTCACGAGGTAGTGGGTGGAAAATCGACCAAGTCTCCACACGTTGAGAAACTGGTTTCAAAAACGATCTCCACTCCTTGATTCCATCAACTGTCATACTTCATGGAATCATGGTGTCTAAAATTCCAACAATATAAATAAGTCTCTGAATCATGATTGAATCATCAGCATCAACGGTATCATCAATCTCACGTCTCATCGATAACACGAGATCATCAACTCATCAATTGAGCAACTACTCTCAATTGAGCAATTTCAATCATTCAGAGCTTATCATATTCGGAATTCACACACCCACAATCTTTGATTACCATTGATTCCACACATTTCTCAGCTTCCCTCCTACAGATCAACCCATCCTTTCTTGTGACCGAATTTACTCCGGAACGGTCATTTTCTTGATTTAGGCCGGAGTACTACAGATTGATCTCTCGAATCTAAAGCACCCCCTTTGCAGCGGTGCATCTGTGTGAGGTTTAACATTTCGCTCGGTTCGAGGAGTATCCTCCGTACGGTCGTCTCCTCAATCCCTTAAAAACGAACAAATTGTTTTTCCCCATCTACAGATTGGCGACCACATTGGGAGATCATTCTCTCGGTTGCAATCTAACAATCTCACAAGATGGTTGGTCTCAGAACTAATTCAACTAATTCATATCAGAATATTTCAAACGGCAACATTCCTCATGTTACACCTGGCGGTATGGAAAGCAGAGGGATCCCGACTTTGGAAGAGTTGGCTCAAATCCTAGAGGTCCATACCAGGAACATTGACCTGATGAAGGAGACGATAAATCACATCCTCGACTTTCTCATCAGATTAACGTCCGAGTTAGGCGGTATCTCCGCTCCAGAAGCCTCAACACCGGGGACTGAAGCGTCATCTGACCCTCAAATCAACAGCTTCACCACATACGAGAAGCCGGTGTAAAAAGAGGTCACACATTTGATTGAAAATCTATGTGAACTCCTGCACTTCTCCAGGGATCAGCGCACAAACACATTTTCAGCACTCAACCAGATATCATCCAACGTACAAATAACGCCACCAACACCATCAGTTGAAGAAGTCTTTCTAGTGCCTGGGCATTCGATCGACAACATCTCTTTTGGAGAAGAAGATCGCATGACGGATGAAGGACACAACCGAGCATTGCATGTCACTGGTTTCATCAAAGGCACCGAATTTAGAAGAGCTCTTGTTGACACCGGTGCTTCCACCAACATTGTCACTATGAAGACTCTTAGGATGGCTAGATTCCCACAAGGTAAAATCGTTCGCTATCCCATCCTAATGACAGGATTTGAAGGAAGTCAAAGCCATACATATGGATATGCATACATAGATTTGAGGGTGGGGCCGATTCGATCGAAAGCAAAGTTTCATGTGATCGAGCAAGAACCTGACTACCACATAATACTGGGACGCCCATGGCTCCATGATAACAAGGTGGTTCCTTCAACATACCATCAATGCATGAAGGCCCTGCTCGACAACAAGATCGTTCGCATTCCGGCTTCATCATCTCCTTATGCTCCCGTCTATGATACTGAGTTCCTTGAATCTCAAAAAGGCGTCCCGGAACCTCCAAGCAGGATTCGCAGTACTCCACTTCCAAGGAAGACTATCGAGAAGGCTGATAACGATCCGTCATCCTCAGCTGCTAAAATGATCAAGTCACCTACTACACCGACTAAACGCCATAATGATCAAGTCTCAACTCCAGGGACAAACTTCACGACCGATCGAGACGTAGAAGGGAGAGTCATTTATCGCCGACGGAAAGATTAGCAATTAATCGGGGAGAACGATGAAAAGTCTCCCCACCATGAAGAATCGTGTCAGAGTGAGCTATCACTTGAAGAAGAAGTCCAAGATGCCCCACGACAACTACAGGACGGCACTGACTCTACCACTGACGATCTTGAAACAATCAACATTGGGACTGAAGACGATCCAAGGCCAATCCTGATCAGTTCAGCGCTATCACCAGAGGAGCGGACCGAGCTGGTAAAATTATTGAAATATCAAGATGTCTTCGCCTGGACGTACGAAGAAATGCCGGGTCTGGATGACAAACTCGTCACCCATCACCTGCACATCGTCCCTGGTTCCAAAGCTGTCAAACAACCGCCCAGACAATTTAGACACGAAGTCGAGGAGCAAATCAAGGTCGAAATCCAGAAACTGTTGGCAGCAGGGTTCATCAAGCCTATTCTTCATCCAACGTGGCTAGCAAATGTGGTACCTGTTAAGAAGAAAAATGGTCAAATCAGATGTTGTGTCGACTTCAGGAACTTGAATAAATGTTGTCCAAAGGATGATTTTCCTCTACCCAACATTGACATGCTCGTCGATGCAACCAGTGGTCACGGTATGTTCTCATTCATGGACGGCTATAGTGGGTACAACCAGATCAAGATGTATGAACATGACGCTAACAAGACTGTGTTCCGTACTCCCATTGGGAATTTTCACTACACTGTAATGCCCTTTGGATTAAAGAATGCTGGTGCCACCTATCAACGAGCCATGACTGCCATATTCCACGACATGATGCACAAGCAAGTAGAAGACTATGTTGATGATGTGGTGGTAAAATCGAAGACTCGAGCATCTCATCTCAAAGTTCTAAGGCACGTCTTTGAAAGATGCAGAGAATAAAAATTAAAAATGAATCCTTTAAAGTGCGCATTCGGAGTTTCTTCCGGAAATTCTTAGGATTCCTGGTCACGGCTGAAGGGATCAAAGTCGACCCATACAAGGAAAAAGCTATTACCACCATGCCTCCTCCACGTACCGTGAAGGAACTACAGAGCTTTATGTGTAAGGTAAATTATATTCGAAGCTTCATTCCTGGATTAGCTCAACTCATTGCTTCGTTCACACCTCTGCTGAAGAAAGGAGCAAGCTTCACCTGGACAACTGTTCAACAAGAAGCTTTCCATAAAATACAACAAATATTATTGTCACCGGCCATCATGAGGTCTCCAGTGCAGGGACGACCTATGTTTCTTTACACAGCCTCCAGTGACGTCGCCATCGGCACACTCCTTGCTTAGGAAGACGACGAAGGCGTCGAACGACCAATTTACTACTTCAGACGCACAATGAGAGATGCTCAAATCTGATATCCAAAGGCCGAAAGGGCATGCCTGGCATTGTTACATGCAATCCAGAAGTTCAGGCATTACTTGCTATCCAACAAGGTCGTACTCATCTCCAAAGCTGATCCCATAAAGTTCTTGCTATCAAAGCCAGC
Source organism: Papaver somniferum (assembly GCF_003573695.1). Classification (NCBI taxonomy): domain Eukaryota; kingdom Viridiplantae; phylum Streptophyta; class Magnoliopsida; order Ranunculales; family Papaveraceae; genus Papaver; species Papaver somniferum. The sequence continues at coordinate 106,655,178 of NC_039364.1, forward strand.
CTTGATAGGGACACCAGCGAAGTGGCTACTCCAGATGTCAGAATTTGACATAGCTTGCACGCCACCTAAATCCATCAAAGGTCAAGCGGTCGCAGACTTGGTCGCTGCTTTTCCAAGGGAAGACACAACAACACTACATGAAGAAGTGCCCGGCGAATTCCCAGACATCTTGGTCATCAAGGAAGAAACATGGCTTCTATACTTTGATGGATCTTCCACCTATAGTAGTGACACCGGAGGAGCGGGCGTAGTGCTGGTGTCTCCATCTGGTGAAGTTTTCTCACATTCATTCAAGTTGGATTTTCACTGCACCAACACCTCAACGGAATATGAAGCCTTCCTGTTAGGATTATCTTTGGCCAAGCAAGCAGAAGAAACACACCTCGAGATAAGGGGAGATTCAAAATTATTGGTCAACCAGATGAATGGAACGTATTCTCTCAAAGAAATCACATTTGCTCCATTCAGAACCGAAGATCAGCGACTGTTGACCTATTTTGCTGACGCAACGATCGTCCATACTGGACGGACTAACAATAGGCATGTTGATTGCCTAGAAACTCTCGCCTCCAAGCTGCAATTCGAAGGAGCACAGAAAACGATCACTGTACAGAGGCGTACAATATCTTCAACTTGGCTCACTCAGATCGAAGACATTCCAGCGAACGATTGGCGAGCACCCATCATTCATGAATTGAGCAACTCTATTTCAGAAGGCCAAGTCAGCCTCAAGGAATTGAAGAACTACTTCTTGCTTCATGGAGGGCTATACTATCGAAATCCTGATGGATCTCTATCACGATGTCTTGGGAGCGACGAAGCGGAAGAACAGCTCAAGCACATACATGAAGAAGTCTGCGGACAAACGTTAGTGGTAACACTTTACAGAAAGCTTCAAAGAATGGGGTACTACTGGCCATCCATGGAGACTCAGTCAAGAGATTTACAAGGATCTTGTCCTGATTGCCAAACACCTCCTCATCACTTGGAGGTTTTGACAGTCCATCACACTGGGGACTGGAGGAAGCCTTATATCAAATACCTCCGGGACAACGAACTATCACTGGAAAAGAAGCAAGCAGTCAAACTCATTCAGAAAGCTAAGAGATTCGTCTATCTCGATGGGATCTTATACCGCAAAAGCTTTGGTGGAAATGTACTGAGGTGCTTAGCTGAACATGAAATCCCTACAATCCTGAAGGAAGTACATGATGGAGAACGTCAAGGAAAGAGGAAACTATTTCTTCAAATTCATGAGAAGTATTATTGGTCGACCATGGAAGATGATGCAGCCGCACACGTTCAGAGGTGTCACCAATGCCAAACCCATGGTAATCTCATCCACACTCCTTGTCTCCCGTTGAATTTAGTAAATATTCCGTGGCCTTTCTATAGATGGGGAATAGATATCATTGGGAAGATCAATCCAGCATCTTCAAAACAACATGAATACATCATCACTGCAACAGAGTACTTCACCAAGTGGGTCTAAGCTATTCCTCTTCGAAGCACCACTGGAGTTACGATTGATGCCTTCATCAAAGAGCACATAATATGCAGATTCAGAGTTCCTAAGCACATCATCACAGATAACGGAACTCCTTTTGCCAATCAAGATGTTGAGAAGCTGCTCAATAAATATGGGATCAAACAAATCTTCTCTACGCCTTACTATCCACAAGGAAATGGTCAAGCAGAAAGTACCAACAAGACTTTGATCAGGATCATCAGTCGGAAAATTCATGACCATCCTCGATCGTGGCATGAGAAATTACCCATGGCTCTGTGGGCTTACATAACTGCACCAAGGAGCTCGATCGGTACTTCACCATATTCCCTCGTCTATGGAGCTGACGCCATACTTCCAGCAGAAATCAAAATTCCCTCAGCCAGGATTGCAGCATCCAGTGGCGTACAATGGGATGAGGCTGAAATCTCCAAATCAAGAATCGCTGAATTGGATACGCTTGAATCAAGGAGAACCAAGGTGGAAAAATATGTGGAAACTTACAAACAGAGGATCTCCAGAGCCTACAACAAAATGGTAAGACCTCGAAAATTTCAAGTAGGAGATTTGGTATTAAAGACGGCAAAACACATTCAACAAGACATGTCTTCTCCTAAGTTCTCTTCTAAATGGGAAGGGCCATATGTTATTATCAAAGCAGTGTCTAGCGGATACTACAAAATTTTAGCAATCAATGGAGGAAAGGAAGGAAACATCATCAATGTCAAATGGCTCAAAGCTTATTATGCCTGATCCATGAAACACACTACCTCTTCATCATTTCAAGCATTTTCAAAATGTAATTTCATTCCTCCAAAGAGCATGCGAATGCTCCTTTGTTCATGAAAACATTTCATAAATGAGAAAAATTCGTTCACACCATGATCAATTGTTTCACCTAACTAGAAATTCAGATTTATTCAAAAACAACAACCACAAATGCTCACTCAGAGAAAACCATCCAACAATGGATAGTCCCTGTAAGAAGCCTCGTCAAGCTTCTTCTGAAAACTCTTGGTCTTTGCCTTCAAGTCTTCCACCACTTTCTCAACCCTTGCTGACTCCAGAGCCAGTATCCTCTCCTCATCCAGTAAAGCCGCATTCATGGAAATTGCATCAGCAGCCTCTGCCGCCTTATGAACCTTGATTATCTCAAGACGGCGACGAATCCAGCTTACATTGAATCGCAATATCTCACAATTCGAGATCATTTCATCCCATTTGTGCAGTTCATGGTTTTTGACGTCTCGCAAGTGCATCTGATTCATTTCCTCGATGATCGGAAATAGCCCCGCTACCGTGGTTAAAAGGGTTGGAAGAAAACCTTTCCACACTTCTGTGGTAGCAATGTGACCATACTTCTTCCAGATCTTGGTGTACAAAGACACATAACTTTTGGGAATCACGAATCCGCCGACCATTTCATTTTCTGGGAAGGTATTAATCAATGGGGCTTCGAATAAAAGTCCAGCGGTTGGGTATTCACGAGCATGGACACTGTCTCCAGTCTCCACGGATCCTGCAGAATCTTCACATGCCTGGTTGCTGCTTTCCTCAACCTCAACCACGGTCACGGAATTTCCACTCTTTCTTCGTCTAGTGTCGACGACGACATGGACATGCGCCTATGATGAAACGAAAGAGTGTTAATCCCGGGACTCAGTACAATCTCAAGAGACATAATTTTACTTACAGACGATCCAGCTTCAGCACGAGCCGATCCATACCGGGCAGGAGCTCTAACAGTCCGCTTAGGCCTTGCATTATGAGGAGTAGCATTCTTCTTACAGTCCTACGACAAATCATTTTCTTGTGATAAACAATCGAACAAAGACAAGAAAGGAGAAGAAGAATAAGTGTACAACTTACTGAGATAGACGTTGTTATTTCACGCTTCGACTGAAGATCATCTTGAGAAGAAATGCTATTGCTCGACATGACGGCAAGGAGGTAGGATCAAAACTTCTCTGCACGATGAAACTGACTCAGGAATGGAAGAAATATTTGCGTGGATCATAGATTTGGAGTCTTGAAGATATATATATATATATATATATATCATGCGATAGTCATTACTCGCGAATAGTCAACTCAGTTACGATTTTCACTGAAACCCTAGGCTTTAAAGATCGATACTGAAGACGCGGAGGAAAATAACGCACTGGGACTGAACATCACGGTTCAAAGGATAGGCCACGCGGCCTTGTACACGTCATGAATTCTCAGCCGTGTGTTATGTTACTTCTCATGAAAATTGACAAGTCATGATGAATTTAGATGTATGGACATTGGTCCATGTCATGGATTAGAAGAAATCGACGTTAACAAAATATTCATCATTCACAAGAAAAGTCTAATTGAAGTAAAGTCATTTAAACAGTCAAAAGAAAGATATCCACTATGAAGACTAAAAGGGAATGCTCTAACGTCTAAAGAAGATGAAAGTAAAACTACTCGTCGGACTCATCCGAATTGTCAGCTTCATCGTCACTTTCCTTCTAGGAATCATCTTCTTCAGAGTCACTGTCAGGATCATTGGTGAAGTACGGTGGAAGGAAGATAACATCATCATCTGAATCCGAGTTATCTTCTGCTGCAGCTTCAGCTTCAATTTTCTTAATCATCCTCTGATGCTCTCTTTCATATCGATCAGGCTTAATGTAACGCTCGGATGGTTCCCATGTGATCTCTCCTTCAGAAGCATCAGCATCAGAATCAGAAGGCACCCCATCCAAGAATTTACGCTTCTCCTCAACCCTCTGTCTCTTACGCCGGGTGCGATCTTTTTCACGTTGACGGGCATCCTCTTTTTTGTCTTCAGCTCTTTTCTTTTCGAGTTCAGCAAAAGAGACTCTTCGCTCACCCAAGGGAACATTAGGCTTTGCCCCTTTCTGGGTAACCCTATCCTTTGATTTTTCTACAGGAGCGTCGGAATCCTCATCAGAAGAGCCAGAGGAAGAAGAGGAATACCAGTAATCGTAATTGCTGTTATTGTTGGTCGACATTTTCTGGAACCGGAAGATCAAAGATTACTACTATGTAAACAAACCAACATCAGAAAAAAAAATGGTAACTCTTAACTCTTACCTTTTATACTTCCACTAACAATAGTGATAGTAATGCTAGAGTTAACACCTCAAAATCGTTCGTCTCTTCGAAAATTGCAAAAAATGAACGAAACTTTATTTAGTTTCCGAAACTGATTTTCATGAAATCACGGACAAAATTTTCATAATGTGAGCATTCACACAACTGACCTATGAAGTTCATAACAATACAATATTTTATTATAAATATATTGTCTATCTTTGAAGAATCCTCAAAACCCACGTTTCTGATTTTTCGAAAAAACAACAATTAATGCAACATTGCTTACATAAATTCTCAAGAATTTTATATAATGAAAACAAATTCATGCAAATAAAATATACCATCATATTTTACACAATATATGTCACGGCTGCACATATATAAAAAAAATAAATTATTTTCCTTCGTATCGTCGTTATTTGTCTTTAAAACGAAGGTTTATTTCAAAAAATATTGTGAAAGCTCACATCTCATACATATGATAAAGTTTTGTATTTACATGAAAGCTCATAAGCAAAATTTTATCACTGGACACAATTTCATCATACATATTTTCCTTCGTGTCATCGTTATTTGTCTTTAAAACGAAGGATTATTCCGATTTCATGAAAATTCACTTCTTTTATGATAAAACCTTGGTACACATGAAAACTCATAAACTAAGTTTTATCACTGGACCTAGGTTCATATAAAAAAAAAATCTCTCCTAAATCAGGGATTATAGTTAGTTTTCAAAACTAACGACTGAACGAACATATGTTTTCAAAAAACGAGGGCCTTTTCATAAAACTCACACTAATATACACACATGTATATAACTTCATCATGACCAAAGCATGGACAACTCATGAGGATCATAAACATCAGCAAAAAAAAAAAGTACCTGGGAGCGCTGGCCGGAAATTGGTTGACGACGGCGACCGACGGCGGCAGGTGGTGGTCCGGCGGAGGCGGGAATCTTCTCCTGCTGGCGTGAAGGTGCAGAGATGATGGAGAGCTGGTCGTGGGAAAAAAAGGATTAATCCCTTTTATATCAATTTTATTTCATAAACCTAATTTTCTAAGGATTTCCTTATTGGGCCCGACCTGCGAATCCTAACCGACCACGGACTCGTCGTCCAAACCAGCGGTTCAACACCAATTTATGCTCATCAAATGACGATCCAATCATGACAATGAAGCCTTCATCAAGTCATGGTTTGCTCATGCTCTCTAAATCCGGTAATGTCTCAACTTACGACGAAGTTCAATTACTGGTATTATTATTTATGGCCGGAAAATCACCATTTAATGCTGACTGAGGAACACAACTTTCCTCAGTAAGCAGGGGACTTAATGTAGATGGTGGATTTTCGACAAAGGCTAAATTCGTAAACTCATAATTATACGAAGCTCTGATTCAGCAATCAGACGTGAGTATCGAGACACGGTTTTCTCATCGAATTCTCAACGGAGAGTACTTTCTCTCAGAGTACATGTAGATATGTAGTCTCACGACTGGACAACGGTATATCTCATGAATACTGAATACTTTCAGTGATTATTTCTATATAGCATCACGATATGGACGGCTCATAGACAGCTTGCTCTGCTAGTATAGAGAGATAACGTCTTCAGGAACAAACACCGAGTTTACCCTGACTATATAAAGGATATGACTTACCGACAAGCTCATATCGGGATAATCAATGCTCCTAGACAGCTTGCTCTGCTAGTATAGAGCCACAAAGTTAATTATTCCTAATCACAATTGCTCATATTCCATGGTCGAATCCACGACTGGTCCCATGGAATGTCAATAACAATTGTTCCTATTCCATGGTCGAATCCACGACTAGTCCCATGGAATGTCAATAATAATTGTTCTGATTCTATGATCGAATCCACGGCTTGATCTCATAGAATAGCAATAACTATATTATCTCATTACTCCGATTTCATGATCGAATCCACAACTGGTCTCATAAATGGTAATAGATAAATCTTAATTACTCGGATTCTATGGTCGAATCTACGATCCCATGGAATGGTAATGCTCACTTTATTATTCTGAATTCGTAGTCGAATCCTCAGCTGATCTTATGAATTAATAATAAACATCTTATTACTCAGTTTTGTGAATTATTCTCCACCGAATTCCACAATTAGTAATAAATAATCAACAACTGGGCGTCTGAGCTACCTCTAAGTAAGCCCCGATTCAAATGGTGAAGGTGTATTCAACGACGATACACTAACAGTCACCGCACGAACCAGTATTTCAAAAATACAACGAAACGATGAACCTATGCAAAATAGAGAAGAAAATAATAAATAATTAAAAATATTGACCAGGGTGCTGGGAGCACGGACACACGACCGACCGACCGTGTCGTGGTCAATCCCACTCCAGTTTTATATTTTTAATGCATTTTTATTATTTTCCATGATTTGATGAAAATTCTCTCATTTTATCAAATCTCCTTCGTCTCGAGGAAACTCCTCGGTTTCATGGTACTTCCATAAATTCATAAAAAATAATATAAAATTAAGGAAAGGAGTGTGGGGCGTGTCATTGGCCAACCGGCCATGCCTTGGTCCCAACAGGCCCCACACCCCACGGTTCCTTATTATTTTATTATTATTATTATTATTCTAATTTCATGAAAAAACTCCTTGATTTCATGGTATTTTTGCACAAATCATCAAATAATAATAAAATAAAATAAATAATGAAAACTTGTGGGACCGGGCCTTGGTCGGCCGGACATGCCCTAGACGGTCCCACACGCCCCTTTGTTTTATTATTTTATTATTAGTTTTCCTTGAATTCATCAAATTCCTTGATTTCATGGTATTTCTTTCAAATTAGGAAAAATTCCCTCAATTCATCAAAAATACATGAAAAATACACAAAAATTAGGGAAACTCGTGGGACCGGCCCAAGCCGGCCGGCCATGCCTTCCACGGTCCCACACGCCCTTTTTTTATTATTTTAATATTTTTTGCTTCCTTGAACTCATGAAAACTCCTTCAATTCATGGAAACTCCCTAAATTCATCAAATTTCTCAAAATTCATGAATTTTTCATAAATCATCAAAATATTATAAAATTAAGGAAAAGGCACCACGGGACCGTGGTCACGACCGGCCAACCATGCCTTGACCACGGCGGTCCCACGCCTCCTCATTCCTTATTTTATAATTATTTTTCATCATCTCTTGGTGTTTTCCTCAGTTTCGCCGAAACCCTAATTTTGACATATTTTCTCGAATGGATGCTCAATTGCACGCCAGAAAATATCAAAATTCTCAGGACTGAGACGCGGACGCCTTGGGGACACGAGCACGCTATCTTGACCGACCAAGATTGGCTCTTTGGCTCACGGAAGCCGGTCCCATCAATTTTCACAGTTTTGACCTAATTTGCACAATTGCTCGTATTAGGTCCAAAACTCTCCCAAACACTTTGGATTTTCATGAAGTGATCGTACGGTGGTCACTGGACAACCTAGGGCCGGTTTCATGACTCCATGGTCGGTCCCTCGCCTCGTCATAATTAATTAGGTTTTCTCACCTAAGGCTCAGACGAGCATTTTAGAATAAATGATTAAGCCAACATTTAATCATTCTTCCACCAAGAAATCCTCAACTCTTCAGGAGTTCTTCGTATTTCCTCAAGTGAGAATATGGACACTACATGCTTATGGTCCATGTAGTCCCTCCCTCCTTCGTCCCATGGTTGAAATTCTGACGAACCATGAATTGATCATCAATTGATCAAATTAGGGTTTCTGAATCCAAGGATCATCATTCCAGATTCTAACCTTAATAATTTTACGACGACCTCATGGTCATTAATTTTATTAATTATGCTCGGTTCAACGACCAGTATTCTAATTAATATTTTTGGTACGCTGCCAATAATCCATCAGACGAGCAACACATGCTCAGACGATCAAATATTCAACAATTCATCACATGAGCAATACTTGCTCAGATGATAAATATTTGCTCAAACCAAGGGATATTGGTTCAACAATCCATCTTCAACGATCCATCGAATGAGCAATACTTGCTCACTTCATCGTAAGAACTATACCTCTGTCTCATGACATGTTCAACTCATGAGTTTCAGAACATCATGTTCAACTCAGCAACTACATGGACTCATCGTCCCATCAAACTACGAATTCATCAATTGACTAACAAACCACGAGACGTCAATCGTGTCACTTGGGGGGATATCACTTAGAGTTTTGGTCTGGCGGTCTACGGCACGTGTGTTCAAACACACGATGTAATGTGAGCAAGTCGTGCAATCAGTTGAAGGAATTCACGAGGTAGTGGGTGGAAAATCGACCAAGTCTCCACACGTTGAGCAACTGGTTTCAAACACGATCTCCACTTATCCACTCCTTGATTCCATCAACTGTCATACTTCATGGAATCATGGTGTCTAAAATTCCAACAATATAAATAAGTCTCTGAATCATGATTGAATCATCATCATGAACGGTATCATCAATCTTACGTCTCATCGACAACACGAGATCATCAACTCATCAAATGAGAAACTACTCTCAATTGAGCAGTTTTAATCTTTCAGAGCTTATCATATTCGGAATTCACACTTCTACAATCTTTGATTACCATTGATTCCACACATTTCTCAGCTTCCCTCCTACAGATCAACCCATCCTCTCTTGTGACCGAATTTACTCCGGAACGGTCATTGTCTTGATTTAGGCCGGAGTACTACAAATTGATCTCTCGAATCTAAAGCACCCCCTTTGCAGCGGTGCATCTGTGTGAGGTTTAACATTTCACTCGGTTCGAGGAGTCTCCTCCGTACGGTCGTCTCCTCAATCCCTTAAAAACCAGCAAATCGTTTTTCCGCATCTACAGTGGTGAGCAAGACATTGTTCACCCAACGCAACTTGATTGTGTTGTAAGTGCATCCTCACCAAGGAATGCCCTGCTATGTATACGGTGAGGGAAGCACGAGAACTGGAGCACACAGATTATGTTCGGTAAGGATGTAGAATTCGACTGGATTCTTCTAAAAAGGTTCTTAAGCGTTTAGGTTTGAAAATACTAGTTTGGGATGTTTGGACTTCATGGTACACCTACCAGGTATGCATAACATCATTAGAAATCAAAATCCAGGGGTTTAAGTACATATACCCGTTTGCATACTTCCCCAGGTCATGAAAATTCGTTTGCAAACCCGTATGCATACTTGCCTGTAGACGTCGATATTCGGTAAACTTGTTTTGGCCGTATCTTCTTCGTCCGAACTCGGAATGACCTCATTACTTTTGCATTATCTTCCTCTTTGAATTATATTCAAAATGGATATGAGAATTACTGAATTTGGATGAGTTAAGATTGGTCTTTGTCCTATCTTCTTATGAGAATTTATTCTTGTTTTTGAAGGATTACTAGAGTTTGGAATATCAATTATTGTGATTATACATAGCTATTGCCAAATGTTTTCATCTTCATGTTTTTAGATTTATTGGTTTAAATTCTAAATTTGTTTGGAAGATGATTTTTGCAGTATTAATCTTTATGGTTTTATATACTGCAATATTGTTATGGGATATGTGTGTTTGCGTCCGTGAACTATGATTGTCCCATACCTTGTCAAAAGTAAAGTCTTTCGTATGTCGGTATGCATGTATTGATAAAAGAATGAATAGACTTTTGACAAATACAAAATTTAAGCCTATTGTGTCAATTGTTGATGAAGATAGGTTAAAATCTTTTGTTTGCAAGGATTATGTCTATTGAATGTCGTTATGTGAATAGTGATGGAAAATAGAATGAATCCTTGTGAATTCCGCAGTATTGATCTTCCCTGATCCATATTTTATGTATTACTGTGAGGCTCCGTAAAGTGTCTTATGTTGAGCACTAAACGGCCAAGTTGATTATTTTTATGATTAGTTTTGATGTTGTTCCGTGAGGTACTTTATGTCGAGCATATTCAACTAAATTAATCATCTTGTTTGGTTATTTAGTTGTTGCTCCGTAAGTTTTCTTATGATGAGCATGACCAATTAAATTGATTACTTTTGTGATTAGTTTGGTTGTATATTTCGATTAGATTAATTATGGTTTCTCTTGTGATTAATCTAATTGTATATTTTTTAAGTCTCCATAAGTTCACTTATGTTGAGAATTTTCGATTAAATTAATCATGGGTTCTCTTGTGGTTAATTTAATTGAGGTTTTTGGATTCAAAATCATACTTGTATGTGATTTGTTATGTCCAAAGAAATCCTTCTTTTCTTGCGAAATTAAGGTCGCTCTTGTTGTTCTTTGGGAATGACATTTTATGGGGGAGAGTTCTTAATTGAACTTGTGCTTAATTGCCAAATCTTTATGGGGAGTGCGTCTGTGGAATATTATGGGGTTATCTTGTATCTTTACAAACTCCTTGATGAATGCATTTAGCTTCGGCTTTATGATTGCATCTAAATAAGATGATGTGTGCTTTCTTTTGGTCATGAAATGTCTCTTTCGGAAATTTCATTAGGATTCCATTCTTGTACCTTTGCCAATTTTATTGACAAAAAGGGGGGGGGGGGAATTAATATGTAGTTCACACTACAAATACATATGGTTTTCGGATCATTATGTAAGGGGGAGTGGTTTCCATGTGAGATGGAGTATTGACTAAGGGGGAGTGATACATATCACCATAGTATTGTTGTTGAAGTTGTGATACAATTGAACTTCGACGATATGTAATGATACTATGACATTGTATAAAAATGATTGAGAACTCTTGTTTTCTCGTTGTTATAGCTACGGATTTTCAACAACGATGATGCTGAACTTACAACCTTTGGGATCATTGAGTACTTGGAAGTGACGAAGATTTCGAGTAATGTTGAAGATTAGGTGTATGTAATAGGAGCTACAAAACTTAATTAATTTATTTTTTGTATTCCATATGCATTGATAGTTTTGTCACTAAAATTGACAAAGGGGAGATTATTAGAGCATTGCTCGGTCGAACTCGCATGTGTTGCTATCTCAAGCATGTTTTTCAATGATAGTGATCAAAACTATAAGTCTTGATTTCTAGTCTACTATAGCTAAGGTCTCGGACTAGGATAGAAAGTGTAGTTGAGCTCAAGAACTCCATGGAAATCATCATACAAGACGAAGGACTACTCAAGGAACCGGTGGATCTTCATCGACTAAAAGGTATGTGGAGACTTGAACTTATCTATCACTCAAAAGTCTATTTATCTCCTATCTTGAGACAAAAGTCGTTTTGCTATATAGACTTAGATTATACAGATTTGTTATTTCGAGCCGAGTTTATCTCGCCTATCTATTTCTCGAAATATGTGTTGGTAAGCTTTCGCTTTAACCAAGTTCATCTTTACCTAGTGACGAAAGTCATGACAAGTTTCAATCACTTTTAAAACTGCTTACTTTAACGAAAAATAATTTGAGAATAACAACTATAGAATATCAACGTCCTCTAAGAATGTTTCAATGATTGAAATGAGAGTTTAGATAATATAACCATTGGAGGATATAAGCATTGTTGTGGAAACACATATATGTTTAAGTCCTTATTCTTTGAACCGAAGTTTGCGAACTTTATTGATCAAGAGAACCGGCATGGTGGCGTGAGCCAAGTCCGCGAACTGGCGAAAGTTCTCGTCCCAAGAATTTTTGCTGGAGTTTGTGAACTTCGTCCGGGAACTTAAGTCCGCGAACCTGATAGACACATTTATGTGTCTAATATGTCTCAATTGTATGTATTGTTAGTACTCGATTTTCTATTTATTTTTTTATTTTATGTCTTTGTAGGTGTTTTTAGAGAAATAAGCTCTTGCGGCAAAATTGGCTCGAAAAGTGGTGTTTTACACCCCAGGATAAAGTACTAAAGGCACCCAGGAAACACCCCGGAAGAGTGTTAAAAGCGCCCCAAAAATGTGCCGGAGAAACCCCAGAAAAATTACTATTCACGCCCAAAAATTACTATTTGCACCCCATAAGGCAAGTGCTAAAGGGACACCCGTAGAGGATTAGGGGGAGGACATCTTCTTCCCAAAAATTCAAAAATGAATTTTGGCGGGAAAACGGTTCTCATCTACTCTGTGATTTTTCGATCAAAGTTTGAAGGAGTTCTGGGTAGACTAAAGGACAGAAACTTCATGGGTAGTTGTGATATGTCCTAACAAAGCTATTATGGGTGTTTATTTCGATCGAATTTGGCTAGATAACTTGGTTTTAATCCAAACAGGGAGTTAGAGGAAAAACATGAGCTTGCACGGGTTGTGAGGAATTTAAACGTGTATTGCACGTGTTTGGAAGAGTTAATCGATATTATGTAGCGTGAAGAAGGTATAGAGGGAAAGAAATACAGCTGCATGCGCGTGGAAGATCAAAAAATGGAAACTTTGACCGTGGAGAATAATATTGATAAATGAAGATTATTTGGGAGATATGGTGTGACTAAATGAGGATTAGGAGTATAAATATATTTATCAAGGTACAAGAGAGAGGTGTCGAGAGTTTGGGGTCGAGAGGAGGTCCAGAGAAGCAGAAATCAAGAGTTGATGAAACTCTGTTTCTGCTGCTGCTGATGATGAAGAACACCAAGAACACGAAGAACAGACTCGCAAGGACAGTGGTTTATCAACAGTGTCTAAGACGCACAGCAGTGGGTCGCAGTGCAGTCTAAACATCAGCAGCACTTGTGTTTTATCGTTCATTCTGGGACGCTTTTTGTGCGTCGCAGATTACAGTTTTACACCATTTTCTCCTTTTCTCTCCATTGTAAACACCATTTGAGCTATAAAAATACATTTTGAGCGTGTTTTCATCATGAGGAGCTAAAACCCAACACTGGGACGACGGAGGAGGCTGAATTTCATCCTTGGGGTAATTTATTTTATTCTTTTTTATGACTTTTGCATTAATCTAAAATTGAAATATGATTTGAATTAATTGGTTTTTATTTAATTTGATGATGTATGCTTAGCTTAGTTGTTTTGATACATCATGCTTAGGACTTACAATCAATGTTTTAAGAATCTATCTTGGCAAAATCAGAGTCTATGTTAATTTTATTGAGTTTTATTTGTCAAAGAATATATGAATGAACCCTTTGTAGTGAATTCAGCCAAATCCTTAGTCCCAGTACCTCTCGCCCATTGTTAATATTTTTGTATATATATATATTTTTTTTAATCTAAAAATTCCATTTCCTTCACAAGTCTGAAACGAATCCTATTTACTACAATCACAATCAGAACCCAGTCCGCGAACTTGAGTAGGTTATATCTAGAAATGATGTTTGTGAACTTATTCTTATTAAACTAAGGAATGCAAATTGCAAACCGTGGCTATATAATTTATGAACCGATTCGAGTGAATCAAATCGTTTTTGCTTCGATTGTGTCTTGTGTAGTTACATAAGATTTCCTTGCAATTGAACAACTCTCTAACTAGTTCATTTGAGTCACTTGAACTAGTTATGGTGAAGAAGAATATGGTTGATATGAAAGTGATCATATGGCTAACCATTTGGTTGACTATTGTTGAACCAACAAATGTACAAGTTTGGGTACGGTTACACAAGCCTAGAAACGTGCATTTCATTTGTGTGTAACAAGCTAGTTTTCGATCTAACGGTTGAAAGATATTAGCTTGAATCTATTCAGGTTTTCATCTAACGATGAATATTGAATGCTTTGTAACCAAGCTAACATTGATTGCAAACCCTGATTTGAAAGACTATATAAAGGAGAACTCTAGCAACTGGGAAACCTAATCCCCACACCTTTTGTGTGATACTAGTTGTGATAAGCTAGAGTCGATTCTCCTTTAACCTTTGGTTTCTTCTTCTAAACCAGGTTAACGACTTAAAGACTTTATTGGGATTGTGAAGCCAGACCGATACTACTTTCTCGTAGTTGTGTGATCTGATCTTGTTGTTTCTATCGTACGAGTACAATTGTCATACTTGGCTTGAGATTGATATCTCCGATAGGCAAGATATAAAAGTAATCACAAACACTTCGTCTCATCGTTTGTGATTCCACAATATTTTTTTTCGTTGCGTCGATTAAGATTATTGTGAGGTGATTGATAATACTAAGCTATTCTTCGGGAATATAAGTCCGGTTTATCAATTGGTTCATGTTCACTATGATTTATCAAAAGACGGAACAAAACTCGTAGGTATATTCGTGGGAGACGGATTTATCTATTACCGTAGACTTTTCTGTGTGATACAGATTTGTTTATTTAAGTCTTCGACTTTGGGTCGTAGCAACTCTTAGTTGTGGGTGAGATCATCTAAGGGAATCAAGTACGTAGAATCCTGCTGGGATCAGAGACGTAAGAGCATAAATGTACCTTGGATCAGTGTGAGATTGATTGGGGTTCAACTACAGTCCAGACCGAAGTTAATTTGGAGTAGGCTAGTGTCTGTAGCGGCTTAATACAGTGTATGTTCAATCTGGACTAGGTCCCGAGGTTTTTCTACATTTGCGGTTTCCTCGTTAACAAAATTCTGGTGTCTGTGTTATTTCTTTTCCGCATTATATTTTTTTATATAATTGAAATATCACATGTTGTGCGTTGTTCAATCAATTAGAATATCCGACCTTTTGGTTGTTGATTTAAATTGATTGACACTTGAATATTGGTCTTTGGTACCATCCAAGTTATCTCTCTAGTATTTGATAAAGACTCGCAGATTTCTATTTGCTTGAGTATATATCAAATCGAGAGATTGAGATATAAACTCTTTCATATACTTTTTATCTAGATTGAGTCTGACTGTCTAGTTGATTCTCTATAAAGTATATTGGAGTTTGTCCATACAGATTGCTAAGCGAAATATTGGGTGTGGTTGTTGTACCCCCACTTTTTCAATATGTACCTGTGTGGTAACTTTAATCTATCTTTTGTGTTTCTTTGTACTAGGATAATATGCATGGATAGGCATTTTCACATTATGGCTAAGGAACAAATTGAATTATGGTGTCCTATTTCATTTTATATATTCTTTTTGTGGTTATATTATTTCTTTGTATATTTTATAAATCATACAGATCATTGGTTATGAATTTGTCCATTGGTTGCGGATTACATATAGCGAAAAGAATGATGGCCATAATATGGAATACAAGAAAATAGATGCAGTACAACTGCTATTGCATAAAGAATGATTTCCCATTCTTGCAGTTACCCTTGTTTCTATTGAATAACTTCAGGTAAATCCTGCTTCTATCCCATACTTAGAAAAGTCTTTTAAACAACAGATCTCTTCAACAATGGTAGTGCATATGACTCCACGTCAGATGGTTATATATTCGGTTCACGTTAGGTCCAATCGCGGGCGTTCAATCGTGTGTGCTAAAAATAATTGAAGTATTATTTGCGTACAATAATAATCAATGCTTTTCCTATCACGCGTCAATTTTATTTGACTTCGAAACATCTTTATTTATTTAACATCAAATGATATAGCTTAAGTGGGTTTATTATTTGTTGTTTTTGAGTATAATGTTTTGCAAGCATAGGGGTACACGGACTACAATCCAGAGGCCTTATTGTTAATGTTGTATAATTTATTTATGTGTGAGCGAATAGACAATCGCACAAAACCAAGAATTTATGAACTGTTTTTATGGATAATAATAGATTTTGATAATTTGTTTTGTTGATATTTTGGTTGTTCATAATATAGTTTACTTTAATTTTTTACACTTACCCTTTAGATTTTTTGTACCCCAACAATGTTAAACATGACAACTACTGTAACATTATGGCCAACATTAAAGATTTAGACTTTTGTATTATGACTGTTATTGTAATATTATTGACAACATTAAAGGTCATGATGTTGTATAATTTTTATTTTTATTTTTTTAAATAAGATTTCATTAAGAAACTAAGAGGAGGTCAGGGCCAAGGTTACATCTGCAATAGACCCATCCAATATCGGGATGTTTAAATTCCCAATATTTTTAATTTATCTACTTAAAGTTTAAGTTAAATACAAGGAGGAAGAGTCTCATCCCAATAGTCTTGCTTCCTTAGCTAGGGTATCTGCTACATTATTTCTTGTTCTAAGAACAAAATAAAACCTAAAAAAATTGACACAATTAGAATCTCTTTTAATTGCTTCCTCCAAAATAGCATTGATGATCCAAGAGATGTCTTTGGTGTAACCATTCAAACTTTTTATTAGAGCCTCGCTGTCACTTTCGATGCTGAAATTTGCTAGTTGCTTCTCCTTTGCCCAAGTAGTTTCCTGTAAAAGTCCTACAGCTTCTGCCTCTTGTAGATCTGAGCAGTCTGAGGGTCATTCTCTTCCTCTTCCAATAACTCTTGAATCACCTCTCAAAATTAAAGCAAAACTAGAAGGAAAATTTTCGTAAATGCAAGAAGCATCAACATTTATCTTTTTTGTATTTTTAATAGGAGGAGTCCATGAGGTCTTGTTCTTCTTTTTCTTCAAACTACTGAAAGGGTTCTCTTTTTTTTTCTTCCATAAATCTAAGCGCCTGAAATTATTTAGCTAGTTGATGTGGGTTTTGATTCTTTCATTGGAAGGTTTTATTACATCTTGCATGTGGATCACATTTTTATAGCCACTAGTTCTAGAGAAATTACAGAATTGGGGGATTGGAACCAATCTTTACAAATATCTACTAGTTGTGTAGAGTCATTAAAGTTTATGTGAACATGATTTGGTGCTAACTCTTAGACTTCTTTAGCAAAGAGACAATGAATCAAGAGATTCTCAATTATCTCTTCCTTCTCCCTACAAAAATTACAAATTTGATGTCTTTCATTTTACCTGATAATTTTGAGTTAGTGGACAAAGCATTATGTAAACATTTCCAAAGAAAAAGTTTGATTCTAGGTGAGACTCCTAAGTTCCAAATGGATTTCCAGAAATTTTCGTCTAGATTTGGGTTTGAAGAATTTAAATTATTTTCATAGAGTTATTATACATTGATTTAACTGTGAAGTTTCCTGACTTGGTTAGTTTCCACCTGGGGTTATCTTTTTTTAGGCATATTTGATTTGTCTAGGAAGAGATTGATTTTACAAAAAAATTTAGCTATACTTTCAAGGAAACATGTGAAAATCAGGGTTTTGTTTCAGTTTTTTGGGGATATGTTTATTAAATCAGCAACCAGGGATAAGGAGTCATTAAATGTGGATTTAAGGTAGAGAAGGTTAGTTTCTAGCCTGGTATCCAGCTGTTTTCCAATATGTTAATATTGGTCCCATCTCATACTTCCCAAATACTGTTTTGAGCTACTAGAATAAGACTTGTGCAGATAGATTTCCAGTTCCAAGAGCATCTATCTGGTGGTTTTGCTCTTAAATGAGACTTATTTCCAAAGTATTTAGTACCAAGAGCCTTATCCCAAAGCGCATTTGGTTCTTTCACTAACCTCCATGCTATTTTAGCAATTAGATCTAGGTTGAATTTGTGTGCATCCCTAAAGCCCAATCCCCCATTGCACATAGGTTTATACATACTTGGCCAAGCTTTTGGGTAAAAGACTTTGGAATTTGATTCCACACCCTACCAAAAATCTCCCTGAATGGCATTTATTTTGTTAGGTATCTTCTTTGGTAGTTGTTGATGGTGGATTTTAGTTCAGGGCAAAAATTGTAAAAGCCAAAATTACGCGTTGATATCCTGTTGTTTATGGGTGAAAACTATTCTTGCCTAATTTGGTAATTTGGGGTGTGTGGATGAGGAATGAATCTAAACCCTAAACAAATGCACTGCACGGGAGTGCTTTGTGATTCGAGAAATCAATCTGTACAACTCTGGCCTAAACCAAGAAATAGCCATTCCAGACTTACTTCGGTCACAAAGTGAAGGAGATGGGGTTGATCTTAGGGAAGGAAGAAAGAAGGTGTTGAGATTGTGAAGGTGTTGGATGTGTATGACTTGTATCAGAAAGCTGAACTGGCTTGCAGAATTAAGCTATCAGTTCTGGTGTTTGGATACGGTTGTATCAACACTTGGTTTCTGTCTTGTGTTGTTTGAAAATAGGGAGGAGAACCTATTTATACAAGTCATTGAGCCTAACCCACGTCTCTCATGGGAAGTGGAGAAAGTGGAGTGGTGGAGTTGCGTGTGTTAGTGTTACACGATCAGTCTTGCCCACTTCTCCCATCATCACTAACCGTCCATAACTTCCTGACACGTTCTTGTGATGGCGCGTTGTGCGCTTCACGTTGTAAACCTCCAGACCAATACCCCAGTATGTATCCCCCAGTTTGTGACATGATTGATGTCTCGATTGTGTGGATCGTGGGACCCATAGGAAGTAGCATGTAATGCTAGGTTAAATAACTAAGTTATTTGGGAATTTGATACTTGTAAAATATCACGTGAATTCTATGCATTAATGCATTGAATGTATTTAGCATGAGTGAAGCATCGCAGTTTTAAGGCTTAATGGAGTAAGTCATGATTAAGCGTCTTAAAATAGATGCATGTCTAGCCATCTTCAAGTGATCGTTTGGGGTTGTACAGGTAACTCCTGACTTGGCCGATCACTTGGTGTGGTAGAGTGACGGATGGTAATCACCACGACACCTCATTGACCAGTTAACTCCTGACCAGGGTTGTATAACCAAGCAGGTGAAGTTGAACGGATGAGATGATCTTTGATACACTCATCTGCGACCGTTAGTG
Organism: Papaver somniferum; assembly: GCF_003573695.1. NCBI lineage: Eukaryota > Viridiplantae > Streptophyta > Magnoliopsida > Ranunculales > Papaveraceae > Papaver > Papaver somniferum. The sequence goes on from NC_039364.1 coordinate 106,674,473, forward strand.
GAATTAGGTGCGCAAGCATCACTCTTCAGCTTGATCGAATCCAAGCTTGGAACACGATTTTGGCAAGGCCGATCATGCATGCGTGTAGACGGTATGTCGGTGTACATGGCCATACATCATTGTCTCGTGAAAGTGTAATCCAGATCGCTCAATTTGTCCGGTAAAGAGGAGCGGCTAGGATTGATTTGTGACAGAGATTTTGTGCCGCAAAGGCCGCGCATCATGCCAACTTTGGGCGCGCGTTTCGAGGCGACCAAGCCTGGTCGGTCTTGGCCGATTAGTCTGGTGTGCAGACGACAGGCTGGTGTTCACGCCTGTATTTCATTGTCCAATAGAAACGTGATCTAAGCCACTCAATTTGTCCGGAAAAATTGAGTGGTCGAGATTAGTTTACAATTGGGAGGTGTGACCACGCCTAGTTTGGGCGTGTGAATCGAGGCAACCAGGCATGATATGCCTTGGACGATCGGGTGTGGAGATAGATGGGCCCACGATGATCATGTTGGTGCGCACCGTACCTGACTAGTCTATTCATGGACCCTTCGTTCGTGCAGGAGAAAATGGACGCTAGTGATGTTCAAACCCTAATTAGGGTTTCACCGGCCGTACGTCATGCCTTGTTTGGGCACACGAACTGGAACGATCAACTATAGTTGGTCCTGACCGATCGGTCATGTGTGTAGGCGGGCCCACGGTGATTGTGTTGACATGCTCTGGGCCCTTTAAATCTACATCTACACCCTCCATCTATGCCTGCGAAGATGGATGGTTGAGACTGCTTTGCGACACATGTAATGTGCCGCATACCCTAAATTAGGGTTTCTCGTCCACGCTGCTTTGGTTCGACGATTTGGCAAGCCATGCTACCCTTTTGGGGAGGCCGACCATGCGGGGACCGCATTGGATCGGTGGTGAATACTCCAATACCTGCCTGGGGGTTATGGATCCGATCTAAGCCATCCTATCATGCTGGTGAAGTTGGATGGTCGTGATCATTTCTGAGACTGATACGGACATTCCAGATGCTCGATCGGGCTAGTATAACACTCCGAGAGTTATAGCCTGTACGGGTATTTCGTACATGCCTCCTTATTTAATGCTTGGAGATTCGTGTTGCTCTGCGGAGAGCGATCACTCAATCGTCATGCCGCACCAATAATGAAAATAGAGTAGTACAGGAAATACAAGGATGGTCATGCATTAATTGGTAATGATATAAGTTTATAGCGAAGAAGTATTCTCCACTTTATCAGTGGCTTTATCCTTTGCAGGATGTTAGCGCATAGTTTTGGCTTTTACAATTTTAGCCTTAAATGAAAATCCACTATCAACATTAAGTCCCCTGCCTAGCACATAATGGTTACACTATTGTGGGGTAGGCATGAGATGGTGACATACATATGTGAGAAAGACAGGATAAAGGAAGCTTACCCGGAAGAATTTTGACCGACCGCTAATAATTGTTCATGTAAACACCGCCGTGCAAGCATGGAATCAAAAGAAGAATCCAAAAAGAGGAATCCTTTTTCTATTGGGATTCTTCCAGTTTTTTGTCTATAAAAGGGACCAACCCCCTTTTTCTTTTCTCACGATTTTTTGTTGTTGTGTCCAGCTCCCGTCCGTGATCTTCACGCCGCCGCCAACGTTGCCGCCGGAGCTTGTCGTCGTCTGCCCGCAGCAAGGTAAGTTTTCCGTTTTTTTTTTTTGTTTGTTTCGGAAAAACCCTAATTTCTTTGGTAAAAACCCTAATTTCTTAGGTAAAAACCCTTTGGCAAGATATATCATGATTAGTTCTTCCACCGAAATTGATAGCAAAAACCGCCGATATTTGCTAGGATTTCTTAACGAGTCGTGAATCCATGAATATATTGTTTTTGCTTCTTTTATTCCATTGTTGCATGCAAAGCCTAGCTTTTAGGTTATGGCTTGAAAAAACTTTCCCTTGAATTTCGTAGACACGACCCCCATGAACAAAGTGAAACCGTGTTATGATGTGTGCGAATGAGTGCGGACCCACCATATGCGCTCGATTGAACATGGATGATGTGCTTGGACTGAAAACCGATCTTGCACCTGTTGTATTATACAGGCCTTATGTCCTGATTAATACCGACCTTTGTGACTTGATCAATACCGGACTTGAAACTTGAGCAATACCAGCCTTGTGACTTGATCAATACCAGACTTGAAACTTGAGCAATACCAGCCTTGTGACTTCGTCCTTTGATGACGTGGCCCAATACCAGACTGGTGACCTTGACCCGCCTTGACTAATACGAATTTGACATGACCCAGTACCAGCCTATTAACATGATATCGATCTTTCTTGCGTGGACCGATACCTGTTCGACTACATGATATCAACCTCATTTGGGGGTATTAGCTCTGGCTTTGTAGAATTGACCAACGGTTTCATTTGTTGATGTGGCTCAATACCGGTGTTTGGACCCAATACCAGCCTTGTGTACTCCAACGTGAATGTGTTTTCTGTCGTGTGTGACTACACATCTCATGCGTTTTTATACAAGCACTGACTCTCTCGTATTTTGTAGGATGAACAAAAAGACTCCTGTTGAAATGCCTTCTGAAGATAATCCTGGTGCCAAGTCAGGGAATGTTAACATCTTCAAAGATATGCCGAACATAGATGATGAGTTGTTCACTGTGCCTTTTCCGAACATTAGGAAACATCCTAGTCACAAGATAGTCCTGCTCTCTGGTTCAGAAAATATGGAAGATGATTCATCCTCTTCTTCAGCACTTTTGATGAGGTTCTGTCTTCGGAGAAATGAATATCCGCCTTCACCTATTGACTTCAAGATTTGTCACACTCCGCTGGGCTCTTACGAAGGATGGATGAGACGCATGCTGAGTAATAAAAAGATTAAGGATAATTTAGTTAAGCCGCAAATCCTTGATGCGGTCATGGCGTCCGCCACTCTTCAGATTAAGAAAGATGTTGCAGGCTTGATCACTTTCGTTTCTCGGTGGCGTCCTTCTACTCATACATCTATATGCAGATGAGGAGAGATGACCATTTCTCTGGAAAGTGTGGCTGCGTTGATGAACCTGCCTGTTGTTGGAAGCTTCTTTTACAAACTTACTGATGCAGAACGCCGGTCTTATAATGCTATACTTCGAAAGGCGGGAGAATTCGATGATCTGGAGAAGGAGAAGAAAGACACGAAATGCTTTTACACTTGGTGGGTGTCGGAGTGGTCTCCTGTAGACCCGAAACCCGGTCAGGAGTTGGAAGACGAGCTCAGCGTGATTGCATTCCTGTCTTTGTGGTTATCCAGAGATATATTTGACGACGGTTATAGAAGGAACCCATAAGAGGTGACCTCGTCATGTTTTCTATAAATCTGGCAAAAGGTGAGGTCCTTCCCCTAGGTGCCTTGTTTCTTGGATCACTGTATTCTCATCTGGACGCTTTAGCGACAGACATGCATGCTTCCAATGGGTATAAGAAGGTGGAGTCGCATATCCACATTGCTTTTCTTCAGGCGTTTTTGTGGGAACATTTCAAAATCTATGCTCCTGTTCCTGCAACTTCACTCAGCAGTTTGTATGGTGGTTCGAGAATACTTCGTTGGCAGAAGAAACGTCCAAAAACCGGTGTGAAGCTTGTGGATGTTTTTGACAATGTGCAATCCATAGATTTCCTCCCATGGGGACCGATCCACCCTTCCATTATTCAACCAAAGACTTTTGCTACTGTTCCTGATGCTGTGTTGCGTACTGATGCTGAAACCGCAAGTCTAGGAGAACTCATTTACTTGCGAAGCTGCACTCCGGGATATGTCCCGTATTTATTTGACGAAGAATTTACTGTGACTCTGTACAATATTGACAGGGCTGCTCGGAAAATGGGATTTGACCAGGGTGTTCCATTTCTTCGTCCGTTGAAGGCTCCAAAAGAACTTTTCTCGGACATTCTTAATGCTGACACATTTTCGTCAGTGCAGAGTCTTCCTTTCTGGCCTATCGGAAGAAAACCAGCGGTAACCGACAGGTATAAGGAATTTTGGAGGGAGCAATTGTTAACCTTTCAGAAATTCTCGGAGGAGGTTGTGACAGATTCACCATTTTCTGACGTTTTGAAGGAGCATTTTCGGTTGAAACCACTCATAGGTAAACGAACCAGAGCTGATGACTGCAGTCCCCAAGCAGGAGTGAGGTCTAAGAAGCAGGCATGTGGTTCGGTGATCCTCAATTCCTCCAATATGCACGTATTTTAAATTTCTTTCTGTTTGATCCCTTGGTTTCGTTCTTCCTGAGCAACTTTCACTAAAGGTAATCCTTTGTTGGCGATCAGGGAATCTCGAAAGAAAATGCTTTCGCAAGACTGGCTCGTAGTCATAACGAGAGGTCTGGCGATACTGGTCTTCATGAGAAGTCTGGCGATGCTGACCTTCATGAGAAGTCTGGCAATGCTTTTAAGGAGAGGTCTGGTGATACTGATCCTCTTCAAGATAATGACAAAGATGGTGCAAGATCGACTGAACGGAATGCCTCCCCAAGTGGTAAACTTAGTGAGCTTGTAGACGAGGTCGTGACGGAAATCAACATTCAGAGTGAAGTGGACATCCGGAGGAATGCATGAGAGGCAACATCTGCGAATGCTGAGGCGGCTCCTCTTAAAGATATTCCTGAGCAGGTTCCCATTGATAAGGCAGTCATGGTGACTTCTTCTGAAAGGCCTCTTGCAGCTGACAAGGTTCCTGATGAAGTATTGGCAAGGAAACCTGTTGTTCTTGGGGCTATCTTCGATCCTCCCTTTGATATCCCTCATGTAGGTCATGTGTTGGTTGGGGGATTCAGTGTGTCGGCTCAGTTCGAGGAGTTATACACGGTGATACGAAAGAAACACGACCACATTGCTACCACTACGAAGCTCAAAAGTCGCCTTGCATTGGTCAATAGCGTCCAAGAAGCTTTATTCTCCATTCACGGGATGAGCGTCACGACCAGTCGCAGTGTTTCTGAGGAGGTGATTGAAGACTGGAAGTGCCATCGGGACGTGTTTGTGCAGTACGGCTTCCACGCTCCTTGGTTCATCAAAGGGTTCTCTGAAATCCAGGAGCTTCAAAAATTGCAAGACGAAGCTCCTTCTGCAGACTGTATTGCTCGCCAGGAAGAAGGGGTTAAAAAGTTGTCTAAGGAGTTGAAGCTGAAACAGGACGCGCTCCAGAATATGAAAGCTTATCTTTCTCAGAAAGACGAGTTGTTGTTGAAGGACTTTCCTTGAAGAATTCGTGCTGCCTACTTGCTTTCTTTCTTTAGATGTTTTTAAGTGATTGTGAGGATTTCCTTTCACAATTTGATTTTAGGTTTTGAACTAATAGGTGGTTGAATTGGTTTATTTTGAGATAGATTTGTGAATGACTTTTCTGAAAGATATTTATTCTAAATGGAATTTATATCTTTGTTATGAATGATAACACATGTCATATGAAATTGAAAATATCATACGAAAAGGGAAGTATGAAAGGGAAACAAACATGGTGTTTGGTTATCAAATCTCTTTCTCATGTGTGGGATGTCAAGTCCCCAGTAAATTCTAAAACTATCTTTCTCGTAAAATTGTTTGATAGAACTTACTTGCTCTTTGGAGTCTCATTTGTACGAAACTGAATCTTCCCGAGCAACATCTTCAAGGAAACCGTACGCATTAATTTCCAGAGAGGGAAGACAACTCCTCCGAATTAAGCTTCTCCTGAACGATGCGCTTCAAGGCGTTGCATTCACTGGTAGGGTGATGAAGTAATCGATGATAATGACAATACCTCGAGTCTGTCATTTTTTGATTAGTCGGTGGACGCCACACAGAAGGCAGTTGCACTTCTCCGTCTCGTACCCATGCCTCCAGCAATTCCAATATCTTCTCCATTGGAAGCGGAAAAACTTGGATATCTTGAATCTAGATTCTCTTGCGTTAGTGGACGTCGTGACGTCTCTCTGTGGTTTTGATATGGAGCACGCTTCGTAGAAGGAGTTGTTAAACCAGCATGTGTCATCATATCCGCGGCTCGCTTGACTGGGTGACGAAATGCGGAAGGCATTGCAATATCACTGCTGAGTGAATGAGTTGAATGCTCCCATCCGCCACACTCACGCATCCTTTGGTTGATTTCTCCCTCCTCGAGCATTTCTTCACTTGGTTGAAAGGTCGTTGTGGATCGGAAAGTTTTCTGAGCTTCGGCAAGAGTCTTGAGATATAAATCTTCCAGCAAGGCTCCATAAGTTGCAGGCTCCCTTTCTTTATCCGGCAGATGTGGCATCCCGGACAAGTTTTTTCTTCTACGGAGTTGTCCCAAGTCTCTGTCGCCAGCTGGACCATGTTGTTCGTCTCTCCTGAGTCCCCTGTGGTTACGCGCCCTCTCTGCATCTCCGCTGGTAAAGGCATGACTTCTAGATAAGGATTCAGCGTTTCTTGCACCGTCTAGGTAAATGCTTGCTGAACCTTCTTGTAATTGAGCTGCTATATCATTCAAAAGGCGGAATGTTTAGCTCTGCCTTCTAGAGATACCAGCTTGATTTTCCAGGACATCCTCCAGCATTCTAGCCACACTCCCATGATACCTGAATCATCTATGGTATCCGGAGAATCCAGCGTGCGAGGATACATCGTGAGATGAAGACCGAGATAAAAACCAAAAATGGATAGGTTAATGATTGAATCGGATCCAAGATCTATCCCAAGATTGAGAAGGTTCGAATGAATATTGAGAATCCAATTTTGCAACCGAGAGATTAATCGCCCACTGTGGTCACCAATTGTTTATGGGTGAAAACTATTCCTGCCGAATTTGGTAATTTGGGGTGTTTGGATGAGGAATGAATCTAAAACCTAAACAAATGCACTGCACAGGAGTGCTTTGTGATTCGAGAAATCAATCTGCACAACTCTGGCCTAAACCAAGAAATGGTCGTTCCAGACTTGCTTCGGTCACAAAGTGAAGGAGATGGGGTTGATCTTAGGGAGGGAAGCGAAGAAGGTGTTGAGATTGTGAAGGTGTTGGCTGTGTATGACTTGTATCAGAAAGCTGAACTAGCTTGCAGAATGTAAGCTATCAGTTCTGGTGTTTGGATACGGTTGTATCAACACTTGGTTTCTGTCTTGTGTTGTTTAAAAATAGGGAGGAGAATCTATTTATACAAGTCATTGAGCCTAACCCACGTCTCTCATGGGAAGTGGAGAAAGTGGAGTGATGGAGTAGTGGAGTTGCGTGTGTTGGTGTTGCACGATCAGTCTTGCCCACTTCTCCCATCATCACTAGCCGTCCATAACTTCCTGACACGTTCTTGTGATGGCGCGTTGTGCGCTTCACGTTGTAAACCTCCAGACCAATACCCCAGTATGTATCCCCCAGTTTGTGACATGATTGATGTCTCGATTGTGTGGATCGTGGGACCCACAGGAAGTAGCATGTAATGCTAGGTTAAATAACTATGTTATTTGGGAATTTGATACTTGTAAAATATCACATGAATTCTATGCATTAATGCATTGAATGTATTTATCATGAGTGAACCATCGCTGTTTTAAGGCTTAATGGAGTAAGTCACGATTAAGCGTCTTAAAATAGATGCATGTCTAGCCATCTTCAAGTGATCGTTTGGGGTTGTACAGGTAAGTCCTGACTTGGACGATCACTTGGTGTGGTAGAGTGACGGATGGTAATCACCAGGACACCTCATTGACCAGTTAACCCCTGACCAGGGTTGTATAACCAAGCAGGTGAAGTTGAACGGACGAGATGATCTTTGAGACACTCATCTGCGATCGTTAGTGGAATTAGGGTTTATAAAGAGGTGCGCAAGCATCACTCTTCAGCTTGATCGAATCCAAGCTTGGGACACGATTTTGGCAAGGCCGATCATGCATGCGTGTAGACGGTATGTCGGTGTACATGGACATACCTCATTGTTTCGTGAAAGTGTAATCTAGATCGCTCAATTTCTCCGGCAAAGAGGAGCGGATAGGATTGATTTGTGACAGAGATTTTGTGCCGCAAAGGCCGCGCGTCATGCCAACTTTGGGCGCGCGTTTTGAGGCGACCAAGCCTGGTCGGCCTTTGCCGATTAGTCTGGTGTGCAGACGACGGGATGGTGTACACGCCTGTATTTCATTGTCCAATAGAAACGTGATCTAAGCCACTCAATTTGTCCGGCAAAGTTAAGTGGTCGAGATTAGTTTACAATTGGGAGGTGTGACCACGCCTAGTTTGGCGTGTGAATCGAGGCAACCAGGCATGATATGCCTTGGCCGATCAGGTGTGGAGATAGATGGGCCCACGGTGATCATGTTGATGTGCACCGGAACTGCCTAGTCTATTCCTGGACCCTTCGTTCGTGCAGGAGAAAATGGACGCTAGTGATGTTCAAACCCTAATTAGGGTTTCACCGGCCGTGCGTCATGCCTTGTTAGGGCGCACGAACTGGAACGATCAACTGTAGTTGTTCCTGACCGATCGGTCATGTGTGTAGGAGGTCCCACGGTGATTGTGTTGACATGCTCCGGGACCTTTGAATCTACTTCTACACCCTCCATCTATGCCTGCAAAGATGGATGGTTGAGACTGCTTTGCGACACATGTAATGTGCCGTAGACCCTAAATTAGGGTTTCTCGTCCGCGCTGATTTGGCTGGAAGATTTGGCAAGCCATGCTACCCTTTTGGGGAGGCCGACCATGTGGGGCCCGCATTCGATCGGTGGTGAATACTCCAATACCTGCCTGGGGGTTATGGATCCGATCTAAGCCATCCTATCATGATGGTGAAGTTGGATGGTCGTGATCGTCTGTGAGACTGCTACGGACAGTCCAGATGCTCGATCGGGATAGTATAACACTCCGAGAGTTATAGCCTGTACGGGTATTTCGCACATGCCTCCTTATTTAATGCTTGGAGATTCGTGTTGCTCTGCTGAGAGCGATCACTCAGTCGTCATGCCGCACCAATAATGAGAATAGAGTAGTACAGGAAATACAAGGCTGGTCATGCATTAATTGGTAATGCTATAAGTTTATAGTGAAGAAGTATTCTCCACTTTATCTGTAGCTTTATCCTTTGCAGGATGTTAGCGCATAGTTTTGTCTTTTACAATTTTAGCCTTAAATGAAAATACACCATCAACACCTGCAAAGGATAAAGTCACTGATAAAATGATGAATACTTCTTCACTTCGCTAATTTACTTAGAATGGAGCATGTAGAAACAATCCCATGTACCCTATGAATTTATGGCATCATGACCAGCCTTGTATTTCCTGTGTTGTTCCCACTGAACTCTCATTATTGGTGCGGCATGACGACTGAGTGTTAATCTCAGCAGAGTAACACGAATCTCCAAGTGTCACTAATGAGGCATGCACGAAATACCTGTACATGCTACAACTCTCGGTGTGTTATACTAGCCCGATTAAGCATATTTGAATCCGGATTGTCCATCTCAGTCTCAGAAACAATCACGACCACGCAAGTTGGCCGTATGATTTAACCAGCCTAGACGATCCTCAGCAAGAGTAGGCTACTACATTAATGACCACCAGCGAGCCTACTTATGCCCTGGTCGGTCGAATACCTACCATGCCTCCCAAACTACCACCGAACACCAGCCTGAAGTTGGATGTCCAGACTGGTAGGGAGCAGCTTGGAGGAATCGTACAAACAAAGGCCACCTATGGCAGTCTCAAGTTCATCACGTCCGTCCAAATTCACCGGCGTGGTTGGACGGCGTGGATCAGCCCAAAGCCGGTCGAACAAGCGGCATGGTGTACACCGGCGGACCTTCTTCTTACATGCATGACCGACTCTTCCTTAACCTGACCAAATTGCAATATACGATTGTATGAAGTTGTGTCAGCGTGAAGAATTGAGGGTCGCTGGAAATTCCACTAAAGGTCCCAAATTGATCACGACCATCCAATTTCACCGGCATGATTGGATGGCTTAGATCGGACCCGTAGTCACCATGCAGGTATTGGCGCGTTCACCACCGGCCCAACGTGGTCCCCACATGGTCGGCCTCCCCAAAGGAGAAGCGTGGCTTTCCAATTCGTCCATCCAAAGCAGCGTAGACGTGAAACCCTAATTAGGGTTTGCGGCACATCACATGTGTCACAACTCATTCTCAACCATCCATCTTCGCAGGTATAGACGGAGGGTGTAAATGTAGATTCAAAGGGCCCAGAGGATGTCAACACAATCACCGTGGGCCCGCCTACATACATGACTAATCGGTCAAGACCAACTATGGTTGGTAGTCTCGATTTATGCGCCTAAACTAGGCATGGCCGCGCGTTTTCAATAGAAAATCGATCTCGACCACTCAACTTTGCCGGACAAATTGAGTGGCTTAGATCAAATCTTCACGGGACAGTGAGGTACAGACGTGTACACTGGCCTACCGACTGCACTCCTGACTGATCGGCCAAGACCGACCATGGTTGGTCGTCTCGAAGCGCGCGCCCGAAGTAGGCACGACGTGCGGTCTTCAATTCCTTTGCAGCATGGGATTTCTGTCGCAAATCGATCTCAACCACTCCTCTTTTCCAGACAAATTGAGTGGCTTAGATCGCATCTCCATGGGACAGTGAGGTACAGACACATACACCAGCATGCCGTCTACACGCATGCCCAATCGGCCCTGCCAAAAACGTGTCCCATGCTTGGATTTGACCAAGCTAAAGGTTGGTGTTCGAGCACCTCCTAAACCCTAATCCGACGGTCGCAGATGTGGTTTGCAAGCCATCTCGTCCGTCCAACTTCACCATCTTGGACGGACAACCTAAGACAAGAGTTAGGTGACCAGTGAGGCATCACCACGATCACTGTCCACCACTCTTCCACACAAAGTGATCGTCCAAGACAGGACTTACCTGTACAGCCTCCAAACGATCACTCGAAGATGGCTGGACGTGATGCTATTTTAAGATGCTTAATCCGCGAATTACTCCGTTAAGCCTTAAAACAGCGATGCTTCACACATTCTGAATATATTCGATGCATTACCTGCATAAAATACACACGATACTTCACAAGTATCGACTTCCTCAATAACTTAGTTATTTAATCTAGCATCACATGCTACTTTTTTTGGGTCCCACGATCCACACATTCGAGACATCAAACATGTCACACACTGGGGATACTTACTGGGGTATTGGTATGGCTGTTTACAGCGTGCAGCGCACAACGCGCCATCACAAGAACGTGTCAGCAAGACATGGACGGTTAGTGATGATGGGAGAAGTGGGCAAGACTAATCGTGTGACACTAACACACGCAACTCCACTACTTCATCACTCCATTTTCTCCACTTCCCATGAGAGATGTGGGTTAGGCTCAATGACTTGTATAAATAGGTTCTCATCCCTATTTCCAAGACAGAAGACAAGTGTTGATACAATCGTATCCTAACACCAGAATTGATAGCTTTCATTCTGCAAGCCAGTTCAGCTTTCTGATACAAGTCATACACAGCCAACACCTCCACAATCTCGACACCTTCTTCGCTTCCCTCCCTAAGATCAACCCCATCTCCTTCACTTTGTGACCGAAGCAAGTCTGGAACGGCCATTGATTGGTTTAGGCCGGAGTTGTACAGATTGATTTCTCGAATCACAAGCACTCCCGTGCAGTGCATTTTTTTAGGGTTTAGATTCATTTCTCATCCACACACCCTAAATTACCAAAACCAACAAAAATAGTTTTCACCCATAAACAATTGGCGACCACAGTGGGAGGTTAATCTCTCGGTCGTAAAGTCAATTCCTTCAAAATCCGATTCAACTTTATCAATTTCGAAAAGGGTAGATCTTAGGACCAATTCAATCATCAATCCATTTCAAGATGGTAGAACTCAGGTCTGGATCAGCAATCAATTCTGATGGATCTAGTGTGAATAACACTCTCGGTATTGATGTACCTGTCAGTGGAGATACTGTGGTCAATACATCTCTTGGAGCCGTCACTTCTACCACCAACGCCAGCGGAGCAGAAGATGTTCCAGTAAGTGTAACGCCTCCCATCACCAGAGCCAGAGCAGCCGCGAATCCCGACATCTCCTCAAGTGTAACGCCTCCGGTGGTCACCAGAGCAACAGATTCCACTCCTTCGTCAGGACGAGGAGCCGGAGGGACGAGAGGAGGACCATCTCCCATTACCATCGCAGACTTGATGGAGAGGCAGGAAGTTCTTGCTAAGACTCAAACGGATATGGCTACAACTCAAAAAGAGGTACTCACTTTTCTTAAAACATTAACTGATCGATTGCCACAAGATCCGCGACAGCCCGTGGAGCCAACAAGGAACGCATTCAACGCACCCGGAGAAGGTACTTCAGCGGCGCGGGCCTACATGGTCCTGATCAAAGAAGCAACATTATATATGAGCGGTCCTGTCATGGAGATTCCTACACCGGGGACTGATCCTCACAACTATCCTCCTCAAGTCAATAGTTTCACTATGAACCAGAGGCCGGATCAGGAAGCAGTTTCTTTAGGAAAGTTTATACGAACTTTTACACCTCTCGAAGAATCAGCGGGTGGAAACGTTTTGCTGCAATCAACCAGAGGAAGGTCACAACCGTGACCTACATGTCACCGCACGCATCAAGGATTCAGAGTTCAAGAGGGCCCTTATCGACACAGGAGCGTCTTCGAATGTAATTACTCTCAAGACTCTCAGGACATCCAAGGTTCGCCAAGGAAAGGTCGTACGGAAGCCTATTACAACGACGAGCCACGAGAAGAAGTACCGGATGCTCCACGACAGCTGCAGGACGGTGACAATTCCACAACTGATGAGCTCGAAGTGGTCAACATCGGGGATGAGGAATATTCTAAGCCTATCTCCATCAGTTCAACCTTGTCTGCGGAGGAACACACGATACTTGTGCAACTTCTCAAGGAATACCAGGACATATTTTCATGGACGTATGAAGAAATGCCAGATTTAGATTGGTCACTCATCATCTACATGTCATACCCGGATCCAAGCCGGTTTCAGTTCAGACACGAGGAAAATGGACAAATCAGGTGCTGCATGGATTTCAGAGACTTGAACAGATGCCGCCCCAAAAAACGATTCTCCTCTACCTAACATCGACATGTTAGCAGATGCAACCAGCGAACACGGCATGTTCTCCTCCATGGATGGATGTAGCGGCTACAACAAGATAAGGATATACGAGCATGACGAAAGTAAGATAGCTTTTCGAACTCCTCTCAGAAATTTTTATTATATTGTACTGCCATTTGGTTTAAATAATACCGGTGCAACGTATCAACGCTCTATGACGACAGTCTTCCACTAGAGCCGATACATCAAGAGCGCCGCCTCAAGAAGATAACGATGTCCACGCGTCATGTCGAGTCACTCTATCAGACGATGGTGCATGTCTATCGTGCTATGTTGGAGAATCTGCGCTTTTGGTCATCCTCTGGACTTCGTGAAGCTGTTGAACGCTCATCTACAACAGCATCTGCCCTGCTAGAAAGAACCAGTTTCGCTGAAGCAGCAAGAGGAAAGCCACCGAGATACAACATCCTGCGCGTCCAAAATTGCCAACTTCAACTCTAGTACCATATGCACGACTGCCGCAATAATGAAACAACTCCAAGATATTCCATATCTGGATCGACGGTAACTACATCAATGAGAGACACTTTCAGAATTTGTCTCCCATGGAAAAAATAGTTTTGTTACCAAAAGAGATTGCACCTGGGACTTAAGAGGGTGCCAAGTTCGTACAAGTTGCCACCACGCCTCTCCCTGCCAGTCTCTTCTGATCACAGCTGCTTCCAAGAACTGTTGTTGCTTGTCGATTGATACCATCCAAAGCTTCACCATATCAACGACTATTACGTACAAAAGACCCATCGGGCATACAAGATAGAACCATGTAAACCACGCTTGGGGACTGAGGCTCAGCAAAAAGTTCCTTCACCGTCAGTCAAGGACTTCTTCAACACGAGAGAGATGGTCAATCAAGAAGCATGGAATTCACAAAAGTAAATCAAACTGAAGTGGAAGCCACTTCAACGCTCCCTCCAGCAGAAGCTGCTTCAATGGTCTATTCAAGAGCCGCCTCAACGCTCTCTCCGGAACCCACGTTCGCTTCAGAATCCTGCTTCAATGCTCTCTCCAGGAGCCACCTCCACATTTGCTTCAGAAGCTTCTTCAATGGTCTATTCAAGAGCCGCCTCAACGCTCTCTCCGGGACCCACGTTCGCTTCAGAATCCTGCTTCAACACTCTCTCCAGGAGCCGGTTCAACGTTCGCACCAGAAGCCACTTTAACATCCTCTCGAGTTGTTTCAACACGCAAGCTACATCAATAATCTGTGCTTTGGTCAAGTTATCTTTGATGTACTCATTGCTCAACATACGTCTCATCCATCCTTCATAAGGGCCTAGCAGAGCATGACAAACCTTGAAGTCGATAGGAGAAGGGTTACCTTGTGGAACGGATATTTTCAGATGGTTGAAAGGGCGCGGTGAACAACTCATCATCTATGTTCGGCATATCTTTGAAGCTGTCAACACTTCCTGACTTGGCATCAACATTATCCCCGGAAGACATCTTAGCAGGACCCATTTTGTTCATCCTACAATAAAATAAAAGCGTGGGAGTCAGTACTTGTATGAAAACGCATGGGATGTGTAGTCACGCACGACATGACATACATTCACGTTAAAATACACCAGGATGGGCAAAGCAAACAAGGATGGTATTGGGCCACATCAACAAACGAGGCCGGTGTTAGTCAAGTCCGCAAAGCCGGTGTTGGTCGAGATCGCAAGGCTAATATCCCGTCAGGAAAGCAAGAATGATATCACTTCACGCAAGTAGGACAGTATTGGGTCACGTCAGGCCGGTATTGGTCAAGGATGATCAAGGTCACAAGGCTGGTACTGGTCCACGTCAGCAAACAAGGCTGGTATTGAGCCACGTTAGCAAACAAAGCCAGTGTTGGTCAAGTCCACGAAGCCGGTGTTGATCAAGGTCACAAGGCCGAACGAAACAAGACAGCAAGGTCGGTGTCGTCGAAGCAGCGATGTCCGTCAGCAAGGTCGGGGTTCGTCAAATCAGCAAGGCTGGTGTTGGTCAAGGGGCAAGTCTGGTGTTGGGGTGAGGCAACAGGTATGGTGTTTGGTCGAAGCAGGCACAACCGTCCCCAAGCAAAGCCGGCATGCGGCAGGTCCCACTTGATCAGGCACAACCAACCCCATATTGGTCGAAGCAGGCACAACCGTCCCCAAGCAAAGCAGGCACGTGGCGGGTCCCGCTTGATCAGGCACAGCCAGCCCAGATTGGTCGAAGCAGGCACAGCCGTCCCCAAGCAAAGCAGGCACGCGGCGAGTCCTGCTTGATCAGGCACAGCCAAACCAGATTGGTCGAAGCAGCCACAGCCGGCCCCAAGCAAAGCAGGCACGCGGCGGGTCCCACGTTCGAACAAGACAGGCATAACAAGCCCACGTTCGAGCAAGGCAGGCATAACAAGCCCACGTTCGAGCAAGCAGGGGCATGATGAGTCCCACGATCGAGCGAAGCAGGCGCAACAGTCCATTGAGCAGGCACATCAGCCCCACGCTCGATCGGAGCAATCACGAAGCAGGCTCTCGACTGAAGCAGGCATAGCAAGGTCGGTCAAAGCAGGCAAGACCGACATCATGCTAGGGGAACGCTCTCCTGGACGCCTCTTGAACGTGACATGCTCCAAGGACAAGACGACTCGTCTCTCCTGGTAACATCTAACTTTTTCTCATAAGTTTTATCTGTGTATGTCACCATCTAATGCCTACCCCACAATAGTGTAACCATTATGTGCTAGGCAGGGAACTTAATGTTGATGGTGGATTTTAGTTCAAGGCTAAAATTGTAAAAGCCAAAATTATGCGCTGATATCCTGCAAAGGATAAAGCCACTGATAAAATGATGAATAATTCTTCACTTCGCTAATTTACTTAGAATGGAGCATGTATCCCATGTACCCTATGAATTTATGGCATCATGACCAGCCTTGTATTTCCTGTGTTGTTCCCACTGAACTCTCATTATTAGTGCGGCATCACGTCTGAGTGTTACTCTCAGCAGAGTAACACGAATCTCCAAGTCTCACTAATGAGGCATGCACGAAATACTTGTACATGATACAACTCACGGTGTGTTATACTAGCCCGATTAAGCATATTTGAATCCAGACTGTCCATCTCAGTCTCAAAAACAATCACGACCACACAACTTGGCCGTATGATTTAACCAGCCTAGACGATCCTCAGCAGGAGCAGGCTACTACATTAATGACCACCAGCGGGCCCACTTATGCCCTGGTCGGTCGAATACCTACCATGCCTCCAAAACTACCACCGAACACCAGCCTGAAGTTGGATTTCCAGACTGGTATGGAGCAGCTTGGAGGAATCGTACAAACAAAGGCCTCCTATGGCAGTCTCAAGTTCATCACGTCCGTCCAACTTCACCGGCGTGGTTGGACCGCGTGGATCAGTCCAAAGCCGGTCGAACAAGCGACGTGGTGTACACCGGCGGACCTTCTTCCTACCTGCATGACCGACTCTTCCTTAACCTGACCAGATTGCAATATACGATTGTCTGAAGTTGTGTCAGCGTGAAGAATTGAGGGTCACAGGAAATTCCACTAAAGGTCCTAAATTGATCACGACCATACAATTTCACCGGCATGATTGGATGGCTTAGATCGGACCCATAGTCACCAGGCAGGTATTGGCACGTTCACCACCGGCCCAACGTGGGCCCCACATGGTCGGCCTCCCCAAAGGAGAAGCGTGGCTTGCCAATTCGTCCAGCCAAAGCAGCGTGGACGTGAAACCTGAATTAGGGTTTGCGGCACATCACATGTGTCGCAAATCAGTCTCAACCATCCATCTTCGCAGGTATAGACGGAGGGTGTAGATGTAGATTCAAAGGGCCCAGAGCGTGTCAACACAATCACCGTGGGCCCGCCTACATACATGACTAATCGGTCAAGACCAACTATGGTTGGTCGTCTCGATTTGTGCGCCCAAACTAGGCATGGCCGCGCGTTTTCAATAGCAAATCGATCTCGACCACTCAACTTTGCCGGACAAATTGAGTGGCTTAGATCACATCTTCACGGGACAGTGAGGTACGGATGTGTACACTGGCCTGCCGACTGCATGCCTGACTGATCGGCCAAGACCGACCATGGTTGATCGTCTCGAAACGCGTGCCCGAAGTAGGCACGACGTGCGGTCTTCAATTCCTTTGCGGCATGGGATTTCTTTCGCAAATCTATCTCAACCACTCCTCTTTGCCAAACAAATTGAGTGGCTTAGATCGCATCTCCATGGGACAGTGAGGTACAGACACCTACACCAGCATGTCGTCTACACGCATGCCCAATCGGCCCTGCCAAAAACGTGTCCCATGCTTGGATTCGACCAAGCTAAAAGTTGGTGTTCGAGCACCTCCGAAACCCTAATCCGACTGTCGCAGATGTGGGTCGCAAGCCATCTCGTCCGTCCAACTTCACCAGCTTGGACGGACAGCCTAAGACAGGATTTAGGCGACCAGTGAGGCATCACCATGGTCACTGTCCACCACTCTTCTACACAAAGTGATCGGCCAAGACAGGATTTACCTGTACAGCCTCCAAACGATCACTCGAAGATGGCTGGACGTGGTGCTATTTTAAGATGCTTAATCCGCGACTTACTCTGTTAAGCCTTAAAACAGTGATGCTTCACACATGCTGAATATATTCGATGCATTACCTGCATAAAACACACACGATACTTCACAAGTATCGACTTCCTAAATAACTTATTTAATTAATATAGCATCACATGCTACTTTTTGTGGGTCCCACGATCCACACATTCGAGACATCAAACATGTCACAAACTGGGGGATACTTACTGGGGTATTGGTCTGATGGTTTACAGCGTGCAGCGCACAACGCGCCATCACAAGAACGTGTCAGGAAGACATGGACGGTTAGTGATGATGGGAGAAGTGGGCAAGACTTATCGTGTGACACTAACACACGCAACTCCACTACTTCATCACTCCACTTTCTCCACTTCCCATGAGAGACGTGGGTTAGGCTCAATGACTTGTATAAATAGGTTCTCCTCCCTATTTCCAAGACAGAACAAGACAAGACAGAAGCCAAGTGTTGATACAATCGTATCCCAACACCAGAACTGATAGCTTTCATTCTGCAAGCCAGTTCAGCTTTCTGATACAAGTCATACACAGCCAACACCTCCAAAATCTCAACACCTTCTTCGCTTCCCTTCCTAAGATCAACCCCATCTCCTTCACTTTGTTACCGAAGCAAGTATGGAACGTCCATTTCTTGGTTTAGGCCAGAGTTGTACAGATTGATTTCTCGAATCATAAGCACTCCCGTGCAGTGCATTTGTTTAGGGTTTAGATTCATTTCTCATCCACACACCCCAAATTACCAAAACCAGCAGAAATAGTTTTCACCCATAAACAGTAGTATAAAACATCCCATCAAATAGAATGCCATACTAGCTAAAACAGATTTGTTTAAAACCATTTTACTGGTTTGGGGCAGTACCTTGCTTTTCCATCCTTGAGATTTATGTTCCATCTTTTCTAAGATGAATTCGAAAGTCTTAATCTTAGATTTATCTATGAACAGAGGTGCTCCTATATAAGAGTCCTTTAAGTTGATATGTTTAATTTTAAGTAATTTAGACATCTTTCTACGGTGCTTAGGATGAACTTTCTTGACCTGAGGGCTGGATGAAAAAATTGATAGTGTTCAGAAGATTTTTCCATTCTATTAAATCGGCCTTGACAAAAAGCACACAATCATCAGCGAAAACAAGATGGGAGATATGGGAGTTTTTTTGTGTTATTTTGACTCCATAAAGGATTTTTTTATCTTCTTGGGCTAGTAAAAGTCGTAAAAAGACTTGCATATAAATGATAAAGAGGTAAGGAGACAGAGTATCTCCTTGTCTTATACCCCTAAAGGGTTTGAATAATTCTCCTGGTGAACCATTCAACAGGACAACTATTGAGTAAGTTGAGATACATTGTGCAATGAGGGAGAAAATCTCAAGGCTGAAGCCAAAGGTTTTTAGTAGGAATTGCCAATTGACTCTGTCAAAGGCTTTAGACATATACATTTTTACTCCTAAGTCACCAGTTTATCTTTTTTCATTTTAAAAGAATGAATAATTTCTTGGGATACTATGATATTATCAGAGATTTGTCTAAATGGAAAGTAGATTGATATTGAGAAATAATCTTTTCAAGTAGGGGTTTCATTCTGTTAGCTAAGATTTTTGTAATGACCTTGTATATGGTGTTGCAGAGACCAGTTGGTCTAAATTTTCCAAGATCCTTAGGGTGTATTACTTTTGGAATGAGAAAAAGATGAGTTTTGTTAAGTTCAGGATTCAATTTCCTAGTTTGGAAGAAATCTTATATAGTTAGAACTACTTGATCGCCAACAGTTTCCCAATATTTTTTTTAAAACTAACTGGTAAACCATCCAGACCAGGAGACTTACTAGGTTTCATGTTTTTAATGACGACGAAAATTTCCTATTTTGAGGTGACAAAAGAGATAGAAAGATTTTCACAATTAAAGATGCATGCAGGTATATTTTCCAGAACTGTGCCATGTGGAGAGTAGTCAATAGTTTTTTTCAGTAAAAAGAATTTGAAAATATTCAGTGAGAATCTTTCGTATTTCAGTTTTGTTATGAGTAACTGTGTTTTCCTTGTTGGTTATGCACTCTATGTTATTCCATTTTCTCGTTCTCAAAGCAATAGTGTGGAGATACTTAGTATTTTGTTCTCCTAAGTTAATGATATTGTCTCTAGATTCTTGTTTATCAATTGCTTCCTGAGTGTCATAGAAAGATTTTAATTGATCAAGTTTCTGTTTTAGCAAGTTTTCAAAAAAATTAGAAATTCCCCTGTGTTTAATCCTGTCAATTTCTTTAATAAATTTAGTTATTTTCATGTTTGGTTGACCAAAAACATTATTCTAGGGTTTTTAGGTTTGATACCAGAGCATTGAATGGGTTTCCTTCATCCAAATGGTTCCAGGATATTTGGATCACTTGTGTGCAAGAATTATTATTTAACCAGGTATCATAAAATTTAAAGATATATACTTTCCTCATATAAGGTACATCCATAGTAAGAAGGATGGGACAATTATCTGAACCTATGGCTTCTAGTTGGGATAAAGTTGCATTTGGGAATTGTAGATTCCATTCTGAATTAAGGACAACTTTGTCAAACCTTTCCTGGATATTCTTTATTTCCTTCCTATGGTTATTCCAAGTGTGGTCATATCCTGAGTATCCTAGGTCATACAGACCAACATTTTCAAGGATATTATGGTAGTATTCACTGTAGCCTTCTTAAAGGACAACTTTGTCAAACATTTTCAAGGATATTAGGGACAAAACTAGCTAGAGTTTGTTCCCTATTTAGTAACCATTTATCATCCCAGATATTTATTGAGAAACCATTGCCTACCTCCCAAACACTATACTTTTTGATATGCTCAATACCTTGTAAAATGCATTTCCAAATCTAAGAAGTTGTTGATTTCTTTTTGGATTGAAGAGCTCCTGTTTTTTTAATGTATTTTTCTTTTAAAATTTGAGCCCATAAATCATCGGGACTACTCACCAATCTCCAGGCTATCCTGCTAATCATAGCCTGGTTTACTTTGTTAGCCTCTTTAAAACCTAACCCCCCTTGGTCAATTGGTTTACATAAGAAGTCAAAAGATTTTATGTAAATACCTTTAGAATTAGTATGTTTTCCCCACCAAAAATCTATCTGAATATCATTTATTCTTTTGGTAATTTTTTTTAGGCAAAACAAAACATGCTATGCTAAAAATTGGCATACTAGAAAGAACAGATTTATTTAGAATAATCTTACTTGATTGGGATAAAAATTTTGCTAACCAGTTCTTAACTTTTTGTTTCATTTTTTCTATAATGCTATCAAAGGAGTTAAGTTTTGATCTACCTATGAATAAAGGTACTCCTAAATGGGTGTCTCTGATATTTATTTTTTTGATTTTCATTAACCTAGAAATAATGCCTTGGTGTTTATTATGAAGTTTTTTACTAAAAAATAGACCAGATTTTGCAAAATTTATTACTTTCCCAGAGGCTTTACTAAAAAGATTAATAGCTTCCAGAAGATTTTTACAGCTACCTAAATCAGCTTTAATGAAAAGCAAAAGGTCATCTGCAAAGAATAAATGAGAAATATGTGTTGATTTTGGGGTGACTTTGATACCTATTACATGTTTCACTGATTCCAAATGACAGAGGAGTCTAGAAAGAACCTCCATACACATGATGAATAAATATGGAGATAAATGATCCCCTTGTCTTATTCCCCTAGTTGGTTTAAACTCCTTACAGGGGTTCCCATTTAATAAAACAGATATGGAGGAAGTTGAGATACATTGATAATTCAATTCACTCCAATGGCTGGAGAAACCAAAGGCCTTTAGAGTTTTTATCAAGAAGTTCCAATTAACTCTATAAAATGCCTTAGACATGTCAATTTTTGCTCCTATGTTTCTTGTTTTCTTTTTACTTTTCTTCATTGAATGGACAATCTCATGAGCAACAATAATGTTGTCTGAAATTTTTCTAGAAGAGAGGAAGGCAGACTGGAGGGGAGAAATGATTTTTTCTAAAGATTTTTGTGAACCTGTTAGCCATTAATTTAGTTATGACTTTGTAAGGAGTGTTATAAAGTCCAATTGGCCTAAAATCTGCAGGGGATTTGGGATTTTTAATCTTTGAAATTAAAAACAAGAAAGTCTTATTTAGATCCACATGTAGCTGTTTATTTTTGAAAAAAATCTTGTACTACTGCTATCAATTGTGTTCCTACAGTTTCTCAGTTATGTTTGAAGAAGCTCACTGGGAAGCCATCTGGCCTAGGTGCTTTGTTAGACTTAAGGTTTATCATTACATCCCAAATTTCTTCTGAAGTTGGGATAGCAGTTAAAGCTAGATTTTCTTCCAAAGAGATGCATGGCTTAATATGTTTAAAAAATTTATCCTCTGTGTTAACAGAGTTTTCAGAAAAAATATCAGAAAAGTAAGATGTGGGAACATCTTCAATTTCATGTCTAGAAGTAACCACTTCATCATCTATATCCTGAATGCAATCTATATTTTTCCTTTTTCTTCTTCTTAAAGTTGTGACATGAAATTTTTTGTGTTTCTTTCTCCTAACGCAATTGTATTGTTCGTAGATTGTTGTTTATCTATTTCTTCTTGAGTGTCGTACAAAGCCTCTAATTCCAAAGTTTTTTTTGTTTATTAGCTCAGTAATACTCCCCTGAGATATTTTAGCTGAGAGATTCTCAATTTGTTTGATTAGATGCTTAATTTTTTATTTGGCTTTCCAAACACATTTTTTTCTCCAAAAATTCAAATTTTCTCCAAAAATATTTATATTTTGGACAAGATTCAAAGCCGGAGAGTCAGAAAAACATTTCCAGGATTGTTTTATGACCTCTATACAAGAAGGTTCTTTTATCCAGGTGTCATAGAACTTAAAAGTTGAAACTAAATTTAAACTACAAGAGATGAGGTTAAGATAGATATGACTATGATCAGATACTATTGCCACCAAATTTTCAAGAGATGCATCTGTGAATTATAGAATCTGCATTAGCTACGCCCCTATCAAGCCTTTGGTTAATGTTGGCAGACCTTTCTCTTTTGTTATTCCAGGTAAAAATATTACCCCTGAAACCTATATCCTCTAATCCAGTTCTTTGGATTAAATTCAAGATTGGTTCCAGTTTTTTCCTATTGAAAGGAAGACCTCCTTCTTTTTCATCACCGTTGAAGATAATGTTCAGGTCTCCTATTACTAACCATGGCATTGAAGTCAAATTAATTTGATTAACAATGTTCACTAAGTAACCCATTATTTCTAGTTTCAATTCATGCTTCGGAGAACCATAAAAACAAGTTAGAAGCCATTCCTTTTAATGGAAATTTTTTTTAACAATGATATTAATCATGTTATGGTTCCATTGAACCAATTCAAAATGAAAACCATCAACCCAAGCAATTGCTAGCCCCCCAGCTATTCCATCTGGGTCAACAATGTGGGTGTTTGGGAAAAAATTAAGCACATGCTTCATTAAGCACCTTTGAGATTTGGTTTCAGATAAAAAAAGAACACCTGTTTTTTCAGTAATTTACTAAGTGGTTTAGATGCTGCCTGGTCTTTTTTTTACCACACCCTTGTGTGTTCCAGGCCAATATTTTCATTAGCAAGTTATGTACTAAAAAGCAAAATAATGTAATACAACAACAACAACAAATTATGAGTGAACACGGAATATAAACTAATGATATGCTTGATTTTAAGATGACTAGGGGTTTGAAAAACATCAGGGAATATTGAGGAAAACGTATTGAAACCTCAGCTTATAAGCCTATCCTAAAAAGCAAGCTAAATATGTTTTAGTAATGAAAGCAGCAACTAAGATCTAATCATGTATGCAATAGATTATAAGAATTTTGCAAAACGTAACTCCAAATAAAACAAAGGACTATCTTGAATAAAGGGTTATTCTTGACTTTGACATAGTGCTCTATATTTTCTAAATCGAAGGAATTAAGTGTTTGACCATCTCCTCACTCTTTCTTACTCTCTTGGCCTTGGGCATTAGATGGATTCGGATTTTTCAATCCCACCTGAAAGAGAGGGCCAAAACAATAACATGTAGGGTTATTTAATTAAATTTATTTGCTGACGTCAGAAATAATAAACTTTTCATTCCGAAAATACCCTTCATTTAAAATCGAAAAATATATACTTCAATTTGAAAAACAGACGCAGGAAAAACCAAAGTTTTCATCATAATCGCTCTGCAAATCCATGGAAACATCATAATCCGAGAACATCATAAACAAGCTGAAGTTTATCGCCATGAGCATCATAACGCCGAGAACATCATAATCACAGCAGCAGATCTTCTCTGCAAACTCAGCAGATCAAGTTTGAGAATATTAGTGAATTTTCCTCCCGAGTAATCAATTTACTTCAGAGCTTCACGAGTTGTTATCTCCTTTCTGAGTTCAATTTGATTCACAGAATATTTCATCGAAATTATGAGGTATGTTTTCATCTTCTTTCCTGTTCCATTTTTCATGTGTAGTTTCATTAGTGATGAAAAGTATTTTTGATTCAATTGAATTGTGTTTCTATTGATCCAACTATATTCTAGAGTATCAACTTTCAATTTACTAGTTATCAACTTTCAATTTACTAGTTATTGGTTCATGTATAAGTTTTTATGATTTACGATTTCCATGTCCGATTACTTAGTGTTATCAATTGTTTTTGTCTATAAACTTTTACTTGTTTTTGTGTATAAAATTTCACCTGTGAAAATACTATACACTCATTTTAAAATTTGTTTTCTTATTGTTTAAACTTTTTACTCGTGCAAATACTATACAATCATTTAAAATTTATACCTGCGTAGAAAGTCTGAGTTATTATCTTGTCGCAATGCATAATTAGTCACAATGCTTGACTTCTGCCCTTGAACTGTGACTGCCTATAAAAGGAACACCAAACTGAAATTTATAACATGGTGAGACAAAATTTACTTTTCAAATGACTGGTTCTAGTAGGGTAATCAGTTACCTTCATACAGAAAAACAATGATGTTTCTCTCTTCTTGTTAGTTCAGTAAGAACATCTGAAAGAGTATTTGAAAAACAAATCAAAACTGCAGTCTATATGACATAGAAAAGTTTGTCCATGAAACTTTAGTGAGGGAAAATTACCATGTCTATATCCCACGCCTTGACAACGAGCCGAAAAACCTTAGTGAGGATAATAACTTCATCAAGATAACTTTTAGTTTGTTATTTTTGTTATTTTAAATTCTCATTTAAATTACCATGTCTATACACTCATTTAAATTCTCTATAGCTAACATTGATGAAGTTATCTTGATGAAGTTACAAATTTTTTGACCCTGTGAAGATTCTATACTCTCATTTTTAAAAATTTTAAAATCTGTTTTCTTATTGTTTTCAACTTTTTACCAGTGCAGATACTATACACTCATTTAAATTTTATACATGTGTAGTTAGACATGTGCACGAACTTTTTGCGTGTGTAGAAATTCCTCACTCGTTTATCATTTTGTTTAAACTTTTTACCTGTGCACATACTACACACTCATTTAAATTCTCTAGAGCTAACATTTTTTATGTTCTGTTTGTTTTTGCAGAGGGAATATGGGAGTTAATGCTACAACAGTTGTTCATTTTTGCAATTTAAAATTTTCACATAATGTCACAACAATATCAACAATGGCTGAGCTAAAGTCGATTGCTAAATCTCGTTGGATCTCTCTCCGTGATTCAGATTTCTACTTCTCTTATATGTCTAATGGAAACAAGGTTAATCTACAGGTAAATGGATTTCCATGTTCACACGTTGTCCAATGCATTCTCCGCTATTTTAAACATTTTGGTACTTTTAACTTGTAAAAACCAACCCATCTAACATTTTGGTATTTTAAACATTATAGATACATTTTTTTTTGGTGTCTGCAGATGTAAAATCTATACCATTAGTTGCTAAGAAAGCATTAAATGCTGGTAGATTTTTCGATTTTTGGATGGTTCTAACTGTTGAGCTTTTTTGTTTTGTTTTTGTAGGTACAGTAAAAAGACTGTATACCATTACATTGATCCCGCTTTCACATCTGAGTGTTATCGTAATGCGTATTCACACCCTATTGTTCATATTCTCGATGTTGAGAAACCTGATGAAGTTGATGAAAGCAGTAAGGTTGCCCCTCCTTCTGTCGTCAAAGGCCCTGGAAGACCTCCCAAAAAGATGTACATACCTCGTTCTGAGAAGCCAAGGAAGAAACGCACGTGTCGTCACTGCTGGAAGTTGACTTTTCACAACAAAAGGACCTGTCCGGATCCACCTGGTAAAACTCCCATTACCACTGGTCGGAAAGGACATGGTTTGGGAAAATACTTTGGCGTATAGACTTTTTTAGTTTTAAACAATGCTTTATAGAAGAGACAATGCTTTTTTTCCCCTAGAACTTTTACTGGATTTGAAGACAATGCTTTGTAAAAGAGACAATGTTTTTTTCTCCTCTTCATGTTGGTTTTACCATTATTATGTACACTTTTCTTTTGTGTGCAATTATTATACACAATGCTTTGTTTTTCTTATTAGAGAATTATTAACAGTTGTATTTATTTTAGTTTTCATTTTTTTTTGGGTGCAGGTATTATACACAGTATTATTTTTTGATTATATTTTTGTGTTGCTTGCTTATATTTAGGAAATAATATGAAAGTCAATTGTCAACATAAGGAAGTCAAATATATGCATACACATGGACAAATTTATTAACATCATGTGTAGGAATTAGTCACACAATATCATGTGCAGGAATTCATCACTCAATATCATGTGCAGGAATTCATCACATATTTATCCCAGTCACAAAGATATGGACAAAACTGTTAGCATCATGTGCAGGAATTCATCACTTAAGGAACTCATCACATATACATATTTGTCCCAGTCACAAAGATATGGACAAATTAGCACCATGTGCAGGAATTCATCACTTAATATCATGTAAAAATCATTAGCATATGAAAGTCAACTGTCAACACAAGGAAGTCAAATGTATGCATACACATAACAACTTAAACATATGGACAAATTTATTAGCATCATGTGCAGGAGTTAGTCACACAATATCATGTGCAGGAATTCATCACTCAATATCATGTGCAGGAATTCATCAGTTAAGGAATTCATCACATATTTATCCCAATCACAAAAGATATGGACAAATTTATTTGCATCATCTGAAGGAATTCATCACTCAAGGAACTCATGACATATACATATTTTATCTCAGTCACAAAGATATGGACAAATTTATTAGCATCATGTGCAGGAATTCATCACTCAATATCATGTGCAGGAATTCATCATTCAATATCATGTGCAGGTATTCATCACTCAATATTATCATGTAAAATTTATTAGCAATATGAAAGTCAATTGTCATCATAAGGAAGTCAAATGTATGCATACACATAACAACTTAAACATATGGACAAATTTATTAGCATCATGTGCAGGAATTCATCACTCAAGGAACTCATGACATATATATATATATATATATTTTATCCCAGTCACAAAGATATAGACAAATTTATTAGCATCATGTACAAGAATTCATCACTCAATATCATGTGCAAGAATTCATCACTCAATATTATCATGTAAAATTTATTAGCAATATGAAAGTCAATTGTCAACATAAGGAAGTCAAATGCATACACATAACAACTTAAACATATGGACAAATTTATTAGCATCATGTGCAGGAATTAGTCACACAATATCATGTGCAGGAATTCATCACTCAATATCATGTGCAGGAATTCATCACATATTTATCCCAGTAAAAAAGGTAAAACCCAACACTGATAAATAAGATCTTAAACATGATATTAATAGTACTGAGTAATAATAAGTGATGAATAAACTAACACTCTCCTACTGATAAATAAGGTCTTAAACATGATATTAGTAGTACAAGTAGGTTTTGAAGGGGGAAAAAAAGTGCGAAAATTATTCCAACTCGTTTGCTTCTTTCCAACTTTCTTCGGGGCTAGTCGCAATGAATAGCTGGAAAGAAGTTGTCGCCCTCTTCTTGTGCAGCTTTTCTCTCAACAATGTTTGATCTTCCATGCTACTCTGAATCCCATCACAGTATTTATTCTGCGATTGTTTCTTCATAAAATAATATACATACATTAGACATTCATTAGACTGCCCTCTTTGCGGTGTTGGAGCTTCATACACCATAGCTTCTGAAACCTTTTTGAAGCCTTGTTTTTCCATGAAATTGTTAATTGGTCCCAAGAATTCATCTGCCATAATTTTTGCATTTGTATAACATTGGTTTCTTGACTGGTCAGACCACGAGTTGTAGTGGAAGAAACATTTTTGGTAGACAGAGTAGACCAGTAATGTCCAATGTTCTGCATTACTCACTTCTTCGCGGCACAGTGGTATCATGATCTTCTTCACGCTGGAGTTCATGCTTGTTATTGGTAATGTAACAGTATGTTTCAATGACGTTTTTATGATATCTTTGTGTTTGACAAAAAACTGAAAAAGAAACCTTAAATAAGATAAAATGTAACAAATTATGCAATCAATTTATCGTGTGCAAAATTTGATGTATTGTACTTTCATATATATTGTATATATATTGAAATCAATTATGACTTACCCAATAATTTGCATCCAGGTATAGTACTTTCATGTACTTATTGATTGTATCTTTCTCGAAAGCTTTCTTGAGACAGTAGATTTTGTACACTAGGATGCTCGTTTCTAAGGATGAATTAAACATGAGGTCCTCAATACTTTTTCCTGGTATGCTGACAAGATATTCATCTTCATCTTTGAATTTTGGAGTTACTTTAAAAATAATTGACCTGCAAGTTCATAATAGATAACAGTTTTTTACTTCCCATTTTTTTTGATACCCTTATTTTTCTATACTTGATAAATAAAAAGCTTCGAACCAGATCTTACATTGTTGTTGCTTTTTTGAAGAACTTAACTATAACATCTTGTTGTTGCTACTCCATCTCCAAAAACAGTGTTGTTTTGCTTACATTTTTCCTCAATTGCCGAAAGCATTAGGGTTTATTACCTTCTTCTTCATTGCTATCCATCTCCAATATAGGTTTATTATTATAGTTTGATCCTCCTACAAAAAAAATGAAAATTTTAGTCTGTGCAGAAAACATACATTCACTGGTGATTTCCATCAAATTGAGTTTTCTGAAAGCATTTATGCTGTTAATTAGGGTTTAGTACCTTCTTTTTCATCACGGTCTATCTCTGAAGTACTACTTTTCTTAGATCTACATTTGATGTTCTTCTTCGATGCTCCTACAAAAAAAACATTCAGAAAAATTAATGTGTGCATGTAACATTCACTTAATCAAAAAATTCAGAAAAAAAGAGAATTTAATAAATACCTTTCTTTGCTTTTTTAACTGGAATCATTGTTTCTTCTTCTGATTCAGTTTTTTTTTTAATCTGCTTCAATTTCAACTTGTTCTACAATTTTTTCTTTCTTCTTTCTCGGCGTTTTTGTTGATGAGTACGAAATTATTTCGATTAAACCGA
The DNA here is from genome assembly GCF_003573695.1 of Papaver somniferum. NCBI lineage: Eukaryota > Viridiplantae > Streptophyta > Magnoliopsida > Ranunculales > Papaveraceae > Papaver > Papaver somniferum. The sequence continues at coordinate 106,703,763 of NC_039364.1, forward strand.
CGATTTGAATGATTACACTCAAGTAAAGTTGAAAATTGATGAAGATTTTGATGAAGTAGAAAATTGAGACGAAGTTTACACTGAAATAAAGTTGCAGAGAAAATTGACGAAACTGCTTTTTAATGAAATCTCAGTTACGGTGAGACTTGAACTGACTTATAAGTGATCGACGATTTTGATGACAAAATTCTTGATGAAATCTCAAGTTAGGATTAGGTTTTGATGAAATTTTTGCAGAAATTTTTGGTGAGAGAAACAGTAGAAAGTGGAGTTACTGCAGACTGGTGCAAGAAGAAAGTGGGGTTAACTGTTTCTTCCTATCTTATTAAAGGTTATTTTGGTAATTTAACATTTTAATATTATTGTAGGGCCACTATAATAATTTGCTGAACTTATTAAATAACCCTGGGTCATATTTGCGTATCCCATAATTTATAGGGTCATTTAAATAAATTTCTCTTCTAAATTTTCTCGCTTATCTTAAGCTTAGCAGGTGTAAATGTCGAACGAATATCTAATTACACCCAAAATTTTATCGGACTTTTAAGAACCCACCCGTATCCAATCGTGCATGAACCCCGTATCCAATCGTGCATGACCGGGTTGGGTGCCCACCCGTCAAAATACAGATGGATTGGGTCGGGTCGACAGGTTAGATCAGCAATGCTCAGCCCTCTTATCAAGATCAAACGGCAGTTACTGCACTCTTAAGAGCTCTAATTGCAAGTCCTTGAGATGATCATAACTCTTCTTTTCTGCAAGTCCTAACTTCGTAATTCCTAAAAATAGAAAAAATCGCATAATACAGAGAAAGAGATAGTAGAAACAAATAAGTTCGGGTAAATTGTACTTGATCTTTGTTTGGGAAATGCATAACATCCTTCAGTCAGATTTTCGATCAGCGCTGCAAATTGCAGCCACTGCAACCCTCTGTTATCTAAATCCTTCCAATTCCTTAGGGATTTCATATAAAGAATCTCGAAGATTTACCTCGCCTCTTCTTTATTATCATCAGAATCGCTCCTCTAAGTCGTTAAGTTTGAGAATTAGGTCTCTTTCTTCCTCTTCAGATTCTTCTTCCCCTTCTTCTGTTTCTTGTGATGTAGGAGGAGAAACCCAGCAGAGGAAGAATACAAGTAAACCTTCAATCTGCACAGCTGATGAACTTCATTATGTATCTGTTCCAAATACTGAATGGAGACTCGCTCTTTGGCGTTACCTTCCTTCTCCCCAGGTAAACCTAACAATTTCTGGTCTTTCTTTGTTTTTGCTTCCTGTTTTATTTTGTTAAGAGTTAATTTTAATATTTTCTTATTAGGAGTATGTTAATTCTCAAATTGTTTCTGGGTTATTTGTATAGGTACCTCCCAGGAATCACCCTCTTTTGCTCTTATCTGGAGTTGGTACCAATGCCATTGGTTTTGACCTATCTCCTCAGGTGTGACGTCTATCGCTCCCTCCTTCATTCTTCCTTGTTTTTCATCATCAGGAAAATTTTGTGGATTTCTGTTTGATCTTTTGTTAAAGGGGTGCAAATTTGGAGGATTAAGATACTTATTTAGTCTACGGCTTTAAGCTGGAGCTGAAATCTATAGATATTCTGGGGATAATTTTCCCTACACAATTAGTTGGTATGTCTTTTATGTATTATTGCACCAAGTTGGCTTTTCTGGGATTATAATCACATGATGTCAGTGCCAATTGCACATAGTTGCATGTGCTACACTCTCGAATTTATTAGACTCAGTTGCAATATTGATGGTGAATACAAAATTTCGCTTTAACCTATCATATATGTAATAGGTGTTATCCATCACGCGCGGTATGGGCAACATTGTCGTAACTTCATTCATTAGTTTGTTCCATCGGACTTAATTTCAACTATACGGCACACACAAATGCTGTCTTGTTTAGTTTTATTGATTTAGATAAGGCTGTGCCAGGTTTGCTGAGATTGCAAACTACTCAGTCGAAAACTATGGGTGGGTGCCTTTTGCTATGACAGTTGAAGTGCAATCTTATTAATTTGATGTTGTTATCTTATAGGGTGCGTGCGTCTGATGTTATTTTATTTTATTTTAAATAGAGGCATATCATTATTTCATTAAGATACCTTGTAGATAGATATGTCCTGGCCTAGTCTTAGACAACTAATAATGTTATCTTCCAAATACTAAAACAAGAGCAATTACTTAAAAGAAAAAAAAGAAAAAAAATCAATTCTCAACTCTTTCCCACTTAGCTAATCTACCCGCTTATCGTTTTGCTGCCAATTCACATAACTGAATTGGTTACAGTCTAAAAAACCAAACACCAGCCTTGACATCCTCCAAAATACCTTTATGGCTTTATCCCTCCACGAGTAGCTTGACCTGTCTCCCTTCATATATTTTATCACCTCCTACTTCTTACAGTCTTTTTGAATGGCCACCCATGCATAGACGTCAAAGAGGCCCATTCCACCACCTTCCTTACTGCAATGGCTTCTGCTGCATCACTCCTGTTATATAACTGAATCAGTTCAGAAAAGCAACTAGGCCCTTCTACTCCTCATACTGTTTGTGCTGGCTCCATCATTTATTTGGAAAGAAAACCACGACACTTAGTTTTTAACATAATCATGAAAGAAACTAAGAAAGAAAGTAAAAGAAGGGATAGAGCAAGCACAAACAGTATGAGGAGTAGAAAGGCCTAGTTGCTTTTGCCAGAACTCTGCAAGCTTGTATAAATTGGTTGCAATGTACCCTTTTCCGTGGTCTTTTCTCCGCAGAACGTTTTCTCCTAGCGTTTCATTGATTTACTAATGACATTTAATCTTATTAAACTGGTTTGAGTTCTCCAGTTTCAGTTGCTTGCTTTTGTTACTAAACTAAACTGGTTTATTTATTTATAAGACGTCTTTTGCCGAGGCCCTTTCTCCAGTTTCAGTTGCTTGCTTTTGTTACTTAACATTTTTATTGCTTTAATGCAGTCTTCATTTGCACGCCACATGTCCAACCAGGGATATGATACATGGATTCTTGAAGTTCGAGGTGCTGGGTTGAGTGCTCAAGGAGCAGAAGCCAGTGCAATTGAACAGTCTGTACAAGATGGAATTGCGTCTGAGCTCATAAAATCTACTAGTGGGGTTCCAGATGGTGATTTGCCTACAGAACTGCAGCCAGCTGTCAAGGACCTAGGTGCTTTGGCCGAGGCAGCAATCTCTGCTGTACAAAACAAGAAGGATTTGGAAACAGTCTGGGATGAATCACTACTCGTGTCAAAATTGACTGACACTTTTATGCGTTTATCTGAAAGACTTTCTGGCTTTCTTAATGATGGTCAATCAAGGATCATCTCTGCTAAACTGTTTGACCAAATATCGAAACTCTTGGAAGATTCTCAGTTGTCTGAACGCTTTAACGAGATCAGGGGAAATCTTTCAGGTTTGTTAGAAGCAAGACAAAATTCTGCTATTGTCACCCAAGTTAGGGAATTGAGTCAGAGGCTTGTAAATACTATTGAGGAAGGTCAACGTTCTGTTTCTCCACAACTATTTGACTTACAAGAGCGTCTGTCCACAACTGTTGAGGATTTTCAGAAACAGCTTGACTTGATTGTGAAATATGATTGGGACTTTGAAAATTACCTGGAAGAAGACGTACCTGCAGCGGTGAGGTGATATTTTATTATGCTACGAATGTTTAAAATTATATATCTTCTCTCTGAAAACTGTTCCTTTAGTCTTTGCTACTTTTTCGTCTTTCTCTCTTTCCTGGCTAACAGAAATAAAATGCCTCCAAAGTAACATGTCCCCTGAACTTTAATGATTTATTGATAGTCTTTATCTTTTAAAAAAAATAGATGGAGTATGTAATGGCTCAAACCAAACCCAAGGATGGTAAGTTGCTTGCTATTGGTCATTCTATGGGAGGGATCTTGCTGTATGCTATGCTCGCAAAATATGGTAATGTCATCCCTAATCCTGTTCTCTTCTACAACTTTTTTTGTTTTGAATATAATGACTTGCGGAGACTGCAAATCAACTTTGTCATGTGGTTTACCGTTTTCCTCTGTTGTTTAGTTATCGTCTACCGTTACTATTTGGAAGTTTAATTATGGCAGAATTGTTGGCTATATCTTGTGGTTTAGCAACAAATTATGATCAGTTTAAGTTAAATTGTTGATTAGCTTAAGTTAAATCAGATTAGTGATAGTCCCGATTATGGTGTGATTGTAGTCTTAATCATGTGTTTAAGTTAAAATTTGGTTAATGGTACTTCAAGTGAAAAGTAGCTGCATCACTCTATGAGGTGGTACGCATCGATGTCAAATACTAGGTGTCTTTCCAACTCGTGGTGGCAAGGTTGGACTCTCTTCTAGCCTTCTTGCATATATAGGATTTTTGTCTTTTTTCCATTAGTCAAGCAAGAAGAAATAGTAGTTGCGGTCCAAGTCGGAAAACCCAGTACCAATCTGATTTCCTCTCTAATTTTTCCTTTTTAATTCTGTATAGCTTCGTGCTAAATGTTTTATACCATGTAAGCTGTTTCCTGTTCATTTTTGTTGTTAATTCGAAATGTAGCTATAGAGTTCCGAGGATTGTGATGGATTTTGTGGTGTTGTTTATCTTGTAGAATTTGTTAAGTCAAGGGCATAAATCTCATTCAGCGTAGAGTAAAGTTATTTTCATATGTAAAAACTTAGTTATGATAATTTAGGAGCTAATTTCAACCAGGAATTACTTAAATATATATATTTTTGAGTATTTTTTATTTCATACTGCTAGGTTCCAAAGGAAGAAACTCCAACTTGGCAGCAATTGTTACATTGGCATCATCGCTTGACTACTCAGCTTCTAGATCTTCGCTCAAACTTCTGTTGCCCCTTGTATGTATCCACATGTTGTTGAATACATGCTACTGCCCCGGATAAGTATTGTTCTAGTATTTCAGAATTCGTTTTTATTTAACAATGTGTCTAATGCAGGCGGATCCTGCTCAAGCTCTGAACGTCCCAGTTATTCCGTTAGGGGCATTGCTTGCGGCTGCTTACCCTCTTTCTTCTCGCCCTCCTTATGTTTTGTCTTGGCTTAATCATCAGATCTCAGCTGAGGACATGATGCATCCAGAGTTGCTCAAAAAACTTGTCTTGAACAATTTTTGTAAGTTAAAGTTGAAACAGTGGCTCATATTAGGATTACACTTAACTAAAACTACGAGAGCACAAGTCAAGATCAATTATAGGTTAAAATGGGTTTAAACTTATTTAGCATTGTTGTTGATGATCCATCCACATATAACGGTTGTCAAAGTTAGAAATCAACATGACAAGCAAGTCAATTCACAAAGGATTAGGGAATTACCATTGACTGATCAGACTGACCGCTTTTGAGGATTTTGTGAAATATCGGTGCGAGTTCCACGTACCTTATTAATAGTTTAATATTAGTAGATGTAAACAGTAGCGGGAAGGGTTATTGAGAATAGAACTTCAGGTTTAAGTAAAACCTGATTGTTGTTTGCTGAAATAGTTTATGCCGAAGAAACAAACTAGGCCATTTCAAGTATGGTAAACCTCTAGCACTTGTTTGTGATCACTCTAGGATGACTAGAGTGCATCTGCTAAAGGCTTATTTTTCAATTGTTCTGGATAATGAGCTTTTTACTTTCTATGCACTAATTTTACTATTTATCCCATGGCTGGTCAGTGCTCCTGTTTTTGTCATTCGCGAGTCATAATTTTGGCATGTTCATAAGTAGTTGGGGCACTTTGAGCCCAAAAGGCAGTCAATATTGCATCCATTATTTCATCTACCCTCCCTGCAGCACTCTCTCTGACTAGAAGTGGAATCTTGATTTCCTTTAGTCTAAGTTTTTGCTGGTGCCTGTTCAAATATTTGTGGTGACCTCTTATGTTGACTATTTGCTTGCTTAACATGTTGCAGAAGAGTAATAGTTTGTTTGATTTTAACAGGTACTATACCAGCTAAGCTTCTTTTGCAGCTAACGACAGCTTTCCGGGAGGGTGGGTTACGTGACAGGAGTGGCACTTTCTTTTACAAGGATCATCTTCAAAATGTCAATGTTCCTGTTTTAGCACTCGCTGGGGACTTTGATATGATCTGCCCGCCTGATGCCGTTTATGGTAAAATATTTGTGATTTTGTATCGAGTAAAATCTTGTTTTCGAAAACAATCTCTCCTTTATCATGTTCCATTTTTTTTCTCTTCTGCTGATGAGGTGAATTTAACAGAAACAGTCAAAATAATTCCTCAACATTTGGCAACATATAAAGTCTTTGGAGAAGATGGGGGGCCGCATTATGCTCATTATGACTTGATTGGAGGACGTTTGGTACTCTCTCTTTCTCTCTCTCTCTCTCTCTCTCTCTCTCTCACTCTCACTCTCTCTCTGTCTCTCACACACACACACACTATATCTTCGGTTTCTTAATTTCTGATTGCCAATTATATATGTTTCCTTGTGCAGGCAGTGGATCAAGTATATCCATGTATAGTTGAGTTCCTAAGTGTCCATGATGCTGTGCAACAATAAACCTCGATAGAGATTTCAGTTTGTATGTGGACAAGCTCCTAGATTGGTACATACACACTCGGAGAGAGACAGATCCATGCATGTTTGGAAGAGGTTGTTTGTTGGTGTACATAAACGGCAGTGTCGAATCTAATTTTCCTTTTCATTACATTACACATTTTGATCAAGTGCACAGGTGTTATTTGTTACTGGGTTTGCGCTTGTGCTAATTTGCCTGGATTTGTCTATGAACTATTGGAGGCCATGTCAACAAATATATTTCATAAAAAAGTATCCGTAAAAGTAAGAATGACTCAAAAATAGTATCTGTGAAAATTAAAATCAATAAAATACATTAAAAGAGACGCTTAGTAATGTGTAGCGGCAAATGAAAACTCAGCAATGTGAACCTCCAACCAAAAGGAAAATCTTTGCTTCAGGATAAAAAAAACAAAAACCGAAGGAATGAGCTTCTCCATTAAGCTTCTTTGATCCTCTCTTGCATGGCTGTTCTTTTCACGCTCTCCCTGTACTTTCTGTTCATATTTCAGATCTCCCTTACCATTTGGTAAAGTTTGCCTCACCATAAATTTCAAATTCAACTTTGTGACTCTTAAATCTAAGAATTCACTGGATAATTCTTTTGTTATAAAAGAAACCCATATCACCCTTGCTGGAAATAAGTGCAACAAATATTATGAAAAATGTGAAAATGACCAGACTACCCTTATCTGATATAAGTAAAATAAATATTACAGACTGTAAAAATGACTATTTTATCCTTTTAGAAATAAGTGCAACAAATATTATGGAGACTGTAAAAATGTCCAAACTACCTTTATCGGAAATAAGTTAAGTAAATATTACAGACTGTGAAAATGACTATTTTATCCTAAGTGCAACAAATATTATGGAGACTGTGAAAATGACCAAACTACCTTTATCGGAAATAAGTTAAGTAAATATTACAGACTGTGAAAATGACTATTTTATCCTTAGTGGAAATTAGTGCAATAAATATTACGGAGACTGTGAGAATGACCAGACTACCCTTATCGGAAATAAGTAAAGTAAATATTACAGTCCGTGAAAATGACCATTTTACCCTTAGTGGAAATAAGTGCAATAAATGTTATGGTGACTTTGAAAATGACCAGACTACCCTTATCAAAAATAAGTAAAGTAAATAATACAAACTGTGAAAATGACTATTTTACCCTTAGTGGAAATTAGTGCAATAAATATTACGGAGATTGTGAAAATGACCATACTACCCTTATCGGAAATAAGTAAAGTAAATATTATAGATAGTGAAAATGATCATATTACCCTTACTAGAAATTAGTGCAATAAATATTATGGAGACGTTGAAAATGACCAGACTACCCTTATCGAGAAGTAAAGTAAATATTACAGACCGTGAAAATGACCTATTATCCTTACTGGAAAATGACCATTTTACCCTTACAGTCTCCAGAAGGGTAAAATAATCATATTCACCGTCTGTAATATTTACTTTAATAAGAGACAAAAATAGGCAAGCTCTTAATTTCCCGTAGTAACCGTCTCAAAAATAGGCAAGCTCGTAACTTTACTGGTTTCCCAGGAAAGATCAGGACCATTTTATGCTCGTAACTTTACTGGTATGCTCGTAACTTTACTGGTTTCCCAGGAGAGATCAGGAACAACTTTTACGGTATCTTAATCTAAGGTGTTTATGTTTTCTTAAAAAAAATAAAAATAAATAAATTAAGTGAATTCTATTGGAGCAATACAAAGACGAATGTATGTGGTGAACACTACTACATCATAAAATTTATTTTTTACAAACCAAGGGTCTCTCAGGTGAGATGATCAAAATTGGAGCATAAGGTTAGACCTGTATCTATATTCTATATTAGCATAATCACACCTACCATCCTCGGTTCAGACAAGTGTTGGTCAAGTACTTATACAAATTTCGGTATAAATTTTCTTAAAGTTCTTGACCGTAAACAGAGGTATAAATTTGCTTGGAATGAAAAGAATCAGATAAATACATTTTGCTTATATGATGATATCAAACTAAGCATATAGTACATCTAGGTTTGCAAGAGAATTACAACAAAGGGAGGAGCGGGTGGAGGGACTAATGAATTTGATAAAGAAGAAATATGTTGATGCCGACTTGTTTACTATATTCTACTTACTTGTTTACCTAGATAGTTGTTGACTAGTTTATAAGTGAAAGAATGTGTTGAGCAATCTCCGCAGAGGCTTCAGGACATCCAGATTTCAAAGCCTTCTCACACATATCTGCCATCTGTTTCTCATCCCCTGCCACAACAAATAATCATGAAATTAATTTCAGAACCCAACTAGGTACACATCAAGAAATTGATACACAAGCTTGTCCTAAAACCAGATGAGCTTGGATTAGTTGATCCAAGCATAACTGTAGGACATGAATTTCTTTTTCCTCTAATTTAGAAAGAACTGGTTCAAGTTGAAGTGCATCCAAGGTAAAATCAAATTAATATCTACATAATTACAACAGGCTTGGCTATGGACTTCTGCAACAGAGAACCCTGAGAAGATCTCATAACAGACCCATTTAATTCAGAGAAAAAAATCAATTACAAAGACTAAATTTTATGTTGACATTAAGGTCACGCTCAAATAAGAATCTGATTCACTATCAATCCATTTGAATAATTATACTACAACGAAGAGTACTAATTACTAAATTAAACGTATAAAATTTAGAGATCAGAAGCAGATTGATGTTAGTTCTGCAACTTTTAAACTTTTATACCTAAGATCTCTTCTATTGCAATTCCAAGTGTAGTTGAATCAAGTTCGTCCTCGGTTATCACCTTAGAGCCTGCTATGTCTTCCATAATGAATGCATTTTTCATTTGATGTCCTTCAGCAACATATGGAGATGGAATCTACAATGTTAAACGGAAAAGAAAAGGAAATCATCAAGCAGCATAGACTGAATGTCAACTAATCACACCGCATAATAGTTTCTAAGAAGCAAGTGCATGTAGGGATCAATTGCAATGGCCATTCTTATCACGTAGCGTAATCTAGGTAAACACAAGCCTCGGTTGTTCAGTATCATAATTCATAATATCATATATCAACTCGTAACAAAACCAGTTAATCCAGTTGTTTCATGACTAGAAAATCATTTACACTCTACAAAATCGAACAAAATGAAAAACTATTATTCCGAGAGTATATTTTTTTCAGAAAGAATCTCAACCCCTAAATTTTCATCCAGCGATTAACAATGTACCCATGATTTATTTTGCCACTTGTGAAACTAAAGGGACGGTTCCTAAGTGGTCAGGTTTCGACACAGAATCTCCACCCCTCAAATTGAAGGGTCGGGATTCTGAGAGTACATTTTTCAGTAAGAATCTCAACCCATTGATTCCACTCTTCCAGTTGTTGAAACTGTACTGGTAACTAAATTTTAATACTTCGAAAAGATAATTCCCAGTGGCCAGGTTTTGTCAAAAAATCTCAATTCTCAACCCTTGACCTCAAACATTCAACAGTTACAAGCAATTGATTTTATTCCTAAAGTATAGCACCGATAAATGAAATGAACACAGCAGCAATTCAAGAAGCAACAGATTGTTACACCCCAGCCTCCCAGAATCCCGACCAATACAACATACTGTGAAAATAGCAAGTCAATTACTTCCACACACTTATTCATGCATGTATAAGATTATGAATATCACTCCATGAGTTTGGTTTGTTAGTTGAGAACAATACTCAATGTGCATGATACTGCATACAATTCTTGCAACCAGTCAGTTACCCATCCAGTTAACTTGGTGTACAAACAATGTTGTTTTCTTTAATTAGTAAAACAAACAAAAACTCACTCTAACCTTCTGCTATAATCTCTGCATTAAATTTATTTTTTACATTGAGTGAATTTCAAAGCCACTTATTTTTCAATTATTTCATGGTATAGTGAACAGCTGAAATAGTATCTGACATGGTGGCATGTCCTTGTTATGGAATTGTCCGTTTACTTACATATTTCATCTTCAGCTTTTCTTTAGTGGTTTAAGTTAGATGTTTATTCATTTAACAACTGATTGTCATTATAAGTTTCTAACCTCGAATCAATTGAACCAAAAAACTGTAGCAAACTTTAAAACAGCATATTTCTTATTATGTATGTCTCTTGATATCTGGTGGATGGTACTAGTTACGTAGTTGGTTATCATGCTTGATAAGTTTCCATGTAATTTTGAAGTTCAGTGAATTACCAGAATAGAAGGTTTTCCTGTGGCCATGATTTCGGAGCAAGTCACTGCACCAGCCCTTGAGATAACAAGATCCGCAGCTGCATATGCCAAATCCATTTTATGCATGAACCTACAGGAAAATCAGAAAATATGAAACGTAATACCCCACTACACTAGTTTCTCCAAATGCATGGACTGCAAAATGTTTTGTCTGATAAACCTCAAATGACAAAAGTCATAGCACAATAGCGAAAAAAACTCGCAAAGAAATCAAAGACAACATTTCCCAGCAGGGAAGTCCACAATCCACAGCGTTATTCTCAGCTCAACTTAAGAAGATCTTTGGGCAAAAATTCAATAATTACAGGCGTAAGTAAGATTTTGTGATGCTTTTCCACCCCTTAATTAAGAAAATTCAATAATAGTATGGCTTGCAAGTATATACATCCTGTTTAAAAAGTAAAATCCACCGCACTAACTAGACCATAGCGAGAAGTGCCTGAGAGTTTGAGAATTTGCAGGGTTTGCAAGTGCGGAAGACGGAATCATCAACATCCATTTTAATCAGGTTGGTAGGTCCAATCTGGCATATTGCAGAAATAATGCTACAAGTGATATGTACAATCATACGCTAGTTGTGTTTCTAAAGACATCAGATACAGATGTCCATATGTGGTCAAGCTCTAGGAGACATCAGAAAGCCTTTGGGGACATCATTATTTGAATATTTCTAACTATCCTCTATGTAATTATCAGAATGACACTACTTTTAGACTGTAATTTATCCCATTTTTGTGTCATATTTTTCATGTATTACTTTGGAGTGTCCTTTTTTTAGTGAAACCTTTTCTTTACCTAACTTATTCCTCCAGCATTTGTTCTTTACACCTGGCAGTATAAAACTAGCATGCATCCAGAACATATCAACTTCACAATGTGTAAAATACATTGATGCAAAACTCTATGCCCCTTGTTTACTCAGCCTACCATATACTATTCTGAGGATAATTTAACTGTCCACATGCTACCACAACATTATGAGAAGGACTAGGCACATTGTCAAATCAAGACCAAATTTCATAGAAACCTCTCCAATTTAGGATTCTATAGATGCCAATCAAAAGTTAAGTAATAAAAGCAAACTCACGGTGTCAATACCAAGCGAGGATGATTCTTAACAAGGCTCTCCATCTCATTGAATGAGTCGACACCAGTCTGCCAGATGATAAATCTGTTCTTGTGCTCAGATAACATTCGAGAATACATATTTAGTACTGCAATGTTAATGGCATTTGCACCTAATGAACCTCCAAGAACCAACACTATCCTAGATTCTAAATCCCAAGTCTTTGCAGCCCTAGGAAAGAAATGCATCCTCGCCACAGCCTTTGACATATATTTCCTCAAAGATAACCTAATAGGATTCCCACTTATAATACATTTACCCTTATTTGGAAAATACTTGACTGATGATGGAAAAGCAACAAAAATGAAATCAGCAAAAAATGAAAGAAGCCAATTCGCAAGACCTGGTACAGAATTCTGCTCCTGAATTACTAGTTTATTTAAGCCTCTTCGAAAGAGGGCTGCAGTAAGACAAATTGGGGCAGACACGTATCCGCCAGTACCTACAATGATCTGAGGATCAAAAGTTTTTAACACCTTCCAGCTTTTCACCATAGATTTGATCAAACGGCAAGGAAAAAGAAGGTTGGTGGGAGAAAATAAAATTGGGCGAGCTAAAGGAAAGCAAGGTATGGAAACAAAATCATATCCAGTGGAAGGTACAGCGATGCTTTCCATTCCTTTGTGATCACCAACAAATAGTATCTGGATGTTAGGGTTTATAACCTTCAGATCATCAGCAATGGCAACTGCAGGGTAGATGTGACCACCAGTTCCACCAGCTGTAAACATGATACGGATTTGATCAGTTTTCTTAGTTGCGGTAGTGGTAGTGGTGGTAGAAGATGAGAGATTTTTATCATCTTTTTTACAACTTATTGATAAACAGCGGTGGATTTTCTTGAGATCCCTGAACACAAAGAAGATACACAATCAAAATTGAAGATATATGTTACTATTATTATCATTATTAATATATATAGGGAGAGGGAGAGTACCTGCCTTGATGGTGCAGTGTAGAGGTAGCCAGAAGGAGAAGAAGGGGTGTTTTTCTGTAAGTTCGAGAAGACGAGAGTGAATGAGGGATGAGTGACAGAAGCCATTAAAGTTGGGTGCTAATTCAAGAAACGAGGGGATCATTTGCAACTCTTCTCAGTTTTGAGAAGAAGAAAATCCTGAGGATACTAGGAGATACAGTAGAAAGAGACCGACAAGGTTTTTCTACAGAAATGATCGTTCTAAACAAACCGTCACCTAGTCTCCCCCAAAACGTAAAACCCCAATAGAAATTAGAAAATGACGATGAAACCGATGGAAACAGTGGGTCCCACAAAGATTAGTAAAAACAGTTTAGGGTAATTGTGGGGACAGGTTGTTTTGATTTTTTTTACTTTTACTAGTTTCTCATCCGTGCATCGCACGGGGCTGTTTCTTTGCTTACAAAATATTGGACGCGCTTGTTATGAAAGAATATCATAAAAATTGGTAACGAATCAGTATGTATGATAGTATGCCTATGATACTCTTCTTACACATAAAAAATCAACCAAAAAAGTGTAGGTGTGTAGGAAAATAAAATGAACCAATAAAACACTAAACCAGATATGAAATCTCACCTCCAAGAAATTTGCACATTGAGAAAAACATCAGAACAAACATGAATAAGAGTCATTGTTCTTTTATACTCCTTCTGTTACTTTTTAATAGGCCAGTTTCTATGAATAAATATTTCAAAAAAATAGGTTAATTTCTTAATTGGGAAAGTCAAATGTTACTTTAATTTTTTGTGACCACTTTTCTTTCAACTTCTTTTGATGACAAGTGTTATGTGGACAATTTCACTTATTTTTTTGGTTGACAAGTGTCATGGGGACCATTTCACTTCACTTCTTTTATTGACAAGTGTCTAGAGGTCCACTTTCAATAATTAGTTCTCTTCATTTTCTTAATTTTCTCAAAAAAAAATCGACCTATTAAAAAGTAACGGAGGGAGTAGTTTAAAGTGAAAGAAGAAATGTAAGCTCCGTATATTTTTTACTGTCTCGATGGCTTAGTTTATTTCATTCATTTTGCTTATGTTACTGATCTAGTCCACGTGCAATAATTTTGCGTAGCTGCGAGAAACCGAATTTAGTGGGGTATATAAAGAACTAACCAGTAACGAGGAAGACTTCCTAATTAAAAATTCCTCAAGCTACAATACGCTCATGGTGATAGTATCGAGAAGACGATGATGACCTCGACGACGGATCCTAAATGCTTGACATAACTAAAAGAGAATTGAAAATCGGTTGTAATTAAAGACTAATGGTGCGAAAGGCTAATGGATAAAACTAATGGGGCCAAAGAATGGACTGGAAGGTTTATAAGTCTTTAAACATTCGTCAGACTACAGTAAACACTGAACGAAATAAAATCATATCCGACTGAATCCAAACAAACAAACAAAAAAAAAAAAAACCGTGGCCTATAACTGAGATCTTATAATATAGCTCGTGAACATGCGAGCAAGTAACTCTTCGAGTCCGAGGTCCGACATTTCTATTTCTCTATTTCTTAATAAAAAAAATTTGTGAAGTCCCTTTGGTCTCTATTTCTTAATACAAAAAATTTGTGAAGTCCCTTTGGTAGTGATACAACTATTAGTTTCTATTTAAGGCATTCCGCATGAGCTAGCGTCATTCAATAAATTTTTAAGATTCTATGCAAACTAAAATGAATGCATTTGTTGAAGCTTGGTTTAAAAGGATTAGGAAAAGAAATGTTGGTGTTGGTTCATCGGGTGAAGTTTCTTTGCATTAGAATATTTCAAATTTTTATAGAGTTATAATTTGTATAAATTTGGAGGAATCTATATAAACGGATGTACTACGGAGGAGCATGGATGGAAAGAACCAAAGCTAGCTTGTAAACAGAAGTAACTCTGCCGAGTCTCTTCAAATCGCTCCAAGCCCCAAGAGGGTCATGCATCAATTTCTAACAAAAATAAATGCACAACAAAAAGAAATATGCTTCAAAAAAGAAAAAAAATCGAGAAGTTTCTTCTCTAAAAAAATTGCTAATATACATGCATTATACATCAGCTACAAAGTAAAACATGATTCCGAGCAACTGCATTGAGCAGTATGTTCTCTCCTTATATGCACCAGAAAAGATTTTCTAAACTCCAACATCTGCTTATATGCATGAGATCTGTAACTAAAGGAATGTGAAAACAGTACAATATTTCACGTTTCTGGGTCGCATATTGCTCATGAGAGTCAGTAACTAAAGGACTGTCCATGTACCACGCGAAGCCACAATCCACACGCCATATCCCACAGGACCTACACCAACTTATAAACCAAAATTATAAACCAAAATAGAGAAGTTCACTATGTATTTTCCAATTTGACCACCAAAGAAAGCAACGCACTAAACAACAAATAAAGTGCAGGAGGGTTAAAAACAAAGAACATAACCACATAAATCGCAAAAAACATAGATGAAAAGAAGAAAAATAAAATTTATCAAGGCATCCGTTTATGGCAATCCTATATTTTCTAACTTCGTACACCATACTTATCAACAATAAAAGTGAAATAAAAAAACTAAAATTGAAGAAAAGCCCTAATTCCCTAAAATAAGGGTTTGGATGTATTACCTCATCCATGTACGGAGTCTTGTATAATCTGATTTCACCATCCCTACGCTACACCAATCATAAAAGTGAATTTAGAGAGTTAAAAACAAAGAAAACTGGTATCAACCAACTGCAAAACAAAAAAAATGAAAAATCCCAGACATACCGAATTAAAGGATTTCAATATTTTATGCCTAGTGTGATTTATTATTACCATTACAAAGTTTCTAAAAAGCCATGACCACCCTTAACCGCAACTTTGTTATTACAATTACTGCAACATTATTACCATCACAAAGTCTAAAAAGAAGTAGGAACTTCCACTGCCGCACCCAATGGTAAACCAATGTACATGCAAACAAAATTGAGATAAATGGAAGAAAAAATCTAGCAAAAAATATGCAAGCTAGGTTTGGATTCTGCTCATTGAGAGCTTAGGCCAAAAAATTCTATGAAAAAAAACTCTATTTAGGAAACATTACCGATTCTTAAAAGTTATCCAATCTTTAAAATATTGGATATCCAGTATAATTTTGGTAGCCACATTTAGTTACTGCAATATTTAAAATAACGAAAATATCCTACACGTCTAGGAATAGAGTTCATGCTCTTATTCCTTCTATTTTTAGCGACAAGGACAATATTAAGAAAAATATTATTAAAAACTAACTTAATGACGTAGTTCATACCGGAAATATCATCCAGGGATAAGATGTAGATTTAAGATGTGGCGGGAACCATTGGGATTGCCTTACAATGAAATTTAAACGCAGTTTTTTTAAGAATGGGGTGTAGATTATGATGGTACGGATCGTGAGCACAATAATAGGACGATAACAGTTGTGATCCCGATATTTTCGAGTGAAAGAGTTATTGGGCCAAAAACAACTAAACTTTTTTACAAAAACACCTTGACATTCATGTACGTCTATACATAAAGATTTGACAACAACAATAGTTTATGATGCATCAACGTTTATCGCTATACTAAGATTTGAAAGAGAAGAAGAGCTTTACCAATTTCTCCACGCCACGACAATCATTAAGAGGGAATAGGAAATAGCGCATTGCAACAGACTCTACGTATTAGAACACAAAACCCTACAAACAAAAAAACCATCAGAAGTGAGTAGCGGCGCCATACCAATAAGGTGAGGAATCGTGTGTTTGTGCGTGCTTTGCCATTTTATATAGGTGCCAGGAAAACATCACGGAGTATCTATTCTGAATAAATCAAAATATATTTTTACCTAATTAACAAATCCTATTTTGGATAGTTGGTTCTAGAAAATATAAAAATAACATAATTATGTTTAAAAACAAAATAAAATCTGCTTATTTCGGAAAAAAATCCCTAATTTCGGGAAAAAATCCCTAAAAAGACAGTAATAAATGTTTTTTTCTTTTGTTTTGTTTTATCTTACATATCTGTTTTTAGAAGAAAAAAAATTTAGGGATTTTTTGGTTAGATTCTAAACTAAACCAAAGAAGAAACCACTCCATCGTCTGCATTCTGTCAAAATAACTCAAATTCAATTTAAGAAGAATTAGATTAATAATCACCAAATTAACTTTGCACATAAAAATATACTTTTAAATGCCTTGCCTCCTTTGGTGGACATTCAACTTGCTTTATCGCCATTCATATTATATAGAAAACCTTTCCATGTCGGTTTCTCTCTTTCCCTCAACTATGCGATTCCTGCTTTAGAAAAAAAATACCGCGATTCCATTGTTTTAGAGAGAGCGAAAAGGAAAATAATAATAAAAATAATAAATAAGATTTCACTGAGGGGTGTGGATCTCTCACCGTGAGTCGTTTATTTAGAGAGAAAATTGGGTTCCGGTACATATGCCAAGATTTTGAAGAGAAGGAGATTACCAAACCAATTTCTTCCATGCGAAAATCTATTAGAAATCCTATTAAAATAACTTTTCATGTGAATATCTATTGGCCATCCCATTCACATAGCATTTGCAGCGCTAACGATTTCGAGAATACCTGCAAAACCACAATAGTTTGTTAATTATACAACAATATGACGAATCGGGATTAAAAAAAAAGTGCCATCAGAAAAGAGAAGCGGCGAGGAAGATGGGGCGTGGCTTATGCTCCAATAACTGATATAAAGAAAAACTTTTCCATAAATAAAAAGATTTTGTTTTGAAAATAATACTAATCGATATCTAAAAATATCTAGGATTTTTATATTTTTGGCTAACTGTTTTTTATTTTTCTATTGTATAACTTGTATTATTTTTGGCAAGTTCAGGCTACGAAAATCTTGGTTTACCTGATTTATATTTTTATTTTCTATTACTTGAATTTATGATAAACAATAATATATTTTTCTAACCCGTACACAATATTTTTAGCATATTTTTCTATAAGATAAATAAATAAATAAATAAAGATTATTTTTGGAAAACTATATTTATTTGTTGAGTTATTTTTCCAAAAAAGTTATTGAGTATCTTCTACACGTTTAAAAAAGGAAACTGCTTTTATTTATTTTTGTTTTTTATGAAATGAACAATATTAAGAAAAATAATGTTGAAACCAATATTCATTTTTGTTGATTATAGTTTTTTATCAAGGATTTTTGGTTCCTCATTTTTAGTTTTCTTTAAATCATGTTATGCTACTTCCATGTTTTTATTGACGGTTTTATATTTCGAACTATTGGACAGGATTAATGATCGAGTTTTTTGCGGAAGGGGTAGCACGCGTTGATCCGGTAAGCATTCACAACTCTATGCATATTGATTCATAAACTTTGATCAAAGTATTTTTACTTCTTTCGAATTGTAAATGTAATCCTAGTTAGAGTTAGTGTTAATATTAATTAATAGCTTGAAATTATAATTAGGATTAGTTTAATTATCAAAAACTGTAATTGGACATTGGACATTTTTATTTTTATAATTTTGTGATTCATTTAATTTTGTGATGAAATCATGATCAACGATTTTTTTTATGTGATTTTATTTTAATTTTGTTTGTAATCTTTTTTTTTGTTTATTTTGTTTGTGACTTTAATTGTTAGGATTAAATGTAGCCGATTTTTTAAAAATATTTTTGGCAATGTATTAGATTTTATTATATTTAGTTATTTTAGATAATTTGCTTGTTTATTGTGATTGGCTTAAAATATATTGTGAAACAAAAATATTATAAAATTACTAAAAAAAGATATTGTGGTGGGGTCAGAATCAACCAGTAGCTCCGGTTAATCACAACGCTCGAAAAAACTCTATTTTTATATAGAGAATTTTTCGTTTTTCGCTTTTAATTTTATTTTCTTTCCTGGATGAATAGTATTACAAAAAACTAGTTGGAAGCGTGGTAGCAAATTGAGCTCTAACGACGTGCTACTATTAGTTGAACTGGTTGTCGTGCTAGCCTACCAGCGAGCCTCATGAGGAACCAACCAAGAAAGCTGAAGCGCATGGGGATTGATTATATCGCACGAGGAGCAAACTAAGTCTACCTTCCATGTCAAATTTTTCAATTTGCTATGAGTTGTTCTGAACAAATTGGCAGGCTCAGAAACCTACAATAAAATACTGCAAGTGCACAATATCTAACTAGTAGAACAATGGCAAGTACAGGTCGTTACCATGGGGAATGTGAAAATACTGCTACTAATTAATATCAAGAATAGCTGATCAAATTATATATTTCAAAGATTTATGGATTGGTGACTAAGATTATGAAACCACAAAATCGAAATAATAGAAGATGTAACCAAGATTATGAAGGTGTTAGGGATTTGGGAATCCGTTGTAAGAAAGTTACTTGTATTCAATCACAAAGGTCTCGAATTTACTCATGAAAATAGCAAACCTAGCTACTAGTACATGGAATACATGTCATTGAGAATCGTCAACTAGAATTATCAAAACGGTAGTTCGTTCTATCATTAATGTAGAATTCTTAAGCACTAGATATACATGGCATAAATAGTCAAATGAAATTCATAATTCAATTATCGCTAAGGTTCAATGAGTTTTTATACTAATTTAACTATGGATTATACATGGCATAGAACATGAAAAATATAGCTAAGATAAAACATTGAGAGAGAGACAAAACAATTAATATTAAGATCAAATTATTGAAACCCATTGTTTAGAACACAAACAAAAATATCCTACAAATTCATCCTTTCACCCTAACAATGGTTTAGCAAGTCATGGCTTTCCCAAAAGCCATAAAAATATCTAAATCAAAACGAAATGGAAAAGATAAAACAAAACCCTATTATCTTCCTTACGCCTCTGTAGCCGCAGCCTCCTTCTGTTTTCCTTGTTGATGTGTATATATTAGAAATACAAAAGTGAAAACTATAGGGAGACCCATTTTCCAAATTTTCTCCACTGTGAAACCCACGCCCAGAAATCTGAAGGAGCGCACCCATATTTTAGGGAAAAATTATTCTCAAACCCATAGTTTATAAAATTCTGTTTCGTTCTTTCTTCTTCTTATTCTTCTTCTTCATCTTCAATTCCTTTTCTTCTTCCCCTCCACTCTACCTTGAATTCCCGATGAGTAAAATTATCCATCGGAAAAACTCTAGAAATCAAATCAGTCAAGAGAAGAATGGCGGCACCTAAAACTCAAAAAAAGGGAGAGATTCATGGGGTTGTGGGAATTGATTTCGAATTTAAGATTGAGAAGAACAGACGACTGCTGAGATGGGGAGATGAAATCGATGAAATTCAGAGTGGAATCGAACTAGAATTTGAGCAGAGAAGGAGATGAAGTTGTTGGAGCTGAGATATGTGTTGATTGTTAGGATTTGTGAGAAGAACGCAGACGAGAAAAGATTGAGAGATGAACTGATGAATAGAGATGAAATTGAAGGTGATTAAAGGGTGAAATCGAGAGAGAAAGGGCAAGAATTTGAGTTCTGTGTGATTGGAAATGCTGGGTTTTCTCAGATTTGAGATATAAGTAGATCTGGTGCTGCTGGTGTCCGCGAAATTGGAAAGCAAATCAAAGAACAGAAGCTGAGAGTTCTGGTGGATCGAAACAAGGAGAAGAAGATGGGCCTGCTGTTTGAATCAGAAAGAGTTTACAGTGCTACTGATGATTTTCATGGAAAAGAACAGAAGCTGAGAGTTCTGGTGGATCGAAACAAGGAGAAGAAGATGGGCCTGCTGTTTGAATCAGAAAGAGGTTACAGTGCTACTGATGATTTTCATGGAAAAGTGGTTGTGTTTGAAGGGTTCCTGCCATTTGATTTCTAAGAAAGAAGAAATGGATAGAAAAAATGGATTTGAAGCTGATGATTATCGTGGGTTGATCTATAATAAAAAAATTAAAAGATGAGTTTTGTTATTTTAGTTGATTGGGAGTCTGCTGGTGACGATTGAGAATTGGTTAGGTGTTGGTGGTGCTTTCTGAGTTCGAGAAGAACACAGAGAGGATGAAATTTTACCATTTACTGAAACTGCAGCCTTGGAAATGGAGATATACATTGTCGACGAAGGAAAGGCCAAACCTAATTTCAGTCCCATTCTCTTGACATTAACAGCATCATCCACCACCAGTCACTTCAGGACATCATTCACCTATCAGCTGCTTCTTCTGTATCACCAGGATCAGTTCCTCCATCTCATGTCATAATCATTCACTAGCTCATAGCAACATCACCTTGTTCTTGACATCAAACCCTTTTTTTCATCCTCAAAACTTCAGTTACCACCAGAATCAACATGAATTGCCGCTTGTTGGTGGTACCGGTGCTTTCAGATTCGCTCGTGGGTTTGCAGTGGTGAAAACACATTAACCCATGATAGTCATGCACTACTAACGGATTCCATCCTGTTACTTTGTGATTAAATCTTCTTGGGTTAAAATTATTCCATCCTAAGAACTGGTGATTGCAGCGAAGGCATTATTGGTGACTTGAAATTGAACTGGAAGTTGAGAGTGGTGTTTGCTTAAGAAGGGATTTACATGGAGAATGAACAGGATGAGTTGATGCTGCTTAATAAGGGATTTAGATGTATGTTAGGGCAGGTGGGATTGTGGTCTATAACATGTTTATGCAGATTAAAATAACTGCATAACTTGTCATGCAGAAAACTGAAACGGTGCATAACAATTTATGCAGATTAAATTAGATGCATAAATTGTTATGCAACAAATTGAAAAGGTGCATAACACGCTATGCATCAACTTTTTTTGTTACTATTGAAACAAGCAAAAACAAAGACTGCATAACTTGACATGCACCTACAAAAATATCTGCATAACATGTTATGCAATCGCGAAAATAGATGCATAACCTGTTATGCATCCGAAAATAGGCTGCATAATGCATTATGCATCGAGAAAATTGTTGCACAATCTTTTATGCATCAAGAAAATAGATGCATAATGCATTATGCATCTATTTTTTATGTACGCACTAATACAATGGCTACATAACTTGTTATAAATGCATAAATTTGTTATCGCAGTGGAGAAAATTGTTGCATAATTCGTTATGCGTCTGCAGAATGTGTTATGCATCTTTTTTGGCGGCTGCATAATAGTTATGTATCAAGTTTTCAAAAATTTTGCCTAAAATGATGATCACCTCTGATTTTTTTCGTGAATTTTTTTTTTTTATATTCTTGTTTGTACTCGTTGTGTAGCTCTCTTAAAAAGATTTCCAACGATATAAAATTTGTAAAATTCCAAGACGCGGATTTTTAGATATGTTATATCCAAGTTGCGTTGCCAATTATACCCCTAATGCATAACCCGTCATGCGGATGCATTATCCGTCACACAGACATTTTTAATAATTTCATATAATTATGGGTGTCACGGAAATAATTATCGGTGTCACGGTATGGTAGCTGGGCAAAGAGTACCTAAAACTACAACCTATGTTTTACCTACAAGTATACAGGGTCTTGATGAAGCTAGTGTGCAAGTAGGGGAAAGTCCACATGGACAAGGAGGGTGATATGTTGTTTTCTAAGTGATTTCCTAAAGAATTCTAAATGGCAGTGATATGGGAGGGACTAGGATCTTGAATCCACCCTTTTCCTAAGCTAAGTCCTCCTAGTTCTAATAGAGTCTTTTTCCTTGTATAGATTTTAGTGAAGTTCTAGCCTCATATAACTATCTAGATGGCAGTTGAGGTTCTATGCCTGCTGCTCATCAAAGGATGGTCTTAGGAGAATGGTTCAGTGTCTCTAAGATGATCATAATCCTAGTTCTAGCTTCCTTCTCACAATGCAACTAACTATGGATTAACCTCTTAGATAGCTAAACAATCCTGAAGGATATTCAAATCGCAACTAATGTGTTCCTACAAAGTACTAACTGTCTGATTAAAGTACAATTAGTCAAAGTTATGAACAACAATCTGTTAAGCATGAGTTGCAACACATTCAACATTGAAATAACCTGACTACAATGGATAAAAGGCATACATTGTGAAAGTAAAATGCTGACATGTTTAGATTATATTTATCCACAACATTATATCACAACAAGAATACTGTCTAGAATATGAACAACTTAACATCAGAATTGGGGTTTCATCTAAACCCTAGACATGAAATCAGAACATAACAAACATTGTGCAAAACATTGTTATGCACTGTTGAGATAGAACTAGAATTGAAACAAGATAAAAGACTAAACCTAAACCTAATGACACACTGGCTAGTCCAGGTATGCTCAAAAACAACACCCAAGAACCCTATTTATACATGCAAACCAAATATCCAAAAATCCCCAAAATATAAAATTTAGGGTTACACAAAAAATCCGAAATTGACCTTTACATAATCTCTGAAATCAATCAATGGTCTCGACCCATTCTTCTATTGCTTCTCCTCTTCCGTAATTGGTGGTTTGATTTCACTAACTCCGTTTCTCTCAAACTTAGTTTCTAGGTTCACTGTTTTTGAAAAGATAAAAGGGTTGAGAGACAAGGAGCTAGAGGGTATCATGGTGGTGTCCTTTAGTGATGGCGGGGGTGGCTGATTGATGGGGTACAGTGATGGAGGTGGTTGAGCGGAGTTGGTGGCGGACATGGTGGTGGTGATGGTCGCTGTGAAGAAGAGGGGAAGAAGAAGGAAGAGAACTCGATAGAGTTTCTCTTAGGGGATGTTTGATTTAGGGTAAATAGGTTAGGGTTCTAGAGTATTGAGTGGACTCATCGTATTTTGATGATCAGATGGTGAAAGACGATGGATGAAAAGATGAGAGAATTATTCAACGGCGAGATGGAAATGGGAGTAGAGCGACCGTTGGATCTGAGATACATCAAAACTGACGGTCTGAGATGGAGTTAGGTACTAAAGTGTTAGACAGGAACATCAAAACTCGATGCACTCTGATGGAGCGACCGTTGGATGATGGATTGGATTCAATCTGACGGTGAAGGAGAGAAACAGGTTTGGATTTGTATTTGGGTTTAGGAAATGGGTTTGGGTTAAGGAAATAGGTTTTGGGCTTAGGTAATCTTGAGCCCACTTCTTGTTTAAGAAAAATTTCTTCCTTTTTAAGCCCATTTTCATCTTTGATTCTTCCATACCATATTTTTCACTTCTTTTCCGCTAGAGTTTCCTTCGGCTTTTTCCGTGTCTTTGCACTTTTCGCTCCGCAACTCATCTAGTCTTTATTTATTACCTAAAAATGCAAAATTAATTAATAAAAATATTTATTCTTGAAAACAATGAAAATACAAAATATGGGATAAAATGTAGAATTAATGCACAAAAGATGAGTTAAATGCCAAGAAAAATATATAGAAATATGCACTTTTTAGCACTCATCACGGTACCTAAAATTAATTATGGGCCTGATACTGAGAATATTATTTTTTTTGGGCCTGCGCCTAAGTTTCCCAATACAAAAGAATGATTTTTTAGGGACCATGATTTTTTTGAGGGGACCATGGTTTTATTAGGCCACCTTCCCTATAGTGATAAGGGGTGTCCTAAAACGTTGAAATGACTAACCTACCCTTAACCTAATTTAATTTAAAACCAACCTAATAACCAGATATATATATATATATAACCACCACCTCCTCCCACCACCACCGCCCACCACCGCCGATTACTACCACCACCACCTCCGATTATCACCACCACCAACCACCACCGCCGATTACCACCACCACCACCTCCGATTATCACCACCACCAACCACCGATTACCACCACCACCTCCTCCCACCACCACCACCACCACCACCGCCTATTTAAGAAATGTAACAACATCAATGCAATCACAATTAAGTTCAGTTACATGATAATTTTATCGAGTATAAAAGACGCCAGCCGCAGCCTGATTCTGCCATGGGACCACTCCGGAGGTATTTTCCAACAAACCCTTCACTTTAATTTGATTTTGATTGCTTCAATCGAATAGAAATCATCAAAATAGGGTTTTAGTAGGAGTTACAGAGCCATGTTCGGTTAGGACGATTTTCCAAAAAACCCTAATTTACTAACCGAACTTCTTGAAAATGAAGAACACAAAGAACAATTCGGTTCTATTGGATTTGAAACTAAGTCACCGAACTCTCTGTTCGGTTGTTTCGCAAAAAAATTTAAAACTACAAAGTAACCGAACTCCACCCTTAGAACCGAAAAAAAACAAATCCAATCTAACCGAACTGTGTTGTTGTGGCCACTATCTTGAGTTCCAAAATAACCGAACTTAGCCAATAGAGTTCGGTTTTTTCGCAAAAAATTTTAAAACTACAAAGTAAACGAACTTAGCCAATAGAGTTCGGTTGATTCGCAAAAAATACTTTTAACCGAACTCTTTGTATTAGAACAACAGAAGTCCATAAGTTCGGTTCCTTCGCAAAATAAGGATATCACCGAACTTTAGTTTACGAAAATAATGAGAAGTCCACAAGTTCGGTTCGTTCGCAAAAATGTTAAGTTTTCTTTGTAACCGAACTCTACTTTTGAAACTTCGTAACCGAACTCTACCTAATTCACCAAGAAATAAATTTCGTAGTAACCGAACGCTTTCCTAATTGCATATATGCGTATATAAGCCCAGTTCGGTTGATTCGCAAAATATGTTGAATTTTGCGAACCAACCGAACTTCTAACACTAGGTTACTTTTAACCTGCAGTTCGGTTGGGAACTTGGTTGCCTTGAAGTTTGTGAACTAACCGAACACACAAGATGTACCCAAATAAATTGTTAAGTTCAAAGTTCGATTACCTACCATTTTATCCTAGGTAACCGAACATTACATTGTACGACCAAAACCTCCATTAACGAGCGAGTTCGTTAACCTGCGTGTTTGGAAAACGTAACCGAACTACACTTTCAGGTGTGTTCGGTTACATGTTCTTGACATATGGTAACCGAACTGACCCAAATCTACATAAAAAATTTCATGTTTTTTGAAAGTTTGGTGCAATTCAACCAACATTATCTAAGTTTGCAGCACACCAGGGTACCCAAATACCCTTCCTCCGGTTGTGGTTGGTAAAATCCATCGTTTTTCATGTTTTCCTTCTTCATTACATCTGATTTTTTAATCTCACTAATTATCTTTAACTTAATCATCTCACTAATCATTACACTAACTATTATTAACACTAACTAATCATTACCCAAAATTAATCAGGAGGATAAGTTAGGTATTAATATAAATATCCAGATAAGGGGTGACCTAGATTTACTTCTAATGTCTTTACCCAAAATAAAACCATGGTCCCCCAAAAAATCCATGATCCCCAAAAAATCGTTCATACAAAACGAGACCTAACAAATGATTGTGTCAAGGCCTGGTCCAGTTAAGAGACCCGACTACCAATTCTACTTTTTGACTGTCCAAATTTATTCACCTATATGAGATCACTGCGACAATTTCAGTTGACCTTCTAAATCTCGGCCACATCACCTTTCTTTCCTTTCCAGACTGACCACTAGTTGCAACTTGCCCCATCTTACGACCATCCCTTCTAGAATTCGAACCATGCCAAGAATCCCCTATCCATTTCATTGTCCAACTGCCGTCAGGTCCTGGAACTTGATTCCATCTTCTTCATGCCTGCAGAGCATCTCAGCCATCAATTGCATAGCCGGTACGTTGATGTTGCTCGGCAACAGAAAACGCAGTATACAACACTGAGATCCCATTGATACACGTACATCACCACTAACATTACAGTCCAAGCTTCTCATTCGACCACCAAAACCAACACCAGCCCGAGAATATTGAGCCCAACATTTCATAACAGTGAGTACTGCAGTCACAAAAATCAAACCATCTCTGACCATGTTCATTAGCTGTTATAGATCATTCAATGCCGAAAATGGGTAAAACCCATCTCTGCAATATCATTCCCCGTTTAATTTGCTCCGGCCACCAACACGATTACAGTATGGTAATGGAAACTGCAAGATGAAACTTAGCTTATATAAAGACAACTCTCTTTATTGATGTTTAGAAAATCTCTCAAAACTAAACACAAGCTCTAATCTTGCTCATATGATCAACCACAACTTTGGTGATCATATATATATAGAACTATGAATTCCTTTTCCTAGTCCTATTACCTTATTACATGTCTTTCCTTTTCTTAGAACTAGATGACTTCTAATTCTCTTAGGATTACATCAATTTCCTAATCTTGTCCTAACCAGCTTGTTAGTGACTTCTATGTTGAAGTTTAACCAACATTCTCCCCGTTAAGCTTCAACCTTACCCGTGACATATCTTGTACTCCAATCAATTGTCTCATTTCTTCAAACTTGATCCGATCTAATGCCTTTGTCAATATATCTGCTTTCTGCTCAGTTCATGGTATGTGTTCAACGTTAATGACCTCCTTCTCGATGCATTCTCGTATGAAATGATACCTTTTGTGAATGTGTTTCGTCTTCCCATGAAACACTGGATTTTTAGTGAGTGCAATTGCAGACTTATTATCAATCTTGATGAGAACTTTTTCAGGTTCTCTTCCTTTGATTTCACCCAACAGTTCTTGAAGCCATATTGATTGTTTAGCTGCTTCTGTTGCACCCATAAACTCAGCTTCACAGGATGAGAGGGATACAGTGTCTTGCTTCTGTGAACACCATGTAATAGGTGCTTCTCCTAGATAAAATATATGACCAGTTGTACCTTTTCCATCATATTGGTCAATATTATGACTGTTGTCACTATACCCAACAATTCCTTTGGATCCTCCTCGACCATACTTCAGTCCATAGATGATTGTTCCTCTTAGATATCTCAATATCTGTTTTGTTACATCACCATGAGACTTGCGTGGACTCTGCATATAACGTCTTTCTACTCCCACAGAGAAAGCCAAATCTGGTCTTGTGTGTAATAAGTATCTTAGGCATCCAACATTTCTTCTATAACTCGTTGGATCAATCTCAGCTTCTTCTTGTGCCTTTGAAACTTTAAGTACAAACTCCATTGGTATCTTAGTTGGATTACAAGTTTCAAGTCCTGCTTCTTTCAGAATTCTCCTTGCATAAGTTTCTTGTTTAATCTGAATCCCATCTACTCCTTGATGAACTTCTATGCCAAGGTAATAAGTGAGTTTTCCGAGGTCTGACATCTCAAACTTTGATGACATTTCTCTCTTGAACTCATTGATCACCTTAAGGGAGTTTCCAGTCAAAAATAGATCATCTACATAGACTGCAATCACAAGAAGCGTTCCCTTTTCTTCTCTTTTGTATACTGATGTTTCTTTAGAGCACTTAACAAATCTGATTTCTCTTAAGATTTGATCTAACTTTGTATTCTAGGCTCGAGGAGCTTGTCCATATAGAGCTTTTGATAACTTATAAATATTATGCTCTTGTCCTTTTACTTCAAAACCTTCTAGTTGTTCAACATACACATCTTCTTGCAATTCACCATGTAAGAATGCTGTCTTAACGTCTAAGTGGTGAATTTCCCATGAGTTTGATGCTGCCTCTGCAATTAATAAGCGTATTGTTTCAATTCTATCAACTTGTGCAAAAAATTCATCAAAATTTATTCCTGATTCTTGTACATATCATTTATCTACAAGCCTTGCTTTGTATTTATTGACAGTACCATCATCATTCCGTTTTATTTTGAAGATCCACTTAAGACCAATCACTTTTACCCCACCTGGATTATCAACTAGAAACCAAGTCTTGTTTCTGTTGATTGAAATAATTTCTTCTCTACATGCTTGTGTCCATTTAGTCGAGACCTTTGCTTCCTGAAAATTCCTTGGTTCATCATTAACAGAAAGTAGCATTATCTCACATTCTTCTGCAGCTTGAAGAACATAATCCTCCAGATACCGTGGCTTTTGTATCTGTCTTGTTGATTTTCGCAGTGGAATGGGTTGAGTTATTTCATCGATCTCTTCTTATTCTTCTTCTTCTTCGTTATTCTCAGTGTTTTCATTATTCTCTTCTTCTTCTTGATTAACATCATTGTTTCCATTGGTATTGATGATTATGGGTCCTTTGCCTTCATCAATTACTTGACCCCATCTCATGTGAAACATTCTTGGATCCCTACTTGGTCCATCATTAGTTTCTTTCCAGTTCCAGTTTGCTTTTTCATCGAATACCACATCTCGACTCACTATTACTCTTTTCGTTGTTGGATTGAATAATCTGTAAGCTTTGGATCCAGGATCAATTCCTAGATGCACAAGAGTCTGAGATCGATCATCCAGTTTCTTAAGAGTTGCAGAATCAACTTTTGCGTATGCTTTGCAACCAAACACTCTTAAATGATCTATGTTTGGTTTTCTCTTTCGCAAACTTTAATATGGAGTCATGTCTTTCAGAGCTTTCGTAGGTATCTTGTTTATTAGGTATGTGGAGTGTCGTACAGCTTCTCCCCATAGATAATTAGGTACCTGCATAGCCTTTAAAGAACTTCTTGTCATCTCCATTAGAGTCCCGTTTCTCCTCTCCACCAATCCGTTTTTTTGTGGTGTATATGGTGTTGTGAGTTGCCTTTTGATTCCATTTGATTCACAGAACTTGTTGAACTCCACGGAAGTGAACTCTCCTCCTCTATCAGTTCTAAGCATTTTGACCTCCTCTTTTAGCTCTTTTTCTATCAAATTTCTGAAAGCTTTGAATCTGTCAAATGCTTCACTCTTTTCTTTCATAAGAATAGACCACATATATCTTGAGAAGTCATCTATAATAACAAATATGTATTTTTTATTTGCAAGGGTTTGTGGTGTAATAGGACCACATAAATCAGCATGAAGAAGCTCTAATGGCTTTGAGGCTCTGAATGTTGTTTCTTTTGGGAAACCTTGACGAGTTTGTTTCCCAACTAAACATGATTCACATATTTTTGCTTCATCATTTATCTGTGGTAGTCCTCGAACCATCTTGTTTTGACACATTGCCTTTAAAGTTATAAAGCTTATGTGTCCTAACCTTGCGTGCCACTTCCATGTCTGATCCTCCAGTCTCATATTCAGACACAATGGCCTTCCAATCATGAGAATTATCTTGTAGAGTCTATTCTGTGAGCGTGAGACTCTAACTAAAAGTCTTCCACTTGGGTCATGAACTATTAGATAATCTTGTCGCATTCTAACATCACATCCAACTTCTGTAGCTTGTCCTAAACTTAGAATGTTGCTTTGTAAGTTTGGGATGAAGTAGATGTTTGTGACAAGCTTCTGTTCTCCGGTCTTGCTATGAAATATAATTGATACTTTCCCTTCAATTTCTACAGAAGATCCATACCCAAACTTCACTTGTCCTTTGATTTTCTCATTGAGTTCAGAAAAGTAGTGTCTCTTACCAGTCATGTGATTGCTGGCTCCATTATCTAAATACCAGATTCCTTCTTCTCCATCCTTTGATTCATAATTCTTTGGTATTAGGTTCCCTTCGTTTAAGAATACAATTTCGTGCATGAAAATAGCCGTATCTGCTTCTCTTGTTTCATTCTTGTTTGTTTCTTCCATCTTTTGTATTCTTTCAGGGCATACAGAGGAGAAGTGTCCTGGTTTATCACATTTGTAACAAATAATGTTTGATCTATCCTTCTTTTCTTTCCCTTGGTTTTGATCATTCTGACTTGTTGTTCTATCTTGTGAGTTAAACCTTCCTCCCCTTCCTCGGCCTCTGTTTCCTCTACCACCTCTTCCACGACCTCTTCCTCTTGTCGCAGAGTTTTGTTGGTAAGAGTTTGTGTATAAGAGTTTTCCTTGAGTTTCACCATTGTTTTCTTCATCAAGGATTCTTTCTTCATATGCTTTCAATCTTCCAATTATATCTTCATAGCTAGTCTTCTTTAAATCTAAGACTTGTTCGAGAGAAGCTATGATATGAATATACTTGGATCTTGGTAAACTATTGAGAAACTTCTTTACCAGTTTATCTTCATCAATGGATTGTCCAAGTGACGCATCTTTTGAGGCTATCTCTGATAGCTTTCCTGCAAAGCTATCAATAGTATCAGTGTCTTTCATCTTCACTCTTTCAAATTCAGACATTAAGGTTTGCAGACGGGCTTCTTTAACTCGATCAGGTCCGAGATTACGTGCCTTTATTGCATCCCAAATTTTCTTTGAAGTTTCCTGTTCACCAACTTGTAGAACAAGACATTCTGGTATTGCTTGAAAGAGTAATCCAATGGAAACATTGTTTTTGTCTGGGTCCAATGTACCAGGATCAATTGTTTCCCAAACTTTGTAGATTTTCATCAGTACCTTCATTCTCATGGCCCATACTGTGTAGTTTGTGGCGTTGAGGATTGGAACTTGTATTGATGGTGGCGTGAACTGTTTTGCACCCACAATGGTGGTTTCGTTTTCCATGGCTCAGAAACAAGCTCTGATACCAATTAATGGCAACTGCAAGATGAAACTTAGCTTATATAAAGACAACTCTCTTTATTGATGTTTAGAAAATCTCTCAAAACTAAACACAAGCTCTAATCTTGCTCATATGATCAACCATAACTTTGGTGATCATATATATATATATATCTATGAATTCCTTTTCCTAGTCCTATTACCTTATTACATGTCTTTCCTTTTCTTAGAACTAGATGACTTCTAATTCCCTTAGGATTACATCAATTTCCTAATCTTGTCCTAACCAGCTTGTTAGTGACTTCTATGTTGAAGTTTAACCAACATACGGTGGCTGAACTCCATCTGCATCGCGTCTCACTCCTAACTCTATCATATGTCCCAGTTTAGGCCACACTGGGCTATAGCCCCATAAAAAGTACCAGTGAACGTCACTACCTGCATAATATTCTCGATGGAATTCTAGCCGCAGCTCGAGCTAAAAAATCTTTCATTGATTCACAAAAATTACCAGCAGTTACCACACAGCAAACCCCCGAGACGGTTTGAGAACCCATTCCCCGATGCAGATGTACCAATCACTGGCCGTAGCTCCATGTCTTATTGCTGCTGTTGAGGGGTGATCTCGGATTTAGGTTCTACCCGTCCTAGATACACCAAGTGACCTCACTATACCAAGAATAGTAAGAGAGAGAGTTCCCCCCATCGTACCTTGTTCTTTATTATATAAGATTTCCCAAAAGCCCCTCTTTTTTATGACATCATGACACATGTCCTATCCTTCCTTAATTACTCCTAATGTCATTCCTTGACATAACCTCCTTCTTATTCACTAATCCCTTCCTTGTCCTTTCCTTTTTATGAACACTTTCTTTTCGGACTTGGGCCTAGTCCCCAAGCCCCATGTTTTCTACTTGACTCGGCCACCCTTTTGGAGGCACCCCAAACCCATTAAGTGATATTATTTTTCATGTATCAACATTAGTCATCGAATTCCTCTTTGAGCTCATTTTCCCCCTTTTTCCAATTGAGGCGTTATGGACGAGGGTTCTCCCTTTATATCGACTCCACGAGCTCAGATGACGCCTGACCTTCCCATCGTGCGGATTATGTAACCGCCACGTTCGAATTTTGGAGGTTCACCTTTTCAGTTTCTGCCGGTTACGGTTCCCCACTTTGCAATCGTTCCATTCGAGCCAAGTGACTCCTATATAAGTTCATCGGTTCGTTCTTCTCTCATCTTTTCCTTCTGTAGTTTCCTTCTTTTTTCCTTTAAATCAGACACCCCTGCACGCGCCATGTCTAGTAGTAATACTAACGATAGTTCTGAGGAATCCAGCGAGTCTGAGGAAGTAATGAGCGCGGCTTCTGAGGAATCCGAAGGCGCAGATCATGACGAAATTGTCTTAGTTCCTCCAACGGATGGTCGATCTTATTCTCTCGCGAAGTTTACCAGCGGTTCTAATCTAAAGCGCGCATTGAGGCTAAGGGAGTTCCGTGGAGGTAAGCGCGTTTTTCCTCTCGATGATGTGCTCGTTTCTCGTCTTTTAAACCCTTATGTTCAACCTTATACACCTACCCCTGGATGGCTCATGCAACCCGAGTCGGAGACCATGGATGATTTCGCGTTCAAAATAGTGTCACGGATGGCCGTGCATCTCAGCGATTACGATCTCCCCGATATCGAATTCCGTTCCACATTAGAAACCCATCCGATATGGCCGCACTGGTCATCTTATATACGTTCCAATCCCGCTCACGCGGCTATACTCCGCCAAGCAGGCATTGACGAGGCTATAAATTCATCCCTCAAGCGAGAGGTAAACAGATGTAGGCGTGACATAAGACGACTTTTTTGTCGCTGGGCACCTCCTGTCCATACTCTTTTTACAGAGTGGGGAGAAGCAACCATAGTCCTAGAAGATGTAATCGCTCTTACAGGGTTTCCCATCCACGGTAGTCATTCATATGACGAGGCAGCTATTTATGGCGCGTTGGATGACGAGGATAAAGAACTTTGGACTTATCTGTTAGACTGTAAGGACGCTTCTCGGAGTGAGTTAGTGAGGAAAGACCAAACGCCACCGGAACAAGGTGAAGACAAGAAGCTTGTTGGCGCGGGGAGGAAAGAGGCGCCAAAATCCGCCAGAAAGGGGAAGGCCAAATGGGTTGAGGAAAATTCTCCTTCGGCGCGTCCAACAGGTGAGCGACTTCTTACCAGCTCTATCCATGCTTACGAAGCGATTCATGGCTCGCCAACTCCAGCAAAGGCCGGTCCTGAATGGGTCACTAAGACCCACCGACGCGCTTCCTTCCCTATTTGGATCAAGTATTGGGCTTCGCGATTGGTAGATAGGAAAGTTCTTCCCCCAAACGAAAAGAGAAGAATCCTCGTGTCGAGTTAACTGATTTTATCTTGTTTTGGCTTTGTCACACATATTCGAGTACAGTCCCCAAGATACCATCAAAAGCGAACTTGTGACGATGACAGTGTTGTTGTCTCGTGGTGTTTCTTTCCCGCTCGCTCATATGTTTTTAGGCGGCTTGTATCATCATTTAGATTTGTTCTACCACGACCTTCAGACGGTGGATTTGTCTCATAAAATAGAGACTTACATCCCAACCTCCTTTATGCAAGCGTGGACTTGGGAGCACGTACCCCTTCACGCGTCCGATCCTAATGAGTTAGCGATTCTTCGTGAAGAAGACATCAGACAAGACGATGGCTCGGTCAAGAAAGTTCCAGTCGCTTATGGTTATCCTCGGATGGCTCTTTGGTATCAGAAAGGGAAGGTTCCTAAAGGCGACCTTGCCAAGCATCTGGACATAGCTAAAGATTTTGAACCGTTTCTTTATCAAGACAATCGATCAGGTCTGATGCATTATGACTTCGCTGCTCTTTTTGATACTGAGTTGGATTCATCAAAATTTTTAGTAGAAGCGGATTTTGATTCAATATTGGATGTGTTTCCTGGTCATCTCCTTGGTTTTTATGCTAGGAAGTTCATCGTTATGTCTTATAACCCTGAGCGTGCAGCTCGGCAAGTTGGGTTTGACCAAGGAATTCCTCGTAGGTTTCTTCCCTGAGGCAGTTCTGATGTTGGGGATGTTATCGCCAGTTTCGATCTCTTCGTTTTCAAGGGGCCGACACGTTTCTCTGATCGAGGTATCAATTTTTCGTTTAGACAACCCATTTCTGGGCGCTCTTTGGCCGTTACTGAAGGAGCTCACGAGTATCATGATTTCATGCGGCGTCGGGCACTAAATTTCCTTTTGCGTGAGTCATCTCCCCCCGTGTGACCTATCTGTTCAAGACCTTCGAGTTCTTCATGCATCCGGTCGGATTAAATTTGATGATGTCGTAGCTGCTATGCACCGTCTTGTTCCAGCCACCAAAGGTCACTCTTTGGAACCTTTAGTGAATTCTTGGGATCCTCCCGAGGGTCATGAGCCCATAAGGACAAAGAAGGGGTCGATGTCGTTTTCTGATCGTAAGCCTCCACGGATAGAAGTGAAACCTTTCGCCAGTCCCCTGGTAACACAGGTACTTGTTGTTTCCCTTGCTTTCCTTTTGTCTATTTTTATCTCCTCCCTCTTTCTCTTCATTTTTTTAAATGGGTGGCGGGAATTACTCTTAGGAAGCTCCTCGCTCCAATCACCTGTGATGGAAATACCCCTCTTATGTGATGGAAGAATACCTGAACATGCCTGAGAGTGATTGGACTGAGAAGAGTCTTCTAAAGAAAGCTAGACGGGAGGCATCTAAGTTATCTGATCCGCGCCCATGTTCTTCCGCTAATATTACATCCTCACAACCTCAACAGGGTCATCGAAGAAGCGCGTCACAGCCTCCTAGGAGTGTGAGTGGTGCTCCGTCTATTTCGTTCGTAGACCAGTTAAGAGACCTCGGGGTCAATCTCCCCAAGAGGACTGGTTGGGTATCTCCACGTCTTCATGTGTCATCAGTCCATCCTCTTCAGGCTGAAACTGTTCGTGCTAGGGGAGAACTTCCAATGTCTCATAGTGTCGTCCTCCAATCGATGAGCCCGTCTGGGTCCAGCCGGTCAGTTTTTGGTGGTTCTTCTTCCCACGTGGCACTAACCGTTAATGATCCTGCAGGCAACCTCCTATTTAATGCATATATTTGTTTTCGTTATTCTTCTTTCCTATTTTTCCACCAGTTTTTTTTTATAAATTCAAGTTGTTTCTCGTAATGGTGCTCATCTCTCATTTTTCAGGTTCTACTAGTGGTTCTGAGTCATCCTCTAGTTCTTCCACGTCTCGTCCAAAGCCGGCAGATCTCCCTGTTGGCTCGTCAATTCCTGAGGTTGGTTCCTTCCCCCTCTCTTCTTCTTTTGTTTTTGTCTGACTGTTTGCTAAGGTTTCATTGTAGGCGCTAGGATATGGGTAAGAAGCGTAAAGAGACTATTAATCCTGATATGGACAGCATGCGGCACGTAGCCCCTAGTGGTTATGGATCTGTGAAACGCGCTCGGATGGATGGTAGCATTTCTTTTGTTCTCTTGGAGAAACAGCCTGATGTTTCTTCCCCCAGTATGTCGTTCGGCCTCACCGTAGCAGTAGATGCTGAGGACTCGCCGCTTTGCTTCCCTTTAGTGGTCAGTTCCGCCAAGGTTGGAGTAGATCCTGCCACTCATACCCTTGTGCATGGATTTTAGGTGCCAACTGTTTTCGCTGCTACCTATAGAGATACTGTGGAGCGTAGTGGCAGTCATATGGAGAAGGCGGGTCTTCTAGACGTTCACATTTTGTGTTATATTACTAAGAACCTCTTGGAATTCGCCGAACAACTCACGCGTGTAGGAGATGAGCCTATTGACGCGGCGACGATGCGTGGATGGGAGACTGTCGTGTGCTC
This sequence comes from Papaver somniferum, assembly GCF_003573695.1. Taxonomy (NCBI): domain Eukaryota; kingdom Viridiplantae; phylum Streptophyta; class Magnoliopsida; order Ranunculales; family Papaveraceae; genus Papaver; species Papaver somniferum. The sequence continues at coordinate 106,739,948 of NC_039364.1, forward strand.
TGCAATCAACGTCCAGTTTCCGATAAAGTGGCTGGAGGAGTTATTGGAGAATGTGAAGGGTCGTAATGACCCTCGCGGCCGACTATCCATCCAGATTTCTAAGCTTGAGAAGGAACTGGAGAGGCGCTCTGAAGAGACTGCTAGTAGGAATGAGGTATTGAACCCGCTGATTGATGATGTTGGGGTGGCTAACGACGAGGTGTTGCGAGCCGAGACCGCCGAGGCAGAGGTTCGTACATATCTTGAGAAGTAACGACAGGAGTTGTCTAAGCTTTAAGCTGCTGAAGGCGCTTCCTTTTTATATTTTCTTTCCCTTTATCTTCCCTTGGTTATGTTGGAGCTTTGTTTCCTGGAGAATGTGTGTTGGTTTGTTGTTGTTCTCTTTTTTTTTATTTGTGGGATATTATGGTGCTTGGTTAATTAATTATTGGTTTATTATTGGTATTTCTTGTTATTCTTGGCTTCCTGAAGCAGCAACTATTTGTGGTTATTTCCCTTTTGTTGAAGGGAATATGAAGTGGGGGGGCGGTTGTGGCGTGTTGATGGGACGTGCCCCCCTCCCCCCCTTTTTTTTGGGTAGGGGTGAATGTTAATAAAATGCGCCTACTCCCTCTCTTCTCTTTTTCTTCTCAGGGTGTGGTGTGGACGTTAATAAAACGCGCATATGCCTTCCTCTTGTATTGAAAGGGTGTTGGGCGAGGTGGGCGTTGATTGAACGCGCCTATTCCCCCCCCCCCCCCCCTCTTTTTATCGAAGGGTGCTAGACGGGGTGGGTGTTAGTGAAACGCGCCTACTCCCGCGACATCCTTTTCTTGGGTTTTCCATGTAAGTGCCTTTGGATTTCTGATAACCTTTTGTAGATTTGTTAGCCTATCAGGAACCTTTGGCTTTTTTGAGACCTTTTGTCGATTTTCAGTCAATCAGGCGCCATTGGCTTTCCTAAGAACTTTTGTAGATTTGTCAGTCAATCAGGCGTCACTGGCTTTCCTAAGACCTTTTGTAGATTTGTCAGTCAATCAGGCGCCACTGGCTTTCCTGAGACCTTTTGTAGATTTGTCAGTCAATCAGGCGCCATTGGCTTTCCTGAGACCTTTTGTAGATTTGTCAGTCAATCAGGCGCCATTGGCTTTTTTGAGACCTTTTGTAGATTTGTCAGTCAATCAGGCGCCTTTAGCTATCCTGAGACCTTTTCACATAACATTTTTGAAAGGAAAAATTGTTCTTACCATAAAAAGGGGGTGTTTACAATGTGGTATTGTCATTCATATTCTTCCTCCCCTCATTTCTTTTGCATTAATGGCGAGGGAAAGGATCATGCTCGATCGTTTGCTTAGTTGCCCCGAGCTCCCCAGCGGCGCGCTTGCGTTCAAATATACTCCTTATAGAAAAACATTCTTCTGTTGGGTGCCCCAACCTTCGATGATAGTGGAAGTACCTGACGGAGTTCTTATTTATTTTGTTAACGTCTACTACCGTCGGGGGCAGCTGAATTTCTTGTTCGGTGACCCACTGACTCATTAATTCGACTGCGCGCTATTTGCTGCAAGGAAGAGGGGGTGGTGGGTTTGAGTCATGCCTAGTCCTTCCGTTTCTCCCCTAGTTTCTACCGATGGCTTGGAACTAGTCCTTCCTTTCTCTATTATTGTTGGGTCTTACGTTGCGCGGTGCCTTAGATATGGTGCTGACTGTGTAGCGTTAAGTAGGGTCTATGGGTATTTCTTCTATGCAGTCGGCGATCCTTTCAGCCGATTCTTCTAGCTCGACAAAGGTCTGGAATCTAAAATTGATCAAACTCCCCTTGAAATCTAGGATCATTCCTCGTACACAAATCTCAACGAGTGTTTCCTCACTGATGTCTTCGTGACAGTCTAGTGCCAAGCGCCGGAACCGTAAGATATACTTTCCTATTTCTTCTCCCATCCGCTGTCCGTTCTTGCTCAAGTCTATTGTCATGATTTTCCTCTTGGATGAATAGAATTTCCGAAGAAAGAGTGTGGACATAGTCGGTCAGGAATCCACGCTTTCTGCCTTTAGGTTGTCATACCAGGTGAACGTGTGCCTGTGAGCGATTTGGTAAATTCTTTCAGGCACAACTTTCCGTCGGAGGCTCTATCATTTATTGCTGATAGGAATCGGCTAAGATGTTCCCGTGCATTCCCCTGTCCGTCATAAGTCTTGAATTTTGGAGAAGTGTAGTCCTCGGGATACTCTTATTATCGGATGTTTGTTGGGTATGGACTGCTTACGCGACAGTGGTTGTCTTTTTTACCACATGACAATTCCGCTCTAAGTACCTCGCCATTTCTTCCTGTGACATCGCCGTTGTCTTGTCGTTTTTGTGCTCCTCGCTTTTCGTCATTTCTTCGGGAGTTTTTTGTCCTGCTATTACTGCTGGTGTTATCCAGTCTTCAAGCTTCTGCCTTCTGCGCGAACGTTCTTCCAGTTACTCTTGCATGTTTTACAAGGTTGATGACGTGGGTTTCGATAGTTGGACTACCCGTGTGTTCTTCCCTTGTGTTGCTACTGTTTCTCTGTTTTTGGATCCATGGCCTGCTGATTGCTTGATAATACCTTGGATCGGTGTTTCTTCCTCGCTGTCATCGTCCTCCTTTGTTACCTCGTCGAGGTTGAATAGGATGGTTGGTCGCTTGGTTTCCTATCGCGCCTGAGCTAGCGCCTTCCGGGTGTGTCATGGTGAGCTAGGCACGAGCCTTTGATTGTGGTCACCAAATGTTGAGGGGTGATTTCGGATTTAGGTTCTCCTCGTCCTAGCTGCACCAAGTGACCTCACTATACCAAGAATAGCAAGAGATAGAGTCCCTCCCCCCGACCCCACCCCGACCCCACCCCCACTCCAATTGTACCTTGTCCTTTATTATATAAGCTTTCCCAAAAGCCCTTCTTTTTATGACATCATGACACATGTCCTATCCTTCCTTAATTACTCCTAATGTCATTCCTTGACATAACCTCATTCTTATTCACTAATCCCTTCCTTTTAATGAACACTTTCTTGTCGGACTTGGGCCTAGTCCCCAAGCCCCATGTTTTCTACTTGACTCGGCCACCCTTTTGGGGCACCCCAAACCCATTAAGTGATATTATTTTTCATGTATCAACAGCTGCCAATATCATCATCTTCTTTGTTCGCATCAACAACCACATATTTCTCCTAACTCCAGCAACAAACACTGAGCTCCATCTCTACTGCTGATAAGTGCTTAATTTACATGTTTAGAGTGTCGATTTCATACTGGTTTTAGTTATATTTCTTGCGTATTACCTTTTATTATGATTATTTTTCAGTTTATGTCTTTTGTTAGGTGAATCATCTAAAAAGAAGTGGAAATATGTACAAAAGTGAAGCCTACATATGGATTTCTAATCACCATTTTGTAGAAGATGAAAAGACGAAGCCGACGGTTAAATAATAACTTCAATCCGACGGTTAAAGAATGACTTCAATCCGGCGTCATATGAAGAAGTTAAGGGGAAAACGAAAAGTTAAGCTTGTCGGTTCCCCGGAACTGACACTTAAAGAGAAGTGCTAAAGACAGTCGTTAGAATTACTTGGGGACATCCTGATTCAAATGATGCTAAGAGCACCCGAAATTTTGATCAGGGCACCCTCGTCTCATTCCCTCTTCAAACTAACAGAACTGGTCGAGCTGTCTTTCTCCGGTGAACGACCAGTTTTCTGGTAGTTTTGTGCTGCTGCATAAACCAGGGAATTCAGTTCTCCTTCCTCGATTCATGACAGGGTTGTGGCGTATTGGCAGGCTATTATTATCAAGGTCTAGCAGTGGTATTATTGGAGAAGCTCGAGTCAGGACAAGAGAGAAAGATGGAAGCAGTGAATGTCGGAAATGAAGGTGCTTAATGAAAGATGGATGCTTCTATGATAATAAGCACTCAAGTTAGAAGGGGTTGTTATTAAGATTGTTGTTGCTGTGGTCTCAAGAAGAAGTCAAAGACGATAATGGAGAGGAATGGAGTTGTGATACTTGGTGACGATGACAAGGAAGATGATGATCGGTGATGTTGTTGCCGATTTGGTGAAGCTCGCATCTATCATGGATATAAAGAATAAGAGAAGTTGTCGCTGTTATGAGTGTTAAGGAAACACATGTTACGTAACCTTCAATCAACCAATTTCCTTAGTCATGAAGTGTTTCCTATTTTTGGTATTCACTGTTTTAGGATAGATTTAGATTATATATGGTTAGTTGGAGTCTTGTTTGGGAACAAAAGAATGTTCCACTAGATTCATATTGATGTATATAAATACTTGAATATCATCACACGAGTCACACGACTGTGTATGGCTTTTCATATTATTCATTCAATCAATAATACCATACGCTTACATGGTATCATCGGGTTCGATCCGACATGGCGCCTGAACCTACTTTATATTCTTCTACCTCTACTTTTCCTAACCTCACCAAAATCACCCACTTTATCTCTGTAAAACTCTGTGAATCCAACTACACAATTAAATCCTCTTCTTCGTGGTTATCGTCTTAAGCGATTTATTGATGGGTCTTATCCATGTCCTTCTCAAACCCTTCCTGATGGAAAAACTAGTGATGGAAAAATCCGTAATCCAGATTATGATGAATGGATTGAACAAGATGCTATTATTCTTGGTTGGCTTTTCTCTACAATGGGTGATTCTGTTTGCTTGAAGTTGGCGATCTTGAAACGTCCAAGGAAGTTTGGGATGATCTGGCTTGAGGCTTCCTTATATGCATACAAATCTGAAGCCCGATTAATGCAACTCCAGCGTGATCTATGAACCATGCGTAAAGGTGATATCATAATGGTAGACTATCTTCTTCGTGTAAAAACGTTATCTGATCAACTTGCGGCGTCGGGATCTAAACTATCTCAATCTGAATTGAAGCAAAATATTCTTCAAGGTCTTGAAGCTTCATTCGATCCTATTGTTACCTCTTTACAGACCACAATGTCTGACATGTCTTTTGATGATTTTAAATCCCTTCTTCTTGCTTATGAGTTGCGTACAAATCAACAACAAGCTCTTCTTCCGTCTCCTATCACCGTTCATATAGCCGCTAGACCTTCTAATACGCGCTCTTATAATTCAGCTCCCCGTCCTTCTTCTTCTTATTCATCTCCTCGTCCTACCACTTCTTATTCAAACCCACTTCCCTACTCCCTCCGCCCTAATTTCAACCAAGGTTGTGGTTTCAACAGGCCCCAAATGTCTCGTTTCAACAACTCAAATGATTCTCAAGAACCATGCATATGGTTTGTGTTGTGGAAGAAATCATCCTGTTCGGAGGTGCTGTCACCGATATGATCCCAATTTTATGCCTCATTCCGTTAACAACCGCTCTCCACGATCTAATCCCCCCTCTGCATATGTGGTTGCATCGGGACCTTTTCAACTAAGTCATTGGGTAGCAGATTCTAGCGACTCTCATCATGTTACTGGTGATATGCAAAATCTTCATATTCGGACTCCATATGATGGTCCTGATCAAGTAAAAATAGGCAATGGTACTTTTCTAGATATTGCTCATGCTGGTAAGGCACTTTTCAGTTATGTTGGTCGTTCTTTTCAACTAAATCACCTTTACCATGTCCCTAAAATTCGAGCAAATTTAATTTCCGTCTCTCAATTTTGTGCCGATAATAATACTTATTTTGAATTTCACCCCTTATTTTTTCTTGTCAAGAACCGACGGACGGACAAGATGGTGCTCCGCGGGCGAATTGAAAATGGTTTATACAAGTTTACAAGTGTTGTTGATTTTTCTCCTCCATCTTCAGTGGTCTTGAATATTGAGTCATCTCTCGATACATGGCATCAAATATTAGGCCATCCCATGCTACGCACAGTGAAGCAAGTAGTTAAATATTTTTGTCTTCCCGCTAATTCGACTCGAATACTTCCATGTCATTCATGTTTTATTAGCAAGAGTTCTAAATTGTCCTTCTCATTAAGTTTAAGAGAATATAATTCTCCTTTACATTTGATTGTTGCTGATTTATGGGGGCCATACCCTCATCTTTCTCGTGATGGTTTTAGCTATTATATGTTACTTATGGATGTTTTCAGTAGTTTTATATGGATATTTCCTTTTCCTCGTAAGTGTGATGCATTGCGTAATTTTATTGTCTTTAAAACTAAAATAGAAAATATATTAGACAAGAAAATTAAAGTCTTTCAGTCTGACAATGGGGGCGAATTTAGAAAGTTTACACCATATCTTGATTCCAAGGTGTATATCATAGATTATCATGTCCCCATACTGCGGAACAAAATGGACTGGCAGAATGTCGTCATCGTCATATTGGAGATACTGGGAGGGCTATTTTACACACGGCTTCTCTTCCCCATTCGTTTTGGATAGATGCTTTTCAAACTGCTGGTTACCTTTTAATTCGTCTCCCTTTTCCTGTTTTGGGTAACATCTCCCCGTATGAAAAAGTTATTTAATAAGCATCATGATTATTCTTAATTAAGGGTTTTTGGTTGTCTAGCTTATCCTCACTTGCGAGTTTATGCAGCCGATAAAGTTGCACCACGTTCTCTTCCTTGTGTTTTCATTGGATATCATTCAACTTATAAAGGTTATAGTATGTGTTTTCATATTCCGAGTAACCGTATCTATATTTCTCGTCATGTTAAATTTGTTGAAGACCATTTTCCTTTTGCAAGATCGAGCACCACTCCACCCCATGTCGCAGCTCCATGTCCATCCATTATTTGTCCACCACCTTCTCCATTACATGTTCCTGCAATTCCACTAGCTCTTCCTTCCCCACATGTATCTCCTCCACCGTCTCCAACAGTAAGTTCTTCCTCTTCTCATATTTCTAATTCAAGTACTGAAACACTACAGTCTTCTTCATCTCCAAATTTAAATCCAATTTCTCCGCAGCCACTATCGCAAGACATTAATAATAATTCACATGCTCCTATTATTCCACCTGCACCTATGATCCCACCATCACACCCAATGACTACTCGTGCTAAGGATGGCATCGTTAAACCTAAGATTTACACTGCGACCAAACATCCTTTAACTAAGGATGAAGATTTTGAGCCTCACACATTCTCTAAAGCTTCTCTGCTTCCTCATTGGCAGGAATCTATGGATGATGAAATTAATGCTCTTTTAAAGAATGAAACTTGGACCTTAGTTCCTATTCCTACGGGTCATAACATTATTGAAGATAAATAGGTTTATCGTATCAAACGTAGAGCAGATGGATCTATCGACTGTTACAAGGCACGTCTTGTTGCACAGGGGTTTATTCAAAAAGAGGGGATAGATTACCAAGAATCGTTTAGTCCGGTGGTGCAACCATGTACTATACGTGTTGTTATTTCTCTTGTACTCGCTAAAAATTGGTCTCTCCGCCAGTTAGATGTTCAAAATGCTTTTATTAATGGTTTTCTTCAAGAAGAGGTTTATATGAACCAGCCACTGGGCTATATCGACCCTCACTTTCCTAATCATGTTTGCCGGCTACATAGGTCTCTATATGGCCTAAAGCAAGCTACAGGCCTGGTACCATCATCTTAGTTCTCATCTACTTCATCTTGGTTTTGAAAGTTCTAAGGATGATAGTTCATTATTCATACGGTGCAACGCTACTAATGTCACTTACATTCTTGTCTAGTAGATGATATTATTGTCACGGGTTCTTCTACTTCTGTTATTCAAGAATTTGTTAGTGATCTCAATAAGGCTTTCTCTATTACCGATCTTGGTGACTGATCATATTTTTTGGGTATTGAAGATCGTCGCTCATCTACATGTCTCTTTTTTATCCCAACGAAAGTATACTATGGAGCTTCTTTTACGTGCAAAAATTGGTGCCAAACCCATATCAACCTCTCTTGATTCTAAGGTTGTCTTAACTGAGTATGGTGGTATAAAATTCTCTGATCCTACACCTTATCGAAGTATTGTAGGGTCCCTTCAGTACTTGACTTTCACCCGACCTGATATTGCATTTTATGTTAATCGAGTTTTCCAATTCATGCATGATACAAAGGAAGATCATTGGACTGCCTTAAAGTGTATCCTTCGGTACCTGAAGGGTACATACGAGTATGGATTGTTTATGCGAGCTGATACCAACAACCAATTGAGAGCCTTTGCTGATTTTCATTTTTCTTTAAATTGGTTTAGTGATGCTGATTGGGCAGGTTGCCCTCATTATCGCAGGTCTACAAGCGGTTATTGTATATTCATGGGTTCTAATTTAATTTTATGGAGTGTGCGGAAACAACCAACAGTGTCACGGTCTAGTATGGAGACTGAATATAGAGCTCTTGCGACTGCTACAACAAAAATCATTTGGATTTAATCTCTTTTACGTGAGCTAGGGGTTTCTACTTCTAAACCAACACTTTGGTGTGACAATCTTGGAGCTACTTACCTAACGGTTAATCCAGTTTTTCACGCTCGTACTAAGCATACTGAAATTAATTACCACTTTGTCTGAGAGAGGGTTACTCGCCGGCAACTGGATGTTTGTTATGTCAACACAAAAGATCAATTAGGTGATATCTTCACAAAAAGTCTTGGGTCTGCTCGTCACGATGAATTAAGGAAAAAGTTAACCGTTCATTCATGGACGCTTAACTTGAGGGTGTGTGTGTTAAGGAAACACGTGTTATGTAACCTTCAATCAACCAATTGCCTTGGTCATCAAGTGTTTCCTGTTTTTGGTATTCACTGTATTAGGATAGATTTAGATAATACATGGTTAGTTGGAGTCTTGTTTAGGAAGAAAATAATGTTCCAGTAGATTCATATATACATATATATACTTGAATATCATCACACGACTGTGTGTGGGATTTCATATTATTGAATCAATCAATAATACCATACGTTTACAATGAGGGTTTTAATGTGATGGAGGCACTGATTGCAATGGAGAGAATGGAGTCTTGGCCCTTGCTACCATTAATGGAGTTGAAGTGTGGGTTCTCGGCTTGTTTAATATATGTGTTGCAAACTGATGAAGAGTTTAAGATCAGTAATGGATTGATGGTGATACAATAATTCAGAAAAGAATGGTTGATACTGCTCGTGGAGTGAAGGCAGTAAGATGGAGAAAAGATGGTGAGGATTAATGAGGAGTTCACGAGAAGTCAGGGAGGGACGAGTTCGGGTTGGATTGATATTTGGACAGAGTTTCACAGACGGAAAATAGAAAAAGAAATTATACTGCAGCTGACAATACCGTTGATCGATGGTGGAGATTAAGCAGTGATTTTGAGCTTTAGACCAAGACGTAATTGGTATGAGTTGTACGTTGTTTGGGTAGTGTGAACGGAGATAGATTAAAACGTGTAAAGGGGAGTGCTTACCGGATTCGGAATTTGAGGACTTGAAGGCCTATAAATAGGTGTCGGGTACAAGACCAAAAAGATACACTTTTAGAGACATAAGAAAAAAGAGAAGAAAGGTTTTATTCATATTTTAGGGTTTACACCTTTAGGGGAAAACCAAGCTATTTTCTTCTTCTTCTTATACATAAGTTTTAGGGGTTTTAGTAAATCCATGTGTAACTAATTCCATTGATTACGGATGAATTCAATGTTCTAAGTGTGGATCTTTGTTAGTTATACAATTTTGTTCGGAGTTTTTATTATCATCGTTTGTCTTTACTATATTTAAGGTTTATGAATGATTATTGGATTGATTAGGAGTGCACGCTAGATTGATCGATTGATTGTTCTAAAGCTAGTAAAAGTTGGGGGATAAGTAATCGTTTCTTGACTATTTACACAAGTAGAAATCGCGAGACCTTGCGGAGGGATTCTGTGGAGCAATTGCGAGTGAAGGCAACATCAGCAAGTGGACCTTGATGTAAGAGTTTAACTACCAGGATCAACCTAAATTCACAAAGCTTAAAGCGTTCGATTGGGTTACACCTTGAGTGATCTACTACTTGGTGGTTCAGTTGGATAGAATTTGGTAGTCGAGAACTTCTGTATCCAATGAAAGAATGAGTGTTGGGGATAACACTGATCTAGTGTTATTCTACGGTTGGTGATGAATGATTCTAAGGAAATATAGATAAGCATACTAACTTAGTTATCACTTGGTAACGAAGAAGGATTCTTTGATCATCTCTTTTCTTTTCTTATTTTATTTTTATTTACCTTAATCCATAATTCAACCCCCCTTTGTGTTTTACTTTATTTTGCTGATTCAAATAACCTATCAATTACACAACTCTCTATGAGAACGATCCTTACTACCGCTATATTACTAGTTAATTAGTGGGGGAAAATATTAATTAATTTGTTGTGATTAACGACGCACATCAAATTTTGGCGTCGTTGTCCGGGAGAGGTTGTTAATTGATTTGTTATTTGTTTATCTTGTTTTTAGATTTTTTTTTTTGATTTTCTCTTTCTTGTGAGTCGTCATGTTTCCATACGGAAATAACATGTTCGGAGCACAAGATTACACATACAACACTAGTAATCAATATGGTTTTCAATCTCATTCATATGACAACTACCAACCATCTTATGGGTATAATCAAAACCAATCTTTTGGCTATGATCAATATCCCACAGAACCTTACTGATATTCTCATACATGTCAACAACCTTATGACGGGCATGTAACTGAACAATCACGAGGATGGAAGGATAGTTATGCTTGTAATAATTTGTTTTCTAGTAATGTGCATGCAGGAAATCTGGAACTAAAAACATATGATACCGAAATAGATATACTCATCTTCATTGTGCTTTTCCTTCACTCTTTTCAAAAGAGGAGATACAATCTAGAAACTCTATTAATGGTTGAAAGGGTATCAACGTCAGAAAACTCTATGCGCGATACAACCAATTGGAAGGAGCCGGTGCATCACAAAAGACTCTTCAAGAAATTGACAGGGTCATAGAAACGGAATTCCAACATCGTTGCGATATTGACGATTTTGAAAAGGATTCCGATTTCGATGACGAGGTTGTTGAAGAGGTAGAAATTGAGAATAAAACCAAATTGATTGAAGTCGTGGAAGACCCAATTGAACTTTCTAAGGATTATAATGATGCTGACATTTTGGTTGAACCAGAAATTAAAAGTTTGATAGAGGACCACAATATACATGAGGTAAACAATTCAATAAAGATAATTAATAAAGATGAGGATCTCGAACAAGGTCTGTCTAATCCTTCCCATAATTCTATATCTATTGATCTTTTCCATCCAGTTGAAGTAGTTCCCCAAAGAGTTGTCAACCCAACTTTTAGGAAAATAACTCACTTAGGATTGGATTTGTGTGCTTCCAAAGTTTTAACGGATTATTTTGCTTCTAAGTATCCACCACTTGATGTGTTTGATTCTAGTATTGTGCAGGTTCATCAAGAGGAACCTTTTGAAGTTCCCGAATTCTATGTTCTCTATCCACTTTTGAGTGTAGGAAGGACTAAGTGTGGGGGAAATTTCAATAAAGTGATAGCTTCAATATTTCTATATGTTAATATTTTTGTGAAGCTGTTATTAGAATTGCATATTGTTTTCTGGGTGGACTACCAGATTTTCAGATTGTTGGTTTACGGACGATAACAAAATAGTCGGGCTGACGAATTTAAACCAAGCGCTGAATGAGAGGCAACCTATTGGTTTTGTATTTCTTATCCTTTTGCTTTTTGATTTGTTTATTTATTTTTCTTGTTCCATATCATGTTAAGATTTCCCACCTTGACTTTGCTAGGAGGATTCAATTACATTGAGGACAATGTAAGGTTTTAGTGTGGGGGAGCGGTTAAGCATATATTTAAAAAAAAATGCATAAAACCTCCAACTTGTATAGATTTTAGGGTCACTATTATACTTCTAGCTATGTTTATATACAAAATTCTCGGCCGAAATAATGTAACTTATAAGTGCTAGAGAATACTAAAAATTAGGTGTTATTAATCTTTGCGAGAAGTCACTTACTGTTTGTGGCTCAACTTAACCATGCCGGTGGAAAATTAGGAGCATGAAGATATTTAGTATTAGATTTTTTGATCAATCATTAGTGAAGACTACCCATATTTACATCAAGCGAGGCATCATACCTTCAATTCTTTGTAACTGACCAAAAAAGCTTTGTAGTGTGTGTGTCACTGTACGCTAATTCCGGGTAGAATGGTGAGCTACCCCACTTCGCACCAATTTCAGCACTATTTTTGATCTCTTGAGTGCTAATTTTGTCAATCATGAGGGTGACGTCTATAGATGAAATCCTCCTTCTTGAAGTTCGATTTGCGGTTAACACCATTCTCTCGACAACAACGGGTCCATAGAAACACATTTATCATCAACAAGTGGAGAATCACAAGTTTGAGGGGAATTTGAAGACGCTCAAGGTTTACATGCAAAGGAATAAGAAAAAGAGCTAATTTCATATTCAAGTAAAGCAACATACAATGAGCATATTTTTACATATATGTTGAAGACTTATTTACAAGAGCAAAGAAAATCAAAAGGTGAGAGTTATTGAAGTTTATGATTTGAAGACAATACAAGTTGTGAAGAATCAAGTGGTAAAGTACTTTACCCACGACCATGGTTTGTTTGAAAAAAATGAAAAATAGAAAAATTAATTGAACAAAAAAGTATATATATATAAAAAAATTTAAAAAAAATGATGACAAGAGAAATTTTTGTTATTTTTGGTTTTTATTTATTTTATAAGACGTGGGAAGGAAAAATATATAAAGAAGTTTCAAGCAACAAGGATTTAAGGAAAAAAGTTACAAATTGTCAAGGATCTACGAAATTCAAGAGTTTATCATCAATAGTTGAAGCTGAAGACGATGAACAAGAAGATAAAGACGAGGAGCCGAAGACGTTTCTATTGGATGCCGTGAGAGTGGTGTTATCATCATTGCCGATCGGATGTGAAGGTGAGTAAGCAATCTCATCCTCGATAATAATGATAGATCCTTTCTTAGAGATCATCAGAAAAAGATTTTTACTTCCCACGATTTTGTGGGGTCTCCAAAAATTATTCGGAAGGTTTCTTTCCCACCATTCAACGTGTCGCAGGATTTCTCTCTACATTCCTACTTGCACACATGTGAAAACCATTAAAGTGCGTCTTTTAAGTGCAACTATCATAAAACTCTTTTTTGTGAGGCAGAAGTCAAGGCGAAATTCTTATTGGTCGCTCTCGAACCTGAATTCTTTCATTGTGGCATAGATTGAGCGGTCACACTTTCTTCGATTAATCGCACTTTATATTTGATTTTCTCTTATATTTTTGATTTCTTGACTCTTTATGTCTTTATAGATCTTTGGATACTTGGGACACTGGAACGCTTTGAAGTTGGAGTAGGTTTTGTGGGTATATCTCTAGTAAGCCCTCACGAGACCATAACTCGTCCACTAGGGAGACCTAGGGGTTTAAAGGCTCGTTATACATGCTAAGTGTAACCGTATTCTCGATGAAAAGGAGTTGTATGTATTAGTACAAGTAGTTTGCTCGAGGACTAGCAAAAGCCCAATGTGGGGGATTTTGATAAGTGCTTAATTTACATGTTTATAGTCTCGATTCCATACTGGTTTTAGTTATATTTCTTGCGTATTACCTTGTATTATGATTATTTTTCAGTTTGTGGCTTTTGTTAGGTGAATCATCTAAAAAGAAGTGGAAATAGGTACAAAAGTGAAGCCTACATATGGATTTCTAGTCACCATTTTTTAGAGGATGAAAAGACGAATCTGACGGTGAAAGAATGACTTCAATCTGACGTCATATGAAGAAGTTAAGGGCAAAACGAAAAGTTAAGCTTGTCGGTTCCCCGAAACTGACACTTAAAGTGAAGTGCTAAAACCAGACGCTAGAATTACTTGGGGACATACTGATTCAAATGATGCTAACAGCACCAGAAATTGTGATCAGGGCACCCTCGTCTCCTTCCCTCTTCAAACTAATAGAATTGGTCGAACTGTCTTTCTCCGGTGAACGACCAGTTTTCTGGTAGTTTTGTGTTGTTGCATAAAGCAGGGAGTCCAGTTCTCCTTCCACGGTTCATTACAGATCTGTGGCATATTGGCAGGCTATTATTGTCAAGGTCAAGTGATAAGTTCATAATTCATATGATTTTAGTGTCCATTCCATACTTGTTTTAGCTATTATTCTTGCATATATTCGTATTATTACCATTGTTTTCTCTTATTTGTCTCTATTAGGTAAATCATCCAAAAAGGAGCTACAAAGTGCTGAAAAGATCTTAGAAGAGAAGTATCCCAAGTATCCAAGCGCCAAAGTCCAAGAGAAGTGGAAGAAGTGCGACGAAAAGGAGCAAAACGCTCATAATCAAGACACAGGCCAAAGACCGATCTTAACTCATTCAAATTAATTATTTCTCATCATCATCTTGAATATAATTTAAAGATAAAAATAATTCAAAAAAAATGAGGTCATTCCGAGTTCGGATGAAGAAGTTGTGGCCAAAACAGTTTTCATTGAATACCGAAGACAGTGAAGTCCACGAACTGGGTTTGCGAAGCGAGTTGGCAGACTTATTTCCGAAAATATCTGCTGGAATTTGAAGTTTGCGGACTGGGTACGAGAACTTATCAAATGGGAAACATGTATTCACACCTTGGAAGGCCTAAGGGCACGTTTGGAGTCGTTAGGTCATATTTTCGGGTTGGGTTCCTAAACCTAACTAAATACTTGGAGACCAAGCAATGTAAACCTATAAAAAGGTATTAGGTTATGTAAAACAAATCAATCAATCGAATCTCATATCACAAGTTCTACATCAAAACCTAGGGTTTACCCCTTTAGGGGGAAACCACCATTAATCATCTTCTTTATAATATGAGTAGCTAAATATGATTAAGGATGAATTCAATGTTCTAAGCGTGAAACTTTATTAATAATACAGACCTATTGAGAGTTTTTATCATCATAGTTTGTTTTTACCATAACTAGGGTTTATGAGTGATTATTGGATTGATTTGGAGTGCATGCTAGATTGATCTATTAATTGTTCCATTGCTAGTGGAAGTTAGGAGATAAGTAATCGTCGAATAACTCTCTACACAAGTAGAAATCACGAGACCTTACAGAGGGATTCTGTGGAGGAATCGTGTGTGAACACAACACCATCAAGTAAACCTTGAGCTAAGAGTTTAACTACTGGGATTAACCTAATTCACAAAGCTTAAAGCATTCATTGGATTACACCTTGAGTGAGCTACTACTTGGCGGTTCACTTGAATAGAATCTGATATTGGAGAGCTTCCGTATCCGTGGTATAAGGAGTTTTGGGGATAGCACTGAGCTGGATGCTATTCTACGGTTGGTGATGAATGGTTCTTATGAACAATAGATAAGTATATTAATCCAGTTATCGCTTGGTAACGGCGAAGGATTCCTTAATCATCTCTTTTCTTTATTGTCTTTCTATTATCTTAAAACCAATCCCCCTTTGTTATTTACTTTATCTTGCTGATCAAATAACCTATCAATTACACAACTCTCTGTGGGAACGATCTCTTACTACCGTTATATTACCAGTTAATTAGTGGGAAATATATTTATTAATTTGTTGTGCCTACGACAGGCCATACAAATTTGGCGCCGCTGCCGGGGAGCAGTTGCTAATTGATTTGTTATTTATTTAGCTTATTTTTATTTTTTTTAGGTTTTTGTTTTGATATTGTCTTTTGTTATTGTGAGTCGTCATGTTTCCTTACGAAAATAACATGTATGGAGCACAAAATTACAAATACAACAGTGGTAATCAATATGGTTTTCAATCTCATTCATATGAAAACTACCAACCATCCTATGGGTATAATCAAAACCAATCTTTTGGATGTGATCAATATCCTACGGAACCTTATGGTTATTCTCATGCATATCAACAACCTTATGACGAGTATGTAAGTGAAAAACCACAAGGATGGGGGGATAGTTATGCTTTTAACCATGATTCTTCTAGTCTTACAGATCTAATGCACCGATTTATGGATAATATGGATCAGGAAAATCAAAAGTTGGACCAGCACATTCAAATGATGGATGAACGCGACCAGACTATGGAAAGTTATGCTCCTAAAGATAGTTCTTCTACTCTCGAAGATCTAATGAACCAATTTATGAATAGTTTGGATCGGGAAAACCAACAGCTGGATGAACACAACAAAAAGACTGAAGATACACTTCAAGAACTTCAAGAGGTTATTGACAACCTAAGAAGAGAAATGGATCAAATAAAGAAGGGAATAACTAAGGAAGAAGTTTGGCCTCAAAGCAATATCAATTCTGACGTTCCCACGATCACCAATGGATATACGATTCATGAGTATCTTGAAGATGAGCAACCTTTGGAAAGTCCTTGCAATAATGGTAATGTTATTCCAACTCTGGATCATTATAATGATCACTCGCCTATTCAAAAGGAGGAGAATGGATATGACATAACCGTTGTTATAAATGGTATAACGTACTCAAACAATGATTTTAGGATTGGCACCAATGAACTAGACTTTCTAGAAGATGATTCTGATTCTGATGACGAGGTTGTTGAAGAAATAGAGATTGAGAATGAAACCAAATTGGTTGAAGTTGTGGAAGATCCAATTGAGCTTGCCAAGGATTATAATGATGCTGAGATTTTTATTGAAGCAGAAACTGACAAAAAATGGCTAAATAGTTTGATAGAGGACCACGATACTAATGAGGTAAATAATTCATTGCAATTCTTTAAGAATGATGAGGATCCTGTAATACAAGAGATTGTGGAAGGTTTGTCTAATCCTTTGCATATTTCTAAATTTTTTGATCGACATCACTTAGGATTGGAGTTGTGTGCTTCTAAAGTTTTAACGGATTATTTTGCTTCTAAGTATCCACCACTTGATGTGTTTGATTCGAGTATTGTGCAGGTTCACCAAGCTGAGGAACCTTTTGAAGTTCCCGAATTCTATGTTCTCTATCCACTTTCGAGTGTAAAAAGGACTAAGTGTGGGGGAAACTTCAATAAAGTGATAACTTCAATATTTATATTTTGTGCTAATGTTTTTGTGAAGCTATTATTTGAATTGCAGATTGTTATTTGGAAGGATTGCCAAATTTTCAGATTGTTGGTGTACGGACGATAACATACCGTCGGGCTGACAACGTTAAAACAAGCGCTTTGTGGGAGGCAACCCATCGGTTTTGTATCTCTATCCCTTTTATTTTTATTTTTATTAGTTTTTCATATCATATCTTGCATTCCCATCTTAGATTTTACAAAGTCCTATATCTATAATGAAAGTTTTGACGAATTCTCGTCAGAAAATTCTGATTGCACAGTTGTTACCAAAATAGCTCTCGAGACTTCATACGAAGTACGATTTGAGTGGTTGACCCCAACTTTTAAAGAGTACAGACATGCCTTTCTTTTCAAAAAAGAAAATCTGAATTTGGTGTCTGTTAAGTTGGATAGATAGGCCTGGACATTTGAGTTTCGGAATTTTTCCAGAACTTTTTCAGATTGCATGTCAGTCAGTCCGGAGGCCATCAAAGTCATTTGGAAGATTTATCCTCGCAATTAATCATTACTGAATCACTTTCTTTTTATTTTTGCAGTTTTATGTTTCTCTAAAGTGATTTGGTGGGATCCAAATACTGCCGTGGATGTTGTAGCAAGGTAATCATTGGTTGAGTTTATATAAAAGCCCCATAAGACAATTGTCTTACACTCGTAAAAAGTGAGTCGGGAAAAACAAAAATAAAAAATAAAAAATAAAAAAAGGCTCCTCTTCTTTTATCGACATTACTAATAAATGATAGGTCCGGAATTTTGGACTAATCATAGTCGATGAAAACAAAAAACATATCATCATTATATAGCAAGTAAAAAAGACTATTGATGAGGTTCTTGACACTTTGATGGCAGTATGTGTGAAACGTTGTCCCTGTCTCCGTCGCCTAAGCAAGCATGGAATGCAGGATCCAAGGCAACTATCATGTACTTGCTGAAAAGGAACATGTGCTTAGAGTATCTAATCATGTGGTCGAGTTAAATGGGTGCTTCTTTCAACTAGTGCGCTATAAATATATATCCTTTGACGACATTCATACAAGTATTGTGGGTAACATCTTTCACTTAAGTCAACATTTGCACACTTCACTTTTCTATTTATATTTCCATTTTCTTATTTATCCATGTGATTTCAGTATGCGAGTGTTGTGGCAAACGTTGCAACAAGTACGATGACTATCTTAGTAGAGTTTTGCAATCAGGTTGAATGTCGCACGTAAGTAATTGCTTTTGTGTGATGATTGGAATGTATGTGGGATGTTTGCAGCTAAAGAACTTATGCAAGCTAATTATTTGGCTTTTTGCTTTGTTTCTATCCTTAGTGGTTCTTCCAAGGCGATAAATTGGAGTAGGTTATGTGGGTATACCTCTTGTAAGCCCTCATGAGACTATAACTCGTCCACTAGGGACACCTAGGGTCTAAAGGCCTGTTATTCATGCTAAGAGTAACCGTATCCTCCCGACATGGAGTTGTTGTATTTAGGATTAGTTTTATTTAGTTTTCTCGAGGACTATCAAAAGTTAAGTGTGGGGGAATTTGATAAGTGCATAATTCATATGATTTTAGTGTCCATTCCATATTTGTTTTAGCTATTATTCTTGCATGTATTCGTATTATTACCATTGTTTTCTCTTATTTGTCTCTATTAGGTGAATCATCCAAAAAGGAGCTACAAAGTGATGAAAATAGCTAAGAAGAGAAGTATCCCAAGTATCCAAGTGCCCAAGTCCAAGAGAAGTGGAAGAAGTGCGACGAAAAGGAGCAAAACGCTCATAATCAAGACACAGGCCAAAGACCGATCTTAACTCATTCAAATTAAGTATTACTCATCATCATCTTGAAGAGAATTGAAAGATAAAAATAATGCAAAAATAATGAGGTCATTCCGAGTTCGGATGAAGAAGTTGTGGCCAAAACAGTTTTCGTTGAATATCGAAGACATTGAAGTCCGCGAACTGGGTTTGCGAACCGAGTTCGCAGACTTATTTCCGAAAATATATGCTGGAATTTTAAGTTTGCGGACTGGGTACGCGAACTTATCAAATGGGAAATGTGTATTCACACCTTGGAAGGCCTAATGGCACGTTTGGAGTCGTTAGGTCATATTTTCAGGTCGGGTTCCTAAACCTAACTAAATACTTGGAGACCAAGCAATGTAAACCTGTAAAAAGGTATTAGGTTATGTAAAACAAATCAATCAATCGAATCTGATACCACAATTTCTACATCAAAACCTAGGGTTTTCCCTTTAGGGGGAAACCACCATTAATCATCTTCTTTGTAATATGAGTAGTTAAATCCTTTGTTGATTAAGGATGAATTAAATGTTCTAAACGTGAAGCTTTATTAATAACACAAACCTATTGAGAGTTTTTATCATCATAGTTTGTTTTTACCATATCTAGGGTTTATGAGTGATTATTGGATTGATTTGCAGTGCACGCTAGATTGATCTATTAATTGTTTTATTGCTAGTGGAAGTTAGGAGATAAGTAATCGTCGAATAACTCTCTACACAAGTAGAAATCACGAGACCTTACAGAGGGATTCTGTGGAGGAATCGTGTGTGAAAACAACACCAGCAAGTAAACCTTGAGCTAAGAGTTTAACTACTGGGATTAACCTAATTCACAAAGCTTAAAGCATTCATTGGATTACACCTTGAGTGAGCTACTACTTGGCGGTTCAGTTGATTAGAATCTGATATTGGAGAGCTTCCGTATCCATGGTATAAGGAGTTTTGGGGATAGCATTGAGCTAGCTGCTATTCTACGGTTGGTGATGAATGGTTCTTACGAACAATAAATAAGTATATTAATCCAGTTATCGCTTGGTAACGGCGAAAGATTCCTTAATCATCTATTTTCTTTATTGTCTTTCTATTATCTTAAAACCAATCCCCCTTTGTTATTTACTTTATCTTGCTGATCAAATAACCTATCAATTACACAGCTCTCTGTGGGAACGATCTCTTACTACCGCTATATTACCAGTTAATTAGTTGGAAATATATTTATTAATTTGTTGTGCCTACGACAGGCCATACTTCAAGCAGTGGTATTGTTGGAAAAACTTGAGTCAGGACAGGAGAGAAAGATGGAATCAGTGAATGCCGGAAATGATGGTGGTTAATGGAAGATGGATGATAATGTGATAATAAGCACTCAAGTTATAAGTGGTTTTTATTAAGATTGTTGTTTTTGTGGTCTCGAGAATAAGTCAAATACGAAAATGGAGTTGTGATACTCGGTGACGATGGCAGAGAAGATGATGATCGGTGATGTTATTGCCGATATGGTGGAGCTCGCGCTTATCATGGATCTAAAGAATAAGAGAAGTTATCGATATTATGAGTTAGGTTTTAATGTGATGGAGGCACTGATTGCGATGGAGAGAATGGAGTCTTGGCCCTTACTACCATTAATAGAGTTCAAGAGTGGGTTATCGGCTTGTTTAATATATGTGTTGCAAAATGATGAAGAGTTTAAGATCAGTAATGGATTAATGGTGATACAATAATTCATAAAAGAATGGTTGATACTGCTCGTGGAGTAAAGGCAGTAAGATGGAGAAAAGATGGTGGCGATTATAGAGGAGTTCACGAGAAGTCAGGGACGGACGAGTTCGGGTTGGATTGATATTTGGACAAAGTTTCACAGACTGAAAATAGAAAAAGAAAGTATACTGCAGCTGACAATACCGTTGATCGATGGTGGATATTAAGCGGTGATTTTGAGCTTTAGAACAAGACGGAATTGGTATGAGTTGTACGATGTTTGGGTAGTGTGAACGGAGGGAGATTAAAACGTGTAAAGGGGAGTGCTTACCGGATTCGAAATTTGAGGACTGAAAGGCCTATAAATAGGTGTCGGGTACAAGACCAAAAAGATACACTTTTAGAGACAGAAAACAAAAGAGAATAAAGGTTTTATTCATATTTTAGGGTTTACCCCTTTAGGGGGAAACCAAGCAATTTTCTTCTTCTTCTTCTTCTTATCCATAATTTTTATGAGGTTTTAGTAAATCCATGTGTAACTAATTCCATTGATTAAGGATGAATTTTATTATCATCGTTTGTCTTTACTATTAGTGTGGAACTTTGTTAGTTATAAAAGTTTGTTCAGAGTTTTTATTATCATCGTTTGTCTTTACTATATATAGGATTTATGAATGATTCTTGGATTGATTTGGAGTGCACGCTAGATTGATTGTTCTAAAGCTGGTAAAAGTTGGGGGATAAGTAATCGTTTCTTGAATATTTACACAAGTAGAAATCGCGAGACCTTGCGGAGGGATTATGTGGAGCAATTGCGAGTGAAGGCAACATCAGCAAGTGGACTTTGATCTAAGAGTTTAACTATTGGGATCAACCTAAATTCACAAAGATTAAAGCGTTCTACTGGGTTACACCTTGAGTGATCTACTACTTGGTGGTTCGGTTGGATAGAATCTGGTAATCGAGAACTTCTATATCCAGTAAAAAAAAAGAGTTTTAGGGATCATACCGATCTAGCTGTTAATCTACGGGTGGTGATGAATGATTCTAACGAAAGATAGATAAGTATACTAACTCGGCTATCGCTTGGTAACGGCGAAGGATTCTTTGATCATCTCTTTTCTTTTCTTATTTTCTTTTTATTTACCTTAATCCATAATCCAACCCCTCTTTGTGTTTTACTTTATTTTGCTGATTCAAATAACCTATCAATTACACGGCTCTCTATGGGAACGATCCTTACTACCACTAATTTACTAGTTAATTAGTGGGAAAATATTAATTAATTTGTTGTGGTTAACGAAAAGCATCAACTTCCAACTCCAATTAATTTGTTCACACATTTTATGTCTCTCTGTTGTAATGTCCATCTACTCCAATGCCAGCAACTACAACCCCACAACTCTGTCGACGACGTACTGCTGTAATGAACGACTCCTTTCCTTTGTATTCTTCCATCGCCAATTTCTCGGTAGACTATTATCTATCACTATGAAGAAAGTGTGATACCAACTGCTTGGAAGAGAGTATAGGAAATGCATTTTCTGCCTCGTAAGGAAAGGAGACAGTTGTGGAACTAGATACGTCTCCCAGCTTCCAACTTCTGTAACTCATCTCGTTTTACAAATGCCACCTTTACTCTCCGCGAAAATTGTTAGTGGTGTTAGAGAATTGCTCGGTCAAACTCCCAAGCGTTGCTATCTCAAGCTTGTTTGTCAAGTTTATTTTCCAAAATTACAAGTCTTGATTTCTAGTCTACTTATAGCAAAGTCTCGTATTAGGATAGTAAGTGTAGTTGAGACTTAGACTCCACGGCGTTCATCGATTGAAGACGAAGAACTACTCAAGGGAACTTGTGAAACTTCATCAAAAAAAGGTAAGTGGAGACTTGAACTTATCTATCACTCAAAGGTCTATGTACTCTATCTCCTATTTGAGACAAAAAGTCGTATTGCTATATAGACTTCAATTATACACATTTGCTATTTTGATCCGAGTTTATCTCGCTTATCTTTTTCTCGAAATATGTGTTGGTAAGCTTTCGATTTAGCCGCCAAGTTCATCTTTACTCGTGACAAAAGTCATTTGATTATTTCAATAACTTGAAAATCGCTTTGATGAAAATAGTTTGTGAATAACAACT
Source organism: Papaver somniferum (assembly GCF_003573695.1). Taxonomy (NCBI): domain Eukaryota; kingdom Viridiplantae; phylum Streptophyta; class Magnoliopsida; order Ranunculales; family Papaveraceae; genus Papaver; species Papaver somniferum. Next base: position 106,762,644 of record NC_039364.1, read on the forward strand.
ATTTTAACATCCTCTAAGAAAGTTTCAATGATTGAAATGAGAGTTTAGAACAAGTAACCATCTTTGGATATAAACATAGTGTGTTCTCACATTTGTGTAAAAGTCCAAAATCGGGAACCCAAAGTATGCGTACCAGTACACGTACTGCAGTTGTTGGAAATCCGGGTAAGTATGCGTAACCGTACGCATACTGGCGGAAGTTTCGCGTCCGTGAATTTCTGCTGGAGTTTGAAAGTGAAAAACAAACTCAATATGGTTACTTAAGTACGCGTATCCGTTTGCATACTTAGGCAGGTTACTTTGTAAAATCAGTTTGTTCATGAACTAAAACATTTATATTATAAGGAATGCAATATTTGCAAACCGTAGCTATAATGTTCATGAATTGATTCGAGTGAATCAAAACCGATTTTGCTTCGATTGTGTATTGTATGATTCTATGAAATCTAAGCAATTGAACAACTTCTCTAACTAGTTCATTTGAGCCATTTGAACTAGTTATGGTAAAGATGAATAAGGTTGATATGAAAGTACTCATACGGCTAACTATTGGTTAACTATTGTTGAACCGACTAAGTGTACAGGTTTAGGTACGGTTACTCAAACCTAAATGAAGTTACATTTCATTTGTGTATAACAAGCTAAGTTCGGTCTAACAGTTGAAAGATATTATCTTGGATCTAATCAGGTTTTCATCTAACGGTGAATATTGAATGCTTTGTTACCAAGGTAACTTAGATTGTAAACCCTGATTTGAAATCTATATAAAGGAGAACCCTAGCAACTGGGAAACCTAATCCCCACACCTCCTATGTGATACTAGTTGTATAAGCTAGAGTCGATTCTCCTTTAACTTTAGGTTTTTCACGAAACCATGTAGGTTAACGACTTAAAGACTTCATTGGGATTGTGAAGCCAAACCCAACTATTTTCTCTGTTGTTGCGTGATATGATCTTGTTGTTTCTATCATGTTTGAGTACAATCATAAGATTGTCTTGAGATTTATATCTCCGATAGGAAAGATAGAAAAGTAGTAACAAACATCTTCGTCTCATCGTTTGTGATTCCACAATATCTTGTTTCGTTAATCGATTAAGATTACTGTGAGGTTATTGATAATACTAGGCTATTCTTCGGGAATATAAGTTCGGGTTATCAATTGGTTCCTGTTCACCTTGATTTATCAAAAGACGGAACAAAAACTCATAGGTATATCTGTGGGAGACAGATTTATCTATTCAATAGACTTTTCTGTGTGATACAGATTTGATTATCAAGTCTTCGACTTTGGGTCGTAGCAACTCTTAGTTGTGGGTGAGATCAACTAAGGGAATCGAGTGCGTAGTATTCTGCTGGGATCAGAGACGTAAGGAACGCGACTGTACCTTGATCAATGTGAGATTGATTAGGGCTCAACTACATTCCAGACCGAAGTTAACTTCGAGTAGGCTAGTGTCTGTAGCGGCTTAATACAGTGTGGTGTTCAAATCTGGAATAGGTCCCGGGGTTTTTCTGCATTTGTGGTTTCCTCAATTGGTAAACCCAATCTTTGGTTGTTGATTGAAATTTATTAATCCTTGAACATTGGTCTTTGGTACTGTTCAAGTTATTTCTCTTATATTCAATCAGGCTCGCAAATTACTATTTCTTTGATTGCGGATTGAATTGAGATATAACTCTTTGATATACTTTTTCTTAAGATTGAGTCTGACTGTCTAATTGATTCTCTTGAAAGTATATTGGAGTTAGTCCATACAGATTGCTAAGCGAAATATTGGGTGAAGTTGTTAAACCCACGCTTTTTCAATTGGTATCAGAGCAGGCAAACACGTTCAAGACCTCATAAGTCTGTGTTTATAGCGATCTGACTATATGGACAGAAATTCTGTCTCCATAAACGTACCACCAGTCTTCGATGTCTCAAACTACTCGTGGTGGAAAATCGCTATGCGTGCTTTTCTTCAAGCTCATGATTTTCAAACATGGGTACGTGTTGTTAATGTCTATGATCCTCCGGTTAATATAGAATGCGATGTATCTATACCTAAGGATATTGGTAGATATAGTCCAGAAGAAATCCTTACTGCGAAGCAAAATTATGACAGCTTAAATTCTATCATACATGCCATTACCCAGATCTTCAGCATCATGTGACTACTTGCACTCGGTCTAAAGATGCCTGAGATATCTTAGAAACCGTATTTGAAGGGAATACCTGTGAAAAAGAAGCTAGGCTTCAAAACCTAAATTCTGATTGGGAAAACTTTCGTATGGCAGATGAAGATTCATTTGATGAGTTTAATCACAAAGTGTCTGAAATTGTTAATGCATTTTTGCATTGGGTAAGACTATTCCTGAAAAGGACATTGTGATGAAGGTTCTCAGATCTCTGCCATCTAGATACGATTCTAAGAAACACGCCATCATTGAAGGAAATAACCTTGATGTGCTTTCCATAAATTCTTAGATTGTAAAGTTAAAAATTCTTGATCTTGATCAGAACACAGTCAGAACATCTGCGTTCAATGTTGTGACCAACGCAAGGGAATCTTCTAACTTGTCTTGGACTGATGAATGTTGTTCCAATCATGTTGATTTGGATAAATCACTGATAACAGAAAAGATCAAAAAATTTGTAAAAAGATGTGATATGCGTCTCTCTCCAGTTAATGCTTCAGATGGTTCAATGCAAGAAAAATATTCTATGGGTGTCAACATCTTGGATACTTCTAATGGGTGCAATGAACTTTCAGCTCTTGCAGCAGAACATCCACCTACTCAATTTCTGATTCAGAACTTGAGTCTGACACATAGATTTTTGAATTCTTGAATAAAGAGATTCATAAAGAAAATCTTCAACTAAAGGCTTCGTTGAAGAAACTTGAATCATCGCTCCAGGTGAAAAATCTTGAGATAGATTGTCTTAATGATGAATTCACCAGAACCATGTCTCTAAAAAAAAGAGATTAATACTCTTAAGGATGACCAGCAAAGGTTATATGGAAGTTCTGACAAAATCTCAACAATGTTATTTGGTCAGAAGTCCTTTGGGAACACAAATGGTTTAGGGTTCAAACACAAAACTATAAGCACAAAAAACTCTCTTGTTCCAACTGATCGTGGAACTATCTTTGTTGATTGTTGTGATAAACATGAGGTAATTCAACTGAACAAAAAATCTTTATTGATTTGTTCGTTTTGTGAAAATGCAAATCATGTTCAAAGCACGTGTTGGAGATTCAAGATGAACAAGAAAAGAATTTCCAAGCTTCAAAATAACATGCAAATGATGAATTTGACCTTGGATAATCAACAAGGTTTTCCTGAAAAATCAAGTTGTGCCAGATTCAGACGAGGTAAGAAATTTGTTTATACAACAAACCTTGATAATCCACTATGTGGTAAAAGATGTGAGCATTCGGCTCACTCCGTCACTGTCTAGTACCGGTGACGTCCACATCCTCATCTTTAACTTGAGAAAATGAGGTTTGCATAAAGGTTGCTCAAGTTTTGTATATGTATCAATTTCCTACTTTTGTTAAGAAAATATCTCCTAACAATATAGATAACGGATAATAAACCATGAAATACTTGTTCAGAGTTCTTCTAGGGTTTGGGTGTCCATTAGTCTATTTATAATCATTTGTAATCAAAGTGTCCTTCACCTATTTTTTCTTTGAAAGATACAGTTTCATGGCTCCTGTAACTAGAGGTACCACAAAAAGGGATACAGTCGAAACAGTTAATATGTATCTGTATGAAGGAATCACTTCCTCAAGGAAAGAGAGAACCACAAATGATGGAGAAGGTTCTTCCTCTAACTACCTTTTGTCTGTTTGTCATTTTGATAATAACTTTAGAGGTATGGTGAAAGATTTCATCAACAAAAGAAATGATTTAAAATCTCAAATTGTTTCCTCTTTAGAAAAGATAACTCACTATGAACAAATGTTGTCTCTAACAAAGAACACCTTGCGTGAGCTAAAAAGAGAACTTAGTGAGTTGACTGATATTTTTGAAGATTTAGAGGAATTGAACGATCCCATAATCAATGGATTTTTCAATAATGAAAAGGAATTCTCGATAGATGATCTGAGAAATATCTATAATGTCTAGGAAACTTCTTATGAGAATTTATTCTTGTGTTTTTAAGAAGGATAACTAGGGTTTGGGATAGCCATTATTGTGAGTACACCTAGCTATTTCCAACGATTTTCATCTTGCAATGTTTTTAGATTTATTTATTTAAATTCTAAAGTTTATTCGGAAGATGATTTTGAAGTTTATGGTTTTATATATTGCAACTTGGTATGGGATATGTGTGTTTGCGTCTGTGAACTTTGATTGTCCCATACGTGGTCAAAAGTTAAGTCTTTCATATGTAAATATGCAAGTATTGATAAAAGATTGAACGAACTTTTGACAAACAAAAGTTAAGGCTATTATGTCATTATGCAAATAGTGATGGAAGATAGGATGAACTTTTGTTTACAAAGATTAAAGTCTATTACATGTCATTGTGTAAATAGTGATGAAAAATAGAATGAATCTTTGTTTATTCCGCAGTATTGATCTTCATTGATCCATATCTTTATGTAAATATCGTGCGGCTCCGTAAGTTTTCTTATGTGAGCATTTCCGATTAAATTAATCATGGGTTCTCTTGTGGTTAATTTACTTGAGATTTTTGGATACAAATTCATATTCTTGTGTGATTTGTTAATGTCCAAAGAAATCCTTCTTTTCTTTTGAAAGTAAGGTATCTTTTGCTATTCTCTAGGGAATGACATTTTATGGGGGAGAGTTCTTATTTGAACTTGTGTTTAATTGCCAAATCTTTGTGGCGAGTGCGACTGTGGAATATTATAGGCGTCATCTTGTATCTTTATAAACTCCTTGATGAATGCATTTAGTTTCGACTATATGATTGCATCTAAAAAAGTTGATATGTGCTTTTCTTTTGGTCATGAAGTATCTCTATGGAAATTCCATTAGGATCCCATTAATTTTCGTACCTTTGCCAATTCTATTGACAAAAAGGGGGAGAACTAATGTGTAGTTCACACTACAAATAAATATGGTTTTCGGATCATTATGTAAGGGGGAGTGGTTTTCATGTGAGATGAAGTATTGAATAAGGGGGACTGGTTTTCATGTGAGATGAAGTATTGAATAAGGGGGAGTGATACATATCACCATAGTATTGTTGTCGAAGTTGTGATACAATTGAACTTTGATGTTGTGTAATAATACTATGACACTTTATAACAAATGATTGAGAGCTATTGTTTTCTCATTGTGAAAATGCGAGGGTACAACAACCTCACCCAATATTTCGGTTAGCAATCTGTATGGACAAAATCCAATATACTTTCAAGAGAATCAACTAGACTCAATCTTAATAAAGTATATCAAAGAGTTCTAATATCTCTATTTCACAATGTAATCAGCAAATCGAACAGATAGAAATCCATGAGCCTGATTATTATGTGAAATAACTTGAACGGTACCAAAGACCAATGTTCAAGTGTCAATCAATGTAAATCAACAACCAAAGGTTCGATCTTCTAATTGATTGATCTTAACGCACAACCTGTGATATTTCAATTATATAACAAAATATAATGCAGAAAAGAAATAACACAGACGCCAGAATTTTGTTAACGAGGAAACCGCAAATGCCGAAAAACCCCGAGACCTAGTCCAGATTGAAAACACATTGTATTAAGCCGCTACAGACACTAGCCTACTACAAACTAACTTCGGTCTGGACTGTAGTTGAACCCCAATCAATCTCACACTGTTCCAAGGTACAGTTGCGCTCTTTACGTCTCTGATCCCAGCAGGATACTACGCACTTGATTCCCTTAGATGATATCACCCACAACTAAGAGTTGCTACGACCCAAAGTCGAAGACTTTAATAAACAAATCTGTATCACACAGAAAAGTCTACGATAATAGATAAATCTGTCTCCCACAGAAATCCTACAAGTTTTATTCCGTCTTTTGATAAATCAAGGTGAACAAGAACCAATTGATAACCCGGACTTATATTCCCGAAGAACAACCTAGTATTATCAATCACCTCACAATAATCTTAATCGACGCGACGAAAGAAGATATGGTGGAATCACAAACGATGAGACGAAGATGTTTGTGACTACTTTTATATCTTGCCTATTGGATATATTAATCTCAAGCCAATCAATACGATTGTACTCAACACGATAAAATCAGGAAGATCAAATCACACAACTACGAGAAAGTAGTATCGGTCTGGCTTCACAATCCCAATGAAGTCTTTAAGTCGTTAACCTACAGGGTCCCGATAAGAAACCTAAGGTTAAAGGATAATCAACTCTAGCTTATACAACTAGTATCACACAAGAGGTGTAGAGATTAGGTTTCCCAATTGCTAGAGTTCTCCCTTATATAGTCTTTCAAATCAGGGTTTGCAATCAATGTTAGCTTAGTAACAAAGCATTCAATATCACCATTAGATGAAAACCTGATTAGATTCAAGCTAATATCTTTCAACCGTTGGATCAAAAACTTAGATTGTTACACACAAATGAAATGTACGATTGTAGGTTTGTGTAACCGTACCCAAACATGTACATTTGTTGGTTCAACAATAGTTAACCAAATGGTTAGCCATATGAGCACTTTCATATCAACCATATTCTTCTTCACCATAACTAGTTCAAATGACTCAAATTAACTAGTTAGAGAGTTGTTCAATTGTATAAATCTTATAGAAGAATACAAGACACAATTGAAGAAAAAACGATTTGATTCACTCGAATCGATTCATGAACTTTATAGCCACGGTTTGGAATTTTCATTCCTTAGTTAATATAAATATAAGTTCACAAATAATTGTCTTTAGATATAACCAACTCAAGTACACGGACTTAGTTCGCGGACTTAAGTTCCCGGAAGGAGTTCTCAAACTCCAGCAGATATTCTCGGGAGGAGAACTTAAGCCAGTTCGCGGACTGGGTTCACGGACTGAGTTCGCGGACTGAGTTCACAGCTCTTGTTTCGTTTTTCATGATCAACAAAGTACGCATACTTTGTTTCAAGGAATAAGGACTTATACATATATGTGTTGCCACACAATGCTTATATCCAACAATGGTTATATAATATAAACTCTCATTTCAATCATTGAAACATTCTTAGAGGACTTTTGCGTCAAAGTAATCAATTTTCAAAGTGATTGAAACATAACATGACTTTCGTCACTAGGTAAAGATGAACTTGGCCAAAGCGAAAGCTTGTCAACACGTATTTCGAGAAATAAATAAGCGAGATAAACTCGGCTCGAAATAGCAAATGTGTATAATCAAAGTTTTTATAGCAAAACGACTTTTATCTCAAGATAGGAGATAGAGTAGATAGACTTTTGAGTGATAGATAAGTTCAAGTCTCCGCATACCTTTTAGTCGATGAAGTTCCACCAGTTCCTTGAGTAGTCCTTCGTCTTGTATGATGATTTCCATGGAGTTCTTGAGCTCAACTACACTTTATATCCTAGTCCGAGACTTAGCTATAGTAGACTAGAAATCAAGACTTATAGTTTTGATCACTAACATTGACAAACATGCTTGAGATAGCAACGCATGCGAGTTCGACCGAGCAGTGCTCTAACAATCTCCCCCTTTGTCAATTTTAGTGACAAAACTATCAATACATATGGAATACAAAAATAAATGAATAAACTTTTGCAGCTCCTATTCCACATGCCTAATCTTCAACATTACTCGAAATCTTCATCACTTACAAGTACTCCAATGATCCCAAAGGTTGTAAGTTTAGCATCATCGTTGTTGAAAATCCGTAGCTATAACAATGAGAAAACAAGAATTCTCAATCATTGTTATACAGTGTCATAATATCATTATACAACATCAAAGTTCAATTGTATCACAACTTCGACAACAATACTATGGTGATATGTATCACTCCCCCTTAGTCAATACTCCATCTCACTTGGAAACCACACCCCTTACATAATGATCCGAAAACCATATGTATTTGTAGTGTGAACTACGTATTAATTCTCCCTCTTTTTGTCAATAAAATTGGCAAAGGTACGAAAACGGGATCCTAATGAAATTTCAAAAAGAGACATTTCATGACAAAGATAAAGCATATATCAAATTATTCAGATGCAATCATATAGCCGAAGCTAAATGATTTCATCAAGGAGTTTATAACGATACAAGACAACCCCTATAATATTCCACAGGCGCACTCTCCACAAAGATTTGGAAATTAAGCACAAGTTCAATTAAGAACTCTCGCCCATATTATGTCATTCCCGAAAGAACAACAAGAGCGACCTTAATTTCAAAAGAAAAGAAGGATTTATTTGGACATAAAAAATCACATACGAATATGAATTTGAATCCAAAATACTCAATTAGATTAATCACAAGAGAACCCATAATTAATCTAATCGGAAATAAACAACCAAATTGACCACAAAAAGTGATAAATTTAATTGGTCATGCTCGACATAAGAGAACTAATGGAGCCTCACAGTATATACATAAAAATATGGATCAGGGAAGATCAATACTGCGGAATATTCAAGGATTCATTCTATTTTCCATCATTATTCGCACAATGACATACAATAGACATAATCCTTGGAAACAAAATTTTTTAACCTATCTTCCATCAATAAATGACATAATAGGCTTAACTTTTGTATTGTCAAAAGCTCATTCATTCTTTTATCAATACATGCATATCGACATATGAAAGACTTAACTTTTGACAAGGTACGGGACAATCATAGTTCACGGACGCAAACACACATATCCCATAATAATTTGCAATATATAAAACCATAAAGATTAATACTGCAAAAATCATCTTCCAAACTATTTTAGAATTTAAACAAATAAACCTAAAAACTTGAAGATGAAAACGTTGGACATAGCTATGTGCTATTCCAAACTCTAGTTATTCTTTTAAACAAAACACAAAAATAAAAGATATACTAGGCAAATAAAATCAACAAGCTAAACCAAAAAACAGACTCCTATGCCAAAGTCGAACACGAAACGAAGTCAAATAGACGGTTCACTATCCTCATGAGTCTTGAGGTCCTTGAGCTTGTGAACGACAGCATCCTCTGCATCTTCAGAGTGGATATCCTTGTTGGGAAGTTCTTTAACACGGGGTTTCATAAGAGCAAGGTCAGAATTCACCTTTTTCAACTCGGTTCTTACCACATCAAGACACTTCATTGTATCAACAAGTTGTTGTTTTGCATCCTCAAAGTTTTTTAGGAAGTCAAGAACTACTTCAGCCAAAATTTCTTTAACCTCTTCAATATCCGAGTAGGAATCAGGAGATTGAGGAAAAGATCCTTCAACTTCAACAAAGGTTCCCTTCTTTTCATCGAATTCGAAATATACCGCATTATCAACGAAGTCTTCAGGTAAATACCAAGAGGAAAAAGAAGAAGCCATTGATAATAGGAAGCCTAGAGTGAGATAATTCAAATCAATAGGAAGGGTATATAAACAAGTTCGGAAGGACCTAGGGTTTACAAGACGGTTTGTGAGGGAGTCCCAAAACCATACGTGTACCCTTAAGGAAAGGGTCCTCAAAAACCCAAGAGGGTTAATTGAAGGAGGTTAACACAACACCTTATTGTTTGAAAGGGTTCATCCATCTTAGCTTTAGAAGGCATAAGGCACAAACAAAAATACTAAACAAAGAAAGACCAATCAGAAAATTCTCATTTTAAAAGTGTTAACAGTCAATCCATCTAAGAACGATAAGAGATAAACTAGATTGAACAGAGAAACTTCGTCAATAAGTATACCTTATCAATTTTCACTCAACCAGGATTTTTGTGAGTGAGATTTCAACCTTTGGAGAAAAACCGTTATGATATGAAAAGTTGTCATAAAATTTACTATTATCAAAACATGACTCATAGTATTGATTTTTACCTGAAGAATTTTGCCTAGATAAAGTAGACAGCATGTTGACAGTTTCTTTACAACCTTCAACTAACTTCTTTGGGTTATCACCATCTTTGAACTTTTCTTCTTATACCTTGTTCATATCAACTGAATCATTATTTCCCTCACTGAATAAGGAAAATCTCTGATCTTTTCTCAGACGGTTTTTGTTAAGATGTTTGTTCTGCTTCTGAACATTTGAGGAACTCATTGAACTGACTTGCCTGGTAGCATACACAGGGTAAGTATGAAAACCAATTGGTTTAGACATACGAATGTCAGTTACACCTTTGAGTATTAAGTCTAAGGTGTGTTGAAGTCGAACAAAGAAAATTTTATTCAACCTAGAGATTCCCTTTTGTTTAACAGAACCTTTTTCCTCACAAAAGAGACATACTTTCTGATCACAAGAGTGATTAGACAGTACAGTCTTAAGCGTCTCGTTAGGAGATTTCTTCCTTCCATGTGATGTAGAACATCCTTGATTAAAGGAGACTAAAACATCTTTTCTGAATAGAATGGATTCCGATTTTACTTCTGGAGTTGGATCATTTTCAGTCGTAGCAGAAGTACTTGATATGTTGGACTTCTTAGAGCATCCTTGAATAGAGAGTTTACTCAAGCGATGTTCAATTTCCAAAGCATCCTTTTTGAGGCTTTCCTCAAGAGATATACATGAAGAATGATCTTCAGTATTTTCTTTGAAATTACAGTCCCTTACAACACCACGGAGAACATCACATGATGTTTTAACCGATTAAATCTATCATCTTGGATTCTAACAAGATTTAGAATCAAATCACTCTCTTCAGCTGTTTCCCGTTCATTTAGAGAGATAGACTCTTTTGAAGGGTAATCGGGATAACACATGTCGGAGCCTGTCTGTCTAGTTTGAACACAAGGTTCGTCTATATTTGAGATTGAAGAATCTTTCTCTTTAATAGAAATAGACGAGACAGAACTTTTATTTCTGATGATGCGTTTATCAGAGATAGTACTCTTGTCCATAGAGTCAGATCGCTACAAACACAGACTTGTAAGGTCTTGAACATGTTTGCCTGATCTGATACCAATTGAAAAAGCGGGGGTACAACAACCTCACCCAATATTTCGATTAGCAATCTATATGGACAAACTCCAATATACTTTCAAGAGAATCAACTAGACTCAATCTTAATAAAGTATATCAAAGAGTTCTAATATCTCTATTTCACAATGTAATCAGCAAATCGAACAGATAGAAATCGATGAGCCTGATTATTATGTGAAATAACTTGAACGGTACCAAAGACCAATGTTCAAGTGTCAATCAATGTAAATAAACAACCAAAGGTTGGATATTCTAATTGATTGATCTTAACGCACAACCTGTGATATTTCAATTATATAACAAAATATAATGCGGAAAATAAATAACACAGACGCCAGAATTTTGTTAACGAGGAAACCGCAAATGCCGAAAAACCCCGGGACCTAGTCCAGATTGAAAACACATTGTATTAAGCCGCTACAGACACTAGCCTACTACAAACTAACTTCGGTCTGGACTGTAGTTGAACCCCAATCAATCTCACATTGTTCCAAGTTACAGTTTCGCTCTTTACGTCTCTGATCCCAGCAGGATACTACGCACTTGATTCCCTTAGATGATATCACCCACAACTAAGAGTTGCTACGACCCAAAGTCGAAGACTTTAATAAACAAATCTGTATCACACAGAAAAGTCTACGATAATAGATAAATCTGTCTCCCACAGAAATACCTACAAGTTTTATTCCGTCTTTTGATAAATCAAGGTGAACAAGAACCAATTGATAACCCGGACTTATATTCCCGAAGAACAACCTAGTATTATCAATCACCTCACAATAATCTTAATCGACGCGACGAAAGAAGATATGGTGGAATCACAAACGATGAGACGAAGATGTTTGTGACTACTTTTATATCTTGCCTATTGGATATATTAATCTCAAGCCAATCGTTACGATTGTACTCAACACGATAAAATCAGGAAGATCAAATCACACAACTACGAGAAAGTAGTATCGGTCTGGCTTCACAATCCCAATGAAGTCTTTAAGTCGTTAACCTACAGGGTCTCGATAAGAAACCTAAGGTTAAAGGATAATCAACTCTAGCTTATACAACTAGTATCACACAAGAGGTGTAGAGATTAGGTTTCCCAATTGCTAGAGTTCTCCCTTATATAGTCTTTCAAATCAGGGTTTGCAATCAATGTTAGCTTAGTAACAAAGCATTCAATATCACCATTAGATGAAAACCTGATTAGATTCAAGCTAATATCTTTCAACCGTTGGATCAAAAACTTAGCTTGTTACACACAAATGAAATGTACGATTTTAGGTTTGTGTAACCGTACCCAAACATGTACATTTGTTGGTTCAACAATAGTTAACCAAATGGTTAGCCATATGAGCACTTTCATATCAACCATATTCTTCTTCACCATAACTAGTTCAAATGACTCAAATTAACTAGTTAGAGAGTTGTTCAATTGTATAAATCTTATAGAAGAATACAAGACACAATTGAAGAAAAAACGATTTGATTCACTCGAATCGATTCATGAACTTTATAGCCACGGTTTGGAATTTTCATTCCTTAGTTAATATAAATATAAGTTCACAAATAATTGTCTTTAGATATAACCAACTCAAGTAAACGGACTTAGTTCGCGGACTTAAGTTCCCGGAAGGAGTTCTCAAACTCCAGCAGATATTCTCGGGAGGAGAACTTAAGCCAGTTCGCGGACTGGGTTCACGGACTGAGTTCGCGGACTGAGTTCACAGCTCTTGTTTCGGTTTTCCTGATCAACAAAGTACGCATACTTTGTTTCAAGGAATAAGGACTTATACATATATGTGTTGCCACACAATGCTTATATCCAACAATGGTTATATAATATAAACTCTCATTTCAATCATTGAAACATTCTTAGAGGACTTTTGCGTCAAAGTAATCAATTTTCAAAGTGATTGAAACATAACATGACTTTCGTCACTAGGTAAAGATGAACTTGGCCAAAGCGAAAGCTTGTCAACACGTATTTCGAGAAATAAATAAGCGAGATAAACTCGGCTCGAAATAGCAAATGTGTATAATCAAAGTTTTATAGCAAAACGACTTTTATCTCAAGATAGGAGATAGAGTAGATAGACTTTTGAGTGATAGATAAGTTCAAGTCTCCGCATACCTTTTAGTCGATGAAGTTCCACCAGTTCCTTGAGTAGTCCTTCGTCTTGTATGATGATTTCCATGGAGTTCTTGAGCTCAACTACACTTTATATCCTAGTCCGAGACTTAGCTATAGTAGACTAGAAATCAAGACTTATAGTTTTGATCACTAACATTGACAAACATGCTTGAGATAGCAACGCATGCGAGTTCGACCGAGCAGTGCTCTAACAATCTCCCCCTTTGTCAATTTTAGTGACAAAACTATCAATACATATGGAATACAAAAATAAATGAATAAACTTTTGCAGCTCCTATTCCACATGCCTAATCTTCAACATTACTCGAAATCTTCATCACTTACAAGTACTCCAATGATCCCAAAGGTTGTAAGTTTAGCATCATCGTTGTTGAAAATCCGTAGCTATAACAATGAGAAAACAAGAATTCTCAATCATTGTTATACAGTGTCATAATATCATTATACAACATCAAAGTTCAATTGTATCACAACTTCGACAACAATACTATGGTGATATGTATCACTCCCCCTTAGTCAATACTCCATCTCACTGGAAACCACACCCCTTACATAATGATCCGAAAACCATATGTATTTGTAGTGTGAACTACGTATTAATTCTCCCTCTTTTTGTCAATAAAATTGGCAAAGGTACGAAAACGGGATCCTAATGAAATTTCAAAAAGAGACATTTCATGACAAAGATAAAGCATATATCAAATATTCAGATGCAATCATATAGCCGAAGCTAAATGATTTCATCAAGGAGTTTATAACGATACAAGACAACCCTATAATATTCCACAGGCGCACTCTCCACAAAGATTTGGAAATTAAGCACAAGTTCAATTAAGAACTCTCGCCCATATTATGTCATTCCCGAAAGAACAACAAGAGCGACCTTAATTTCAAAAGAAAAAAGGATTTATTTGGACATAAAAAATCACATACGAATATGAATTTGAATCCAAAATACTCAATTAGATTAATCACAAGAGAACCCATAATTAATCTAATCGGAAATAAACAACCAAATTGACCACAAAAAGTGATAAATTTAATTGGTCATGCTCGACATAAGAGAACTAATGGAGCCTCACAGTATATACATAAAAATATGGATCAGGGAAGATCAATACTGCGGAATATTCAAGGATTCATTCTATTTTCCATCATTATTCGCACAATGACATACAATAGACATAATCCTTGGAAACAAAATTTTTTAACCTATCTTCCATCAATAAATGACATAATAGGCTTAACTTTTGTATTGTCAAAAGCTCATTCATTCTTTTATCAATACATGCATATCGACATATGAAAGACTTAACTTTTGACAAGGTACGGGACAATCATAGTTCACGGACGCAAACACACATATCCCATAATAATTTGCAATATATAAAACCATAAAGATTAATACTGCAAAAATCATCTTCCAAACTATTTTAGAATTTAAACAAATAAACCTAAAAACTTGAAGATGAAAACGTTGGACATAGCTATGTGATATTCCAAACTCTAGTTATTCTTTTAAACAAAACACAAAAATAAAAGATATACTAGGCAAATAAAATCAACAAGCTAAACCAAAAAACAGACTCATATGCCAAAGTCGAACACGAAATGAAGTCAAATAGACGGTTCACTATCCTCATGAGTCTTGAGGTCCTTGAGCTTGTGAACGACAGCATCCTCTGCATCTTCAGAGTGGATATCCTTGTTTGGAAGTTCTTTAACACGGGGTTTCATAAGAGCAAGGTCAGAATTCACCTTTTTCAACTCGGTTCTTACCACATCAAGACACTTCATTGTATCAACAAGTTGTTGTTTTGCATCCTCAAAGTTTTTTAGGAAGTCAAGAACTACTTCAGCCAAAATTTCTTTAACCTCCTCAATATCCGAGTAGGAATCAGGAGATTGAGGAAAAGATCCTTCAACTTCAACAAAGGTTCCCTTCTTTTCATCGAATTCGAAATATACCGCATTATCAACGAAGTCTTCAGGTAAATACCAAGAGGAAAAAGAAGAAGCCATTGATAATAGGAAGCCTAGAGTGAGATAATTCAAATCAATAGGAAGGGTATATAAACAAGTTCGGAAGGACCTAGGGTTTACAAGACGGTTTGTGAGGGAGTCCCAAAACCGTACGTGTACCCTTAAGGAAAGGGTCCTCAAAAACCCAAGAGGGTTAATTGAAGGAGGTTAACACAACACCTTATTGTTTGAAAGGGTTCATCCATCTTAGCTTTAGAAGGCATAAGGCACAAACAAAAATACTAAACAAAGAAAGACCAATCAGAAAATTCTCATTTTAAAAGTGTTAACAGTCAATCCATCTAAGAACGATAAGAGATAAACTAGATTGAACATAGAAACTTTGTCAATAAGTATACCTTATCAATTTTCACTCAACCAGGATTTTTGTGAGTGATATTTCAACCTTTGGAGAAAAACCGTTATGATATGAAAAGTTGTCATAAAATTTACTATTATCAAAACATGACTCATAGTATTGATTTTTACCTGAAGAATTTTGCCTAGATAAAGTAGACAGCATGTTGACAGTTTCTTTACAACCTTCAACTAACTTCTTTGGGTTATCACCATCTTTGAACTTTTCTTCTTATACCTTGTTCATATCAACTGAATCATTATTTCCCTCACTGAATAAGGAAAATCTCTGATCTTTTCTCAGACGGTTTTTGTTAAGATGTTTGTTCTGCTTCTGAACATTTGAGGAACTCATTGAACTGACTTGCCTGGTAGCATACACAGGGTAAGTATGAAAACCAATTGGTTTAGACATACGAATGTCAGTTACACCTTTGAGTATTAAGTCTAAGGTGTGTTGAAGTCGAACAAAGAAAATTTTATTCAACCTAGAGATTCCCTTTTGTTTAACAGAACCTTTTTCCTCACAAAAGAGACATACTTTCTGATCACAAGAGTGATTAGACAGTACAGTCTTAACCGTCTCGTTAGGAGATTTCTTCCTTCCATGTGATGTAGAACATCCTTGATTAAAGGAGACTAAAACATCTTTTCTGAATGGAATGGATTCCGATTTTACTTCTGGAGTTGGATCATTTTCAGTCGTAGCAGAAGTACTTGATATGTTGGACTTCTTAGAGCATCCTTGAATAGAGAGTTTACTCAAGCGATGTTCAATTTCCAAAGCATCCTTTTTGAGGCTTTCCTCAAGAGATATACATGAAGAATGATCTTCAGTATTTTATTTGAAATTACAGTCCCTTACAACACCACGGAGAACATCACATGATGTTTTAACCGATTAAATCTATCATCTTGGATTCTAACAAGATTTAGAATCAAATCACTCTCTTCAGCTGTTTCCCGTTCATTTAGGGAGATAGACTCTTTTGAAGGGTAATCGGGATAACACATGTCGGAGCCTGTCTGTCTAGTTTGAACACAAGGTTCGTCTATATTTGAGATTGAAGAATCTTTCTCTTTAATAGAAATAGACGAGACAGAAATTTTATTTCTGATGATGCGTTTATCAGAGATAGTACTCTTGTCCATAGAGTCAGATCGCTACAAACACAGACTTGTAAGGTCTTGAACATGTTTGCCTGATCTGATACCAATTGAAAAAGCGGGGGTACAACAACCTCACCCAATATTTCGATTAGCAATCTATATGGACAAACTCCAATATACTTTCAAGAGAATCAACTAGACTCAATCTTAATAAAGTATATCAAAGAGTTCTAATATCTCTATTTCACAATGTAATCAGCAAATCGAACAGATAGAAATCGATGAGCCTGATTATTATGTGAAATAACTTGAACGGTACCAAAGACCAATGTTCAAGTGTCAATCAATGTAAATAAACAACCAAAGGTTGGATATTCTAATTGATTGATCTTAACGCACAACCTGTGATATTTCAATTATATAACAAAATATAATGCGGAAAATAAATAACACAGACGCCAGAATTTTGTTAACGAGGAAACCGCAAATGCCGAAAAACCCCGGGACTTAGTCCAGATTGAATACACACTGTATTAAGCCGCTAGAGACACTAGCCTACTACAAACTAACTTCGGTCTGGACTGTAATTGAAACCCAATCAATCTCACACTGATCCAAGGTACAGTTGCGCTCTTTACGTCTCTGATCCCAGCAGGATACTACGCACTTGATTCCCTTAGATGATCTCACCCACAACAAAGAGTTGCTACGACCCAAAGTCGAAGACTTTAATAAACAAATCTGTATCACACAGAAAAGTCTACGATAATAGATAAATCTGTCTCCCACAGAAATACCTACAAGTTTTATTCCGTCTTTTGATAAATCAAGGTGAACAAGAACCAATTGATAACCCGGACTTATATTTCCGAAGAACAACCTAGTATTATCAATCACCTCACAATAATCTTAATCGACGCGATGAAAGAAGATATGGTGGAATCACAAACGATGAGACGAAGATGTTTGTGACTACTTTTATATTTTTCCTATCAGAGATATTAATCTCAAGCCAATCGTTACGATTATACTCAACACGATAGAATCAACAAGATCAGATCACAGAACTACGAGAAAGTAGTTACGGTCTGGCTTCACAATCCCAATGAAGTCTACAAGTCGTTAACCTACAGGGTCTCGATAAGAAACCTAAGGTTAAAGGAGAATCGACTCTAGCTTATACAACTAGTATCACACAGGAGGTGTGGGGATTAGGTATCCAAGTTGCTAGAGTTATCCCTTATATAGTCTTTCAAATTAGGGTTTGCAATCAATGTTAGATTAGTAACAAAGCATTCAATATTCACCGTTAGATGAAAACCTGATTAGGTTCAAGCTAATATATTTCAACTGTTGGATCAAAAACTTAGCTTGTTACACACAAATGAAATACACGATTTTAGGTTTGTGTAACCGTGCCCAAACATGTACATTTGTTGGTTCAACAACAGTTAACCAAATGGTTAGCCATATAAGCACTTTCATATCAACCATATTCTTCTTCACCATAACTAGTTCAAATGACTCAAATAAACTAGGTAGAGAGTTGTTCAATTGTATAAATCTTATAGAAGAATACAAGACACAATTGAAGCAAAAACGATTTGATTCACTCGAATCGATTCATGAACTTTATAGCCACGGTTTGCAATTTGCATTCCTTAGTTAATATAAATATAAGTTCACAAATAATTGTCTTTAGATATAACCAAATCAAGTACGCGGACTTAAGTTCCCGGAAGGAGTTCTCAAACTCCAGCAGATATTCTCGGGATGAGAACTTCCGCCAGTTCGCGGATTGGGTTCGCGGAAAGAGTTCACAGCTCTTGTTCCGGTTTTCCTGATCAATAACGTACGCATACTTTGGTTCAAGGAATAAGGACTTATACATATATATGTTGTGATAGGTTTCTAAAACACCTAATTTTATATCTAGTATTTATGCTTTCTTTGCTAAGTTTTCTGGTAAATCATGTATCTTATATTTGTTTTTGAGTATTAGGTACTTTGGATTCATTTGGAACAAAAGAAGAAGAACAAGGCAAAAAGATAAAATGTTGTTGGAGACGAACTATTTCTCATTATTTGCTTTTATTTCTTAATTTTTGTCTGAAAAGAATGTCGGCTTTAGTGATGCAAATTTATGTCTGAAAAGTACGACTGCTTTAGTGATGAAGAGACATTGCAGAGAAGAAGTGGATATGAGAAGTAAGAGACAACTGTTGTTGGTAGAGGAACTCGAAAGAAGGAAATGAGCGTTCATTTGGAGCAAGCGGGCGGAATCGTCGTTGCACATGCAAGCGTTATCGGGAGCATATTGGAGGATAAAGGGATGTCATTTGGTGGCCTGAATCTAACTGGTGGAGCTTATCTTAATTGGGGTACCTTATACAGAGTTGGGTGGATATATCCATTTCCAGATTCCTACACGACCCTAAACTTCAGAGAAAATTATTTCTCAATCATTTTTTCCTAATTCAGAGATGATGAAATACAACTGAGGCTTCTCATGAAACTGAGATATCGAGAGAATCAGAGATTAATGGAAGAAATTGTGAGATGATGAAGTTGTAGTTGTTGCCATCAATTGAAGCAAGAAATTCGAGAAGGTAGGATTTGTTGTTGAAGAATAGGGATCCAAAGTTACAGTGAGATGGATCTGTTGATGGTGAAATCGAGAAGAACAAGCTGCTAAATGATGAATCGAAGGTGGGTTTTGCGATATTTAGTCTGTTGATGAATCAGAGATGGGGTTTGGACCGAATCGATTAATGAAGAATTTGGGGTTTTTTACTAGCCAAAATTACAAGAACTGGAAGTTGTTTCCATCGATTCAGTGATGAAGAAGCCGATGTGGGATTGAATCTGAGTAGAAAATGGTGGTGAATTGGGTTAATCTTGACTCAAGGTTATAGTTTAATTTGCTGGTCGATTTGGGTATGGAAATGGTGGTTTGTTGGTAAGAGTTCAGGGATTAACTGGAGCTGATTTGAGGCAAGTCTGCTGATTCAATGTGGAATTTTGGGCAAGATTTGGCAGGGAAGAAATATATGGAGGTTTACAAATTCAGTTGCAAGTGTACCCTGTCATCATCAGCAAAACACATACCAGGTGCTTGTATAAAGGCTTGAGTTAGTTCTACTTCTAAGTTCTGCTGTGGATAATCCATGGGGTCTGTGAGGTCAAGTTCAGTTGAGAAGAAACAAGGATTAAGAAGTAGCTGGAACCATTAATTTGCGTCACAATTCAGGATTCGAACTACATGGGTTATGGGTTATGTTATGTGCTGATAAATCAGTGAAGGAAAGTATGTTGCTTCTTACATGGGAATTGTGGTCTGTTTTACAGGGTTGGAGCTGGTTTTGAAGACAAGGAAGAGCTAGGTACAGAGATGGCTTGATGTTGGTGGTTTTGGCTTGAACCTGGAGGTGATATGGCGAGTTGTTGAGCTGAATTACCAGCTGTGAACTGATGGTTTGGAAAAGAGGGAAGCTTTGTGCTATATTTCAGTCATTGTTGAAGCAAATAGTTGTTGTTGGTTCTTAAAATAATGAAGTTGTTGATGCCATATTGAGTTCTGTGGAATATGGAAGAAGAACTGAAGCATTTGCAGTGAAGGCAGGGTCTGATGCACAAGGGTATGTAACTGTGAACTAATGTCACAGTTTGTTGGTACTTGGCCTGGAAGAGAAGGAGAAGTAGCTTGAGATCGTGGTGTTGAATGTTGTAGATGAATGCGGCAGTGGACTGGATGTTTTAGAGTTGCAAGAGCTGCAGTTGCAGTCAAGATACAGAAGGTGCAGGCATTGCAACATTGCAGCTGAAGCAGGGATGAAACTGAAGCTGCAATGAAACTTCAAGAATGGTGAATTGCAGGTGCATCTCAGCTGATGTTGTTGCTGCTGTTGGTGTTTGGCAGAAGAGTCAAGAAGAGTTGGTGGTGGTATTATTGTATGATGTTCTGCGTTTGCAGCTATTGCAGCTGAATTGAAGTCTTATTACAGATGTTCATGGAATGGAATGAAATAGTGGTAGTGATGGCAGTGATTGCAGGCATAGAAGTTGCAGATGATGCAGTTCAAGTGCAGCTGAGATGAAGTATAGATGGACCTAGACCGAGCTGATATGAGAGTTGTAATGGAGAAGCAAGAGAAATGGAAGCGGTATTGCAGTTGTGCTTGAAGTTGTTTGAGGTGGTTATCTGTGTTGGTGACTGGAAGTGCAGGTAATGGAAGTAAAGAAGCAGCTGATGTTGAATTGGAGAGAATGGAAGAGCCAAGATGGCAGCAAAGAGCCAAGATGGCTGGCTAAGGAGCTATTATGCACAATGATTGTGCAGCAGAAGATATGGCCAGTGCAAGACTATGGCCTGACAAGTCAGACCAGTTAGACTCTGACTCAGGTGAGTTGTTTGACTCATCCTCTGACTCGGTCTGACTGTGACCGAGTTGACCTGTCTGACCTTGACCGAGTTGAACCGTTTGACCGATGACGGGGTGGACTTTGCCGATCACCTGAGATACTACTCCGTCCAACTTCCGACCATTTCCGGCGACGATTTGGCAGAGTTTTTACATGGGTTTTCTCACTTTTGGGCCACGTGGATTTTTATCTAATGGACTTTGAAGACTTGGACCTAATTTTGAAACAAGAGGAGCAATAAAAGAGAAGACTTCTACAACTTTTAATGTCACGTATTATACTTGGAGCTTTGGAGATAGCCGCAACTAGGGTTTGCTTTCGTATTTATTTTTCATCTTCTTTATTTGATTATTGATTATGATGAACTCCATAGCTATGAGTAGCTAATTTATTCATTATTGGTTAAGGATGTAGTCCTATTTCTAAAACTTGTGCTTGATTTATGCATTAGTTTTCTCTCTTGATTATCGTTCAAATCTCTACTGTTTTTAATAATCACATGATTGATGTATTGTGATAGGATTTAGGTGTTTGTTTAGTTAAATGGCCAAATAATTGAACTTGCATCCTTTTCCATAGCTATTTTAGGGTTTTTCATCAAGCGATAACCCCGAATACAAGAGCATGATATGATTACGGTTTGTAGTGATACACTCTTGTAATCATATGTAGAGTTTGACCTTTGTCCGAATTGTCATGCGCAATGTATGACAATTGCATTGATTAGCCTATTTCCAAAACTTAATGCTCCTGGGAATTGAACTTAATTAGCGCAAGGCGTTAGGTTATTCTTTAGGTAGAATTCACATACGCATCTCTAATGTGTATGTTGATGAACTTAGGAAATTAATAGATTATCTTGCTCTCTTGATTCTCTAGGATTTTGATAATAAAAGAGATTAAATTCTAATTCTAATCATGTATGCAAGCACTTGTTTAAGATAAAAGATGAACTCCTTGACCAATATCTTTCTCTCATTGATTACATTCTACTATTTACTTTGCTTTTGATTTACTTTTATTGCTTACATAAAAATCAGAAATCCCCCCCAATTGGTTACTTTAAGAAAATTGAATACATACTAACTACAATTGCCTCTCTGTGGAAACGAACTCTTTCTTATCTTATACTTTAGGAAAGTGAAATTATTTTTGACGCATACGACAGCGATCAAATTTTGGCATCGCTGCCGGGGAAATAGAGTGATTGAGTTATTAAAAAAAAAAAGAAAAAAAAAAAGAAAAAAAAAAGACCGACCAATTGACCAAAAGGAATAAATACGACACTTGGATAAAGCAATATGTGTGTGTTCTCCCTGTCTCCGTCGCCTAAGCAAGCGTGGAGTGCAGGATCCAAGGGAACTATCATGTAATCTGCTGACAAGAAACATGCGCTTGGATCCACAAGATCCAATCATGATGTCAATGAAAAAAAAAGAAAAAAAAATTAAAAAAAAAAAGAAAAAGAAAAATATTATTATCGTGCTGAATAAAATCGATTACTGGTTCCCTTGTATATGCCAGTGAATTGATCTAGAATTAAGTTTGTCGACCGTTGGTTCCCTTGTATATGCCAGTCGTGTTGATATTAGTATTCGTACCAGTAGCTCAATCCAATAGGATTTTTAGGTTTGTTTTGGCAGTGATCTTCAGACAGATATGGGAAACACCGTTCACCTTAGTCAACAGCCTGCCACCATCTACGTTCTATATCCATCTTCCTAATCTCTTCATGTGATTGTGGTTGATTAGATTCCGAGTATTGTGGTTGTGTTCAACTTTCCGAATAAAGTTATATTACTAATTCATGAATTGGATTTGAAAGTGGGTACTTCCTCCTGTAATCATTGATAGTATGCAAAGTACAAGATGTTTAGTGTCATTCATAAATTTTTCACGGGTAGTTGGAATTTTGGAAGTAAAGGTTTTGTAGGTATACCTCTTGTAAACCTTCACGAGACTATAACTCGTCCACTAGGGACACCTAGAGGTTCAAAGGCCTGTTATTCATGCTCGGAGTAACCGTAGCCTCGATGAGACGGAGTTGTTTGTATGTTTTAGAATTATTTTGTTTGATTTGCTCGAGGATTAGCAAAGTCTAAGTTTGGGGGAATTTGATAGGTGTCTAAAACACCTAAATTTATATCTAGTATTTATGCTTTCTTAGCTAAGTTTTCTTGTAAATCATGTATCTTATGTTTGTTTTTGAGTATTTAGGTACTTTGGAGTCATTTGGAACAAAAGAAGAAGAACAAGGAAAAAAGATCAAATGTTGTTGGAGACGAACTATTTCTCATTATTTGCTTTTATTTCTTAATTTTTGTCTGAAAAGCATGTCGGCTTTAGTGATGCAAATTTATGTCTGAAAAGTACGACTGCTTTAGTGATGAAGAGAAATTGTAGAGAAGAAGTGGATATGAGAAGTAAGAGACGATTGTTGTTGGTGGAGGAACTCGAAAGAAGGAAAGGAGCGTTCATTTGGAGCAAGCGGGCGGAATAGTCGTTGCACATGCAAGCATTATCGGGAGAATATTGGAGGATAAGGGGCTGTCGTTTGGTGGCCTGAATCTAACTGGTGGTCTTATCTTAATTGGGGTACCTTATATAGAGTTGGGTGGATATATCCATTTCCAGATTCCTACACAACCCTAGACTTCAGAGAAAATTATTTCTCAATCATTTTTCCCTAATTCAGAGATGATGAAATACAGCTGAGGCTTCTCATGAAACTGAGATATCGAGAGAATCAGAGATTAATGGCAGAAATTATGAGATGATGAAGTTGTAGTTGTTGCCATCAATTGAAGCATGAAATTCGAGAAGGTAGGGTTTGTTGTTGAAGAATAGGGATCCAAAGATACAGTGAGATGGATATGTTGATGGTGAAATCGAGAAGAACAAGCTGCTAAATGATGAATCGAAGGTGGGTTTTGCGATTTTTAGTCTGTTGATGAATCACAGATAGGGTTTGGACCGAATCGATTAATGAAGAATTTGGGGTTTTTACTAGCCAAGATTACAAGAACTGGAAGTTGTTTCCATCGATTCAGTGATGAAGAAGCCGATGTGGGATTGAATCTGAGCAGAAAATGGTGGTGAATTGGGTTAATCTTGACTCTAGGTTGTAGTTTAATTTGCAGGTCGATTTGGGTATGGAAATGGTGGTTTGTTGGTAAGAGTTCAGGGCTTAACTGGAGCTGATTTGAGGCAATGATAGACACATTTTTGTGTCTAATTTGTCCTCAATGTTCTGTATTGTTAGTACTCGATTTCGTACTTATTATGGTGTTTTATGTTTTTGTAGATGTTTTTGGAAAAATAAGCTTTTGCGGCGAAATTGGCTCGAAAAGTGGTGTTTTACACACCCGAAATGTGTTAAAGGCACCCCAGAAATGCGCTGAAGGAATCCCAGAAAAATTACTATTTACGCCCAAAAATACTATTTGTACCCCAGGGCAAGTGCTAAAGGGACACCCGTACAGGATTAAGGGGAGGACATCTTCTTCCCAAAATTCAAAAATGAAAAAAGGCGGGAAAAATGGCAGCAACAATGGCAGAGTTTTCGATCGGATTTTGGAGGAGTTTTTATGTGATTCAATCGCTGAAACTTCATGGGTAGTTGTGATATGTCCTAACAAAGCTAGTATGGGTATTTGTTTCGATCAAATTTGTCTGGATAAGTTGGTTTAATCCAAACAGGGAGTTGGAGGAAAAACATGAGCTTACACGAGTTGTGGTGAATCTAAACGTGTAGTGCATGTGTTTGGAAGCCTTAATCAACACTTTGGAACGTGAAGAAGATTTATAAGGAATTTAATCCAGCTGCAGATGCGTAAAAATCAAAATCATTGATAAAAAAAAGAAAGAAAATATCCCGAGTAAAAGAAGATTATTTGGGATTAATGGAGGAGATTCAACGCGTGTTTTTTTCTTTAAATAGATTCCCTGGGAGTCCTAGAGAGGGGGTCGAGAGTTTGGGGGGCTTTAGAAGGGATGAGGAGTGAGAAATCAAGACGAACAGCAAGCTTCCTGCTGCTGATGCTGAAGAACGCGAAGAACAGACTCCCAGAGACAGTCGTTTTTTAACAGTGTCAGCGACACAGAGGCGAGGGTCGCAGCACAGTGTTTAAAGCACTTTCTGTCTGTCGTTTTTCTGTAACAGCTGGTTTGTAACACTTATAACTGTTACAAACCCGGTTTTATTGTATTTCTCATATTCTCATCATTTGTAAACCATTTTTGAGCATCAATGAAATTCTTTGAGAGGTTTTCCAACATGATGAGCGGTTAATTCTCTCACAACCAAGGCAATGAGGAAGCTATTTACGCATGAATAATTGGTAATCATTTATTTCCTCTAATTTATAATTTATAATTCACTCAATTACTGCTTTTGCTCAGTTTTTAATTGTTTGCAAAAAAATTCTTCATTAGTTGTGATTCAATTAGATAGGTTATGCTTTGTTTAGATAATCTATGCTTAGGGGATACAATTAATTTTTGAGAATTTTCCAGATTATTTGTGAATTAAGAAATAAGAGTCTGAAAAGATAATCAGAGTTTTGAAATATGTATCATTCAATTTTGCGTCATAGTGGAATCTAGTGTCTTGGTTACCTCTCGCCCACTTTGTTAATATTTTTGTATATAATTTTATTAAATCTTTAAATTTAATTTTCACAAGTCCAAGAGTTTGAACCTCATTACTACAACATCATTTAAAAATATTAACAGGCAAGTCTGTAGCTGATTCAATGTGGAATTTTGGGCAAGATTTGGCAGAGAAGAAATATATGGAGGTTTAAAAATTCAGTTGCAAGTGTACCCTGTCATCATCAGCAAAACACATACCAGGTGCTTGTATAAAGGCTTGAGTTAGTTCTACTGCCAAGTTCTGATGTGGCTAATCCATGGGTCTGTGAGGTCAAGTTCAATTGAGAAGAAACAAGGATTAAGAAGCAGCTGGAACCATTAATTTGCATCACATATCAGGATTCGAACTACAGGGGTTATGGGTTCTGTTATGTGTTGATAAGTCAGTGAATGAAAGTATGTTGCTGCTTACATGGGAATTGTGGTCTGTTTTACAGGGCTTGGAGCTGGTTTTGAAGACAAGGAAGAGCTAGGTACAGAGATGGCTTGATTTTGGTGGTTTTGCTTTAACCTGGAGGTGATATGGCGAGTTGTTGAGATGAATTACCAGTTGTGAACTGATGGTTTGGAAGAGAGGGAAGCTTTGTGCTATATTTAAGTCGAGATGGTGCTAGTGATTGTTGCAGGAAAGAGTTGTTGTTGGTTCTTAAAATAAAGAAGTTGTTGATGCCATATTGAGTTCTGTGGAACATGGAAGAAGAACTAAAGAATTTGCAGTGAAGGCAAGGTCTGATGAACAAGGGTATGGAATTGTGAACTAATGTCGCAGTTTGCTGGTATTTGTCCTGGTAGAGAAGGAGAAGTAGCTTGAGCTTGTGGTGTTGAATGTTGTAGATGAATGCGGCAGTGGACTGGATGTGTTTAGAGTTGCAAGAGCTGCAGTTGCAGTCAAGCTACAGAAGGTGCAGGCATTGCCACATTCCAGCTGAAGCAAGGATGAACCTGAAGCTGCAATGAAACTTCAAGAATTGTGAATTGCAGGTGCAGCTCAGCTGATGTTGTTGCTGCTGTTGGTGTTTGGCAGCAGAGTCAAGAAGAGTTGGTGGTGGTATTATTGTATGATGTTCTGCGTTTGCAGCTATTGCAGCTGAATTGAAGTCTTATTACAGATGTTCATGGAATGGAATGAAATAGTGGTAGTGATGGCAGTGATTGCAGGCATAGAAGCTGCAGATGATGCAGTTCAAGTGCAGCTGAGATGAAGTATAGATGGACCTAGACCGAGTTGATATGAGAGTTGTAATGGAGAAGCAAGAGAAATGGAAGTGGTATTGCAGTTGTGCTTGAAGTTGTTTGAGGTGGTTATCTGTGTTGGTGACAGGCAGTACAGGTAATGGAAGTAAAGAAGCAGCTGATGTTGAATTGGAGAGAATGGAAGAGCCAAGATGGCAGCAAAGTTATGCACAGCCAAGATGGCTGGCTAAGGAGCTATTATGCACAATGATTGTGCAGCAGAAGATATGGCCAGTGCAAGACTATGGCCTGACAAGTCAGACCAGTTAGACTATGACTCAGCTGAATTGTCTGGCTCAGCCTCTGACTCGGTCTGACTGTGACCGAGTTGACCCATCTGACCTTGAACGAATTGAACCGTTTGACCGGTGACCGGGTGGACTTTGCCGGTCACCTGAGATACTTCTCCTGCCTCTTTTCCGACCAACTTCCAGCCATTTCCGGCGACGATTTGGCAGAGTTTTTACATGGGTTTTTCTCACTTTTGGACCACGTGGATTTTTATCTAATGGACTTTGAAGACTTGGACCTAATTTTGGAACATGAGGATCTATAAAAGAGAAGACTTCTACAACTTTTAATGTCACGTATTCTACTTGGAGCTTTGGAGATAGCCGCAACTAGGGTTTGCTTTCGTATTTATTTTTCATCTTCTTTATTCGATTATTGATTATGATGAACTCCATAGCTATGAGTAGCTAATTTATTCATTATTTGTTAAGGATGTAGTCCTATTTCTAAAACTTGTGCTTGATTAATGCATTAGTTTCCTCTCTTGATTATCGTTCAAATCTCTACTGTTTTTAATAATCACATGATTGATGTATTGTGATAGGATTTAGGTGTTTGTTTAGTTAAGTGGCCAATTAATTGAACTTGCATCCATTTCCATAGCTATTTTAGGGTTTTTCATCAAGCGATAACCCCGAATACAAGAGCATGATATGATTACGGTTTGTAGTGATACACTCTTGTAATCGTATGTAGAGTTTGACCTTTGTCCGAATTGTCATGCGCAATGTATGACAATTGCATTGATTAGACTATTTCCAAAACTTATTGCTTATGGAAATTGAACTTAATTAGCGCAAGGCGTTAGGTTATTCTTTAGGTAGAATTCACATACGCAGCTCTAATGTGTATGTTGATGAACTTAGGAAATTAATAGATTATCTTGCGCTCTTGATTCTCTAGGCTTTTGATAATAAAAGAGATTAAATTGTAATTATAATCATGTATGCAAACACTTGTTTAAGATAGAAGATGAACTCCTTGACCAATATCTTTCTCTCATTGATTACATTCTACTATTTACTTTGCTTTTGATTTACTTTTATTGCTTACATAAAAATCAGAAATCCCCCCCAATTGGTTACTTTAAGAAAATTGAATACATACTAACTACAATTGCCTCTCTGTGGAAACGAACTCTTTCTTATCTTATACTTTAGGAAAGTGAAATTATTTTTGACGCATACGACAGCGATCGAATTTTGACGTCGCTGCCGGGGAAATAGAGTGATTGAGTTACTAAAAAAAAAAAGACCGACCAATTGACCAAAAGGAATAAATACGACACTTGGATAAAGAAATATGTGTGCGTTCTCCCTGTCTCCGTCGCCTAAGCAAGCGTGGAGTGCAGGATCCAAGGGAACTATCATGTAATCTGCTGACAAGAAACATGCGCTTGGATCCACAAGATCCAATCATGATGTCAGTGAAAAAAAAAGAAAAAAAATTGAAAAAAAGAAAAAGAAAAATATTATTATCGTGCTGAACAAATTCGATTACTGGTTCCCTTGTATATGCCAGTGAATTGATCTAGAATTAAGTTTGTCGACCGCTGGTTCCCTTGTATATGCCAGTCGTGTTGATATTAGTATTCGTACCAGTATCTCAATCCAATAGGATTTTTAGGTTTGTTTTGGCAGTGACCTTCAGACAGATATGGGAAACACCATTCACCTTAGTCAACAGCCTGCCACCATCTACGTTCTATATCCATCATCCTAATCTCTTCATGTGATTGTGGTTGATTAGATTCCGAGTACTGTGGTTGTATTCAACTTTCCGAATAAAGCTATATTACTAATTCATGAATTGGATTTGAAAGTGGGTACTTCCTCCTGTAATCATTGATAGTATACCAAGTACAAGATGTTTAGTGTCATTCATAGATTTTTCACAGGTAGTTGGAATTTTGGAAGTAAAGGTTTTGTAGGTATACCTCTTGTAAACCTTCACGAGACTATAACTCGTCCACTAAGGACACCTAGGGGTTCAAAGTCATGTTATTCATGCTAAGAGTAACCGTAGCCTCGACGAGACGGAGTTGTTTGTATGTTTTAGAATTATTTTGTTTGATTTGCTCGAGGATTAGCAAAGTCTAAGTGTGGGGGAATTTGATAGGTGTCTAAAACATCTAATTTTATATCTAGTATTTATGCTTTCTTTGCTAAGTTTTCTTGTAAATCATGTATCTTATGTTTGTTTTTGAGTATTTAGGTACTTTGGAGTCATTTGGAACAAAAGAAGAAGAACAAGGCAAAAAGATCAAATGCTGTTGGAGACGAACTATTTCTCATTATTTGCTTTTATTTCTTAATTTTTGTCTGAAAAGCATGTCGGCTTTAGTGATGCAAATTTATGTCTCAAAAGTACGACTATTTTAGTGATGAAGAGAAATTGTAGAGAAGAAGTGGATATGAGAAGTAAGAGACGACTGTTGTTGGTGGAGGTACTCGAAAGAAGGAAATGAGCGTTCATTTGGAGCAAGCGGGCGGAATCGTCGTTGCACAGGCAAGCGTTATCGGGAGCATATTGGAGGACAAGGGGATGTCATTTGCTGGCATGAATATAACTGGTGGTGCTTATCTTAATTGGGGTACCTTATATAGAGTTGGGTGGATATATCCATTTCCAGATTCCTACACAACCCTAGACTTCAGAGAAAATGATTTCTCAATCATTTTCCCCTAATTCAGAGATGATGAAATACAGCTGAGGCTTCTCATGAAACTGAGATATCGAGAGAATCATAGATTAATGGTAGAAATTGTGAGATGATGAAGTTGTAGTTGTTGCCATCAATTGAAGCATTAAATTAGAGAAGGTAGGGTTTGTTGTTGAAGAATAGGGATCCAAATTTATAGTGAGATGGATCCGTTGATGGTGAAATCGAGAAGAACAAGCTGCTAAATGATGAATCGAAGGTGGGTTTTGCGATTTTTAGTCTGTTGATGAATCAGAGATAGGGTTTGGACCGAATCGATCAATGAAGAATTTGGGGGTTTTACTAGCCAAGATTACAAGAACTGGAAGTTGTTTCCATCGATTCAGTGATGAAGAAGCCGATGTGGGATTGAATCTGAGCAGAAAATGGTGGTGAATTGGGTTAATCTTGACTCAAGGTTGTAGTTTAATTTGCAGGTCGATTTGGGTATGAAAATGGTGGTTTGTTGGTAAGAGTTCAGGGTTTAACTGGAGATGATTTGAGGCAAGTCTGTAGCTGATTCAATGTGGAATTTTGGGAAATATTTGGCAACGAAGAAATATATGGAGGTTTACAAATTCAGTTGCAAGTGTACCCTGTCATCATCAGCAAAACACATGCCAGGTGCTTGTATAAAGGCTTGAGTTAGTTCTACTGCCAAGTTCTGATGTGGCTAATCCATGGGTCTGTGAGGTCAAGTTCAGTTGAGAAGAAACAAGGATTAATAAGCCGTTGTAACCATTAATTTGCGTCACATATCAGGATTCGAACTACAGGGGTTATGGGTTCTCTAGGCTTTTGATAATAAAAGAGATTAAATTGTAATTCTAATCATGTATGCAAGCACTTGTTTAAGATAGACGATGAACTCCTTGACAAATATCTTTCTCTCATTGATTATATTCTACTATTTACTTTGCTTTTGATTTACTTTTATTGCTTACATAAAAATCAGAAATCCCCCCCAATTGGTTACTTTAAGAAAATTGAATACATAATAACTACAATCGCCTCTCTGTGGAAACGAACTCTTTCATATCATATAGTTTAGGAAGGTGAAATTATTTTTGATGCATACGACAACGATCATGTTGCCACATAATGCTTATATCCAACAATGGTTATATAATCTAAACTCTCATTTCAATCATTGAAACATTCTTAGAGGACGTTTTTCGTCAAAGTAAGCAATTTTCAAAGTGATTGAAACATAACATGACCTTCGTCACTAAGTAAAGATGAACTTGGACAAAGCGAAAGCATGCCAACACGTATTTCGATAAATAGATAAGTGAGATAAACTCGGCTCGAAATAGCAAATGTGTATAATCAAAATCTTTATAGCAAAACGACTTTTGTCTCAATATAGGAGATAGAGTAGATAGACTTTTGAGTGATAGATAAGTTCAAGTCTCCACATAACTTTTAGTCGATGAAGTTCCACCAGTTCCTTGAGTAGTCCTTCGTCTTGTATGATGATTGCCATGGAGTTCTTGAGCTCAACTACACTTTCTATCCTAGTCCGAGACTTAGCTATAGTAGACTAGAAATCAACACTTATAGTTTTGATCACTAACATTGATAAACATGCTTGAGATAGCAACGCATGCGAGTTCGACCGAGCAGTTCTCTAACACATTATTATAGCTACGGATCTTTAACAATGATGATGCTGAATTGAATAGCTTTAGAATCATTGGAGTACTTGGAAGTGACAAATATTTCGAGTAATGTTGAAAAACCAAGGAGATCAGGCATTTGGATGAGAAGCTATAAAGCTTATTTATTTTGTATTTCATATGTATTGATAGTTTTGTCATTAAAATTGACAAAGGGGGAGATTGTTAGAGCACTGCTCGGTCGAACTCGCAAGCGTTGCTATCTCAAGCGTGTTTGTCAAGTTTCCAAAACTATAAGTCTTGATTTCAAGTCTACTTATAGCTAAGTCTCGGATTAGGATAATAAGTGTAGTTGAGCCTTAGACTCCACGGCATTCATCGATTGAAGACGAAGAACTACTCAAGGGAACTTGTGGAACTTCATCAACAAAAGGTATATGGAGACTTGAACTTATCTATCACTCAAAAGTCTATCTACTCTATCTCCTATTTGAGACAAAAGTCGTATTGCTATATAGACTTCAATTATACACATTTGCTATTTCGAGCCGAGTTTATCTAGCTTATCTATTTCTCGAAATATGTGTTGGTAAGCTTTCGCTTTAGCCAAGTTCATCTTTACTCGTGACGAAAGTCATGTCATTATTTCAATAACTTGAAAATCGCTTTGATGAAAATAGTTTGTGAATAACAACTATTTTAACATCCTCTAAGAAAGTTTCAATTATTGAAATGAGAGTTTAGAACAAGTAACCATCTTTGAGTATAAACATAGTGTGTTCTCACATTTGTGTTAAAGTCCAAAACCGGGAACCCAAAGTATGCGTACCCGTATGCGTACTGGCGGTTATTGGAAATCCGGGTAAGTATGCGTACCCGTACGCATACTGGCGGAAGTTTCACGTCCGTGAATTTCTGCTGGAGTTTGAAAGTGAAAAACAAACTCAATCCGGTTACTTAAGTACGCGTACCCATTTGCATACTTAGGCAGGTTACTTTCTAAAATCGGTTTGTTCATGAACTAAAAAATTTATATAATAAGGAATGCAATATTTGCAAACCGTGGCTATAATGTTCATGAATTGATTCGAGTGAATCAAAACCGATTTTGCTTCGATTGTGTCTTGTATATTTCAATGAGATCTAAGAAATTGAACAACTTCTCTAACTAGTTCATTTGAGTCATTTGAACTAGTTATGGTAAAGATGAATAAGGTTGATATGAAAGTACTTATATGGCTAATTATTGGTTAACTATTGTTGAACCGACTAAGTGCACACGTTTAGGTACGGTTACTCAAACCTAAATGAAGTTACATTTCATTTGTGTATAACAAGATAAGTTCGATCTAACGGTTGAAAGATATTAGCTTGAATCTAATCAGGTTTTCATCTAACAATGAATATTGAATGCTTTGTTACCAAGGTAACTTAGATTGCAAACCCTGATTTGAAATCTATATAAAGGAGAACCCTAGCAACTGGGAAACCAAATCCCCACACCTCCTGTGTGATACTAGTTGTATAATCTAGAGTCGATTCTCCTTTAACCTTAGGTTTTTCCCGAAACCCTGTAGGTTAACGACTTAAAGACTTCATTGGGATTGTGAATCCGGACCCAACTATTTTCTCTATAGTTGCATGATCTGATCTTGTTGTTTCTATCATGTTTGGGTACAATCGTAAGATTGGCTTGAGATATATCTCCGATAGGAAAGATAGAAAATTGGTCACAAACATCTTCGTCTCATCGTTTGTGATTCCACAATATCTTGTTTCGTTAATCGATTAAGATTATTGTGAGGTGATTGATAGTACTAGGTTGTTCTTCGGGAATATAAGTATGGGATCAATTGGTTCCTGTTCACCTTGATTTATCAAAAGACAGAACAAAACTCGTAGGTATATATGTGGGAGATAGATTTATCTATTCAATAGACTTTTCTGTGTGATACATATTTGTTTATCAAGTCTTCGACTTTGGGTCGTAGCAACTCTTAGTTGTGGGTGAGATCAGCAAAGGGAATCAAGTGCGTAGTATCTTGATGGGATCATAGACGTAAGGAACGCGACTGTACCTTGATCAGTGTGAGATTGATTAGGGCTCAACTACATTCCAGATCGAAGTTAACTTGTAGTAGGCTAGTGTATGTAGCGGCTTAATACAGTGTGGTGTTCAAATTTGGACTAGGTCCGGGGGTTTTTCTGCATTTGCGGTTTCCTCGTTAACGAAACTTCTGGTGTCTGTGTTATTTTTTTCCCGCATTATATTTTGTTATATAATGGAAGTATCACAGGTTGTGCGTTGAATCGATCAATTGGTAAATCCAACCTTTGGTTGTTGATTGAAATTGATTGATCCTTGAACATTGGTCTTTGGTACCGTTCAAGTTATTTCTCTTATATTCAATCAGGCTCGCAAATTACTATTTGTTTAATTGCGGATTGAATTGAGAAATTGAGATAGAACTCTTTCATATACTTTTTCTTAAGATTGAGTCTGACTGTCTAGTTTATTCTCTTGAAAGTATAGTGGAGTTAGTCCATACAGATTGCTAAGCGAAATATTGAGTGAGGTTGTTACACCCCCACTTTTTCAAGTGGTACTAACACAAATTTTACTTGATAGCTCGTAATTAATTAATCTGTATCCCTGCCTTGAGACGTTCCGGTCATTTTTGTCGCAAACGCGATCAAGCTTGTAAATTTAGCCATTTATTTTCGGATGTTCGAATTCGCTTGTACTTTCTACAAAAGCACTAAAATACTGTTATTAGTCCAAATATCGAGTCCTAGCTAATATAAACATGGGTATAAAATGTAGCACTTATGTGCTTATCAAAAATCATGGAGAAAAATACATCTAAAACTGCATGGATTCGAAGAGAGATGGAACTGATGAATCTTTTTTGGGAATTAACGAATCATACCTGAATGTTAGGACCCACTAAAAATGTTTTATGTGTCCCGACAGTTTTGGAGGAGTTTATTCTCCACGACTCGCTTAGAAATTTTATTTTGCTCTATTATATAAACTACATAAGGCAGTAACTATTTGACCGTGTTGCTGATATGGTGGAAACATTAAATCGCCTTGTTAAGATGGTATTACAAAAAGTAGATTTTAAAAATTTAGCAGAGGAAAATGATAATTGATGTTACTTATTTTCTTTCCTCTTCTTATGCAACAAAATCGAGGATTTCTGCAACACAAAATCGTTCTCTTCAAAAACAAACAAAGTCGTTGTTGGTACTTCCATACATCACTAGCATATTTGTTTCAGCTTATCGACGAGGTAATACTAAAAACTAAACTCTATCTTTTATGAAGTGTTGTAATACACCTCTACTGTTTCAGGTTTGCTTGAGATCGTATTTTAAAATAGTTTTACAATTATTGTTTGTTGTCGATAACATTTGGTAATCATTATACCATTTTTAATTTGAAGTTTAGATGGTGGTAGTTAGTCTAGAAGATCCTGAAAAGGAAACGGGTGAAAAGATGCAAAATACTGATGAGAATGAGTTGTACACTAGAAAGGGATTCTAAACACCTGATGAGTTATTCAGTTCTCACAAAGTAGCAAAACGAATTGGATTTGTTGTTTGAAAATATAAAGAAAGGGAAAAACGAAAAGAAAATCATAATAAGTGTGACATATATTTGTAATTAAGAAGGAAAACATGTTATTAAGGCTAAAAAATAAAAATCTAACTGAACCTCTCGCAAGATCGTTCGTTCCAAGGTTGCTCTTGACCACGATCATACATATAACCCGAGTCAATCTTGGCATTATCGTTTTCATCAGAAAGTTGATCCATGTGTATTATGTAAAATTGATCTTAACGGCCAATCATAAATTCGAATGGAAAAGGATTTTCTCTGCTTCCTAAATCAGTATGGTGAATCCGAGAAAGTTGACTGCAGTGAAAAGAATCGTAGAAATGCACTTAAAAAATACGACGACTACGACTTGGAAAAGGAAAGTCGTGCTTTGATGAAATATTTTCGAAGAACGTAAGAGAATAGTTAAATTTTATTCTTTATTGATCATGATGAAGAAATTCATTTGAAAAAACGTAGGGCTGATGGTTGGAGTAGAGAATCATATAACAAACTTGGCGAGATTATTAGTTTTGACACCACTTATAAGATAACGACTATGAAATGCCTTTCGCTCCTTTTATCGGGGTAAATCACCACGTGCAATTTATATCTTGGATGTGGGTTGGTTTTGGATGAAACTACAAAAACATTTACATGGTTGCTTAAAAAGTGACTAAAATACATGTTTAGACATGTTTCGAGAGAATGATTGATCAAAATAAATTCATAATATAATTGGAATTTTTTTCCTGAAGCTAGGTACGGATTTTGTTTGTGGCACATTATGAAAAAAATCCTGATAAAGTTGGTAGCTATAGAGAAAATTACGTGTTCTTTGAAAAAGGTAATATATGATTCCCAAGCTCCGGCTGAATTTGAAGAATATTGAGAGAAATTGATCGACAAGTATAACTTACAACAAAACGGATGGTTGAATAGTCTATATCCTGAGAGAAAATATGGGATACAGTGCTTGTTAGAAACATGTTTTGGAAGCTAATGTCCACTCCTCGGCGTAGTGAAAGCACCAATGCTTTCTTGAAAGATTTTTTCACACCGGATTAAGACAAAGTGAAACACTTTGTTGAAAAATATGGGCAAACCCTGAGGAAAAATGTGTATAAGGAGTAAAAACAAGATGCCAAATCATGTATGGAATTAGTTCCTGCAATTACCGTCTATCGTTTTAAAAGGAAAATACGAGATCTTTATACCCTTGCAAAATTTCAAGAGTTCAAAAAATAAATTACTTGGAAGATTGCGTTGAAGTTACTGATATCAATGAGGATCTCAAACTTTTTAAATATGACATTCTAAATAATATTTGGCTTGATGAGTTTCACTAGGAACTGAAATCTAACGCTAGAGTTCGCAAAAACGTATGACACTAGCAGTGAAGAAGACAAGGAAGATGGTGATATAGTTGTTGAAGTGATTGATGGTTAATGCACTGATGGTTTGGAGGCTGGTAACGAAAGCAAAACAATTAAAGTGAATCCTAGAAAAACAACAAAGAAGACAATAAAATGAGAGATTAATTATGTGTTGGGTTAAAGGATAAATAAAACGGAAACAACTAAAGCAAAGAAAAAAAGGTGTTGATTTTGATGTTTGATATATTGTACTTGGAGATTATTTGACTTTAGATGAATACTTTATCATCATGCAATCATGGGACTAATATGCAATAGGATCTAACTCACACAAGATAAATACGTCATACGGTGGTGGAGAAACTACATGATAAGATCGCTTATAGAAGTGAAAATGAGTTTTAGTTGTTGGGAATTGAACGAGGCAAACCTCCATTATAATATAATGTGTGTGATATTTTAGAAATTTAACGGATTTTGGTTCTGTCAGTGATGAACAAAGTAAGATTATTAATGTATGATTGCATGATAAGATCGACCAGCTTAAATCTAAGTTACTAAAACTCGAAAAGACAAAGTTTCATGGGGATAACTCTGTTCCCAACGTTTGTGATCCAATTGAAAAAAAAAGAATGTAACGGAAGAAAGAGATCTACCATACTTAAAGCCAAGGGGACAAAGAAATGGTCAAAAGCAAATCATTTGACAAAGGCTAGCCATGGTAGTTTTTTTTGTTCACTGGACAACATGTTAATCTTTTGTTTAAATATTATGTTCTAGTTTCAATGTATAAACAAACTCGGTAGACACTCAATTCCGTATAAATATGTAAAACCTAAGTTATTGATTCTTTTGATTTTTCACAGAATATCATCACCCATATTCCAAATTTTATATAAATGGTATGTCTATTATGTAATCTTTCCCATGCCATCACATTCTCATGATTTACATTAACAATATAAAGAAAACCATTGGGATCAAGGCACTAGAAGTAGGGCGCTCTAGGTAAGGGCACACCGCTTAGTATGTATATACGAATGTTTCTCAAGCTAGTTTTTTTATTGGAAGAGAAATTAAAGAGTATACAAGAAAATGTAAAAATAAAACCATAACATAAGTGCTAATTGCAAAAAAAGTTGTAGTTGAGTCCCAATATGCTAATTACATACTAGTTGTAATAAGCTTTCGTTCCCAAATAAGCCCCTATCAAGAATTAATAGGTTCTAGATGTTAAAAAGCCCAATTACAACAGCCCAAACCAAATGCAGAAAAATAACTTAAATTGAAAATGTAGCCAAGTTGTAAAACCCTAATCCAAAAGAGTGTGCTCTCTTAGTGAAATTAATGGACACAAAAGCCGCCACTATGACACCCCGTGGAACCACCCCTTGACTCCGTCACCATTTTTCGTTGAGAAAAAAATTCTCCAAACATGTAATAACAAGAATGACTCTCCCAAATTTGCATCAAACCAAAGCGAGATGAATCCCTAGCTGCCTCATATTCATCACCATAAGGATGATCTACCTATCATAGTCAATCATCCCTACCACAATAATGGTCAGCGAGCA
This sequence comes from Papaver somniferum, assembly GCF_003573695.1. Taxonomy (NCBI): domain Eukaryota; kingdom Viridiplantae; phylum Streptophyta; class Magnoliopsida; order Ranunculales; family Papaveraceae; genus Papaver; species Papaver somniferum. The sequence continues at coordinate 106,800,837 of NC_039364.1, forward strand.
CATGAAAAAAAATATTAAGGCCGATGAGAAACCAAAATGTAAAAGGACTCTGAATTTACATGATCCAAAACATCAGAACCCATGTAAATACAATCACTATCTTGTTAAAGTATCGCCCGGTCGAACTCACAAGTTTTGATATCTCAATACTTTTGTCAATATTAGATGTATAAAATTATACTTTAATTTCTAGTCTACTAATATCAAGTCTCGAACTAGGATTAGAGCAAGGTATTTGAATATCAGATATCAACGAACAACCTCGATCATTAAAAACTGAAGTACAAACTAAGCCATTTGCGAGAACTTCATCAACATAGGTATGTGAACGCTGAGAGTATTCTATCTTATGACACTATTTCGTATCATTTAAATAAATTTTATATTACAAAGAAGAAATTTTGAGTTCAGGATTATCTTGATTTAATCTCAAAATACGAATCAAGCAATGGTTGTTCATAGATCTTTAACAATCTTAATCAAGGCAACGTATTATTCACGAAATATTTTTGATGAAATTGAAATATTACCCAGGTAAAATAGTTCAAGAATTATTTTGGGTTTGCATACATAGTATGTATACCTGTAACTATCGGGTATATTTTTAAACATATACTACGAGAGATAAAAATATACGAACTGCGGGTATGCATACCATGTTTCTTTAGGCATAGTTATGTAGCTTTATTCATAAAGGGTTAACTACACAAACTGCTAAGAAGTATGCATACCCAGTATGCATACCTGTACGCGGGTAAAAATGGTTTGTTGGTTTTCAAGTAAAAAGTGGTGGAGGAGGCAAGTGAGCGATGAAGCAAACCGTCTGAATCTTTAAACAAATGCACTACACGATAGTACTTTGAGTTAGAGAGACTAATTTGTAGGACTCTGGCATAAAACTAAGACAATGGTCGATCCAGATTCATTTCGGTCACAAGGAAGGAGAATGGTTGGTCTATAGGGAGGGAAGATGATAATGTGTGGAGATCAATGCATATTGATTAATTGATGATGTGATGTGTTGAACTACTTTGAAGATGATTTCTCTGTATAGATGGGTGAAATCTTCTATAAGTGATTGACAATTGATTGTTGTGTGTTAAATCTTACTCGATTCAGTTGTCTTAGTTATCAAATCATAGGTTGGGGAACCTCTTTATTGCAGCACATCAATCTCTTGTAGGTGGTGACAGTTGGAAAAAGTGGAAGATTGGGAAGGTGGGAGAACGTGCATAACCACTTCCACTTTGCATGGAAGACTTGGTCGATTGACCATCCACTATTCCATTTACTATGTAAGCACTACTTACTCACATTTCTCGTCGTGGATGAATTCTTAGAAATTATTTTATATTAATATTTATACTCTACTGAGTAATATTGATTTGTTATTATATTAATAGCACCTGTAAAAGCTTAATATATGCCAAGTAAATATACATGGGAAGTCGCACAAGGAAACACAAAGATGTAGTATCACAGTTTTGCTTACATATCAAGCTTGCCACCTTAGATTGCATGCCCAAGGCATGCTCCTTCTGTCAAGTCCAAGCCCAAATCCCTATGTCTGTCCACCTTGCAATCGTGCATTATCTAAAAAAAGCTCCTATGGCTGGCTAAGATCTTTCCCATAGTCGAGCAAGGCCCAAGCCCAACATGCCACATCCATCCAAGTTCTCTCATAGATGGCTAACTCGCGTCCGTGCATGTATACGTGTAAAGTCTCTCATGGATGGCCAAGCTTCCCCCATAACAGACCAAACCTCGACCTTGTGCTGGTTCGTCCAAACAACATTCCTCGCGTCGTTCATCTCCCTCCCCAACCCCTCGCCAACCTTTTTTTATTTATTTTACGTGCTTCCAATGTTCGAACATGCGTTCTTTTCCATATATGCCTTACCATATGTGACAGAGTATATATGCGCCTGGCCACATATGACTGACAAATGTTCCTTACCACATAAGATAATACCATATGTATCTGACCTCATGTGCCTTAGCATATGCAGCTTACCATATATGTTGTACCATATACGCTTACCTTGTACATGGTTACTATTTACGACTACGGTGTACCAATCCAACCGTTATGGGAAAGTAGCTGGGGTATTATGCGAACGGTCAAAGAAGTACAGGGAATCTGGGATGTAACTGTAAAGTCTTCCATGACAAAGCAATCATGGCTTCACCTATTTTCCACAGTCTCCACTCCACCACCAGTTCATAAATTCCGCATCTTACTAGACCAGTGTATAATTATTACTATAAAATAGGTCACTCATCTTATTCACAAAAAAGATATTAAACTTATGAATAAGTTTTACCGAATCCCCCACTCCTATTCATCCTTCGTAACTGAAACAAAACTGGAACGACCATCTCTTGGTTTAGGCTAGTCTTGTACGATTTGATATCTCTTTTTCACACAATAAAACTCTTCAATATTGTTTTCACCTCAAAACAGGTTTGAAATACGTAATGGTTGATAACTATAGTCAAAGCATAGTGTGATTGCTAACGTGATACCATCAAGTAATTTTAGGTAAAAGCTTATTCTAGGTTCCCAAGTGGCGCTTGCGCCAGGTTAGTTAGAATAACCTTGTTCACATAGCTAATTGTTTTCATTGAGTTGAATCTAATTGCACACTATATTAGGTCATTCAGTGAAAAGAATTGGAAACTACCAGAGTATATTTTTATGTTATAGTACTCTAAGGTCGTTGATACAAAAAATATTGATCGTTGTTTCAAATCGATTGAATAACATGTTTAGTGATGAATGGTTAAACTTTATAGAATTCATATTGATTACAACCTTAATTTGCTTTACTTTGCTTTTAGTAGTTATAATATTAGCTAAAGAACTCAAATGACGCGCGAGGTAATGAAAGAAGTCGACAACAAAAAAACAATTTCATGCTTTTTGTGAGAACGACATATTTCTAATCATTATACTCCAATTGAACTTAGTAACTTTCACTAGCTGTCCTTATCAGATAATCCATAAGTGCGTACATGAATCTGAATCTCAATACTTTCGTACTTTCAACTCTTATGCTTATGAAGGAAACTTTGGTTCTAAAGAACGACTCAAAGAGTTCTTGAAAATAGTTTGTATTGGTCCACTGCCTTATTTGAAGATGCTTTTGTAACAAGGCTTGTGATATACTTGATGTGCAGGATATTGATTTTATGGGGTCTTTTATGAGTTCCTATAGATATGTTTATATATTATTTGTTTTGGATTATATATCTAAAAATAAGCGGAACCTAAAGCTGAAAATCGAAAACTAAGCATTTAATCTCAAACAAGTTGGGATAGGCTGGGAAGGAAATCCAAGATATATCAAGAGGTCGGCTCACATCGCATTTTTCAGCAGGATGCATCGCAAGAGAGTATCGCCTAAAAGTTTTATATGTGGGTTTCATCTCATGAAGAAATGGCTGAGTTTCACGTCGGCTCGCCAAGCCTGTCACTACCTTATCCTATTGTTCTGGCTGAGGACCGACCGTGCAGGGAGAAGTTACATAGGCGAAGTTTGATCCTTGGTGCATTCTGCGCCCTAGGTTCGCTTTTCAGCATGGTGAGAGGGCATTGATTCAAACATAAATCCACTCGACCTAACTTTTAGGATATTTTGAAATTTAAAAATCTAGAATTTTGATAATTTGAGATGTTTTTCAAGTTTTTATGTTATCCTAATCTTTAGGAAATTTAATTTCGGTTGATATTTTGTTTTGTGACCTGCAATCTAAGAGTTAGTTAAGATTTGCTTTAGGGTTTTATTTATGTAGTTTGTAAAAGGCCGGTCTCAAACCACAATGAATAAAAATACAAACAATATTTTAGTATTTTAATGTAACAAGTTTCTTTTCAATTAGTTATTTCATAATTAAAATTTCTATAGGGCACAAATAGCAGTGGGGAAAGGACAAGCCTCCCCCTTGCCTTACTACTGAACTTTGGTCACGTGTTGACGACTAGAAATGAAACCCTGAACATAAACCATGAGGTCGGTTGCGCATCATAGAGGTGGAAGCTAAAGTCATTGAATCTGATTAGAGCATAAAGAAAGTTGATAATTCGACTTTTGTCGGCTTTTATTTGTGACTTGCCGATATCAGATATACACTCCATATAACACGGCTAGAAAAAACCAAATTGCTTTTTTCTTTTTATGGGAAGCATAGAATAAGTTTTCCTCGCTAGTTTGGGGCCTATCCAATTTATTTGGGACCTATGACTACCAGACGAAAAGGGTCATAAGGTAAAAAGGATAATCCCTTATCCAACTATTTTACATAATAACTAATTTATCTTTGAGTAATTGATGTTTAGTGAAATTAAATTAAAAATCAACTAATCTTGATTCATCACCCAAAAATGAAAAAAAAAATTAAAAAAATCAAACCAGAATCGGTATATGTTCATGCTCTCATAAACCGATTTTGGTTGATTTTTTCAATTCACAAAAAAAAACCCAGAATCGGTTTTTATACATGTACACAAAAAACCGATTATTGGAGAAAAAAAATCAAACATAATTTAAATGATACTCGATCTGAAAATGAGTATGATTTCATACTCGATCTGAAAATGAGTATGATTTCATACTCGATTTCTTGCGTATAAATTTCATACTCATTTTGATCGAGTATGAAATCATACTCGTTTTGAAATTATGATCTTAGTTTATGATCTTAATTTTATGATTTTGATTTTGATTTTAATTTTATGATTTAGATTTTAGTTTTTAATTTTATTATTAAGATTTGATGGAAACAAATTAGTAGTATTAATATTTGATAGAGGGTAAATTGGTAGTTTCATCTCTTAATAATCCTATTTATCATGTAGTCATAGGCCCAAAATAATGTTCCTATGCCCCAAATTAGCCAGGTAAGTTTTTGCCATGGAGCTTTCATATTATTTTTATGTTATTATTTAAATCATATTTGTGTTATTATAATTAAACATTTAAATCATATGTATTTTGAGGCATTTCATTACCAGGGCATTTTCCTCCACCCAAGTATCATACGCAGGGTCCGAAATACTTCGTCTCCATCCAAGTACAAGCTTTCCTTTACAGGCAGTGATGCCAAGCAAGATAATTTGTACCATCCAACTTACGGGATGTTATGTTGTCATTAGAGTATAAGAGGATATAGGTGTTGAACTCCTAGAATGAGGAATATTGTCAGAAGTTCTAGACATTGATCTGTTGTTGCTAAAAGAAAACAACACTTCAAAGAAAAACCAACCTAATGATCCAGAAACAGCTCGCTGATTCTCCAAAAACAGCAACTGGTTCTTCAAAAACAGCTCGCTGATTCTTTAAGAAAAGGATCCAACGTAGAGATCTAAACTACTATATCTCTTTTCTTTAAGCTACGGTTAGGGTTTCTTTCTCTTTGAGCTGAGAAACCATGTGTTAAAAGAGGGAGAGAATTCAAGAGTGTAAATGAACCATGTGAAACCTTGCTACAGTTAGGGTTCCCTTCTCTTTAAATTTCTAACTCTTTGTAACGTTCCAATTTTATCAGATGTTCCTGAAGGGACCTTCAAATAATTGCAACTTCTAAACTTATGGGTGGAAGATAAAATCCGGAACTATTACTCCACAAGAGAGATACATAAGGCAACAGCCATTCCCGAAATCAACGATGTTAATTGGATTCCCGTACTTCTAAAACTAGACTTCCCGTTGTTCATTTCTGGGAGTACTCCTGCAACAGCAATGTAGATAAACCCACCGGCCGTGAATCCCTACAAAGAGAAGTATTTGTTTAGTGTCTCTGTCAAAATGACCATGATAAAGTTAAGCAGATAAGTAACAGTGCAAAGACTGCAAAAATTTACCTCAATCAATGATGATTGACCTGGATCTTGGCCCAAGAGCAGAGCCTGTGAAAGCAAAAGCATGCAATCTTCAGTTTGTTCTCCTTTGTTTCTTAAAAAATGTTAAATTAATAGACAGAGATTAAGAGACACACCAAAGCAGTTCCTGCTAATGCTACAAGAGCTGACAGGAAGTTGAAAAAGAGAGCTTTTGAGACGCTGAACCCTGATCTCACCAAGATTCCAAAATCACCGATCTGTACACAAGTGTAAATTAGCGCACAGATAAAATGCAAACCCACAGAAAGAAACCAATTCGATCTAGACCTTTTATATATATGACGGTTTGGTTCCTCAGCAGTCTATTGGCTGGAGTGAATTACAGACCCGAAGCAGGGGTCAATTTGGTTCTGAACAGCATACTAGTTGTTCAATTATGGTTGCATTAAATGATACCCTGAAATTAGTTGTTCTGACACCCTAAACAAGTCTTATTTGTCATGAAAACCTATACGAAGTCGGTTACTTACTTGAATAAGACACTAGATCATTTTCCATGAAAACCTATACAAAGTCAGGTTACTTGAACAAGCCAGTATCGACTACTTTTATTACTCATACAATCAAGTCTACAGCAGATTTCTCAAACTCGCGGATAGAGGTGTGGGCGCATATAGAACAGATTCTGTTCAAGTTAAGGTCGTAAAATTTTCAATAGATATTACACGCATGATCATTCACATCAACGAAATAACTTGAGTGTGAAAAAAACCTCTTGAGGAAGCTCGTGCGCGAGTAGAAACAGAGTCCGGGACCATCCACCCACAGAACCATAAAGCAAGAAAGCACTTCCTAGAGCCATTCCATCAGTAAAATTGTGCTGCAGACACAAATATTTATTGCTGAATAATGATGAAAAAATAAACTGTGGTTTTTATGCTAACACCAAAAGATGCAACTAGATATAATGAACTTGTAAGGAAAGAATACTTACAACACCATCTGAGAAGAGATTCAGATAACCAAAAACCAAGTTTGATGGTGATGAATCAGGTCCATTATTAATGTTTGTCAATTCTGTGTTTACAGTTGATGAATCTGCTCGAGATTTGTCATCCTTACTGACTCCATTCCTTTTAACTCTCTGCATAAGGATATCAACAACTAAAAACATTTAAATAAAGTAATCTCCATTCCTTAATCATCATTACTTAGACCTTAACGTGATAATAGCTTCACCTTATCCTGACAACAGATTAAACCCTAGCATCAACATGTTCTACAGCTCATAACACAACACCATATATACCAACACAGATCATTCCATTTCGATAAAATTCAGTAACAACCATAGCTTTATAGAGCATACGTATTCCATCTCTACAGCTTTAGCAACATTATGATCAGTTCTTACTCCAACTGAATTGAAAAGCATCATCAAAAGAAGAAATAGGTAAATAACTTATAAGGTATTTAACTAAGACTTCAACTTCTGTTCCATCATGCTTGAGTAATGATTAAAATGCTTTTTTCTATTTATTGCAAGAGGTAAAAGAGAGTTCTTGCCGCGCTTGCTAATGTCTCTCTAACCTTTCCATCATGAGTTAGAACGACACCTCATGGCTACATAGGGAAGCTCACTACTTCACTAGTTATGTTTAACTTAATCTAAAATCACTAAATTAGCCTTAAGCGAAGTCTTTGGTTCATGATTAAACCATAATCCGGATAATAACTAATCTGCCTTAACTTGAGCAATCAAAAATTGTTGTGGAAGCGACACAAAGCCAACAAAGAGATCAGTGTTACATATTTACCTTATGAATACCAGGCCCTGTTTTTGTAGGTTTAGCTTTATTATTATCAGATTCTCCATCCAAATTTTTCTCTTTGGCTGACGTGCCCAGTGCATTGACCGACGGCGTGATAGCATCATCATCATCCTTCAACCCGTTGCTGCTCTTATGGTGATGACCATGACTCCATACACTTGCTCCTCTAGAATGCTCTTCTACATATCTCACCACCTTCTCCACCAACAGAAAAAGTACAATTCCAGCTGAAACGGTCAACAAACTACAACCATGAACTCTGGATTGTGTTTCAGAGTTAAGTTTACAGTACAGTTAGTGTTAGAAGTAGTCTACCTAGATATTTTTACCAAACCCTAATGTGGGAACAGTTACAAGTTGTAACATACCTAAGTATATAAAAGGAGGCCTCTCCTATGGGTGGAAACACACTCTTTCAACCACTCTCTCTCTGTGTTGGCATTCACCCTACAGCTATTTTTGGTGAAATTACAGGTCTTATACCCACATTGTCCTTTCTTCTTTCCAAATTTAGATATTGAAAGGGAATATAGACAAGTCTTTTTCGTAGGAAATGAAAAAACTCAGTCTCAAAATTTCTCTCTTAAATGGTGACCATGCACGATTCACTTTCAAGATAAAACAACATAATCACGTGACAGAAGAAAATGACACAGAACGACTTACACAGTACGGAAATTCCGACGGAGAGATCTTTTAGTGAATGTGAATGTGAATGTGGCTGATTTCCAGGATGATCGGAATGATTATGGTCATGGTCCCCATGGTGTGAGTCAGAATGACTGCCTCCTATGAGGAAAAAAAATGTAACGTGAGACACAAGTTCTCTATAACATTTGACGCCGACAACTTATATATCAACAATCTGGAAAATTAATATAGCAGACGCATTCAAATTTCTCCTACTGTATATTGACATGCGGTGAACATAGAACTAGTAAAGAACATAATCAAGCTGATGTATTTCAATGTAACATTTATGTGGTCTTAACATATATGTATTATCAGTTTTTTTCTTTCAAATAACCAATTTCATCAACTTTATCGTGAGACAATTTAAGTATTATAAAGAAATTTATCTGAAACTAGTAACTTATACGTAGGGCATGTCTAAATATGATAATCTCAAACACTAAGCATCAATCTGACCCTGAATTGTGCATCGTTTTCACTGAACCATTCTGAACAAATCAATGCAAGTACATAGGGACTTGAAAACTACCATGACGGAGGAAAAAAGCTCACCAAGGAGTGAGAAAAATATTCGTAAGAAACTCAGGACAATCGATAGAAGGATACAGATGGTTTATACTTCAACCACTGTGCCTCCCAACTAAACTAATTGGGACCAGGCAAGGTGACATAGAAGCATAGTACGGTGGAGATATCCAGACTTATAGCCCGATCAGAACCAGCCTGGATATTGCACATCATTTGGTTGAGGTTGTACTTGTAACCATTTTGATCTACCAAATGCACTGCTTATGTTTACGATAACAATCTTGACCCATCGGATTATAAAGGTAGACCTTTCAACCAAGGTTGTACCACAGGAATTTTAAAGCTATATAAATTAAATTTAGGCCTCATACGGTTCACAGGAAGTTTCACATAGACTACGAAGTTCTGCTTCTAAGGCGCATGTGATATGTAATATGCTTTTGGTCCCACAGTAATACACACAAATGTTTTGCCTAAATACATTATACATATTAACCAAATAAGACCTTCCCTGAATGCTTCTATAGACAAAATAAGATCATAAATGTTAAATTGGGGAGAACGGGATGAATCCTCAAAAATCTTGGCAGATCAGAAATCCATGCTTCCTATCTGGATTAGGTAGAGAAAATTCCTACACATAACTAATCTAGGTAACCAAGCAGTAAAAAGTACCTCAAAAGACTAACACATGACACATACCTCTATGTAAGAAATCAATACAAAATATCATCAAAACTAAATGCATATCTGATCCATATAATATGATTAATACCAAATGCGTGTGGCAATTGGTGAAGAAAGGCATCTCCCAGCATAGCTCCTGCCTGCAACATCGAAATCACGGGCCCAGGTTATGCATTGGCAACGAAATGTAGAGCTTGGTGAAGTTCAACCATTTTGCATCAAAGAAACAAAAAAAAAAAAAAAAAAGAGAGAGAGAGAGAATTGTGTTAATTAAGTGTTAAAAATTGTAAATAGAAGTCCAACTCATAAATCTAGTGATAACTGTGTTCTCTTGTTATGATTTCCAGATAATTCTATTTCCAACTGTCATATTCGTAGTTTAACCAAGTTGCGCAGTATGTTAACACCAGGGATAAATCTGTTTCAGCATATGGTTAAGTTATCATCATGCTAGGTCTAAGTAATGGATAATGAGAGAGCTGAATGTCCAACACCCTCAACTTGTAAACCAGTTAATGAGATGAATTCTATCCACGGGCCTATGATGAGTTAGGAATCAGTGCCCTAACAGTTAACAAATAAATCATTAAAGAGAGATTATTAAATGACCAAACCTACTTTGCATGATGTGCCTTTTCCTTTGACTCCCAAAACAAAGGAAAAGGATATGTTTGATCTTAGTCTTCATTGAAGTGTAAGAGAAACGCATGCTAATGAAGACCACACTTACAAATGATTTAATCGAGGCCGGTGAACATTTCAAGAACCTATAGAGAACAAGTTGATCAAAAGATGACTTTAACTAAGCCTAGCAAAGAAGTAACAAAACTGAGAACATATATCAGTTCATGTCACTTCTGACATAACTTACATCATGTCACTTCTGACATAAAAAACAAAGATGAGGGTATGCATTTTTTCTATAAGTTTGCAACAAGTATGCGTCTGTTGTGACGAAGAAGCATCCAACGATCAAATAATTGATGAAAATGGACAAATTATTCACAACACGTGAAGTGTGTCAAATAAAGAGTCAGGTCTATTGGACATAAAAGGTAAAGAGAAACTGCAGATCAAAAACACCAAGAAGAATATAAAGCATCTTACCCCAAACGCAGCTAATGAATCAACAACTATCTTGGATGGTTTCCCTTGAACTGCAAACAGGTTAATATTATATCCATAAGTAGGTAAATTCATGTAAAGCAATGCATTACTGGATTGGAAGATTACCATCTTCAAAACAAAGAATATCCTCAAAAGATGATATGATGATAAAGCTACTTACACAATATCACGGGTAAAATAATCAGACAAATAAGGGAAGCCATGCTCACCAACAAAGAGCAGCCCATTGCATGAATCCAAAGACCTGGCATATCAGTAAAGCTTAAGAAACAGTAAATAACCATCATCGGCACATCGAAAGGAAAATATTAAATCTCGTTCTATAAATATTATGTCTCAGCAGCACAAAACGATACAAAACCTTGTCATCATATTACATTCTTATCCTCACTTGGTATAAAGAAACCTCTAGTTTGTAGATTAATTTAATATGAACAGTTCGACATTTGGAGTGAAGGAGGTGAGAAACTTGAATGACTGCCTCTCTTCCTTCTACTTATCTTGGTCCTTTGCCTAATCTTCCACTTCATACAATGTGAACTATGAATTCTTTTTTTGTTAAGAACAAAAATAGCAATTCATTTAACTACAGAAGACTATACAGTAGAACAATAGTTGTCGATAAAGGAGGCGTAGATTAAACAATTGTAATATTTGACAGCAAGCAGATGACAAAAGGTAGATAAATTAAGGGTGCTAATAAATAATTTACAGCAAACGATGTAAGGGTTCAAAGAATATGACATTATCATTTTCAGTGGTACTTAATAAATCTCCATGTACTAGATAATATAAGGATGTTTTTTGAGAATCAGATCTACATTAAGCATTCAATACAAACAACAATCAGGATCAAGATAAATCATAAGAATCTTAAAACAGCACTAGGAACTTAAAGGATGGTAGAAATTGCACGAATTCCTTGGATATTTACACAGGCCCACAAAAAAGCTAATATAAACCACCAAGATTCCAATACAATAAGAATTGAAGTCTTAAGATTCACAGCCAGTATAATTCGAGGATAACCCAGCAACAACTCACTCACAAGCACTGAATTTCTCATCAATTTCTAGAAGTTAATCAATTTCACTTATTTGACTATAAATTGCTCAAAACTGAGACATAAATGCAAGGGTTTCTCCATCAATCATTCATATGGATGGTCCTCACATATCAATCAATAATGAATGGGATCAATCCTGTAATTTAAGTGAGCCTTTCTTCAAATAGCTGAGGTAAGTGTCTACTGGTGTGTATTAATATTTTCTCAACTTGTCTCTCTTTCATAAGGAACATTAAAACTATAACAAGCCTGGAAACAAAATCAGCCAAAAACTTATCAAATTGAAAGTATTTGAATTTTATTTGGTACTTTCCCCTTCTTCCCCACTCTCACTAACAGATTTCTTCTCTTAAAGCGTATGGAAATATTTACATAACATAGAAATGGAAAACATGCACTCTATTATTTACTACTAAATTAAGTTCTTCCCATACATTTACATCTAAACACATAAAATAAGTGTATTTACCCAAAATTGAAGTCAACCAGATAATACTCAGGACAAAACTTTCATGATCATGCTTAAAAATATTAGAGTCAACATATAAGTTAACGAATTCGAATATCATGCTTAAAAATATAAGAGAAACAAAGAATTTCTTCTCGGGATAGAAAAAACTACCCAATCCAGAGAGCATTGAATCACCAGCGATTTTGTGGTCATGGTCATGATGTGAACCAAACCCATATAATTTGAGATCCTCTTCTTCTGCCAATTCCTCGGGAAGCTTTGATTTGGATCCAAGTAAACTCTCACTGTGTTCATGATGATGGTGGGGGTGTTTATGGGTATTGCTATGGCCGTGATGATGAGCAGGAGATTCACTATGAGAAGATCCGGAACATCCTTGGTGTCCAAAACAGAGATTGAAAGATGAGATTGAAAATAGAAGAAACAAAATTGACAATCTCATTAAACACGCCATTGTCAACGACTACACCTTATTTAGGTTTTCCCTTTTAAATAGTAGTTGGCTTGGGTTTACAAGTTCCTTCGACTGTAATGAAACAGACAGCAACTAAGAAGACTACTATAATACCGATAATAACACCGAACGTTAGTACGTCCATTCTTTTATTTATTTTTGTTTAAATACTGGAAAATAAAGTAATATTATTAAATTTTCTGCTATATATCTGCAACATTTTCTGCTGTGATTTCTGAGTATGTCAGTATGCATCTAACAACGAAGATGAACCCTAAACCAGTTATATCTATTTATTTTTGGAAACCGGTGATTCGATTTTACTGAGAGAAATGAGGCTGAGACCTTTGTATTTATTAGGAAAATGTACAAAACAGTCCTAGTATTAGGATCCGGTTCACAAAAGCATCATATTCTTACAAATTATTAACAAAATGATCATACTTCCATTAAAAAGAAAGTTAAGTGGTGATTCACAATTAAATATGTTAATAAAATTACCTATTTATCCTTCGTATTTATCTCTTCATACACAATTTTAATTTTTGCTTTCATTATAATTTTTTTGACGGTGGTGCTATTTGTAGGTGGCGGTGGTGCCGCTTACATATCCTTACACCGCATTCAGGATCGTAAAACCGCATTCAGGTTCGTTACACCGCATTCAGGATCGTTACACCGCATTCACCCAAAAGGTTCACCGCTTCCCCTTCGGGGTTTAGCAGAGATTCTTAAGCTTCCACCAACACCACCACCGCTTCGTCACCACCACTTCAACCAATTAGTTAACTAGGAAGGGTATTTTGAGGGAAAAGATAACACTGTTTTATTCAAAAGTGTTAAATCGGATGGAAAAAGACTATTTTGTAAATGAATTACAAAAGTATGATCATTTTGTGACCGAATTACAAAAAGTATGACCATTCTGTAATTGACCCTATTTATTATGATTGATCCTTCTATCTATTTTTTATATCTACTTATTTTATGAGATAGGTTCCTTTCACACTTTTATCACACTATCTACCATGTTGGACGTCATATTTGTGAATAAAAACCAAACAATGACCAATTTGAAGTTAATATTTTGAGGATATGTTCATCTTACCAAGTTCTACATGCCTACTTAAAATGAGCACATTCTGAAATATAAAACCTCACAATCTACTGGTCTTAATTTTGACGGTCAGAAATCAGTTGATTTTCAACGGTTCATTTTCAAAGTAGTATATGGTGTGGTGTTACACGTCAACGAATATGCTCATTTTCGATAGGAAAGTAGAGCTTCGTAATAGTAACGTATCCCCAAAATATTACCTTCAAATCCGTTACGGTTTGATTTTTATTCGCAAAAATGACTTCCAACGTGTAAGATAGTGTGATAATAAAAATGTGAGTGATCCCTCCTTTCTATCTATTATTTATATCTACTTATTTTCCGAAAATAAGTTATATTAATAAACGGTTAGGGTACGATACTAGCTCATTACAAGTTGCCCTTATAAGATATGTGTCGCACCCCGCCCCAAATAGATACGAGGAAAAAAAATTATATTCTATGAGCTAAAGCAAACTACAATACTAGCTATAACTATGACAAGATCAATATGAGCTAAAAAAAAAAGGTAAAACTATGTCAATAATTCTTCTTCAAAAACATACAATCTTTTGTTCTCGTCGGTATCCAATGAATTGTCCTCTAATGATGGATGGAAGTATGTATGTCACCACAAATAAGTTATGGAAGTTGAGCGTCTTCACTCATGGTAAAACTATCTAGATGTGGACCTAAGTCCTTCTAATACCATGAATGATAATGAATCGTGACAAAGGCTTATACAGGATAGAATAGTCCTTTTAAGGATTTAGAATGACAGTTTAGGATTTAGAATGATGAATTTGCTAAAACAAAATTGTATCTCCAAAAAAATATACTCCCTCATTTCCTTTTTAATAGAATGATTTTGTTTTTAGAGAAATTTAAGGAAATTAAGAGAACTAATCATTGAAAGTGGTCCTCATGACACTTGTCAATAAAAGAAGTGAAGTGAAATGGTCCCATGACACTTGTCAGCAAAAGAAGTAAAGTGAAATGGTCCACATGACACTTGTCATCAAAAGAAGTTAAGAGAAAAGTGGTCCCAGAAAATTAAAGTAACATTTGACTTTCCCAATTAGGAAACCAGCATATTTTTTTGAAACATTTATTTATAGAAACCATTATATTAAAAAGGAACGAAGGGAGTAATTGTTTTATACCCTATGTAAAATTGCCACATTTTGAGCTAGATTGTTGTCTGGATCGCCACTTAGGCTTATCATTCTAATCTACCAACCAGTCAAGGCCGTCGGTCATAGTCAACTCGATGGTCAATGTAGACAGTCAACATCAAATGGTCAAACCACTCCAAGTTTTCTCGGTCCGCCGGTCAAGTTTTTCATGCCTCATCCACGAGCTCACTTCGTCCATCTGATTATTCTCAACTTAATCCGCCGACCCAGTTCGTCCTGCCTCATTCCGGCCTAGTTCGCGGGACCCTTTCCATCGTTCTGTTTAAAGCCAGGCATCTGTGATGCCAATTGATGTTCCAACCAGGTTGTCATCCAACCAGCTCAGTTTGTCAACCATCCATCCAGCCTACTCGGTATGTCGACCATTCTGTCATCCCTGTTTGTCAGTTCGTTCTGCAACTGGTTAAAGTCAACATGTTGTGTTAAAGTAAAAGTCAACACTCATCCGGGAAAGTCAAATACCGTCAGTCAAATCTGCTGACATGTGCCCGTTTTCACTGACCCGAGATTAGTAACCTAGACAAAGGTTTTGGAAATCTCTGGATTGCTTGTTGATCATGTCATTGCAGGTAAGCCCTGAAATTTTTTCAGATGTCTTGTTGGCAAAGTTACCACAGATGAATTTTATCTCAGGAATGAAGGTTTATCATATAAACTCAATTGTATAAATAGGGGGATCTGAACCCTAAAAGGATACACTCAAATACACCAAAAACCCTACCGGAGTGCAGAAAAACCATTGTATCTGGTAAATCAATAAAATATCTCTCTTTATTCATTGTTTGGGTAAGATATATTTCTCTCCCTACAGGGATTCTTCGTGGAGTAGAGAAAACTTTCAGAACCATGTCAAGTTTATGTCTCCCTTTATTGATTGTTAATTCGTGTTTTATCCATATTTTACATCATCATCATTATTTAAGTGTGTGTTTGGCTAAATTATATTTTTGCACAAATATCTTGGCGTAGACTAAAGGGAAACGAGGAAAAGAATCGTGTTTTACCTGTGAGAAAAGTGTTATAAAAGATTGAAAATCAAGTTCATGAGAAGATGCAGCTAACGTCAATTACGGTGGTTCGAGATGAATTGCTTGCTGAAATTGTTCAGTGAGATCGAGTTAGCCGTTCGCTGTAACCGATTTCAAGTTTCAACAAATTCGAATTCGAAGTTCGTTGGAATTGTTGCCAAAAAAGTTGATAAGTAATATTTCATTATAATATTTGTAAGAACTGACGCCTAAAAGGTTCGTTGGAAACATGTTTGACAAAGTGATCTTAGCCAGCAGCATGTGTATCCAACTTCCTATCTCTATTACTTGCATGAGATTCTTGTGTGTATAACCACATGCACCAGTTGCTTGTTTATTAATTTGCTTGCAAAAACAGCTTGTATAGCAAGCCATTCGAAATCCATACTGGAATTGTAGTTGCATGTGATCGAAAGAAAAAACAACCAAAGAATGGGCAAACCCTAGGTATATCTGACTGAAGACCCACATATACACATTTTTTAGGTGTATGACGAATAAAGAAAAAGTATTGGTATTTATGTGAGTTTGAGAGATCAAAATCATACCTAACTCACCTAGACCGAGAAATAGTCGTTCAAGCACCGCTTCGGTCACAAAAAGAGGCGACAGGGTTGGCACTAAGGAAGGAAGCAAATAAAGAGTGAGAGACCACGATGATGTCTTCGAACTATGATTATCAAGTTCTCGAACTTTGCTGTAAAACCACTACTATGAAAATTTTATGATCTTGTTGAGATATTACTTGTTGTGAGATAACTTGGTATGTTCAAGATGATTTGTGAATAATTAGAGTTGCCTATTTATAGTAATAGACAATCCCCCGTAAGAAGTGGAAAACGTGTTCAAAATAGAAGAATCAAGAAGACTAGAGAAAATGTGAAAAATGCGGTAAAATCATTTTTCGCACTGCTGGGAAGACTGATTACTAACTATTCATTTATCCATTATTTCTCTCAACGGTTATCACAGTTAGTTCATTTCTATAATGAGTGTGAGATGGCACACCGCATCCGATGTAGACCACCAAACCAAATCCTTACAGAATAACCCCAACGTGACATGTTTGTTGTCTCATATAAATCAACAAATAGAGTCAATATGTTGCTACTGTTGAGTTGGCAAAGTTGTATAAGACTTCTGGTCAAGTAACTGAACAAGGATTTCAGACGACGACGACTAATTGTTTAGACTGAGAATGTCGAGTCTATTGAGTAGATGAGTCTTGTGGAGACCCAATGATATTTATAAAGTTGAGTAAAGTATGCTACTAGCTCTAGTAATCTTAAGTTAGTATGACGGGTACTCAGTGATATAACACTTTATGTCATGAACGCATGGCCACGAAGGAGTGAATAAATGAAGATGCCACATATTAGCTGAAAAAGAGATGGTACCAAGTACACCACCAGCTTTTTCGTTCGGCAACCTTTATGGAAAAAACATAATGCAATCACAAGTAGGTCTAAAGTAAATATCCTCGAAGAAGATTGTATATAAAGTTTATCTCTTTCTCTTCCATAATCATTATTTATAGACCAAAGATCTGTCTACCTGGCTGTTTAGAAGATTTCTTGGATGATCTCAAAAATCAATATCCAAAATCAATATAGTATGTACCTGAATTGTACAAGATCCATACTCTAACAAGTACAAGACTTGTAATCTATCTTTGAAGATATGAACTCAACAATAACGAGTCTTGTATAATCTTAATCAATAAGGGATTAGACTATCTAAATTAATTACATACTATATGTGATATTTTTATTATAAAGATAAACAATATAATGCGGAATAACACAAGACGCGGGAATTTTGTTAACGAGGAAAATTCCGTTGGCAGAAAAAACCTTGGATCTCGTCCAACTTTAAACACCACGGTGTATTAAACCGCTACAGACACTAGCCTACTATGAGACTTCGAACTGGAATATAGTTGAGACCGAATTCACCCTCCAAGCAATTCAGCTTCAGCCGTTGATAGACACATTTTTGTGTCTCATTTATCTCAACTTTATATATTGATAGTGTTCATTTTTGTACTTATTATGTACTTTTATGTGTGTATACGTGTTTTTGGGAAATAAACATTTTTGGAAAAATTAGCTCAAAAAGTGATAAACGCACCCGAAAAATTACTAAAGTCACTCCAGGACATGTGCTAAAGGGACCCCAGCAAGGGATAGGGGGACACCTCTTCCTTTTCAATTTTGAATTCGGAAAAATGGCAGGAAAACTGGTTTTAAACGGGCAGAACTAAGGTTCGAGTTTTGGATGAGTTTTTGAGAGATTCAATTGTTGATTTTCATGGGTTGGACTTGTTATGGTTGTAAAATGCTGGTATGGGTGTTTGATTGTGTTGAATTTGGTTGGAAATTTGGATTTTTGATAAAACAGAGGAGACTTTCACGGGATTTGTTTGGTTTGTTTTTTGGAAATTATGTGAGACTAAAGGGCAGATAGGCTTTCCTTAAAATACATATCTATCTAATAGAGAGTTTAGAAGGATTAAAACATCTCAGAAACGCGTAAATCAGAAGGGAAGAAATTATTATCGTGACTTGCACGGAAAGAAAAACATAGAACTAATCGGGTTTTCTAGGTTTCTGTGATGTATAAAAGGATGAGTCGAGTTCCAGGGAGGGCTACACAAGTTTATAAGAAGTTTGGGGAAGTTTAGAAGAGCACGGAGGAATAAATCACGAGTTGCATAAAATTCTTTCTGTTGTTGCTGCTGAAAAACAAGAAGATTAAAGACGAAGCAGAACAGTCGTTTATGAACAATTGTCTTTTCCCTTGAAAAATTGTTGCTTATGCGATACATCTCTTGTATTGTTTTCTACGTAACAGTGAGTCCGCAACACTTATATCCATTACAGACTCTCTGTGTTAGCACTTTTACTTCTTTTGAACACTTTTGAGCTATGAACTTGAGCAAGTGATTAATATGAGGAGTTAAACCCCTTTACTAAGGCGATGGTGGAAGCCATTGTTCCAATAAAAGTGGTATACTTCAGTTTTAATTAATTTTTGTATTTTCTTTTATGATTATTTGCATTGAACTAATACTGAATAATTGATTTTTATTGAATGATTGTGATTTATTTTGATGAATCATGCTTTTCTTAAGACTTTTGATGTTCTATACTTGAGATTTACAATTGTTACTTCGAAAATATACTACAAACAATATATTAGAATCACTTTGAACGCAAGAGTTGCATGAATATTGATTAGAATGAATCACTTAATTGGTAAATGGTGGAATCCTAAGTCTCGGTGTTTTTTATAATCTTGATATCAACTTTGTTTTGGGTTTTCTAGTATAATTTGAGTCTAAAAATCATCCTTCACAAGTCTGAGAACTAAATCACTTATATACCACTTTTAAAACTATATCAGTCGTGCTCATATATGACTATGAACACAACGTGGTTCTACACACTTGATTACCTTGGATGACGTTCTTTATAAACCAAGAGTTGCTTCACCCTCAGTGAAGACTTTTGACACATATATGTGTTAGAACATTGCTAGTTCGAACTTGCAAGCGTTGCTATCTCAAGCTTGTTTGTCAAATTTAGTTGACCAGTCTTGATTTCTAGTCTACTTATAGCTATGTCTCGGATTATGATAGAATGTGTAGTGGAGCTTTAGACTTCACAGCGTTCATCGATTGAAGACGAAGATCTACTGAGGAGAGATTGGAGGAACTTCATCAACAAAAGGTATGTGGAGACTAAAACTTATCTATCACTCAAAAGTCTATTCTACTTTATCTCCTAATGAGACTAAGTCGTATAGCTATATAGACTTTTATATTATACACATTTGATATTTCGAGCTGAGTTTAAATCGGTTATCTATTACTCGAAATATGTGTTGGAATCTTTTTGCTTTAGCTACGTTCATCATATTCTTGACGAGTTTAGTTGGAAACTAAATAATAAGTCAAAAGATGATCATGTGGAAAATGCCATGAAATATCTTATATGATTTGTGTGAGACAATCATTTGATGTCGACTCGGAAAGTTTCGTATTGATCATTTGATCACTTCAAAATTACTTATAAGCTAATAGTTTGCGTGAAACAACTATTGTCGTCTTGTAAGGATGTTTCAATGATTGAAATGGGATTTTAGAACAAAAACCTTTGTCTGGATACATCACAGTATGCATACCTAGTACGCAATCTGTTTTAGTATGATTCAGGTTCGGGAACCTTGTTTGTATACCTAGTATGCGAACGGTTTTAACTGTTAATGTCCCACAACCTTGTTGGCATACTAGTATGCGAACAGTTCTACCGAGTTAGGTATGGGACTGCTATTTGCATACCCGTTTGCAAACGGATGGACAAGACCAAAGTCCGGAAGCTATAATTTGCGTACCTGTTTGCAAACTTAGTGGTTAAAGTTATAAAATCGGTTAAGTATGTTTTTCATACTCTTAATAAAATACATTTACGAATTAAGGAATGCAATCTTTGCAATCCGTGGATTAATGTTCATGAATTGATTCTTACAAATCAATCCGATTTTGATTCAATTGGTTCATATATATTTGTATGAAATAGTGAACAATTGAATAACTCTATGTGGAACACAATTAGATTCATTTGATTATCTTTCATGATTGATTGATCATCATAGTTGATATAGAAGTGTTAGATGAATGTAGCTAAAAAAAGAGTATTCATATGGCTAACTTCGGTTAATTGTTATTGAGCCAAATCAATATACACGTTTAAGTACGGTTACCCATATCTAAATGAAGGTATATCTCATTTGTGTATAACAAGCTAAGACCATCTAACAGTGGATAGATATTGCTTTGGTTTTAAGCAGACTTAGCTTGAATCTTAAATAAGGTTTTCATCTAACGGTGAATATTGAATGCTTTGTTACTAAGTTATCTTAGCTTTGATTGAAAGCAAACCCTGATTTGAAAGACTATATAAGGGAGAACTCTAGCAACTGGAAAACCTAATCCCGACACTTTCATGTGTCCTAGTTGTGATTAGTGTCGATTCTCCTTTAACCTAGGTTTTTCCAAAACCATTATAGGTTAACGACTTGAAGACTTCATTTGGGATTCGTGAAGAAAAACCCGACTATTTTCTTTGAAGTTGTGTATTCTGATCTTACTTATTCTATCGTATTGAGTATTATCTTCTCTAAGATTTGCTCGAGATTTATCTCTGATAGATAAGATTTAAAAAGTAATCACAAAGCTCTTCCTCTCATTCTTTGTGATTCCACAATAACTTCTTCTATTACCATATAGTTAAGTTATTGTGAGGTGATAGATAGTTCTAGGCTGCTCTTCGGGAGTATAAGACCGGATTATCATTTGGTTCCTGTTCACCTTGATTTATCAAAAGACGGAACAAAAACTGCATAGGTACTTCTGTGGGAGACAAATTTACCTATCAGAATAGACTTATCTGTAGGAGACATATTTGTTTATAAGTCTTCGACTTTGGATCGTAGCAACTCTTAGTTGTGGGTGAGATCAGCTAAGGGAATCAAGTGC
Organism: Papaver somniferum; assembly: GCF_003573695.1. Lineage (NCBI taxonomy): Eukaryota > Viridiplantae > Streptophyta > Magnoliopsida > Ranunculales > Papaveraceae > Papaver > Papaver somniferum. The sequence goes on from NC_039364.1 coordinate 106,822,398, forward strand.
GAAGAATTCGGCGTGGTTTTAGAGGCGTAAGGAACGCGACTGAACCTTAATCGGTGTGAGACTTGGTTGGGGCTCAACTATATTCCAGTCCGAAGTTAACTTGTAATAGGCTAGTGTCTGTAGCGGCTTAATACAGTGTGGTGTTCAAATCTGGACTAGATCCCGGGGTTTTTCTGCATTTGCGTTTTTCTCGTTAACAAAACTTCTGGTGTCTGTGTTATTTATTTTTCGCATTATATTTGTTTATATAATTGAAATATCACAAGTTGTGCGTTGTTCAATTAATTGGTAAATCCGACCTTGATTGTTGGATAGGAATTGATTGACAATTGGGCATTGGTCTTTGGTACCGTCAATCGGGCTCACAGATTTCTATCTGTTCGATTACAGATTGTATTGAGAAATTGAGATACAACTCTTTGATATATTTCTTGATTGAGATAGCTTTTAGGTTGGTGTTCTCGGAATTACATTGGAGTTATTCCATACATATTGTCGAACGAATTATAGGGTGTGGTTTTTATAATCCTCTTTTTCAATTGGTATCAGAGCAGTCAAACACGTTAAAGACCTCGTAAGTCTGTGTTTGTAGCAATCTGACTCTATGGACAGAAGTGTTATCTCTGACAAACGCATCACCAGAAATAAAAGTTATGTTTCTATGAAATCTATTGAAGATAAAGTCTTATCGATCTCAGATATAGATGAACATTCTGTTCCCACGAAACATACAAGTATTGATAAGTGTTACCCTGATTATCTCATTGATGAGTCTGACTCTGAAGTAGAAAGGAAAGAAGCCCAAGAGAGTGCAGCGATTCTTAAATTTGTTAGAATCCAGGAAGTTGAAATCAATATGCTGAAACACAAAGTCAATATGTTTATTGGTATGGTAAAGGATCGTGATTCCCAATTAAGGATTCTTCGTGAGGAAAATGTCGTAGTTTGTTCATCTCGAACCTTACTCGAGGCTAAATTCAAGGAAGATGCCTTGGAAATCGAACATCTGTTGAGTAATCTCTATATTCAATGTAAAGGATGTTCTGTGGAGTCCACTATACCAATTGCTTCTGACTCAACTGGTGATGTTAGAAAACGTGACTACATGTAATCATGTTTCTTTGACGAAACCAGTTTCAGAAGCTAAATTGAAAACCCTTCCTATTGCTAAAGATGTGCTTGTAACTTCCACTAATCAAGGAATCATCACATCTCACAGAAGGAAGAAATATTCCAATGATGTTGTTAATCCTACTCATTCTAATCACTCCCATGATTAGAAAGTATATATCTTTTGTGATTCAAAAGGACGTGTTCAACGAAAGTGCAAATTGAGGTTGAATGACGACTATTTTGGTCGACTTCAACACACCTTAGATTTAATACTCAAAGGTGTAACTGACATTCGGAAGTCTAAACCAATTGGTTTTAGTACTCACCCTATGAATCCTTCCAGGAAAGTCAGTTCAATCTGCTCGTCTAACGTTCGAACTTGTAATAGTAGCGTTAACACAAATCGGTCAAGGAGATTTCAGAAAGGTCCTTCTCAAACTAAGGTGGGGGCTGATGTTCAAGATGTGAGAAAGGTATGTTAGAGCACTGCTCGGATAATCTCGCAAGCTTTGTTATCTCAATCTTGTTTGTCAAGTTTAGTCGTCAAAACTATAAGTCTTTATTTCTAGTCTACTTATAGCTATGTCTCGGATTAGGATAAAATGTGTAGTTGAGCTTTAGACTTCACGGCGGTCATCGATTGAAAACGAATAACTACTAAGGAGAGCTTGTGGAACTTTATCAACAAAAGGTATTTGGAGACTTGAACTCATCTATCACTCAGAAGTCTATTTCTATTCTATCTCCTATTGAGACAAAAGTCGTATAGCTATATAGACTTTACATTATACACATTTGATATCTCAAGCTGAGTTTATCTCGCTTACATATTTCTCGAAATATGTTGGTCAGCTTTCGCTTTAACCAAGTTCATCTTTTATTCTTGACGAAAGTCAAAAGATGATCATGTGAAAATCGCCTGACAACATCTTACATGATTTGTGTGAGATAGTCCTTTGATGTAGACTCAAAATGTTTCTTATTGATCTATTGATCACTTGAAAATTGCTTTGAAGCTAATAGTTTGTGTAAGACAGCTATTCCCGTCTTCGAAGAATGTTTCAATGAGTAAAATGGAGTTTAAAACAATTAACCACTGACTGGATATAACACAATATGCTTACTTGTATGCTAACTGTTGCAAGTTACTCCAAGCCCGGGAACCATTTTATGCATACCCGTATGCGTACTGGTTTAACAGTTGAAGTCCGAAAACTTAGTATGCATCCCCGTATGCGTACTGGCTTAACAATCCAAGTATGGGAATTTAGTATGCGTACCCGTTTGCATACTGGCGGACAGACCAAGTCCGGAACTCTAAGTATGCGTACCCGTTTGCATACTTGAGTGGGTTAAGTTCTAAAATTGGTTTATTCGTGAACAAATACATTTATATAATAAGGAATGCAATCTTTTGCAAACCGTGGAATGTTCATGAATTGATTCGAGTGAATCAAAATTGTCTTGTATACTTCTATGAGAATATAAACAATTGAACAACTCTATAACTAGTTTCATTTGAGTCATTTGAACTAGTTGTGATAAAAATGAACAAGGTTGATATGAAAGTGTTCATATGGCTAACTTCGGTTAACTAATGTTGATCCAACCAAGTGTACACGATGGCACATTTCATTTGTGTGTAACAAGCTAAGTTCAATCTAACGATTGAAAGATATTAGCTTGAATCTAATCAGTTTTTCATTCTAACGGTGAATATTGAATGCTTTGTTGCCAAGGTAACATTGATTGCAAACCCTGATTTGAAGACTATATAAGGGAAAACTCTAGCAACTGGGAAACCTAATCCCCACACCTCATGTGTGATACTAGTTGCGACTAGGGTCGATTCTACTTTAACCTAGGTTTTCTAAAACCATTATAGGTTAACGACTTAAAGACTTCATTGGGATTCTGAAGCCAGATCCAACTATTTTCTCTGTAGTTGCTTGTTCTGATCTTACTTTGTTCTACCGTATGATTCGTATTGAGTACTATCTTCTCTAATATTTGCTCGAGATTCAGTCTCCGATAGGTAAGATAAAAAGTAGTCACAAACATCTTCGTTTCATCGTTTGTGATTCCACAATATCTTGTTCCGCTACCATACAGTTAAGATCATTGTGAGGTGATTGATATTACTAGGCTGTTCTTCGGTAATATAAGTCCGGTGTATCAATTGGTTCCTGTTCACCTTGATTTATCAAAAGACGGAACAAAAACTCGTAGGTATTTCTGTCGGAGACAGATTTATCTATTCAGTAGACTTTTATGTGTGAGACAGATTTGTTTATCAAGTCTTCGACTTTGGGTCGTAGTAACTCTTGCAATGTTTTATATTTATTTATTTAAATTCTAAATTATTTGAAAGATTATTTTGCAGTATTAATCTTTGTTGGTTTTATATATTGCAAAAATATTTTATGGGATATGTGTGTTTACGTCCGTGAACTATGGTTATCTCATATATGTCAAAAGTTAAGTCTATTATGTCTTTATGAAAATATTGATAAAAGATAGAAAAAACTTTTGAATATTTCGCAGTATTGATCTTTCCCTGATCCACTTTTGTGTGAAAGTACTGTATGGCTCCATAAGTTTTCTTATGTTGAGCAATCCCGATTAAATTAATCAATAAGGTCTTTTGTGGTTAATTTATTCGAGTTTTCTGGATACAAACTCATGTTTCATGTAATTTGTTAATATCCAAAGTAATCCTTCTTTTCTTGTAAAAGTAAGGTCGCTCTTGTTGTTCTTTCGGGAATGATATTTTATGGGGTAGAGTTCTTGTATCTTTATAAACTCCATAAATACACTAAGTTTCGACTATGTGAAATCATCGAAACAAAGTTGATATGTTCTCTTTTAGTCATGAATTATCTCTTTGAGAATTTCATTATGATCCCATAATTTTCGTACCTTTGTCAATTTATATTGGAAAAAAGGGGGAGAATTATTTGGTAGTTCACACTACATACATATGGTTTACGGATCATTATGTAAGGGGGAGTGGTTTTCATTGTGAGATATAAGTATTGACTAAGGGGGAGTGATACATATCACCGTAGTATTATTGTCAAAGTTGTGATACAATTGGACTTTGATGCTGTGTAATAATACTGTGACACTGTATAACAATGATTGAGAACAAATGTTTTTCATATGTTTTCTTATTGTTATAGCACCGATCTTCAACAACAATGATGCTGACTTGAACACGTTCAGAATCACTGGAGTACTTGGAGTGCCGAAGAATTCAAGGAATGTTGAAAAACCAAAGAAATCAAGCATGATGGATGAGAAGCCACAAAGTTTATTTATTTTGTATCCATATGTATTGATAGTTTTGTCACTAAAATTGACAAAGGGGGAGATTGTTAGAGCACTGCTCGGGCGAACTCGCAAGCGTTGTTATCTCAAGCTTGTTTGTCAAATTTAGTTGATCAAAACTATAGTCTTGATTTCTAGGATAAAATGTGTAGTTGAGCTTTAGACTTCACGGCGTTCATCGATTGAAGACGAAGATCTATTGGGAGAGCTTGGAGGAACTTCATCAACAAAAGATATGTGGAGACTAAAACTTATCTATCACTCAGAAAGGTATTCTATTTTATCTGTTAATGAGACTAATTCGTATAGCTATATCGACTTTTATATTATACACATTTGATATTTCGAGCTGAGTTTAACTCGGTTATATATTACTCGAAATAGGCGTTGGAAGCTTTTTGCTTTAGCTACGTTCATTATATTTTTGACGAGTTTAGTTGGAAATAATTTATTGGTTGGAAACTAAATAATAAGTCAAAAGATGATCATGTGGAAATTTCCTTGAAACATCTTATATGATTTATGTGAGACAATCATTTGATGTCGACTCGGAAAGTTTCGTATTGATCATTCGATCACTTGAAAATTACTTATAAGCTAATAGTTTGTGTGAAAAATCTATTGTCGTCTTCGTTTCAATGATTGAAATGGGAGTTTAGAAAAAAAAAACCTTTGTCTAGATACAACACAATATGCGTACCTAGTATGCAAACTGTTTTAACTATCAAATTCCAGGAACCTTGTTTGCATATTAGTATACGAACGGTTTAACCTGGGTTAGGTTCGGGACTGTTGTTTGCATACCCGTTTGCAAATGGCTGGACAAGACCAAAGTTCGGAAGCTACAGTTTGCGTACCTGTTTGCAAACTTAGTGGTTAAAGTTCTAAAATCGGTTAAGTATGTTTTTCATGCTCTTAATAAAATATGTTTATGAATTAAGGAATGCAATCTTTACAAACCGTGTCTTAATGTTCATGAATTGATTCTTACAAATCAATCCGGTTTTGATTCAATTGGTTCATATATATTTCTGTGAAATAGTGAACAATTTAACAACTCTACCTATGTGGAACACAATTGGATTCATTTGATTATCTTTCATGATTGATTGATCATCATAGTTGATCTCAAAGTATTAGATGAATGTGGTTAAGACAAAAGTGTTCATATGGCTAACTTAGGTTAACTGTTATTGATCCAACTCAATATATACGTTTAGGTACGGTAACCCATATCTAAATGAAGGTATATCTCATTTATGTGTAACAAGCTAAGACCATCTAACGGTGGAGATATATTTCTTTGGTTTTAAGCAGACTTAGCTTGAATCTTAAATCAGGTTTTCATCTAACGGTTAATATTGAATGCTTCGTTACTAAGCTATCTTAGTTTTGATTGAAAGCAAACCCTGATTTGAAAGACTATATAAGGGAGAACTCTAGCAACTGAAAAACCTAATCATGGCACTTTCCTGTGTCCTAGTTGTGACTAGAGTCGATTCTCCTTCAACCTAGGTTTTTCCAAAACCATTATAGGTTAACGACTTGAAGACTTCATTTGGTATTCGTGAAACCAGACCCAACTATTTTCTCTGTAGTTGCGTGTTCTGATCTTACTTGTTCTATCATATTGAGAACTATCTTCTCTAAGATTTGCTCGAGATTTATCTCCGATATGTAAGATATTAGAGCATGGCTCGGTTGAACCCACCAAGCTTTGGTATGTCAAGTTTGGTTGTCATATTTTAGTGAATCAAAACTCATTTTAAGAGTCGCTTGATTATGTACTAGAGTCAACTTCGTATAGGTTAGCTTGAAAGTATTAGGATATGAGATATTACAAGTATTGTGAAGACTTGAAGAAGTGAAGAAGTAAGAATCTACAACGACAACATCATCCTTCCACTTGAGGTTAGTGATATTTGACTTGAACTGTTTCATTCCCTAACGTATCTTTCAAGTCGTACATATTGAAAACGAAACTGCGAAGCATGAACACTCTAGATACACATAGTATTAAGGAATACAATATGATGTTTATTGCTTAACCATTAAACTTTGTATATAAGTGTTGATGGTGGATTTTAGTTCAAGGCTAAAACTGTAAAAGCTAAAATTATGCGTTGACATCCTGCAAAGGATAGAGCCACTGATAAGTGATGAATACTTCTTCACTTTACTAATTCATCCAGGTTGGAGCATGTAGCAACAATCCCATATACCCTGTGAATTTATAGCATTCTCAATCAATACACGATTAGCCTTGTATTTCCCGCTGAACTCTCATTATTGGTGCGGCATGACGACTGAGTGTTGCTCTCAGCAGAGAAACACGAATCTCCAAGCGTTAATAATGAAGCGTATATCAAATACCCGTACAGGCTGCCGCTCTCGGTGTGTTATACTAGCCCGATTGAGCATACATCTCTCGGTGTGTTATACTACCCCGATTGAGCATCTGGACTGTCCATATCAGTCTCAGAAACAATCACGACCATCCAACTTCACCAGCATGATAGGATGGCTTAGATCGAATCCATAACCCTCAAGCAGGTATTGGAATGTTCAACACCGGACCAATGCGGACCCCGCATGGTCGGCCTCCCCAAAAGGATAGCATGGCTTGCCAATTCTTCCAGCTAAAGCAGCGTGGACGAGAAACCCTAAATTAGGGTTTGCAGCACATTACATGTGTCGTAAATCAGTCTCAACCATCCATCTTTGCATGCATAGATGGAGGGTGTAGATGTAGATTCAAAGGGCCCAGAGCATGTCAACACAAACACCATGGGCCCGCCTACAAACATGACCGATCCGTCAGGACCAAACATGGATGGTCGTCCCAATTCATGCGCCCAAACAAGGCATGACGCACGGCTGGCAAAACCCTAATTACGGTTTTCGATCACGAGCGTCCATTTTCACCTGATCGAACGAAGGGTCTAGGAGTCGATTAAGCAGGTCCAGTGAGTATCAACACGATCACTGTGGGCCCACCTATCTCCACACCCGATCGGCCAAGGCATATCATGCCTGGTCGTCTCGATTCGCGCGCCCAAACTAAGCATGGTCACACCTCCCAATTGCAAACTAATCTCGACCACTCAACTTTGCCGGACAAATTGAGTGGCTCAGATCACGTTTCTATTGGGTATTAAGGTATGGACGTGTACACCAGCCCGCCGCATGTATACCATACTAATCGTCCAAGACCGACCAAGCTTGGTCGTCTCGAAACGCGCGCCAGAAGTTGGCATGACGCGCGGCTTTTGCAGCACCGGATTTCTGTCGCAAATTGATCTCAACCACTCAACTTCGACAGACAAATTGAGTGGCTTAGATCACACTTTCACGAGACAATGAGGTATGGGCGCCTACACCGGCATGCCGTCTACACGCATGCACGATCGGCCCGGCCAAAATTGCGTCCCAAGCTTGGTTTCGACCAAGCTGAAGAGTGATGCTTGCGCACCTCTTCATAAACCCTAATTCCACTAACGGTCGCAGATGAGTGTCTCAAAGATCATCTCGTCCGTTCAATTTCACCTGCTTGGTTATACAACCCTGGTCAGGAGTTAACTGGTCAATGAGGAGTTGTGGTGATTACCATCCGCCACTCTACCACACCAAGTGATCGGTCAAGTCAGGACTTACCTGTACAGCCCCAAACGATCACTTGAAGATGGATAGACACGCATCTATTTTAAGACGCTTAATCGTGACTTACTCCATTAAGCCTTAAAACAGCGATGCTTCATACATGCTGAATATATTCGATGCATTACATGCATAGAATTCACGTGATATTTTACAAGTATCAAATTCCAAATAACTTAGTTATTTAACCTAGCATTACATGCTACCTTCTGTGGGTCCCACGATCCACACACTCGAGACATCAATCATGTCACAAACTGGGGGATACATACTGGGGTATTGGTCTGGCGGTTTATAACGTACAGCGCACAACGCGCCATCACAAGAACGTGTCAGGAAGTCATGGACGGTTAGTGATGATGGGAGAAGTGGGAAAGACTGATCGTGTAACACTAACACCCGCAACTCCACTACTTCATCACTCCACTTTCTCCACTTCCCACGAGATACGTGAGTAAGGCTCAATGACTTGTATAAATAGGTTTTCCTCCCTATTTCGACAAGACAAGACACGAGCAGTTACGTATCCAGGACCCTTGAAGCAAATGGATGCGTCGCGAGTTCACAGAAGCAAGTGTTGATATAACTGTATTCAAACACCGGAATTGATAGCTTACGTTCTGCAAGCCAGTTCAGCTTTCTGATACAAGTCATACGTAGCCAACACCTTCACAATCTCAACACCTTCTTCGCTTCCCTCCCTAAGATCAACCCAATCTCCTTCATTTTGTGACCGAAGCAAGTCTGGAACGACCATTTCTTGGTTTATGCTAGAATTGTACAGATTGATTTCTCGAATCACAAAGCACTCCCGTGCAGAGCATTTGTTTAGGGTTTAGATTCATTCCTCATCCACACACCTAAAATTACCAAATTCAGCAGGAATAGTTTTCTCCCATAAATAATTGGCGACCACAGTGGGAGATTAATCTCTCGGTTGTGAAGTCAATTTCTTCAATACCAATTCAATTTTACTGATTTCGAAAATGTGGATCTTAGGTATGGATCAGCGACCAATCCTGACGGGACTAGCGTTGACAACACTCTCGGTGTAGATATCTCAGGTGTCACCGTGCAGCCAGTCAATACCATCAATGTATCTCGTGGAACTGATTCCTCTACTACCAGCACCAGCGGAGCAGGAGATGTTCCAGTAAGTGTAACACCTCCTATCACCAGAGACGGAGCAGCCGCAAATCCCGGCATCTCCTCAAGTGTAACGCCTCCGGCGGTCACCAGAGCAACAACTTCCACCACTTCATCAGAACGAGGAGCTGGAGGAGCAATAGGAGGACCATCTCCCAATACCGTCGCATGGAGAGGCAGGAAGTCCTTGCTAAGACTCAAACAGATATGGATGCAACTCAGAAAGATGTACTCACTTTTCTTAAAACATTAACTGATCGATTGCCACAAAAGCCGCGACGTCCCCTGGATCCAACAAGTAACACATTCAACGCACCCGGAGAAGGTACTTCAGCGGCGCGGACCTACATGGACCTGATCAAAGAAGCGACATCAGATATGAACGGTCCTGTCATGGAGATTCCTACACTGGGGACTGATACTCACAACGATCCTCCTCAAGTCAATAGTCTCACTATGAGCCAGAGGCCGGTGGATCAGGAAGCGGTTTCTCTAGTGGAAAGTTTATGCGAACTTTTACACCTCTCGAAGAATCAACGGGCGGAGACGTTTTTCTGCAATCAACCAGAAGAAGGTCACAACCGGGCCCTACACGTTACTGCACGCATCAAGGATTCAGATTTCAATAGGGTCCTCATCAACACGGGAGCGTCTTAGAATGTGATTACTCTCAAGACTCTCAGGACGGACAAGGTTCACTCAGGCAAGATCGTATGGCATCCTACCACAATGACAGACTTTGAAGGAAACCAGACCAGCACATACGGGATCGTCCCTTCAACGTATCACCAATGCCTGAAGACTATGCTGAATAAAGAAGTCATTCCTATTCCTACATCATTGTCTCCTTACGCACGAATATGCCAAGTGGAACTTTTCAAACCGAGGGAAGCTTCGCGGGAAGGATCAGACAAAGTCCGTTGCATCCCACTCCCCACGTGAGCGTCAATCGAAAGCTAGGCCCCATGATGCATCCTTGCTGACGAGGCATCTCAATTCTTCTCTCCGCCCAACAGAATGCTACAACAACGATGAGCCACAAGAAGAAGTACAGCTGCAAGATAGTACCAACTCCACAACTGATGAGCTCGACGGTGAGGAATCTCCTAGGCCTATCTCCATCAGCTCGACCTTGTGTAAGCATTCATACAATCTCCGATCCAAGCCGGTCAAACAATCTCCGAGGCAATTCAGGCGCGAGATCAGGTGTTGCATGGATTCCAGAGACTTGAACGAATGCTTCCCCAGTGACAATTTCCTCTACCTAACATCGACATGTTGGTAGATGCTACCAGCGAACACGGCATGTTCTCCTCCATGGATGGATGTAGCGGCTACAACCAGATAAGGATGTATGAGTATGGTGCAAGTAAGACATCTTTTTAAACCCTATTGGAAACTACGTAATGCCATTTGGTTTGAAAAGTGTCGGTGCGACGTATCAACGCGCTATGACGACAATCTTCCATGACATGATGCATAAGAAAATTCAAGACTACGTGGACGATATAGTAGTCAAATCCAAGACTCAAGCTATCCTCACAATGCCGCTGCTGCGAACCATTAAGGAGCTCCACAGCTTCATGGGCAAGGTGAATTCGACATTTTATACCTGGCTTAGCCCAGCTTGTTGCTTCATTCACTCCCTTGCTGAAGAGAGGAGAAAGTTTCTTCTGGACCGCACTATAACAGGAAGCGTTTCGGAAGGTTCAACGAATATTGTCATCTCCAAATCATCACAAAGGGTTCACCTATCATGTCAGTACGGACAAAGAGCGAGCCAGGGACATCTTCAGATCTACTGGAGCGTCCCGAATTCAGGACACTTGAAGGTCACGATCCAAATGTGACTGAACAATAAGTGGTGTAATTATGCATCAATATGACGGAACCTGTCTATCATGCTTTGTCGAAGAACCTGCGCTTTCAGACATCCTCTGAACTCCGTGAAACTGCTAAGCGCTTAGTTGCGACAGCACTTGCCCTGCTAGAAGAATAAGCCTGCCAGTAATGAAGAGCCTCATGATGTTCGCGGAAGCATACATCTCACCAACATGCAATACAACCTTCATCCTTCTGTAAGCAGTTTCACTAAAGCAGCAAGAGGAAAGCCACCGAGATACAACATCTTGGGCGTCCAAAATTGCCAACTTCAACTCTAGCACCACGTGCACGACTGCCGCAATAATGAAACAACGTCCAAGATATTCCATATCTGGATCGACGGTAACTACATCAATGAGAGAAACTTTCAGAATTTGTCTCCCGTGGAAAAAGTAGTTTTGTTACCAAAGGAGATTGCACCTGAGACTTAAGAGGGTGCCAAGTTCGTGCAAGTTGCCACCACGCCTCTCCCCGCCAGTCTCTTCTGATCACAGCTGCTTCCAAGAACTGTTGTTGCTCGTCGATTGATACCATCCAGAGCTTCACCATATCAACAACCATTACGTACAAAAGACCCATCGGGCATACAAGATGGAGCCACGTAGACCACGCTTGGGGATTGAGGCTCAGCATGAAATTCCTTCGCTGTCAGTCAAGAACTTCTTAAACACAAGAGAGATAGTCAATCAATAAGCATGTAATTCGCAAAGGGAAACAAAGCTGAAGAATAGGCCGCTTCAGCGCTCCCTCCACCAGAAGCTGCTTCAGCGCTCTCCGGTTCCTGCTCGCTCCATAAGCTTCTCTAACGCTCTCCAGGACCTGCTCGCTCCAGAAGATGCTTCAACGCTCTCAGCGGGACCCACACTACGTTCGAACATACAAGGTTCGCGTTTGGGCAAAGCAAGTATCCTGGGTCCCACGAGCAAAGGGAAGACTGATGTTGATTAGCAAGACCGGTGTTAGTCAGCAAGACGTCGCAGCAAGGCCGGTGTTGGTAGAAGTAGCAAAGCTGGTATACGGGGCAAGGCCGGTGTCGGTCGAGGCAGCGATGTCTGTCAGCAAGGTCGGAGTTCGTCAAATCAGCAAGGCCGGTGTTCGTCAAGGCAAGGCCGGTGTTGGTCAAGGAGCAAGTCTGGTGTTGGGTGAGGCAACAGGTTTGGTGTCTGGTCAAAGAAGGCACGCGACGGGTCCCTTGTTCGGGCAAATCAAGCAAGGATGGTATTGAGCCACGTCAGCAAACGGTGTTTCTCAAGTCTGCGAAGCTGGTATTGGTCGAGCTCGCAAGGCTAATATCCTGTCACGCAAGCAAAACTGATATCACGTCACGCAAGTAGGCTGGTATTGGGTCACGTCAGGCCGATATTGGTCAAGGCCAATCAAGGTCACAAGGATGGTATTGGGACACGTCAGCAAACAAGGCCAGTGTTGGTCGAATCCATGAAGCCGGAGTTGATCAAAGTCGTAAGTCTGGTATTCGAATGAAATAGGCGCAAACAGCAGGGCCGGTTTTCAGTCAAAGCACAGGGCCGACGTCTGAAGCATGTACACGGTGGACCCGTGTTTAATTGAAGCATGCATATCTGCCCATGTTCGAAGCAAGCATGCTTACATCGGGTCCCACATTCGACCAAAACAGGCACACAGTGGATCCACGTTTAACCGAAGCAGGCACAACAATCCCATGTTCGATCAAGCAGGCGCATGATGAGTCCCACGGTTGAGCGAAGTAGGCGGGCCCACATGCCTATCAAACAGGTGCAACAGGGTAACGTTTGGTCGAAGCATATACATGGTGGGGTCCACATCCATTCAGGGTTACATGCACAGTTTTCTATGGGAAGAGGAGCATACAAGTTCTATTCCCTTCTTAGCTCAAATACCTGAAGAAGGAAACCGGTCCCACCAAGGTCGTCGTCACACCTGGTATACTCCCACGAACGAAGCAGACGCAGCAGTCCGTCGATTAGGCACATCAAGCCCACGTTCGATCAAGCAGGCGCAATAGCCCCTCGACCGAAGCAGGCATAGCAAGGTCGATCCGGCAAGACCGACATTCGAATGGAGCAAGCACGGAGCAGGCTCTCGTCCGAAGCAGGCATAGCAAGGTCGATCGAAGCAGGCAAGACCGACACCATGCTAGGGGAACGCTCGCCTGGACGCCTCTTGAACGTGACATGCTCCAATGACAGGACGACCCGTCTCTCCTGGTAACACCTAACTTTGTCTCATAAGTTTTATCTTTAACTGTCACCATCTCATGCCTACCCCATAATAATGCAACCATTATGCGCTAGGCATGGGACTTAATGTTGATGGTGGATTTTAGTTCAGGGAAAAAATTATAAAAGCCAAAATTATGCGCTGACATCCTGCAAAGGATAGAGCAACTGATAAGTGATGAATACTTCTTCACTTTACTGATTCATCCAGGTTGGAGCATGTAGAAACAATCCCATATACCCTTTGAATTTATAGCATTCTCAATCAATACACAATTAGCCTTGTATTTCCCGCTGAACTCTCTTTATTGGTGCGGCATGACGACTGAGTATTGCTCTCAGCAGACCAACACGAATCTCCAAGCGTTAATAATGAAGCGTATACGAAATACCCGTACAGGCTGCCGCTCTCGGTGTGTTATACTAGCCCGATTGAGCATACATCTCTCGGTGTGTTATACTAGCCCAATTGAGCATCTGTACTGTCCATATCAGTCTCAGAAACAATCACGACCATCCAACTTCACCAGCATGATTGGATGGCTTAGATCGAATCCATAACCCTCAAGCAGGTATTGGAATGTTCAACACCGGACCAATGCGGACCCCACATGGTCGGCCTCCCCAAAGGGTAGCATGGATTTCCAATTCGTTCAGTCAAAGCAGCGTGGACGAGAAACCCTAAATTAGGGTTTGCAACACATTACATGTGTCGCAAATCAGTCTCCACCATCCATCTTCGCAGGCATAAATGGAGGGTGTAGATGTAGATTCAAAGGGCCCAGAGCATGTCAACACAAACACCATGAGACCGCATACATACATGACCGATCCGTCAGGACCAAACATGGATGGTCGTCCCAATTCATGCGCCCAAACAAGGCATGACGCACGGCTGGCAAAACCCTAATTAGGGTTTTCGATCACGAGCGTCCATTTTCACCTGATCGAACGAAGGGTCTAGGATTCGATTAAGCAGGTCTAGTGAGTATCAACACGATCACTGTGGGCCCACCTATCTCCACACCCGATCGGCCAAAGCATATCATGCCTGGTCGTCTCGATTCGCGCACCCAAATTAGGCATGGTCACACCTCCCAATTGCAAACTAATCTCGACCACTCAACTTTGCCGGACAAATTGAGTGGCTCAGATCACGTTTCTATTGGGTATTAAGGTATGGACGTGTACACCAGCCCGCCGCCTGTATACCATACTAATCGTCCAAGACCGACCAAGCTTGGTCGTCTCGAAACGCGCACCCGAAATTGGCATGACGCGCGGCTTTTGCAGCACCGGATTTCTGTCGCAAATTGATCTCAACCACTCAACTTCGCCGGACAAATTGAGTGGCTTAGATCACACTTTCACGAGACAATGAGGTATGGGCGCGTACACCGGCATGCCGTCTACACACATGCATGATCGGCCCGGCCAAAATTGCGTCCCAAGCTTGGTTTCGACCAAGCTGAAGAGTGATGCTTGCGCACCTCTTCATAAACCCTAATTCCACTAACGGTCGCAGATGAGTGTCTCAAAGATCATCTCGTCCGTTCAATTTCACCTGCTTGGTTATACAACCCTGGTCAGGAGTTAACTGGTCAATGAGGAGTTGTGGTGATTACCATCCGCCACTCTACCACACCAAGTGATCGGTCAAGTCAGGACTTACCTGTACAGCCCCAAACGATCACTTGAAGATGAATAGACACGCATCTATTTTAAGAAGCTTAATCGTGACTTACTCCATTAAGCCTTAAAACAGCGATGCTTCATACATGCTGAATATATTCGATGCATTACATGCATAGAATTCACGTGATATTTTACAAGTATCAAATTCCAAATAACTTAGTTATTTAACCTAGCATTACATGCTACCTTCTGCGGGTCCCACGATCCACACACTCGAGACATCAATCATGTCACAAACTGGGGGATACATACTAGGGTATTGCTATGGCGGTTTATAGCGTACAGCGCACAACGCGCCATCACAAGAACGTGTCAGGAAGTCATGGACGGTTAGTGATGATGGAAGAAGTGGGCAAGACTGATCGTGTAACACTAACACCCGCAACTCCACTACTACATCACTCAACTTTTTCCACTTCCCACGAGATACGTGAGTAAGGCTCAATGACTTGTATAAATAGGTTCTCCTCCCTATTTCGACAAGACAAGACAACAGAAGCAAGTGTTGATACAACCGTATTCAAACACCGGAATTGATAGCTCACATTCTTCAAGCCAGATCAGCTTTCTGATACAAGTCATACATAGCCAACACCTTCACAATCTCAACACCTTCTTCGCCTCCCTCCCTAAGATCAACCCCATCTCCTTCACTTTGTGACCGAAGCAAGTCTGGAACGACCATTTCTTGGTTTAGGCCAGAATTGTACAGATTGATTTCTCGAATCACAAAGCACTCCCGTGTAGTGCATTTGTATAGGGTTTAGATTCATTCCTCATCCACACACCCCAAATTACCAAATTCAGCAGGAATAGTTTTCACCCATAAACAATAAGACATCGACATAATCAGTTGAATGCTATTGTGATTATGTATGGGTATAATGTGAGGATTTCATCTTAGGAAACAATGTTTTACATTTGTTTTAAGGAAGTAAATTCATGAATTTGTTTTGTGAATCGAAAAGGAAATCATCGGGCGTTATTGGTATTGTTATTCATTGCATGTCTTGTGAACAACCAATATGTGTGATTTAGTATAACCGCTCATGACTTGTTTATGTTCTTGGTAAAACTATTCAGAAAGGCCTGACTTATGTATTGGTATGACTTTTATTAGTGAAACCGATCTTAAGTAATCACCTGAGATGGTATGATCGAGTTTGTGATTTTGCGTATGACCGACTCTGGGTAATGGGAACCTATCCTAGTAAGAGGTGCAACACATCACAAAGGAGAATCGATCCTTGTATGATGTGCATCAAGTTTGTAGCAGAAAGGGGAACCGATCTTATGAACATGTGCAACACGTTTTTAGGCAGAGGGTAACCGATCCTATGGACATGTGCAACACATACAAGTTAGATACCATAAATATGTGGGAACCGATCCTATGGACATGTGCAACAAGGGGGAACCGATCCTTTGAACATGTGCAATCGGCCACTAAAAGTCTCAATCAAATCCGAGCACGTTTTGTGTTTTTAACACAAAAAGTTATCCAAAAATATCTTTTCGAATTTTCTATTATTCTAGAAATATTAGAGATACCGAAAATATATTTGGTTAATGTGGAAAGATGTCGACATAATTTGAACATGTGCAGTAATATTTATCTTTTATTGTTCAAAGTTATTCCTTAATAGCTACAGGAAAGAAAATCCCAGGATCGAAATATAAATAAGTTAAGAATCTTTTAATTAAGGTTGTTAATTTTATTTTAGGAAAATGAGAATTAGTAATGTGCATTTACTAGTTGAGATTTTCCGAAGAGATTCGGTCATTATTTTGGACAGAGCATTTCCAGGAATTATGAAAACCGAATTTGGAATATATTGAATATCTTTGAGAATATTTTCGGTTTTGGAAATTCCTTGGTGTCCAAACTTCCTTGTCTATAAATACTTGAAGTTTTCATTTCTAGCAAACTAATCCTTCGTGACAGCAAACTTCCTCGGTTGTGTTGTTACTGGTGTAGCCGCCTATTCGGAGAGGCGAGTAACCTAATTAGGCGAAATCTCTTACGGCCGCTTAGTTTAAAGTCTTCTTTGGGATTGAGAATCTCTACGAGTACCGTTGGTGGGAAACTAGATAATTGCGGTTTATCTTGTGTTTTCGATTGATTTGATTGACTAACGGTGGTTGAACTTTAATTGCACTAGTTTTTTTATGCTTGAGAATCTTCTCTTCTTATATAAGATTCACTCAAACTAGATCGAAGTTTCGACAGGGATCTTTAGACTATTGTTAATGCTAAAGACGATCTTGTGATATTCCATTGTTAACAGACTTCGTCATGTGCGTGATTGATCACAAGAGATTCAAGTTGTTGAGTGCAGGTGTTTATTAAAGATCTAAAAAGATTTGAAGACAAAGAAGATATTGAAGATTTCTTATTTGGGGTTCATAATCTTTTGTGTGCACAATATTTGTTTCGGTATAATAGGATCCAACTGTAATCGGTTTATCCTTGTGGTAGATTGGATTGATTAGTTGTGTAGATCGGCATCAACACAATTCTTTGTGATTAAAAGTATTGATTGCAAAATCTTAACAATTACCTTTGGTGATTGAACATAAGATAGATCTAAGAACCTGACGAAGGAGTTTATGTTAAGATATACAGAAGAGCCTTTGTCCGACTCACATCACTTGGTTGAACAGAGTTGATACCAAACAGATTTGTTGTTCCTTTACTGTTTCGAATACGAACCAAAGGAATTGTTCCAAGTACGTGACTTATTCATAAGTTGGAGGCGTGGGAATACATATGGAACTAGGTGAACTATAGGTTTAGTTACTTGGTCTCAACTATACGAAGTTAGGTTTAATTTTGTGTAGCGTCTTAATCCTGAGAGTACTCAATTCTGGACAAGGTTCCGGGGTTTTTTTGCATTTGCGGTTTCCTCGTTAACAAAATCTTGCTGTGTCATTTACTTTATATTTCCGCATTATAATTGTTTTATTATAATTAAAGTAAATTACATAAACGTTAATTCTTATTTACTTGATAAGAAATCCTATTGTGTTTGGTTAAATCCGAACCTTTTTATCAAGTAAACATACTTCGTTGTTGTATTGTCTCGATATCGTATCCATAGAAGATCACACGAAGTGTGAACCGATTAGTTGCATTTTCTCGACTCAGTCCATAGACAATCACTTTCGGAGAAAGGACTTATAGGCAGGAAAAGTTTTAGCTTGAGGTATATTTGGGTACCCTTGACTTTTCAATTGGTATCAGAGCAGGCAAACACGAAAAGATCTAACAATATGTGTTTGATGCGATCCAACCTATAAGACATGGGTCAAAGTAAATTTAAACGAGAGAGAAAACTAAAGAAAGACTCAGTTAACGTATCGCAAGACGTTAAAAGTTTTGATTTTAAGAAATATTTAAAAGGGGCTTCTTCGTCAAGTTCTACTTGCTCTTCGGAGAATAATTCTGAATGTTCTCAAGACGAAATTGTCTTGTATGTGTAATCAATGATTTAGACTCTGAAAGAACTCTTCTTGATGACGAGAAAAACATTGATTCATCAGATATAGAAACATTTCATTAAAATGAAATAAGCGAAAAATTTCTCTCATGTTCAACTGAACTAATTCTTGCATTAGAAAGAGAAAAGAAGCATCTAAACGATATAAATTGTCTGCAAGCTATGATTGATCAACTTGTCATTGGTCTTGAATCCTCAAAGTCTGAATTTGTTTCTATAAAAAGAGAAGCTTCATTAGAGATTCATTCTCTGAAAAAAAAAAGGCTTAACAATTGCCTTGAGGAAGCAAAGAAAACTTATTCTAAGTGTATACAGAATCTTGAGGAAAAAGCAAGTGCTAGTCTTTCTCGAGCGGAACGTTTAGAGAAAGATCGCGATGCTACTCTTGAAAAAGTACATTTGTTGGAAGAGAAACTTGCTGATTATGATGCAAGGATTAACTCTTAACAAATGAATTTTGACGACAAAGAAGGTAAATATCTCTCCCGAGAAAAACACCTTGAGGCTGATCTAGCTAGGGCTCTTGATAAAATCAAGATGTTGGAAGAAGAAAATTTAGACCTTAAAAAGTTCAGTGCTAGCTCAAACAATTTAACCTCAATGTTAGAAGCAAGTAAAAATCATCGTGATACACGAGGATTGGGCTATAAGGGAATAGATGCTTCAAATATTAGCAAAGAGGTAAAATTTGTTAAAGCTAAAAATTCTTCTAAACCAGAGGCTTCTACTGATGCAAAAAATGCTCGTATTTCGTGTAAAGAAGTAAAACCAGCCAGGCCTAAAAATCATGTTCAATCATTCTCTTTATTAGAGCATTGCTCGGTTGAACCCACCAAGCGTTGGTATGTCAAGTTTGATTGTCATATTTTAGTGAATCAAAACTCATGTTAAGAGTCGCTTGATTATGTACTAGAGTCAACTTCATATAGGTTAGCTTGAAAGTATTAGGATATGAGACATTACAAGTATTGCGAAGTCTTGAAGATGTGAAGAAGCAAGGAGCTACAACGACAAAAATCATCCTTCCACTTGAGGTTAGTGATATTTGACTTGAACTGTTTCATTCCCTAACGTATCTTTCAAGTCGTGCATATTGAAAACAAAACTGCGAAGCATATTTGAACTCTAGATAGACATAATATTAAGGAATACAATACGAGGTTTGTTGCTTAACCATTAAAATTTGTAGATAAGACATCGACATAATCATTTGAATGCTATTGTGATTATGTATGGGTATGAGGTGAGGATTTCATCATAGGGAACAATGTTTTACATGTGTTCTAAGGAATTAAGTTCATAAACTTGTTTGTGAACTGAAAAGGAAATTTCCAGGCGTTACTGGTTTTGTTATTCATTGCATATCTTATGAACAACCAATATGTGTGATTGAGTATAACCGTTCACGACTTGTTGTGTTCTTGGTAGAACTATTCACAAAGGCCTGACTTATGTATTGGTATGACTTTTATTAGTGAAACCGATCTTAAGTAATCACCTGAGATGGTATGATCGGGTTTGTGATTTTATGTCTGACCAATTATGGGAAAGGGGAACCGATCCTAGTAAGAGGTGCAGTACATCACAAAGGGGAACCGATCCTTGTATGAGGTGCAACAAGGTTTATAGCAGAAAGGGGAACCGATCCTATGAACATGTGCAACACGTTTTTAGGCAAAGGGGAACCGATCCTATGGACATGTGCAACACATATAAGTTAGATACCATATATATATGGGGAAACGATCCTAGTACCTAGTCAACCGAATTTTGGAAAGCTAGTGTGACTATGCACAGTACTCACATGGAAGGTAGAACAGAAACTTGTTTTGGCAAAACCGATAAACCCATGATTGTGATTGAATGTTATTTGATCAATCGCATAGTTCTTGAAAGTCAGATGAACCAATTCTAAACTTGTTTGGAAGTGTGGCAAATCGGTTTCAAGGTTGTAAGTGTGAAAGAGAACTTACAAAGTTAAGATGTCGACATACTTTGAACACGTGCTATGAATGTTTATTTCTTTAATTGTTCAAAGTAATTCATTAATAGCTAAGGGAAGAGAATCCCAGGATCGAAACATAAATAAGTTAAGAATCTTTTAATTAAGGTATTTAACTTCATTTTGTAGGGAAATAAGAATTAGTAATGTGCATTTACTAATTAGAGATTTTCCGAGAGATTTCGATCATTATTTTTGGACAAAGCATTTCCAGGAATTATGAAAACTGAATTTTTGCTTTAATGAATATCTTGAGAATATTTTCGGTTTTGGAAATTCCTTGGTGTCCAAACTTCCTTGTCTATAAATGCTTGAAGTTTGCCTTTCTAGCAAACTAATCCTTTGTAACAACAAGCTTCCTCTTTGTTGTGTTGTTACTGGTGTATCCGCCTATTCGGAGAGGAGAGTAACCTAATTAGGCGAAATCTCTTACAGACGCTCAGTTTAAAGTCTTCTTTGGGATTGAGAAGCTCTAGCGTGTACCGTTGGTGGGAAACTAGATAATTGCGGTTTATCTTTTGTTTTCATTGATTTGATTGACTAACGGTGGTTGAACTTTAATTGCACCTAGTTTGTTTATGCTTGAGAATCTTCTCTTCTGATATAAGATTCACTCAAACTAGTTCAGAGTTTCGACAAGGATCTTTAGACTGTTGTTAGTTCTAAAGACGATCTTGTGATAATCCATTGTTAACAGACTCCAATCTGTGCGTGATTGATCACAAGAGATTCAAGTGATTGTGTGCAGGTTATTAGTGAATATCTAAGAAGATTTGAAGACGAAGATGATATTTAAGATTTCTAGATTTGTGGATTCATAATCTTTGGTGTGCACAATACTTGTTTCGGTAAAAGAGGATCCAATTAATAATCGATTTATCTTTGTGATAGAGTGGATTGATTAATTGAGTAGATCGGCATCAACACAATTCTTTGGATTAATAGTGTTGTTGGATTAATCTTAAACGATTACTTCGGTAATTGAACATAAGATAGATCTAAGAACATGACGAAGGAGTTTATGTTAAGATAAACAGAAGAGCCTTTGTCCGACTCATATCACTTGGTTGAATAGACTTGATACCAAACAGATTTGTTGTTCCTTTACTGTTTGGAATACGAACCAAAGGAATTGTTCCAAGTACGTGACTAAGGTAGGAGGCGTAGGAATATAGACGGAACTAGGTGAACTACAGGTTTAGTTGCTTGGTCTCAACTATACGAAGTTAGGTGTAATTTTGTGCAGCGGCTTAATCCTGAGAGTATTCAATTTTGGACAAGGTCCCGGGGTTTTTCTGCATTTGCGGTTTCCTCGTTAACAAAATCTTGCTGTGTCATTTACATTATATTTCCGCATTATAATTGTTTTATTATAATTAAAGTGAATTACACAAACGTTAATTCCTATTTACTTGATAAGTGAATCCTATTGTGTTTGGTTAAGTCCTAACCTTTTTGTCAAGTAACATACTTCGTTACTGTATTGTCTCGATCTCGTATCCATAGACGATCACACGGAATGTGAACCGATTAGTTGTGTTGTCTCGACTCAGTCCATAGACAATCACTTTCGGAGAAAGGACTTATAGGTAGGAAAAGTTTTAGCTTGAGTTATATTTGGGTACCCTCGCCTTTTCACTCTTCAAGTACGACAATCAAAGAGAGCAGTTTTTCTAATGTGAAGGAAGCAACAAAGTTGAACAAAGATAAGAAGAAGAGGAGGAAGAAAAATCGTCGAGCTCCAATGCAAGAGGATCCACAAAAAGGTAACACTAAAACTCACACTTCGTATGTTACTAAGCATTGTAGTTATTGTGGTAATAAAGGACATGTGGAATGGGAATGCAATATTCGTAAGTTAAAAGACACACTTTCTTTTCTATCAAACGAATTGGCTAAGATTGCTCCCCAAAGGAACTCAGATCGATATTGTCCTAAGTTTAGGAAAAAAGAATTATTATAATGATAGTTCAAATTTTGCATATCACTCGACAAGGTCATTTCATAAAAGACCCTATTATATAAAGAGGGATGACTTTTCAAATGCAAAAACAAGATCTGATGTTCCAAATTGGAGAAAGGGTGTTCCGCAAAATATTCAAAAGGACAATAATCCTAATGGTATGAAGGAGAAAGTTGCTCCTGCGAAACCCAACATTAAATGGGTCCCGAAGTCCTCCATAGCCAAGAAGGGACCAAAAGTTATTCACAAGAATAACTCTCAGCTGTTAATTGTTGGTGACATAATTACAAGAGTTTTCTTGAAAGACTAAAGAGGGACATCATGTCTGAATTCTCTTGTACTCGTGGATGTTGTGATAATGACACTCTTCATCAAAAGTCAAATAAGAAAAACAAGAGATGTAACAAGAGAAAACAAACCAAGCAAGAGATCAAAACTGATGATTTGGTCTTAGTCACTCGTGACGAACAAGACAAGGATCAACTCAACACAACCTAGTTGTGTTGGAATGTGCATGCTCACCTTTGTGCTCAATCTTATGAAGGGTGAGAAAGCATGTAAAACTGAGCACATGATCTCTCGGTTATTATATGACTAATTAACATCTTTAGGGAGATTTATTTTCTTCTATGCTCATACCTTCTCTATCTATTTTTGAGATTTTGATAGAAATAGTAATTTTGAGTTGATGATGTTGATATCTACTGATCATATATGTGTAGCTCTTGCTTTTGTGTTCAAAACGAGCCAAAAATCACTGAATTCGGACTTAGTATGCAAAAGTTATGTCTAAAATTGTTTTGTGTATGAATTCATGTGTTATAACCAATTCTAAACTTGTTTGGAAGTGTGGTATGACTGATTCCTAGAAGCAAATTCATATGAATGAATGTTTATATTCTTTCTTTGAATATTCAGTTTATGGGATGTTTGATTTCGGTTCTATGACCTTAATATTCGATCCTATAATGTTGTGAACCCTTATGGTTTGGGTGACTTTTTGATTTAGCAGGATTAGTTCTAGCCTATGATGATAGGCTTTATCAAAGGATCATGAGGGGTTCTGGTAGAAACAATATGAGAAAAAGTCGCAATATGTTGAATCGGTTGGTTTAGCATAAAAGCATATGTGTTTCGACGGTTTTCAACTTTTGCCTGCAATTGTTAAAACCGATTTTCAACCTTTCTCTGGTAAAGGCTGGTTGTTGTTGGGCCGACCGAGCGAAGCGAGGGAGGACCTTTATATGGCCACTTTTTTGTAAATCCTAAGTCATCATCAATTAAAAAAAAGATTGGATTTGGTGTCCCAAACTTTTTTCAATCAACAATGAAAGGACTAAAGAGCCCCTCCATGTTTTCATTTCTCACTAAAACTAGCGTAAATAGAACACAAAATAAGGGTAATCGAGTAAATTTCGTGGGCAGAAAAAATGACATGGAGGTTGGAAATGTTTTAATTGTTGAGGGGCAGTTTAGTAAAACCAAGTTAAACTGACCTAAAGGTTGCAGGATCGAATCCCGACCACCTCCTCTTTTTTTTCCCTTCTTCTTTATTCTTCATCCATGGAACCGATGAAGGAGATCGAGATGAAGAAATAAACTGTGTCGAAATTGAAGAATCAGAGTATGGGTTTCGAAATCATGAATCCTTATCTAAATTTCCCGTTCTAGCTCAGAGAAAGAAAGGTGTTGGTTATGAACGCTTTGGGTGTTCTTGTTTTGAGATTGAAGGTACGATTTCAATCTTATTTCTTCCTGCTCCGATCTATTGAACGTTCATCATATCTTCTTCAATGATTCAATCACTCAACTGCTATCAATTTTATTGTCGAATTAAGTATGAAGAACCTAGGGTTTCCTTAGGATTTGATTTCAACACTGCTTGAAACTGAAACATTATAGGGATAGAATTTTTATTTGGAATTAAGATTAGGTATACTGTAATCTTACAAACCACCATGAATTTTAGATTTCATAAGCAAATTTGTTGGATTGGAATAAGCAACATCATTTCAGAAAATTTCATTTATTGTTTGTTGACACTTGGGTCCGATTATAGCCATTTTTTTTTATCGAACTAAGCTAGGATGGCTTCTTGAGTATTATAGCTCTATGAACAACAATTCCAACATATTATACAATGTCCCTGTTAGATTTTTGCGATTTGAGATATGTCCGACTTGTGTAACAGTTTGTAATGTTTTGTATAGGTCGGTTTCAGTTGAATCGTTCTGTTTGTCTGACTTAACTTCTATGTGCTTAAGGTGTCTTTGGAAGTTTAGTAAAAATAAAGAGCTTTTGCATCATCATCTGGAGTTCGAGAGGGTTTCAACCATCTGATTTCGCTATATGGAAATCCATGGCGTCGAATGTTAGTATTAGAGAAGGAGTGGCTGAAATAAGAGCTAGCAGGGGAAGATAGCAGAGTCCTACAACAGCAGCAACAAGTTGGGTTACTATGGGGTCCGAAATTAGTTAGGAGAAACTATTGGTTTACTGAATGAGAAGTGAAATTGAAGACTGCATGTGTTGTTGCCATGAATCAACTTGGTTGTACCAAAGATTGAGAGTGTAGTCTGTGATGGTAGTATGGGGGGATATTGAGATGAGAATGAAGATGGAATCGAGCTTCTACTCGAACTGAAGCAGCAACGTCGACGGAAACGTGGGGTTTCTTATTGTGGTCTGTACTTCGATCTGTTGATCTCAATGGATCGGCAGTTGAAGGAAATGCTAGAAGACAACGAAAGGAAGGGAACTAGATCGATTCAGTAAACGTAAAGTGATCAGTTGGTGGAGCGACTGAAATAGGAAATAGTGCTTCTCACGGGAAATGGAAATAACACTATGGTTCATTCTTATTGCAGTGGCGTAGATGTTACTCGGCTGGTGATGTTGGCTGAAAACGATGGAGTCTGTATGGTTCTCAGATTTGAATGGACAAGGTTAATTGGCTAAGCTACCGGTGGAGGATAGTTAGGGAGGTAGTTTCAGCCATGGTTGCAATAGGTGATTGGTTGAGCTGAGTGTAATCACTGAAATGGATGGTTGATGGCTTTTGCATTTGAAGATCAGGTGATGACATCCAGAAGTTCAGGGAAGTGGACAGTGGTTAATCTTTGCAACACTGTTTTGGATAAAACTCTACAAAGAGTGGAAATATGTACCAGGAAATCATTTATCTCGGAGAATCATAAGAGTTAATGAGCTAAACTACAGTATCTGATATGCTAGAGTTAGAGTCCAGAATATATGCTGCCGCAGACAAATAAAATGATGCAAAACGTTTAAATCATCTCATTAGTTATGTGAATTCCCTAAATAATGAATGTAGCGTGCCAGGAGAACAAGTGCGGAAAATACCGTTATCTGAATTAGTTATCTCATTAGTTATCTGAATTCTCATTAGTTGTTAAAATCATCTCATTATAAATCTGAATTCGTGCAATCACGTAGTGGTGTCATTTCGTCAAGTTTTTCGGTCGGCTCATCCACCGTGGAAACGGTTGTACTAGTTATTCTTTTGTTTTGCATAAGGATGACAACATAATGATATTTCGATATCAATTCTCCCTGGAAGAAGATGCAATCATATTGGAGAAGTGGATGCAAAATTTGAGGTAACAATCTTGTTAGTTAATTGTTTTCCTGTTTAAGAAAAGCCTCATCTTTATTTCATATATATTTTGCTTTTGGTTAACAAAATTTCTGTATAATTGGTGTTTTATTCCATTATGTGTATGGATGTGTGTGTGATTCAATTGGTTCCGGTTAAGAAAAACTATTGTTATCTTGCTTTATTGTGTGGTATCAATTGTTTAGGCTTACAAAATTTCGGTGCAATTGCGGTGTTTTAATGCTTATGTTGATTCAATTGCTTCCGGTTGAGGTGAATAATTTTGCAAGTTGATTTATTTGGTTTGTATGAATTATTTATGGATTAACGAAAGAAAATGTTTACGGGATGGATTGTTTAGTCCAATTCGATTCCAGATAAGAGAAGCTAAGTTTATCTTAGTTAAACTTATCAAAATGGAGGTTTCGGTTTTTCAAGTTTAATTGAATGCCTTAACAAGAAATGCTAGTTAACTAACATAGTACTTGTCTTGTTTAAAATTGAAAGGTCTAAGTTATATGGATAATTAGAACCTGATGACAAAAATAAAGTTATCTTTATTTTGGTCTTATCAAATGAAGCGGTTGTATTTGTACAATCGGTTTAGCAAAGGGACTAAGTTTCTTAGTTGATTTTTGGTTTGCTAAACTAAATTGGGAAAATTTCTTCGGGCAATTGTTTCCTTGATAACATATCAAAACAAATTACTTTGTAGTTTCGGTTTTGATATTGGTTATCAAAAATGGTGTGTGGAACCCCCGTGCTTAACTCTATAAGTTTGCAAGTATATTTTGAGATTTGTAAGATTATTTTCGTGTTGTCCTTTATTTTTCCGTTTCTTTGTCATTTTGTGACAAAAAGGGGGAGAAATATATGGAGTAAACAAGTGATACTGGTATTGATTTTATATTGATTGGTATCACTAAGGAAAAGAACATTGGTGCTTAAACGTTTATCTAACGAAAGAGTGAAAGCATAGACTAAGGGGGAGTAGCATATCATATTAATTGGTATAACAAAGCTAATACTCTTTGTTATTATAATGTCAACAGCGACATTTAAAGGTTTGAATGAATGCAGGTTATTGTGCTGTTGAATTCGGGAATCAAGCGTATGTATAATGAATTCTTGTAATTTGTTTATCCATATGATTGTAAGAGTTTTGTCACTAAAATTGACAAAGGGGAAGATTGTTAGAGCATAGCTCGGTTGAACCCACCAAGCGTTGGTATGTCAAGTTTGGTTGTCATATTTTAGTGAATCAAAACTCATTTTACGAGTCGCTTGATTATGTACTAGAGTCAACTTCGTATAGGTTAGCTTGAAAGTATTAGGATATGAGACATTACAAGTATTGCGAAGACTTGAAGAAGTGAAGAAGTAAGAAGCTACAACGACAACATCATCCTTCCACTTGAGGTTAGTGATATTTAACTTGAATTGTTTCATTCCCTAACGTATCTTTCAAGTCGTGCATATTGAAAACGAAACTTTTCAATATGAGGTTTATTGCTTAACCATTAAACTTTGTATATAAGACATCGACATAATCGGCTGAATGCTATTGTGATTATGTATGGGTATAAGGTGAGGATTTCATCCTAGGAAACAATGTTTTACATTTGTTTTAAGGAAGTAAATTCATGAACTTGTTTTGTGAATCGAAAAGGAAATCGCCGGACGTTGTTGGTATTGTTATTCATTGCATATCTTGTGAACAACCAATATGTGTGATTTAGTATAACCGCTCATGACTTGTTTATTTTCTTGGTTAAACTATTCACAAAGGCCTGACTTATGTATTGGTATGACTTTTATTAGTGAAATCGATATTAAGTAATCACATGAGATGGTATGATCGAGTTTGTGATTTTTTGTATGACCGACTCTGGGACCGATCCTAGTAATAGGTGCAACACATCACAAAGGGGAATCGATCCTTGTATGAGGTGCAGCAAGTTTGTAGCAGAAAGGAGAACCGATCCTATGAACATGTGCAACACATTTTTAGGCAGAGGGGAACTGATCCTATAGACATGTGCAAAACATACAAGTTAGATACCATAAATATGTGGGAACCGATCCTATGGACATGTGCAACAAGGGGGAACCGATCCTTTGAACACGTGCAATCGGCCACAAAAAGTCTCAATCAAATCCGAGCACGTTTTGTTTTTTTAACACAAAAAATTATCCAAAAATATATTTTCGAATTTTCTATTATTCTAGAAATATTAGAGATACCGAAAATATATTTGGTTAATGTGGAAAGATGTCGACATACTTTGAACATGTGCAATAATGTTTATCTTTTATTGTTCAAGTTTATTCCTTAATAGCTACAGGAAGAACATCCCAGGATCGAAATATAAATAAGTTAAGAATCTTTTAATTAAGGTTGTTAATTCTATTTTAAGAAAATGAGAATTAGTAATGTGCATTTACTAGTTGAGATTTTCCAAAGAGATTTTCGGTCATTATTTTGGACAGAGCATTTCTAGGAATTATGAAAACTAAATTTGAAATATATTGAATATCTTTGAGAATATTTTCGGTTTTGGAAATTCCTTGGTGTCCAAAATTCCTTGTCTATGAATACTTGAAGTTTGCATTTCTAGCAAACTAATCCTTCGTGATAGCAAACTTCTTCGGTTGTGTTGTTACTGGTGTGGCCGCCTATTCGGAGAGGAGAGTAACCTAATTAGGCGAAATCTCTCACGGCCGCTCAGTTTAAAGTCTTCTTTGGGATTGAGAAGCTCTACGAGTACTGTTGGTGGGAAACTAGATAATTGTGGTTTATCTTGTGTTTTCGATTGATTTGATTGACTAACGGTGGTTGAACTTTGATTACACCTAGTTTGTTTATGCTTGAGAATCTTCTCTTCTGATATAAGATTCAATCAAACTAAATTGAAGTTTCGACATGGATCTTTAGACTGTTGTTAGTGCTAAAGACGATCTTGTGATAATCCATTGTTAACATACTCCATTCTGTGCGTGATTGATCACAAGAGATTCAAGTTGTTGTGAGCAGGTGTTTATTGAAGATCTAAGAAGATTTGAAGACAAAGAAGATATTGAAGATTTCTGATTTGGGGTTCATAATCATTTGTGTGCACAATACTTGTTTCGGTATAAGAGGATCCAACTATAATCGGTTTATCCTTGTGGTGGATTGGATTGATTAGTTGTGTAGATCGGCATCAATACAATTCTTTGTGATTAAAAGTATTGATTGCAAAATCTTAACAATTACCTTTGGTGATTGAATATAAGATAGATCTAAGAACCTGACGAAGGAGTTTATGTTACGATAAACAGAAGAGCCTTTGTCCGACTCACATCACTTGGTTGAATAGAGTTGATACCAAACAGATATGTTGTTTCTTTACTATTTGGAATATGAAACAAAGGAATTGTTCCAAGTACGTGACTTATTCATAAGTTGGAGGCGTGGGAATACAGACGGAACTAGGTGAACTATAGGTTTAGTTACTTGGTCTCAACTATACGAAGTTAGGTTTAATTTTGTGTACCGGCTTAATCCTGAGAGTATTCAATTCTGCACAAGGTCCCGGGGTTTTTCTGCATTTGCGGTTTCCTCGTTAACAAAATCTTGTTGTGTCATTTACTTTATATTTCCGTATTATAATTGTTTTATTATAATTAAAGTAAATTATACAAACGTTAATTCCTATTTACTTGATAAGAAATCCTATTGTGTTTGGTTAAGTCCGAACCTTTTTATCAAGTAAACATACTTCGTTTTTGAATTGTCTCGATCTCTTATCCATAAACGATCACACGAAGTGTAAACCGATTAGTTGCATTGTCTCGACTCAGTCCATAGACAATCACTTTCGGAGAACGGACTTATAAGTAGGAAAATTTTTAGCTTGAGGTATATTTGGGTACCCTCACCTTTTCATAAGATATAAAAAATAATCACAAAGCTCTTCGTCTCATTGTTTGTGTAGTTGCAGGAAATCCTACACTACACCCCTCACAAGATTTCATTAACATTTAACTCATTTTTGGATTAACAATCTTAAGTTTATTGATGAATTTTGAGCAATCTTACAAGAAAAGATAAAGGAATCAAGAATAACCACTGCTCTAGATTTTCTTTCTCCTATTTACTTGCTTCTCACTCAGAAAAGATCTCTCTATCTTTTGTTTACAACTGAATGACTATTTATAGGGAAATACATAGTGGATGACAGCTAATTTGTCCGTTATTTTCGGATATGGTTTGCGACATTCTCGCAAGCTTACAAATGTAACATTCGCAACATTCCTAATTTTCACAAGATCATCACATTTTTCTCATGTTTAAGTTGATGTCATCTGTTATGTCGTTTCTGAAATCATCCTGCGATGTCTTCGCGATGTGTTGTTAATAATTTCGCAAGCATATTATTCTGTGCGAGATTCTGATCCTACAGTTTGTGATTCCACAATAACTTCTTCTACTACCATATAGTAAGTTATTGTGAGGTGATTGATATTTCTAGGATGCTCTTCGGGAGTATAAGACCGGATTATCAATTGGTTTCTGTTCACCTTGATTTATCAAAAGACGGAATAAAAAATTTCATATGTTATTATGTGGGAGACAGATTTATCTATCAAAATAGACTTATCTATGGGAGACAGATTTTTTTATAAGTCTCCAACTTTGGGTCGTAGAAACTCTTAGTTGTAGGTGAGATCATCTAAGGGAGTCAAGTGCGCAGAATCCGGCGTGGTTCTAGAAGTGAAGGAACGCGACTGTACGTTAATAGGTGTGAGACTTGGTGAGGGCTAAACTACATTACAGTCTGAAATCAACTTGTAGTAGGCTAGTATCCGTAGCAGATTAATACAGTGTAGTGTAGGTCCCAGGGTTTTTCTGCATTTTCGGTTTCCTCGTTAACAAAACTTCTGGTGTTTGTGTTATTTCTTTTTCGCATTATATTTGGTTATATAACTGAAATATCACAGGTTGTGCGTAGTTCAATCAATTGGTAAATTCGACCTTGATTGTTGGATAGGAATTGATTGGCACTTGGGCATTGGTCTTTGGTACCGTCCAAGTTATTTCTCATATCAATCGGGCTCACAGATTTCTATATGTTCGATTGCAGATTGTATTGAGAAATTGAGATATAACTCTTTGATATATTTCTTGATTGAGCTCGCTTTTAAGTTGGTGTTCTCGAAATTATATTGGAGTTAGTCCATACAGATTTCCGAACGAATTATTGGGTGTGGTTACTATACCCCCGCTTTTTCAGTATGTATTTAACATACAATCCTATTGACATCCCTTTCAATATGTTTCAATCAAGGTTTCAAAATTTGTTTGCAGCAGACAAGTCTAGCAAACCTCACAAATGGAATACTTATACTCTTATCAAGAGAAGCCTAAATCACTACCATCTCACAAGAACAATCCAAACAAATCAAAGAAGTTTAGATACATATCTTGTGAATCAAAAAGTCTGATAAGAAGAGAACTTTATGATTTATATCTATCTTGTTCTTGATCTAAAGTCTGTGAACTTCAATAACCAATATAACAAGATCCAGATACAAGAACTATCGGGTAAAAAGTTAGTATGACTGGGCTTCACGAATCCCTAAGTGAAATCTTCAAAGTCGTAACCTACTACAATTTCGTAAAGAAACCTATGTGTTAGAGCACTGCTCTGTCGAATTCGTAAGTTTTGCTATCTCAATTATTAGAGCACTGCTCGGTTAAACTCGCAAGTTTTGCTATTTCAAGCTTGTTGTCAACGTTAGTAGCATATAGTCTGCTTAAGTCAAGTCTCGTACTAGGTTAAAGTATGATAGTTGAGTACAAGCATCACTGAATAACCCTTGAAGATTAACGAAGACATCTGGAGAACTTCATCAACAAAGAGCTATGTGAAGACTGGACCATTCTATTTACTCACAAATATAACCACTCTATCGACATAAGACTATGTCGTATGAGTTCTAGTAGATATTTCAAAAAATAAATTTCGAGTCAAGCTTGTCTTTTTAAACATCTCGAAATATGAGTCAAGCAATAGTTGATCATGTTAGAGCATTTCTTCGTCGAACTCGCAAGTTTTTTTTATATCAAGCTTGTTGTTAATGTTATATGCACAAAACTATATCTTGATTTATAGTCTACTAAATTCAATCTCGTACTAGGTTTAGAAGTCGGTAGTTGAGTATCAGACATCACTAAATAACCCTCAAAGATTGAAGAGAATGAAAACACTGGGGGTACCAAAATGCACCACCAACTTTTTCGTAGGAAATCTGTATGAACAAACTCAACACAACTCCGAGAGTTAAAACTTAATCAAGGAAAGTGTCTAGAATTATATCTATATCTCCCTTGCAATTAGAACGTTTACATAATTGAATCTGTGAACCTAATCACAAAGAGATTTCTTGGACGATACCAAATATTAATGTCCAATAATCAATCAAGTCGTATCCAACAAACTAGGTTGGACGTATCTAGTTTGATTGATCAACGCACAACCTGTGATATCTATAATACAAAAGAGGTCATGTCTAAGTAAGCCTATACAACTAGCGGTTGAGATTTCATCTTAAATTCAAAAGAGGGGTGCAAATTTGTTTGCCTCATGAATCCTACGATTCACGGTTTTTAGTTGGAGCATGTGTTCGCACGTGTAGCATTAGTGCTAATGTTGTTCTTTGTTCTTATCGGTGTGAAGAGCCAAGACCTAGAAAAGCAGAAGATATTATAATTGGTAATTTTTGAAATCGTGCTTCGTCATGAGAGTTTCCGTAAAAGTATTGATGAGTTGGTGTTCTAAATCACAGCATATGCTTGACAATTACAATTCTGATTCATACCATGAGTTGATTTTCGTTTTGTGAGTTAAAATTGTAATTTTCGATCGAATTAAAGTATTGATGGTATGAATTCTGTGAAAGGATTTGCTTTTGAATTCAACATGGAAGGTATATCTTTTCGTCGAATCTAGATTTCTTAGCACTGTTAGTTACATTTGAGTGTGCGTCAATAACTTTTTTTTTCTTTGAGGTTGTTATAGGAGCAGAAAAGAAACAAGTATACGATGCAAGAGAAATTCCAACATGGTAAAGCTTATTAAGGGAAGGGAATATGCATGTTCAGGTGCGTTATTTAAGTTTTTTTTGTGTCGTTTGATTTCATATATTTTCAATTGGCTCTTGGATTTGAGTCTGTTTGCTTACTGATAATGCTCAACACTGTATGTTCCACAGTACGATACAATTCATCTTCGAATTCGAATTTCAATTGTTTGATCGGCTGAAGATTTACTCCCATACTTTCGAGATAATTACTCCAGTACTTCCGAGATAAATTCTATAAATAAGAGTCTTAATTATTGTTTAAAATGTGCTTAACTTTGTTTTCCTTTCCTTAAATAGGTCGTATAGTACATTGGATCCAACCTGAAAGAGTTGTATTTGGATCCATTCGAATGACAAGGAGATAAAAATTCCCTGTCGGGTTAGCTTATAACAAATCCTATGGTCAATGTGTGAAATATGTCAGGATTGATTTGAGGAGTCCAGGATTGTCAACTTTATGTTGCATTATCCAGGTGCACCACCGCTGGAAGGATCACTGTCTTGCTCCCGAGGAACAACAACGGGCATGAGACAATAAATGTGGTGTATCCAGAAGTCCTCTTATAGGCTATGTATAATCATATTGCAACTTTTAATCACTATGTATGTTTTCTGATTCTTCTTGTGTACACATATATCTCACTATTAGACACGTGTATATAAAAAGATACGTGGAAAGCATGCAGGCCAAGACATCAAAACATGATGCGCTGCGAAACACCGAATAAACCCCGAGGAGTTACTTTATCTCATCCCCAAAAGAATCTAAGATCAACGGTGGAGAGAAAGTTAGCTGACACGGACGTGACAGGGGCAGAAGACACTTGTCTGACACGAGCAGACCTCTCAACTACCCGCATTAAACACTCTGAGCAGTGTACGTGTCGATCAACCTGTGGAACGAGCAAGGATATATCTGCGGGATCAAGGGGCAAACGCAGACCTCTGCGTGATAGACACAAGAACACAAGAAGATAAGGTTTCAACGGCCTTCAGAGATGGGTCCCACATTCTAACCTTATAAATACCCCTTCTCCACCAAGAGGAAGGGGGATCGGAAAAATCAGGAAGGGAAGGAGAGAGATAGATTGTAAGTGTAAGTTAATCCTTTAGAAGAGAGAAACATGTAAACCCAAAAGTCATTCGACTACTCGTGTAACCGTGAAGAATATAGTAAAACAACAAACCCCGTGGAGGTAGGCCTTAGTGCTGAACCACGTAAACCTCGGTCTTGTTTACATTTCAGCACTTTATATTTGTCTAACCCCATGGATCTTTACTTATACGTTTTGCTTTCTTTGTTTTTACCTATATCCCGTGCGCAAACGCCTCGCATGGAGTTGTTAGATGAGGCTATGATAAACCCGAAGGTTTTGAGCCAAGGAATCAACACTAGGATATCATCATCACAAATCTCTCTAGATTACGATGATTGATTGTGAGCATTCGGATGCCTTCGTGATTTGTGTGTTCACACTTCTGTCGGACCTTTTTGATGCATTTTAGTGACTTATGGTTTCTATTAACACTTCATTATTCGTCTTAGGGTTATTGTTCTTTCCAAATTGCAATGAAAAGTAATCACGTTTTCAGATTCTAATATGCCATTTTCATTAGGATTGAGTTGTTAATTGCAGTGCGAGAGATCCCTTGGTTCACTCCTTATTCCTATTAATAATTAACAAGATGTTATGAACAGTTTTCTTTTGGAATAATGTGTATAGGATTGTTAAATGTTGCTCCATTTTTTTGTATACCTTATCTTTATTATGGTTAAATTAATATATAAAGCAACAAATCACAAGAATTAGTGTCGAATCCACAGTAGGTCCAGCTAAAGCTCAAGCAAGCTGCTCTAATAAAAACTTAGTTATGCATCTGAAAAACTCCGTCTTCCCTTGGACCCTTTCATCTGGAGTAAATGTTAATGATTAAATTCCTTCCATTATCGTAACTTTAATCCATTCCCGGGCTGTTACGCACAGGTTGAGCACTAGTTTCAATTATAAAGATAAAATACGGAAAAAAAAACACAGGCACCAGAAATTTTGTTAACGAGGAAACTGCAAATGCAGAAAAATCCCGTGACCTAGTCCAGATTGAACACCAAACTGTATTAAGCCGCTACAGATACTAGCTTACTATCAATTAACTTCAGTATGGAATGTAGCTGAGCCCAAACTCAGTCTCCCACTAATTCAGGTACAGTCGTGCTCCTTATGCCTCTTGAATCCCAGTAGGACTCTGCGCAATTGATTCCCTTAGATGACGTCACACCAACTAAGAGTTGCTTCAACTCAATTAAATACTTTAAAACAAATCTGCCTACCACAGATTAAGCCTATACAATTGTTTTCCTGATTTACGATAGAAACGCATGATCGGATCAAACATGAGATCAAGGTGGTGGAAAACAGTAGCAACTTGACAAAAGTCTGGCTATCCTCAAAATCCAGACTTATGCAAGCCGAAGTGCAGCCTAGATTATTATTCATCTCACAAGTATAAAACTTGCGGAATCACAAAGTTGAGACGAAGAGAACTTTGTGATTTCTATCTATCTTGTTCAAGTGATAAATCAATAATCGAACAAGATAAGGATACTCAAGTTATCAAGATAAAAGATAACTGGACCTGGCTTCATGAATCCCAATAAAGTCTTTGATAGTCACTAAACCCTAAAAGGGATCTGGAGAGGACGACTCTAGATACAACTAGGACACACCAAAAAGTAGTGTCAGGATTCAAAGATCCCAGTTGCCAAGAGTTCCCCTTATAGACTTCAAAGTATAAGTTGATTTAGGTAAGATAAGATAGCTTTGGAACCAAGCAAACAATATTCACCGTTAGATGAAAGCTTTGAATCTTATGCACTCTGGTTAGGTAAACTGTAATCTAATCGTGTACAAAGACTATATTCAACATGGTTAGCCGAAACTAGACGGTTTGAACTTAAAATCTTAATACTCATCTCCATAAACACAAAGACATTAATCTTGAGTCACAATCATGTGATCAAATGAGTCTAGTGTTTTTAGAGAATTGATCAAATGCAAATCATCTCGTAGAAATAATTTAATCGCATTTGAACACAATCGACATAGTTTGTAAATGCACAAAGTACAAGTACATGAGTCGTTCGTGAATCAGTTGAGTCATGGTACGCAGTCCGGTTTGCAAACTTATGAGCAAAACCAGTTCCGAAGTTGACATAACTTTTTCAGTTCACGTACCGATTTGCAAACTTTGGTGCAAAAACTGAGTTCCGGAGTTGACAGAAGTTTTTCAGTTTATGAACCGGTTTGTAAACCTTAAGACTTTACCAGTTCCGGAGTTCACAAAACCTTTTTAGTTTGCGTACCGGTTTGGGTACTTAAACTGGTTCTAGAACATAGAACTGTATTGTTTTGCATACCTATTTGATACTTAAATTCGGTCCTCTTACCACAGTTCCAAAATGGTTTGTATACGAATATACATACCTATACGGATCACGAAACAAACATATTTTCCCATGACGTGCATACGAATATGCGTATCACACAAATATGTAGGTCGATATATAACTACTCTGTTACGCGTACAAATACGTGTAATACGGCTTCAGACATATAACAGTTATCTCAGTTTGTAAGACTAATAACATTGTCTTGTATTCCGAATATAATAGTTCTATATTTCTCTAATATCAATTTGAAACATTCCCGAATAACATCAATGACATATATCACTGTTCCAAGCTATTTTCGAATGATAAACTTGAATCGTGATTTGGTTCCGAATAATAAATTTTTCTCCACCGAAATTGATCAAGTATGAACAAATGTTTATTAGGTTTAGTCATTATATTTCGAAAAAATCGTAGATTAAATAAATAGTTCTCGACTCGAAATTCTTGTCTATGTAAGCTAGTCTAATTAGTTATGCGACAATCGTCTCAAGGATAGAAAGGTGAATATAACTTGAGAAATAGGTGGTTCAGTCTTCACTTACCTTTCATTGATGAAGTTCTCAAAAAGCTTCGGTTGATCTTCACCTTCAGACGGTAGAACGCAAATGATGACTGGTTCGTTTCTCAACTAACTATATCCTAGTCCGAGACTACAAATTGTAGACTAGAAATCAAGATATGGTTTTGACAACTAAATTTGACAATAAGCTTGATATAGCAACACTTTTGAGTTCGACCGAGCAATGCTCTAACATAGAATATTGAAAATGAGAAGGTACCAGGCACACCACCAACTTTTTTGTTCGGCAATCTGTATGGACAAAACCTAATATAATTGTAAATATACCATGATGTTAGCTAAGAGAATCAATTACGTAGAGCCTTGCGAGGTTTAAGAGACGTAAAAAGCGCGATTGTAACTGAATTGCTTGGAGGGTGGATTCGGTCTCAACTGCATTCCAGTCCGAAGTCTGATAGTAGGAGTGTCTGTAGTGGCTTAATAAAGTTACATGTTCAAATATGGATGAGGTCCTAGGGTTTTTTATGCTATTCCGGTTTCCCCATTAATAAAACTTCTTGTGCCTTGTGTTTTTCCTTTTCCATATTATATTGTTTTTCTTTATAACATGATTTACACAAGTAGTACGTATTCAATTCTAGTAGATACGTCCATATAATTATGTTCAATTATATGACTTGTTTCTTGTAGAATTCGTATCTTAAAATATATATAACAAGTTTCATACTTGGCAGAATTAGGATATGAATATTTGGATATGACTAGATTGGTCTTGGATATCGATTTTTGAGATCGGTACTCGTCTTAACAATAAGGTTCACAGACTCCTTTGTAGACTTTCTGATTGATAAAACATAAATATATAAACTCTATATACATATTTTCAAGGATTATTAAGTTGGTCTACTTGCAGTTGTATTAGGTTTTTTCTATATAGGTTGTCGAATGAAAAAGTTGGTGGTGTACTTTGTACTCTCTCATTTTCACATAGGTACTTTATTTTTGAGCAAAACCCAGCCTGCACGACCCATTTAATTTAAGAGATTGTCAGGCATGACCTGCCCTTCCCATTTAACTAATGGCCCGGACATCCCCACATGGCCAAATTTGCACCCCTAAAACCTAGATAGAAAAATATAAACATGATCGAGTATAAATCTTATCTATTGAAATTTTGTTTGTGAGTTTTTCATAAGAGTACATCTTAGATTACAATCTAGTTTGTGATTCTTGTGTAGTTAGGAAATTAGGTATCTGTATCAGGTTTGATGAGCATCAATCCTACTATTGGATATAAATTCGTCTAAATTCAGGGAACCAATTTTCACATCCTTGATCTAGAATCAGAAAATAAATCACTAACGTCTTGTTGTAGGTAGGGTAGCGGTAGTCTTCATGACGGACTATGGAGCAACTCTTAGGGACGTAAAGGACATCAACTAAGGGACCAGGTCCCATGATTTTTCTACTGGATTGCAGTTTTCCTCGTTGAAAAAATTTATGGTGTGTTGCTTTAATTTATTTTCCTTGTTATATTGGTTTCGTTTTTCTATTTTTTTGCTATTTAAAAATAGAAGTAAGTTTTACGTTAATCAATCCTTGTGATTGAAGAATCTATCTTAGATATCATCCAAGGATATTTTGTCTGCTTTAACTTTTTTTTTTTTAATTCAAAACAAAGAATTTTATTTCTTAAATAAGTGCGAGTACGTAATTTTCCTCTTCCTATAGTACACTTGCAATGAAATTTGGTGGGAAATCTCTCCAATACTTACTAACTTTAAAAATCCTAGCATGTTTAGCCAAAGAATCTGCTGGCTTATTATTTCTTCTCCTAATGAACTTGCATTTCCACGATGGGTGGTGACCTAGTTTAGATTGAATTTGTAGAATAGTAGACTGATTTTCCCAAGCAGCATTATCTAGATTGTGAGTCACCGCATCTACTACGACTTGTGCATCCAGTTCAAAACATACGTGCTGTAGGTTTAGTTCCTCTTCCCACTCCACGGCTTGTAGCAGTTGATCGTTGTCGTATGCGTCAAAAATAATTTCACTTTCCTAAAGTATAGATAAGAAAGAGTTTGTTTCCACGGAGAGGCAATTGTAGTTATTATGTATTCAATTTTCTTAAAGTACCCAATTGGGGGGGATTTCTGATTTTTATGTAAGCAATAAAAGTAAATCAAAAGCAAAGTAAATAGTAGAATGTAATCAATGAGAGAAAGATATTGGTCAAGGAGCCATCTTCTATCTTAAACAAGTGCTTGCATTCATGATTAGAATTACAATTTAATCTCTTTTATTATCAAAAGCCTAGAGAATCAAGAGAGCATGATAATCTATTAATTTCCTAAGTTCATCAACATACACATTAGAGCTGCGTATGTGAATTCTACCTAAAGAATAACCTAACGCCTTGCGCTAATTAAGTTCAATTCCTAGGAGCATTAAGTTTTGGAAATAGGCTAAACAATGCAATTGTCATACATTGCGCATGACAATTCGGACAAAGGTCAAACTATACATATGATTACAAGAGTGTATCACTACAAACCGTAATCATATCATGATCTTGTATTCGGGGTTATCGCTTGATGAAAAACCCTAAAATAGCTATGGAAAAGGATGCAAGTTCAATTAATTGTCCACTTAACTAAAAAAACACCTAAATCCTATCACAATACATCAATCATGTGATTATTAAAAACAGTAGAGATTTGAACGATAATCAAGAGAGAAAACTAATGCATTAATCAAGCACAAGTTTTAGAAATAGGACTACATCATTAACCAATAATGAATAAATTAGATACTCATAGCTATGAAGTTCATCATAATCAATAATCAAATAAAGAAGATGAAAGCAAAGCAAACCCTAGTAGCGTAAACAAAAGCGTCTCTCCCCTTAGCTCCAAGAATAATACGTGACCAAAGTTGTTGAAAATTTTCCTCTTTTGTAGCTTTTCTTAGGTCAAGCCTTCAAAAGCCCATACCAATATATCCACCAAGCCCATATGTGAAATACCCAAGTAGAAAATCTGCTCAAAAAGTGTTGTCGGAAGTCCCAAAAGTTGGCCGGAAATCTACCGGAAATTGGTCGGGAAAGTCGCCGGTAAGTAGCTCAGGTGACCGGAAAAGCCACCCGGTCACCGGTCATTGTCAGTCAACTCGGTCAAGGCTCAGCCGAGTCAGGATGAGTCATCGAGTTAACTCAGTTGATTTCGTCCTTACTGCCAAGGCCTAAGCCATTTTGCACTAGCCAGCTTTTGTGTTGCACAATCATTGTGCATGACTGCTCTTCTGCTGCTCCATCTTATGCCAATTTCAGACCTAGCCATTGATTCCATTTCTCCTCAGTTGCGACGCAACAAAGTCTTGTTCAACTGCAGCATAACCTCTTCAGTAGCCACCAAATCTTTGTCTTTGTCACCAACTCAGCTGCATCTTCAAACACAGCTCCAACTCCATAACCTGTGAATGACGCTTCTGCTCTTCTCGAATTCTTCCACCAACAATAGTCGTCTTTTACTTCTCATATCCACTTCTCCTC
Source organism: Papaver somniferum (assembly GCF_003573695.1). Taxonomy (NCBI): domain Eukaryota; kingdom Viridiplantae; phylum Streptophyta; class Magnoliopsida; order Ranunculales; family Papaveraceae; genus Papaver; species Papaver somniferum. The sequence goes on from NC_039364.1 coordinate 106,863,175, forward strand.
TTCAATGTCTATTCATCACTAAAGCTGTCATGCTTTTCAGACAGAAATTGCATCATTAAAGCCGACATACTTTTCAGACAGAGCTGAAGAAATAAAAGCAAACAATGAGAAATAATCCGCCTCCAACAACATTTGCATTTTTTTGCCTTTTAAGCGACGTCTCCCCTTCTTTTGTTCCAAATGACTCCAAAGTACCTAAATACTCAAAAATAAACATAAGATGCATAATTTACAAGAAAACTTAGCAAAGAAAGCATAAACGATAGATAAATATTAAGGTCTTTTAGACACCTATCAAATTCCCGCACACTTAAACTTTGCTAGTCCTCGAGCAAATCAAACAAAATAATTATAAAACATACAAACAACTCCGTGTCGCTAAGGATACGGTTACTCTTAGCATGAATAACAGGCCTTTGAACCTCTAGGTGCCCCTAGTGGACGAGTTATAGTCTCGTGAAGGTTTACAAGAGGTGTACCTACAAAACCTTTTCTCCAAATTCCAACTACCTGTGAAGAATCTATGAATGACAGAAAACGTTTTGTACTTGGAATACTATCAATGATTACAGGAGGAAGTACCAACTTTCGAATCCAATTCATTCATAAATTAGTAATATAGCTTTATCAGAAAGTTAAACACAGCCACAATACTCGGAATCTAATCAACCACAATCACATGAAAAGATTAAGAAGATGGATATAGAAAGTAGATGGTGGCGGACTGTTGATTAAGGTGAACGGTGTTTCCCATATCTGTCTGAAGGTCACTGCCAAAACAAACCTAAAAATCCTATTGGATTGAGATACTGGTCCGAATACTAATATCAACACAGCTGGCATATACAAGGGAACCAGCGGTCGACAAACTTAATTCTAAATCAATTCACTGGCATATAGAAGGGAACCAGTGATTGATTTTATTCAACACGATAATAATATTTTTCTTTTCTTTTCCTTTTCTCAATTTTTTTTTCTTCAATGACATCATGATTGGATCTTGTGGATCCAAGCGCATGTTTCTTGTCAGCAGATTACATGATAATTTCCTTGGATCCTGCACTCCACGCTTGCTTAGGCGACGGAGACAGGGAGAACACACACATATTGCTTTATCCAAGTGTCATATTTATTCCTTTTGGTCAATTTGTCGGTCTTTTTTTTTCTTTTTTTTTGTAGTAACTCAATCACTCTATTTCATCCTAGCAGTGATAACAATTCGATGTTCGTGCCCCACCAATTCACTTAGAGAAATAATAGATAAATATGGAAAAATAAAAATAGAACGTGATATGGTGACGACTCCGAGATATGGTGACAACTAACATGTTATTTATTCTTATATTTTGTTCATTTTCATATGAATAGACTCTACTAATGGGTTCCTCAACTCCTACAACCACGATGTTTCTATTAGTGTAAGGCACAAGTTGCTAGACTTAGGAGGTTATCATCTTTTTTTTTTTTCCTTTTTTTTTTCACATCAAATCAACTAACTATACAAAAAAAAATGCTCCCCCACACTTAAACTTTACATTGTCCTCAATGTAAATTAAGTCATTCAAAGTAAAGTTCAAGGTGGGAAATTCCGCAAATGATATGCAAAAACAAAGATAAAATGCTTAAAAATAAAAAGATAAAGATACAAAACCGGTGGGTTTCCTCCCACTTAGTGCTTGGTTTAAAGTCGCCAGCCCGACTTTCTCCTTGCTTGCTAAGGCTCCTCCAGAGGGAGTACTTCCACAAGGTTAACTCCTTCCACGACTTCCGAAGAGAAGTTCTCATAGTATGCTTTCAACCGGTGCCCATTTACTTTAAGCTCATTTCCTGTAGCTAAACTACGAATTTCCACTGCACCATGAGAAAACACATTAGTCACAATAAAAGGTCCAATCCAACGTGACCTTAATTTACCCGAAAATAATTGCAAACGAGAATTAAACAAAAGCACTTTCTGCCTAATGCAGAATTGTTTCTTTGTAATCATACTATCATGAAATGCTTTAGTATTTTCCTTGTAAATTAGTGAGCTTTCAAATGCATCATTGCGAATCTCCTCTAAGTCTTGAAGTTGCAACTTCCTTTGCTTTCCAGCACCATCCAACTCCGTATTGCATTGCTTAATAGACCAAAATGCCTTATGCTCAATTTCTACGGGTAAGTGACAAGGTTTACCATACACAAGCCTAAAGGGAGACATCCCAATAGGTGTCTTGTATGCGCTTCTATACGCCCACAAAGCATCATTAAGTCGCATACTCCAATCTTTCCCTGTTGGATTCACCGTCTTCTCAAGAATGGATTTCACCTCCCGGTTAGAAACCTCGGCTTGTCCATTTTTTTGTGGATGGTAGGGTGTTGCAATCGTATGCGACACATTGTACTTCCTTAACAAGTTTTGCAAGAACCTGTTTTTGAAGTGCGAACCTCCATCGCTAATTATAGCCCTTGGAATACCAAACCTTGCGAATATATTTGCTTGCACAAAATCTGAAACAACTTTAGAATCATTAGTTGGGGTGGGCTTAGCTTCCACCCATTTCGAGACATAATCCACAACAAGCAAGATATAATAATTCCTACTAGAATTGACAAAAGGGACCATAAAATCAATTCCCCATACATCAAAAACCTCAAAAAATTGAATAATAGTTTGTGGCATTTGATTTCGAGCACCTAGATTGCATGTTCTTTGGCACCTATCACATGTGATACAAAATGCATGTGCATCCTTAAACAAAGTTGGCCAAAAGAAACCACATTCTAGTACCTTGAGAGCGGTTCTCTTGCACCCAAAGTGTCCTCCACAAGCATATGAGTGGCAAAAAGACAAGATAGAATTAAATTCTGATTCAGGAACGCACCTTCTTATTACTTGGTCACTACAATGTTTTCATAAGTATGGATCATCCCATATGTATTGGTTTCCTAACTTCTTAAGTTTGTCCCTCTCAGCACGAGACAAGTTCTTTGGGATTTGTTTAGACACTAAGTAATTAACAATATCAGCGTACCATGGTTCTCCAAAGGCAATTGAGAATAGTTGCTCATCCGGGAAACTTTCACGCAATGGGATAGCTTCCTTGTCCACAGCAAGACGGATCAAGTGATCCGCAACGGTGTTCCCAATTCCTTTCTTGTCTTTGATCTCTATATCAAATTCTTGCAAGAGCAAAATCCATCGTATGAGTCTCGGTTTCGCCTCTTTCTTCATTAGAAAGTACCTAAGTGTTTCATGATCAGAAAAGACAACAACTTTTGTACCAATTAGATAAGAGAGAAACTTTTCTAAAGCAAAAACAATAGCTAATAACTCTTTTTCAGTGGTGGTGTAATTTTTTTGGGCTCCATTGAGTGTCCTAGAAGCATACTAAATGGCATGAGGTATCTTCCCCACACGCTGCCCAAGCACCGCACCAACCGCATAATCACTTGCATCACACATGAGCTAAAAAGGCTTGCTCCAATCCGGTGGTTTAATGATAGGTTTTGAAATCAAAAGTTCTTTCAAACTATTGAATGCCGCCACACACTTATCATCAAAGTTAAAAACCACATCTTTTTGCAATAAATTGCACAGTGGTGATGCTATCTTGGAAAAGTACTTGATGAATCTACGATAAAAACCTGCATGACCAAGAAAAGAGTGTATCCCTCTCACAGTAGTGGGAGGGTTTAGAGCACGAATAAGGTCTATCTTAGATTTATCAACTTCCAAGCCTCTAGAAGATATTATTTGGCCTAAAACTATGCTATGAGTTACCATGAAATGACACTTCTCCCAATTCAGCACAAGGTTTGTTTCAACACATCGTTCAACGATTAATGATAAATTGTGCAAGCAAAGGTCAAATGAATCACCAAAGATACTAAAGTCATCCATGAAGACTTCGATTATGTTTTCAACATATTCTGAAAAAATACTTACCATACACCTTTGGAAGGTAGATGGAGCATTGCATAAGCCAAAAGGCATCCTTCTATAAGCAAAAGTACCAAAAGGACAAGTGAAAGTGGTTTTCTCTTGATCCTCCGGTGCTATCACAATCTGATTGTAACCTGAATAGCCATCAAGGAAGCAATAGTATGAGTGTCCAGCTAAACGTTCAAGCATTTGATCAATAAAAGGTAATGGAAAGTGATCCTTCCTAGTGGTGGCATTCAATTTTCTATAATCTATACAAACCCTCCAACCGGTTTGCACACGAGTTGGGACAAGTTCATTCTTATCATTCTCCACCACCGTCACACCTGATTTCTTTGGTACCACTTGTACCGGGCTTACCCACTTGCTATCGTATATGGGGTAGATAACACCCACATCCAAAAGCTTGAGTATCTCCTTTTTCACAACTTCCATCATGGGAGGGTTCAAACGACGTTGCGCTTCCCTTGTAGGCTTTGCATCGTCCTCCAAACGGATCTTGTGCATACAAAAGGCAGGGCTTATACCCTTAATATCGACAATTGTCCATCCTATGGCCATCTTGTACGTCCTTAGCACCCTTAGAAGTTTTTGCTCATGTAATTCACTAAGCTCATTAGAAACAATCATAGGTAATTCTTCGTTATCACCCAAGTACAAGTACTTTAAGTGACTTGGAAGAGGTTTCAATTCTAACTTTGGAGATTTAACAATAGAAGGCATAAGCTTTTCATTATTGCAAGGTAAAGAAGCATATGAAATATTCTTAATTGCTGATTTTTCCGGTAATGAGTCAAGAGAACCAATGGTTTCTTTAATCTCATCACCATACTCCAAACCATTATCAATGGGTGTAGTGAGCACGGTTTCCAAAGTATCAACACCATTCAACTCAAACATTTGTTGCACCAATGTATCCATCAAATCAATGGAAAAACAAGAGTGGACATCACTAGGATATCTCATCGTCTCGAAAATGTTGAAATGTATTATTTCTCCATCAAACTCCATAGTTAGCATTCCCTTGTCCACATCAATAATGGTTTTCGCCGTTTTCATGAAGGGACGCCCAAGTAGCAATGGAAGAGATGAGTCCTGTGAACCTTCATCCATCTCTAACACGCAAAAGTCAGCTGGAAATACTAGTTGATTAACCTGCACAAGAACATCTTCAACAATACCCATTGGGTAAACATTAGAGCGATCGGCTAATTGCAATACAATTCCAACCTTTTTAAGAGGACCAAGATCGAGTGATTTATACATAGATGCAGGCATAACATTAACGGATACACCTAAGTCCAACATAGCTTTGTTAAATGTGGTGTTACCAATTGTGACGGAAATGTCAAAGCTACCGGGATCCTTGCACTTAAGTGGGAGTTTGTGTTGTAATATTTCTGAAGCATTCTCCCCCACACTTAGCACTTCATTACCTTTGAGCCTTTGCTTGTTAGTACACAAGTCCTTCAACACCTTTGCATACTTTGGAACTTGCTTGATTGCATCTATAAGTGGTATGTTCACATGGATCTTCTTGAGAACATCTAAAATCTCCTTTTCTAGTTCCGCCTTCTTGGAATTTGCAAATCTACGAGGAAAAGGTATAGGAGGAACATAAGTAGAAACCAGAGTTTTAGAGTTAGAAATAGGTACCTCAGAAGTTTGGGGAGAATCCTCATTTTTGTCCTCCAAAACATGTTCCTTTGGTGTTTCCACCTTGCCCGGATCAGTAACTTCGGGTTGCACAAGTTGTGTATTGCATTGACACCCTTTTTTGGGTTGATAGGTTGAGAAGGGAGTTTCCCACCATTTTGTGCCTTCAACTGATTCAACTCAATATCCATAGAACCAACTTGAGTTTGCAACTCCTTAACCGTACTCTCTGTTCTTTGCTTAAAAGATTTCAGCAACTCTTACATATATGACCCCTGATTTTGAGGTTGTTGTGGAAATTGTTGTTGCTGAAATTGTTGTTGTTGTGGTTGGAATCCACTCAGACGGTTGAAAGTAGGTTGTTGAACCGCTCCTTGCTTTTTGGCATAGCTAAAATTGGGGTGATTTCTCCATCCCGGATTGTAAGTGTTGGAGTAGGGATCATACCGTCTTTGTTGATTTGGAAAGACAACATTAGCTTGTTCATTGGGGTCTCCATACCCTTGAAGAGACTTTGGTATCACCGCGGCTGCAACTTGTTGCATCATTGTTGTCATGTTACCCATTTGTTGACGAAGTTCTTCGACCTCGCTCACTTCATTTACTCTCCTAAGAAGCACATCTGAACCACGACTTGCAAATTGTTGCGAGTTCGCTGCCATGTTCTCAATCAAATCTCTAGCTTGTGCTACCATTTTGTTCACTAGTGCACCACCACCCGCAGCGTCAAGAAGATTCATATCACTTGTTTGGAGCCCTTCATAGAAGTATTGGATTATCATAGCGTCACTAAATTGGTGGTGAGGACATCTTTCCACCAATCTCTTGTATCGTTCCCAACATTCATATAAATATTCTCCCACATTTTGCTTCATCCCGAAAATCTCCTTGCGAATTTGAGTAGCCTTTGATGCTGGAAAATATCTCTCTCAAATGAGTTTCTTCAACCCATTCCATGTTGTGACACTTCCGGAAGGCAAATAATACAACCAATCCTTAGCACTATCCACCAAAGAGAACCGAAAAACTTTCAACATTGCACCATCCGCATCAGTATCCGCTGGAAGCATGGCCGTGACAATGGTGTGGAAGTCCATAAGATGCTTGTTTGGGTCTTCATTCACCATGCCATGGAACTTTGGAAATTCTCTAAGAAACCCCGGCTTGATCTCGAAAGTAGAGTTTGTTTGAATACACCATTGTTGTGTATCCAACTTGTGAGAAGCCAAGTCCTTGAGTGTATGATTTGCATCACTCATTGCTTCTTCTTCTTCAACTAGTGGTTCTTCTACAAATGGAACCTCTTTTTCTTCTTCTAGTTGTAACTCTTCTTCAACTTCTAACTCTTGTTCTTTCGTCGTGTCTTGACTTGGTTGGAGTGTTGTGCCTCTTCGAGTAGCTATCCCGCACCTTGGATAGTTCCAATCTTTAGAAGCCAGGGAATAGGTACCTGAAAAACAATTCTCACAAACAAGTAAGAAAAACGAAACAAGAAACAAAAAGCAAATATGAAAGCATAAATGATGATAAGAAACTAAAAACTTAATAACTAGCCGTATGCCTCCCCGGCAGCGGCGCCAAAATTTGATCGCTGTCGTATGCGTCAAAAATAATTTCACTTTCCTAAAGTATATGATAAGAAAGAGTTCGTTTCCACAGAGAGGCAATTGTAGTTATTATGTATTCAATTTTCTTAAAGTAACCAATTGGGGGGGAATCTGATTTTTATGTAAGCAATAAAAGTAAATCAAAAGCAAAGTAAATAGTAGAATGTAATCAATGAGAGAAAGATATTGGTCAAGGAGTTCATCTTCTATCTTAAACAAGTGCTTGCATTCATGATTATAATTATAATTTAATCTCTTTTATTATCAAAATCCTAGAGAATCAAGAGATCAAGATAATCTATTAATTTCCTAAGTTCATCAACATACACATTAGAGCTGTATATGTGAATTCTACCTAAAGAATAACCTAACGCCTTGCGCTAATTAAGTTCAATTCCCAGGAGCATTAAGTTTTGGAAATAGGCTAAACAATGCAATTATCATACATTGTGCATGACAATTCGGACAAAGGTCAAACTCTACATATGATTACAAGAGTGTATCATTACAAACCGTAATCATATCATGCTCTTGTATTCAGGGTTATCGCTTGATGAAAAACCCTAAAATAGCTATGGAAAAGGATGCAAGTTCAACTAATTGTCCACTTAACTAAACAAACACCTAAATCCTATCACAATACATCAATCATGTGATTATTAAAAACAGTAGAGATTTGAACGATAATCAAGAGAGAAAACTAATGCATTAATCAAGCACAAGTTTTAGAAATAGGACTACATCCTTAACCAATAATGAATAAATTAGATACTCATAGCTATGAAGTTCATCATAATCAATAATCAAATAAAGAATATGAAAGCAAAGCAAACCCTAGTAGCGTAAACAAAAGCGACTCTCCCCTTAGCTCCAAGAATAATACGTGACCAAAGTTGTCGAAAATTTTCCTCTTTTGTAGCTTTTCTTAGGTCAAGCCTTCAAAAGCCCATACCAATATATCCACCAAGCCCATATGTGAAATACCCAAGTAGAAAATCTGCTCAAAAAGTGTTGCCGGAAGTCCCAAAAGTTGGTCGGAAATCTACCGAAAATTGGTCGAGAAAGTCGCCGGTAAGTAGCTCAGGTGACCGGCAAAGCCACCCGGTCACCGGTCATTGTCAGTCAACTCGGTCAAGGCTCAGCCGAGTCAGGATGAGTCATCGAGTTAACTCAGTTGATTTGGTCCTTACTGCCAAGGCCTAAGCCATTTTGCACTGGCCAACTTTTGTGTTGCACAATCATTGTGCATGGCTGCTCTTCTGCTGCTCCATCTTATGCCAATTTCAGACCTAGCCATTGATTCCATTTCTCCTCAGTTGCGACGTAACAAAGTCTTGTTCAACTACAGCATAACCTCTTCAGTAGCCACCAAATCCTTGTCTTTGTCACCAACTCAACTGCATCTTCAAACACAGCTCCAACTCCATAACCTGTGAATGACGCTTCTGCTCTTCTCGAATTCTTCCACCAACAATAGTCATCTTTTACTTCTCATATCCACTTCTCCTCTTTAATGTATATTCATCACTAAAGTTGCCATGCTTTTCAGACAGAAATTGCATCACTAAAGCCGACATACTTTTCAGACAGAGCTGAAGAAATAAAAGCAAATAATGAGAAATAATCCGCCTCCAGCAGCATTTGCATTGTTTTTCCTTTTAAGCGACGTCTCCCCTTCTTTTGTTCCAAATGACTCCAAAGTACCTAAATACTCAAAAAAAAACATAAGATAAATAATTTACAAGAAAACTTAGCAAAGAAAGCATAAACAATAGATAAATATTAAGGTGTTTTAGACACCTATCAGCAGTCCCTCACATTCCGCCTGTTCTGCATCTAGATATTTGTTTGCATAGGTGCATCTGGCCTACTCGTATTCTCCTGCAAAATTTCGAAGAATTAGTCCAATTACAGAGTGATTCATATCAGTTTTTTAAAAGCAACATCACAGCATATAGAAAAGTATGGATTGTCTGGTGGTGTCCAATGTGTTTGATCTGATGTGTTAGCTGTTGATAAGCTATTTGTGCAGACCATTCTTTGTTTCATCTTCTTTCCTGTAGCTTGATTGAGCTGATGAATGTTCTTGATTAAGGAGATTGGGTTAGGCTTGATATTTTCGAATACACATCTGCACCTTGCCTTCCATATTTCCCAAACCATATTGGCCATCTTAACCACCCAATCATCATCTAATACATTCATTTCGTCTGTGAACCAATTGTTTATCCACTCGCTAACAGAATTGTTAGCTCTTGCTGCACTTCTGCTAGCTCCAGGAAAAGATAGTAAAACTGCTCTTGCGAAAGGGCATTCTATTAGCATATGAGAAGTAGTTTCAATGCTTTGTTGGCAACTCTTACAGATTTCTCCACAATGATGCATTTGTCTGGCTAACCGCTCATTGCTTGGCACAGTATCATTAACACATTTCCAGATGAAATGTTTAATACGCGTTAGAGTATCCATTTTCCAGATGTTCTTGTACAGTTTAGCTTTGTTATCATCATATATCTATTGCCTATTGGTTTTTGTTTCAACCAATTTGTTGTAAGCTGACTTTACTGTGAACTTACTGTTACGAGTTAGAGTCCACACCAATTTATCAGCCTGCAGATTTACTATTCTGGTATGAAGAACTCTGTCAGCATCAGCATCTGAAAAGAGTTTTCGAACCAGATCAACTTTCCAGTTTCTGGTTTGAGCATCAATTAAGTCGCTAACCTGAACATAGTTCTGAGCTTCCTCTTCACTAACCGCTGCTATAGGTGGAGTGTGCATACCTGCAATCCAGTTATCTTTCCAGGTTTGAATACTCAAACCATACAATCCAGAAGCTGTGTTTTTTAACGAACTCCATATTGGCTTGAATGCTTTGCCAGGCCCATGTATAGCTCTTTTTTTCTTAGCGTGAAAAGCTGTTGTAGTTGAGAAGTATCTCTGTTTTAACGCAGTAACCCACAATTTCTCTTGTTGTTGACATAGTCTCCATGCTGCTTTGCATAAAAGGGCTTGATTAAAACAAGCCAAGTCTCGAAAACCCATTCCGCCTGTAGCTTTATCTCTATTTATTCTTGGCCAGGAGGCAATATAAATTCCACCACTTTCCTATTTGTTCCACCAGTAATCTCTTTGTATCCTATCCATTTCTTTGATGTTTGTACTTGGTATCTTGAACACCCCCATATGGTGAGATGGTAATGCATTCAGAACATGCTTGATGATGACTGATCTGCCAGATTGGTTCACCCGCTTTTCATGATATTTCTTCAATCTATTCCTCATGTTACTTACCAGTGAAGAGAAATATAAATATTTCTTCCGTTTTAGTAATAGAGGAATCCCCAAATATTTTTCCTCTAGATCCATTTTCTTCATTCGTAGTCTTTTCAGAAGGATTATGCAGTGTCTCGGTGGAAAGTGCTTTGAGAAGAACACAACCGATTTCTCGAAGTTTATTTGCTGGCCTGAGACTTTAATGAAATTGTTAATGAGTTGAAGGAGATTGTTTACGTTGTGCATGTCTTCTTTGGCAAAGAGCAGATAATCATCTGTGAAAAGTAAGTGAGATACCTGAGGAGCATGCCTTGCAATTTTTATTCCTTGTATGTCACCTGATAATTCTGCCTGAGCCAATGATCTAGTAAAACCCTCTATTGTTAACAAGAAGAGATACGTCGAATACCTCTTTTTGGCTTAAAAGGTTGACAGGGTGATCCATTCAGAAGTACTTGAATCTCAGTAGTTGAGAGACATTCATTGACTAGCTCGCACCATTTGGTGCTAAAACCAAAATTTAGCATGATATTATTTAAGAAACCCCACTCCACATGATCAAACGCCTTGCTCATATCTAACTTCACAACCATATATTGCTTTTTAGTTTTCTTCTTCTTCATACAGTGGATTAACTCTTGCGCCAGAGTAATATTGTCGCTTATTTTCCTGCCAGGCACATAGGCAGCCTACATTGGTGAGATGAGCTTGTCGAGGTGAATCTTTAACCTAGTTTCCATTATATTTGTGATTATCTTGTATGTAGAATTGCATAGCGCGATCGGTCTGTAGTCGCCTGGTGTATGTGGAAGATTGGTTTTTGGGATAAGACACAAGTTTGTCTTGTTCATTTTCTTCAAGAGATTTCCTGTCGTGAAAAAGGATTGAACCATGCTGATTACATCGTCTTTCACAGTTTCCCATTGGGTTTGAAAGAATCCAGGAGGGAACCCGTCTGGTCCCGGTGCCTTCCATGGTTGTATCAATTTCAAGACTGCAGTGATTTCAGTCTCATCTGGAACCCTTGTAAGCGCTTCATTATCAGAATCAGTTATACATTGTGGTAGAAGATCCAGTACGGCCTCGTCATTTTCAGGGTTGGAAGTACTCATAATATTTTAGAAGTGTGAAGTTAAGAGCTCTTATAGATTATTTCTTCCAGTGCACCAGCTTCCGTCAGTTTTTTTGAGGGACTCAATTTTGTTTCTGGATCTACGTCTGTTGACTTGAAGATGAAAGTGCTTTGTATTTTGATCAAGTTCTTTGAAGAAAGTCTCTATGGATTTCTGTCTGTAGAATTCCTCCTCTCGAACATGCAATTCTTTAATTTTCTTTTCAACCTGAATCACTTGCTGAGTAGTATCGTTTCCCTGATGTGGTAACTGTAGATCAGATAGCTTTTGCTGCAGATTTTTGAGATTCTGTTGAATATTGCCAAAGGTTACCCTATTCCATAGTGATATCATCCTTCGTGTTTCAGATAGATTTTTGTCCAAGGTGAATCCGGCTGACCCTTTAAAACTTGTTTCCCAAGCATTATGTATCTCAGTTGTGCACGTACCGTCTCTTAGCCAACACTCAAAAGATTTCCAATTTTTGGAACTCTGAATATTGTTATGGGATAAATCTAGCAAAATAGGACAATGATCTGATCCCAAAAGAGGTAAATGTTTAAGACAGGAATCCGTAAAAGATAAAAGCCAGTCTGGATTAACTAGGGTTCTATCTAATCTTGTCCTAATTTTACCAGTACCATGTTTGTTGCTAGTCCAAGTATATGGATTAACATGAAAACCTAGATCATTAAGGCATGTTTCGTACACTGTCTGGGTAATGGAAGAAGCATGTGAGGATGATCCATTACTGTTTTTTCTTTTATTATCATGCAACGTGAGATTTAAATCTCCTATGAGAGCCCAAGGTGCAACAATATCAAAATTTTCACATATTGACTGAAGGAAATTCCATTGTTCTTTTCTTTCCTGAGGGTAGGGTGAGACGTAGACACAAGATAAGAGCCATCTAGGTTTGGAGGGGTCACTATTTATGAGACAATGTATCATATTTTTATCATGGTGGATGATATCTAATTCAAATCCATCCTTCCACAAGAGACAGATTCCTCTAGCTCTTCCTATAGATGGAATATAAAAGTGGTTTGGGAAATTCAAAGGCTTGATGAATCTTATAATCTTATCAGAATCTATTTTTATTTCTTGCAAGAAGATTATATCTAGGTTTAACATTTTATTGAAATCGTAAGCATAATTTCTTGTATCCGTGTTGTAAAAACCATTACAGTTCCAGGCTACAACTCTCATGACTATTATTATTTTAGCAAGAGTGTTGCAATTATTAACTGAGTGCAAGATTTTACGAGGAGTTGAAACTAAAGCATTCAATTCGAAAAACTCAAAGAGAGATATGTGATTTACCTGAGCAGAATCTCCATCGCAGCCATCTGTGGGTTTCAGTTGTTGCATCTCTTCATCATTGCATTCCATCGCAGTCGCGGCTTGATTCATACTAGTAGGTATGTTGTTTCCTACAACGCTAGGAACAGTGACATGAATGTTGTGAGGATTCATCGATGGCTCTTAGTTAAGAGATGAGTTCCTCATTCTCTTAGATTGACTATGTTCATCTTCTACTTCCGCGTCTCCCATTTCCTCATGAGGCACATATGTGCCTCTTTCATCTTCTCTAGATTCACAAACATTTGCCTTCTCTTGCATTACAGTCTCATATTCCTCAGTTGTCAGACTGTCCAGATATAATAGATACGATGTCTGGAGACATGTGTTCTCTTGATGATCTATAATGAAACATTTATCACAGATCTTTTTCGGTTGTAGCTCCCAGTGGTATCGGATCCAGACGTCCTCACCAGTGATAGATTTTCACCATCCTCCACGATGTAGAGGTTTCTTTATATCAATCTCTAGTCTTGCTTTCACAGTGTTTCCATGCCTTGGCCTACAATTCTCCGGCTTTGTCCAGATCTTCCTTCCCATGAAGCCAATTGCCTCATCAATAACAGTTCTGTTTAAGTGCTCCATCTTCAGATATTTTAATTGAATGTTGAACTCTTGGTGGGTGAAAACATAGTCTTTGACTGCTGTACCAGGAACAAACTTCTTTACAGCAAAAAGAGCTTCTCCCACAATCTATGGACCATTGGAAATTACTTCATCTTTCTCCTCTTCATTGTTCAGCCTAACCAACATCAGATTGTGTCCTACAGCTCTTATCTTTTTGTTTCTGTAGTTCCTCCAAAGAGAATTAATATCTTCTTTGATGGTTTTCATATCAATCTTCTCCTTATACAAAAGTTTTCATAGCAAAGCATAAGACCACTCCTCTGCAGCTGCATTGGAATTATTTGAACCTCCCACCACACTTCTTCTTTCAGTTGGTATTTCAAGAGACGCGTTCCTTAGATGTCTAGATAGCTGAGTGATTTTGTTAACACGATTGTTTGAACTTTCTGCCATAGCAATGTTTCCTTGTGAACATAAATGAGATTGAGAACTAGAAATAGATTCACAGAGATGATGGTGAATTGCTTTGAGGTTGCCTTTGAGAATATTTATATGGTATAAATTCTTCCAAAGTATCTTAAAAGATAAAATTCGATTCCTAATATCACTCAGTATATTTCTATAAAGAGAAAGAAGAAAAGAGGATATATGTTTTTGGTAACTGAATATGCTTGTAGAATAATTCGCAATTACTGTCATGCAAGATTCTTTAAAAAAAAAATGAATGAATATTAGGTGGTTTGGCCATATTTTGTAGAGGCACCGAATTAGGAAAGAATTGACTGAGATTTTGGCTAGAGGAGTAATTGTCGCAAACACAATATAAGTGCTTAGGGTTTTGACAGAAGATAATTAAGATGCAGTTGCGGGGCAGCTGGCTAGGTTGCTGACTAATGATGGGATTGCTGCAATTTCGGGGATTATGAAACAGAAGTTTAGGCTGATGAAACTTTGTTTGACTTTTTTTGAAAAAGAATTTATGCCACATAGGAATATGATGATCATCATTTTGGAATTTTTCAACGACTGTAACTTCAAGGTAAGATACTTATCTACTAGTTTGAATCATCACGACCAGGATGATTTGCACAACTGCCTTCCACACCACTGTTTGGGTTTTAGAGATGAACATTCTGAACAATTCACCACTGGATACCCACAAATGTCTACTTTTGAAGAATCTGCATCAGAGAAGAAATTACCTCTCCATACAAGAAAGGAAGATTAAACCAGTTTAAATAGAGTATAAAACTTAAAAAGTAAAGAGATAATCCTTGAAAAAATTCCACAAGATTCAAGGATTAATCAAACAAGAAAAACAAAACAAAACAGGTTAACTAGAACAAAAGTTGTTCCTAAGAAGACATAAAAAAAAATCCTTGAAAAGTTCCACAAGATTCAAAGATTAATCAAACAAGAAAAGACAAAACCGGTTAACTTCATTTGATCATTTTTTTTTGCTTTGATCTTAGATTGAAATTCACATAAGAAAATTGTCCATACGTTTCGCAACGAAAAAGTTGATGGTGTACTTGGTACCCTCCATTTTTTAGAGGGTCACATGAATTGTAATATCCGTCCAAATTTCAAGGGTATTTTTGTCTTTTAAAAAAAAGGCTAGTTTGGTAATTTCGAATTTTTGCTTTATAATTGGTTAGAGTAATTGGTAAATAATAACTATAGTTTTGCTAGTGGGCCTGATTAATATCATCTTATCCTTCTTTAATGGGCCTATATATATTAACCTTAAGATTTAATCTAGGTGGGCCGACGAAGTACCCACTCAACATGTCAACCAGGTACTAGATTGGTGACTTAATTTGTCTGCCACGATAGAATAAGCTAAAATTGTGTTTTGAAAAGGTCTTTGTTGTTGCCATATTCTTTTGTTTCATCTTGCCACAACTCACATTGTTATTGGTTAGCATATGTCACATTGCTATGTGTTGAGCTCTCATTGGACCGTTCACTAGATTTAAGTAATTTGGATTGACATAGCTTCCCATAATAACTCGGTTAGAGATAAAATTTGCTCAAGCCGCGTTTACTGCATGCGAGATGTTTGGAAAAGTAAGGTTGACTAGAATAAGTTATATCGGACCTTTAGGGTTAGTAGTTGATAGTTCTTTTATGACGTACATATAAAGAAAGTGATAACAATAAAGAATAGGTTTCAACAGAGAAATTAAGTTTTGCTTGCGGCGGATAGCAGCTCCGTCTAGAAATCTTACTGTTACACGAAACAGAGATCATAAAAGGAAAAGAAGGAGTGTTAGTGGTCGTGAAAAGCTTGGGTTTCTTTGGATCGGTGTTTGGCATCACTTTCTTTAGGATTATTTGCTAATATTTGAGGTAGGCGCAACACAATCAAAAACCTTCTTTTTATTTAAGTTTCTTTTAATTAATTTTATTTTGAAAGTTTTGATTCATATATGAATGATAATCGATGTTGTGAGTATGATTATGTATGTTGGGCTGCGGTCCATAGATTGTGATTCTTAAAAACAACTATGATGGGATACGAGATATCCTTGGGAACGGTTTTGTTCCCTAAACCCACGTGGGGCTCCCTGGGGCGAGCGGATTTGATGTGATTGATTTGATTGTTCTTATGGATGTGGTGTTTCCATGTATTTGTGATGCTATTAACCATGCTAGTTGTTTTAAAAAGAATTGAAAATGTTTGATAAAATGTTTTGTTGCTTCTTTTCCTAATGGGTGTCACAACTCACGTCGTTTAATGACAAAAAATTCCAGATTTTATGGCACCACAAGGAGTTAATGGCGGAAAAGCGTAGAGATCGGTTTTGGTGCTATTATTAGTAGTTTGCATAGGATTTATGATTGGGATTGTAATAAAATATCATCAACTCTTTTAGATGATTTAATTAGTTATTTATTGGTTATTAATGATTTAAAGATTATTGGATTAATGTATAACCAAAGAAAACAATGCTTTGTTTAGACTACTCTTTTTGATTGAATAATGGAAATTTCTGGATCATGTCAGTTTGACTGTCTATCATAATTATTATATAATACTTTTTTGTCTCATTTTTTTATGTTACATGTAAAAATCTCTCAATATGTACATATAAAAATTTCATAATTTTCTGAGTTCCATAAGTATTTTTAAATCAATTGTTTTCACTGTACAAGAATCAGACGTTTTCTGTCAGATTCAATTTTACTGAAGTTGTCTATTTTTTTAAAATATTCTATGTCATGTTTTAGCCTTTAGAGTCTACTGAAAACTTAAAGATGGTTCTTTTATATTTTCATAATGATCGACCAAAGAAAATTTGAAGTTGTGAGTGAATTGATATGATTTTTCTAAAACGAATCGTCACTGTTGTACGTTTCTGCAGTACTGGTCAACTACTCGTTTGACTATGGTCAAAAGGTATTTAAGATAAACTAAAAATCCTAGAAATTTTATTACTGGATAGGCGATAAGTTTGGATTCAGAATATATAATTATAATAATTTATGGATTCGTATTGGACTCAGTAAAATTATTTGAGTGACCTGGCGTCAGTTTCTGTTTTAAGAATCTTTCTTAAAAACGTAATTATTTTGGATTTAATCTGGAACTTTTAACGGTGAAATTAATTTTTCTGATAAAGTATATTTCTTTAGGGTTCATGTAAATCAAATATCACGTCAAATTAACGGTTAGATGTTCCGAAAAGAATTTTTATGTATCCGCTGCAACAGAATTTCTGAATTAAACATAAATAAAGATTAAACAAAGAATTAGTCGTTTGGACTTGGGACAAGTATGGAAGTCAGGGCCTGATATTTAAGGTAGCATTTTGGGTTTTGGGTTTTGGATTTGGGTTGAAATCCAGGCCCGAAATTCGGGGTGTTACATGAATTGGGACCCTAATCAACAACAATAAAGCAAATATTCCTTTTATATTTGGTCACCTATACGTAGGAAAAAATATAACTTCAATTTTTGTTTATTATGTAGAACAATGTAACTTATTTTTATAATTAATGAAAGCCATTAAGTTTAAAATTCAATTCTGAATTGTTTACATCCAGCTAAACTTCTAAATCTTCGTACTCGATTTTTTTTTTCTTTTCTTCTTTGGTATTTCTCTTCAATTTTTCGTAGCTGTAATTTGCAATATAAAACAAGTTTAAAATGCAAAACAAATTCAACATTTAAATTCAAAATTTTGAGTTGTTCTTAACACATCAATATCCGTTTCACCACTCTTCCTGCACCGATAACCTTTACAGAATAAATAGCATAAAATGCCACTTTTTTTTTTTTGCTGATTTAGATATAATAAAAATTTGAACTATTAGTGTTATGGTTAATGGTTCTGATGTCCGTGCAAAAAATATTTTGCCAAAAACTATTATGCATAGACTGTAATGTATGTAATAACACACGATGACTACAAATACAAGCATTTTCTTTTTACGTAAACTTTGGAATAATCAAGCTTGAGATGGTGAACCCATATTAGGATAAGATTGTGCTTGAGATGGTGAACTCATATTAGGATAAGATTGTGATAATAAAGGAGAAAATAGAAGCGACTTGTTTGAGATAGAGGTGCAGGAAAGGTGTGAATTTAATTGAATGGAGAAGTAGGTTTATATAACAAATTTAATAATATTCGTTAGATGATAAAACTATTGAGCGGCGAAGGGACTGCCTCATAACTCAACAATTGCAGCTATCGCTGATGATATAACCGTTGAACGACGATTGGACTGCCTCATAACCGAACCATTGCAACTTAGTGGATGTACCATATGACATAGTTTTATCGCGTGACACGGCAATACTGCACTACAGAGAATTTGTCCATCTGTTTTCTCCATTTGTCCATCCCATAACTTATCAACGGTTCCACATATTTTCCACCCACACTTTTCCTATTTACCATCCGCCTTGAATGCTACCCTCGTTATCCTTTTTACTACCCATATATTTTATACTATATCCTAAATATTTTTTACTATTATTAGATAATAGTACTATTACAAGAAACTAGTTGGAAGCCTAACAAGCTAAGCTCCTACAGCGTACTACTACATTAATTTGACAGGTTGTCGTGCTAGCCTACAAGCGAGTCTCATGAGGAATCTATCCAAGGGAACCGAAGCGGATGGGGGCCTAGGATTATGTCGCAAGGGGGGCAAGCTAACTTTACCTTCCATGTTAAATTTTGCAATATTGTGCCATTGGGGACTCGAACCTGGGATCTCTTGGAGCGCATCAACTTTTGATGAACATGGATGACCAGCTGAGCTAGCTACCCGTTCAAATATTGCTCTTTGACTTTTTATTTATACCTAATACTAAAACCACCCAATTATATACAAACTGTTATAAACGGAAGTTTATTACTTAGATGCCCACTTTAATGGGACCGCATTACTTGGACACCAAGTATGTAAACTCTATAAATAGAGTCCCAGACCTTTGTAAACACACATACATGAATGGAATTTCTCCCCTCTTCTTCTCTCTACTTTGTGTTTCTCCTTCCCTTTTTCTACTTTCAAATATGTTATCATGCACGTTGTTCGACCAACTGATCCATGGAAACGGAAAAGATTCTCCACATATATATATCTAAATTTTTCTTTTAGTTTGATTTGATTATTTCTTTCTTCTCTCATTTTTTATGAGACTAACTAAATTTTCATTGGCTTATTTTAGGTATACGCCGTGAACTAATCTCGACTAAGTGTTACAGAATTACGGTGTCCTTACTGGATCATATGGATTAAAGTGGTAACAATCTCTTCATGGTTCTATACCAAGTGTAAGTGTTATTGAAAAAAAAGAAAAAAGAAAAAAAAAAAGAATTCTTTTTGGACAGTTTCATTAGTCACCAACATCTTGTACGGTGATGGTTTCTTGCGCATGCGCTTCATGATTTAGGTACTAACCTTTTATGCTTTTAATACAGTTGACAATAGATATCTTATATTTTTTTGTGTCTTTACTTACATGGTAATTCCTTTTTTCTAAGTATGGGTTACCAAATATTTACGGCCATATTACTCTCATGTGGTGTATACGGATGTCTCCGAAGTTCCATAAGTTATATCATTGCACAAAAAGATACAATATCCATTATTAAAGATTGTATCTATCAAGTACCAAGTATGGGTTGCCTTTGAGCGCCCAAACCTACGTTTATTTTTGTCCGTATTTAATGACAACAATATAGATTTCTATCTCTTAAAAGAAATCTTGATCTTGTTAATTTTCATGGATCTTCTAAGATATTGGGATCTTCTCAAATATTAAGAAATATCGGTTTTTATTTCTTTTTACAAGAAACAAAGTGCCAGTTACTAAGTGGATTTTCCATGGAACTAATACTTAATGATGCTTTTCTTTATCTATGAGCATCATGACAAATTCATTTATGATGGATTTTATATATTTATGCAACCCCGACTATGTGAATACAATTATGGTTGTTCTGGAAGTTTTTTCCTTTTTATTTTCTTTTTGGTTCAATTAAAATACATTGATTGGTCCTAAAAGATACAGTCTATATTTACCGGACGTGGGTGATCAACTTCGCTGAAAAGTTTGATCTCCTTTATTCTCTAATTATTTTTCATTGAGAAAGAAAAAATAAATCCATCAAAAGATGGTTTACGGTTTTTATTCCCCTAATGAAATTGTAATAACCAAAAATTGGTGTTATGGCAATTTGGTTACCTTTACGGTTAATTACATGCATGATTGAAAAACCTACGGCCAATTAATTTTGGTATCTTCGTCCATTCGATGAAGATCATGTGATTTAGAAACCAAACTCAACACAAAATGGATTTTCCATATGCGATGTCTAATGCAATATTTTTTTTCTGCTTATTTGTCGATGCAATTTTGGTGTACCGTATAAATCAGTCGTATTGGTTTTTCTCCATCATTTTTATTAGATGAGAGAAAATAAATTGGCATATTCTCTAAATTTTTGCCAATAAGGAGTGAATTTTTCAACCAATAATGAATTTTTTTTTTCTTCCAAAATCAATAATGACAATGATATCTTCATTTTTACAGAAGAATCATATATGCTAATTGAATCATATTGCATTCATGGGGGATATTAAGAAATATTTATTTTTTCTTCCTAATACTAATCTCTCAAATTGGGACCGTTCAACTTGATGTTGAGATACAGTAGGACATAAAAGATCAATGGGTACGCACCGGCTTGTTATCCTAAATCATTAGTCCTTGAAGCGACTATATATATTGATCTTAAAATTAATTTGTTTTGATGAAATCAAGTGTCTATAATTTCAATCTTAGGTAAATGATCGAATATCTCGTCGGCACTATATATCATTGGAGATTTATTAGCATATTTTGTATGTTTTTT
The DNA here is from genome assembly GCF_003573695.1 of Papaver somniferum. NCBI lineage: Eukaryota > Viridiplantae > Streptophyta > Magnoliopsida > Ranunculales > Papaveraceae > Papaver > Papaver somniferum. The sequence continues at coordinate 106,884,059 of NC_039364.1, forward strand.
GTTGTAACCATTTAAATCCATGGTTGAAGTTAAATTTGTATGTCAAGTAGACTACAATTATTAAGGACATATTTTATTTCTTTTGGAGTCATTATCTACAGTCCAACTGGTATCATTCTTAAAATCCAGAACATGTTATGAGTATATATCCTTGATTTAATCGGATAATACTCTACGAAATTTATTTTCGTATATGAGATGATAAAATTTCCACCATGATCATGGGGAGACATACACTATCAGAAGCTTGTGTTAATTAACTTAAAAGTCATATCAGTTTCTCTCCCAACATGATCAAATCGAAAAAAGACTGACAATATCAATTGGTGTGAAATGTCTCATTTTGCTTTTATGTAAGCTTTTACCTCTTGAAAGGAAAATCCAGTCACATATAGCAAAAAGTAGCATTTTAGAAAAAGCTACAAATAGTACTTCAATAGAGTTTATCAAAATAAGATCCACGTTTTCATAATCCATATCTCCTCAATGGAAGATAAGGAGATTATAATGCCCGTGGGCACTGGTACCAATATTTCTGTGATTTTTTTTCAAGATATGCATACACTTGAGAATTGTGTAGAATCTTGATCAGCTAATATGATTGTCGAATATTGAGTTACAGTAGTTACTGAAATAATAAAAAATGGTGGTTTCGAACCCCTTTGTAAAGAAATATCGACATATGTGATTGGTTGACATACAATTCAAATTAGATTGGATTGATTTATCGATTAACGCAATTTTGGATCCAAGACTTAACACCTTAAAAATGCCAAACCTATTAAGTACATGTTGGTGTAATAATAATGCGTTATATGAGAAATATGTTCGTTGTAAAAAAGATTTGAGGGTTTTCTTTTTGCTTAGACCCTAGGATTGGTTCAATAATTGTTCTTATTATAAGACATATTTGGCGTGCTAGTCCTTAAAGGACTCGTATGTCGTCGGAAAACATATTTAAATTTGAGATCCTTGGAGGATTCAAATTATATTCATGCAGCCACTTGACTCGACTATGTCAGGTTTAACAATCCTTTGTGTGTTTTTTAGAAATTTTGTACAAAACCAAAAATCCGGATTAGTTGATCGGTGATATCAACTTTATAGGTCTTTTGAGGAGTCCTTCAAAACACCAAAATCCACGCTTTTGCAGCATAAATTCTATTTTCTTTTCTTTCTTAAATCTGCAGTTAGAATTATGCTAGCATAAACTCGTCCTTGAGATAGACTAGAGTTATTATTTTGATGCTTGTTTTTTGTAAAACTCATATAGTTGGGTTAGCATCCATAAAATGTCAAAAGTTGTACTATTTTTCCTTCATTTTAGGTTTAGTCCCATGTGGTTTTCCTGACAAGGTTTTAACGAGGCAACATCTCGTAGACGTTTAAATTTCTTTCAAGAATGTTGATATTTGTGCTCTTTTTCCTTCGCCCAATTTTTTTCCCATTGGGTTTTATTGGCAAGGTTTTAGTGAGAAATTTAATTCAACATGGTGGTCATCCAAGGGGGAGTTGTATCAATTTCAGTTATTTGGTGGATTCCCACCATTAACTATGTCATTTTGTTAGACCAAATCAACATTGCGAACCCTTTAAGAATTTGGATGCCATTCTGATCCAAATAAGGAACAACCACAAACACAATTTCATTTACTTTTGGTAATGTATTTACATCTTGGCCCTTTGTTGAAGAAACTACGCCTGGAAATCATCTCTGTGAAGCTAGCAATCCAAGACATGTATATAAAGAAGCATGAAGACTCGAGGACACTAATATTTCGAGACTAACACTAAAGAAGACTTCATCAACTAGAAGAAAAAAAATCACGAAGGCGTTTTTATCTACATCATTCAAGAAATTCTTCATTAAATTGGGAAGTCATGACTCAAAGATTTGCAAGCCAAGATTTAACTGAAGTACTTATCAGGGGGAGCATCATAGTGAAAGGTATTTTACTGGACTACCATGTTGTACTCTTTTTCCTTCGTCAAGGTTTTGTCCCACTGGGTTTTCCTTGTCAAGGTTTTAATGAGGCAACATATGTATGTCGTTTCTAAGTTTTCTCATAATTGTACACTTTTCCCTTCGATCAGGTTTTGTCCCTTTGGATTTTCCTGACAAGGTTTTAATGAGGCAATTGCTTAGATATAGTGGTCATCTAGGGGGAGTGTTATAAACGGAAGTTTATTAGGTAGATGCCCGCTTTCGTGGGACCCCATTACTTGGGCATCAAGTATGTAAACTCTATAAATAGAGTCCCAAACCTTTGTAAACACACATACATGAATAGAATTTCTCTCATCTTCTTCTCTCTACTTTGTGTTTCTCCTTCCCATTTTTTACTTTCACAATACAAACAAACAAACAAAAAACAACCCTATGGGATGGGAAATATATCCAAAATACCACTCTCTGACTTTTTATAATATATCCTAAATATTACTCTTTCACTTTTTATTTATACTTAACACTAAATCCAAGTATATGAGTTTAAATTATTCAAGTTTTTGCAGTTACCTAAAATCCGAGAGAAGTTAGAAGTGGGATTCTAGGGTTTCTGAAAGTGAGGGGAGGTTGAGCATGAACAATCTCTGCCTAAACCACGCACAGTGGCCGTTCAAAGGCTGCTTCAGTCACAGGGAAGAGGTTTAGAGCTGATCTTAGTGAGGGAAGAAGACGAAGAGAGATATTAGATAATTCTAAGGTTTGAAGAAGAATTACTCTGAGAGGTTATGAGAAACATGATCGTATCTTGGAGAAATAGATGACCTATATATAGATGAATTATCTAATCTCAGGCCGGTGAAGATAAGGATTTTTTTTCCGTACCGTGCGGATTAATTCTCCTGTCTCTTCAGGAATAGAGATAAACTAGGTTGAGTTTATCTCATTATTCCACCTCCTTTACTCTCTTCTGCAGTGAGAAATAAGTCGGCTATTTCTCACACGTGTCGTAGACCGCCATACCAAAACCCTAATTGTTATGCCCCCATTTGTGTAAAGCTGAGTCAGCCTTCGTGATGATGTGTTGAGAGAGAGAAATATTCTCTTTAGCTGAGTTGGTCAAGATAGAGAGATATTTTCCGATTTGTAAGAATAACTAGGATGAGTCACGTGAAAAGGCATGGGATGCCTCAGAATTCATGTGGAGAGTCTGAAAAGGAGATTCAATTCCTACATGAGGCTCGTGCCTACCATGGGGAATATTCAGCCTTGTCTGAGATCTCCCGAGAGATTTGGATCTCTCTGAGATTTTGCAGAGAGATTTGAATCTCTCCGAGATTTTTCAGAGAGATTTGAATCTCTCCGAGATTTTGCAGACGAAGCAAAATCTCTCCGAAGATTTTCTTTACGGATCTGAATCTCTCTGTGGTCAGCTGGAACTCATCTTGGGGAGAGAAAAGGCTTTGTACGCCTGACTAAAGCCTCTGCGAGACTTTGGCTCACTTGTCTTTGACCAGCGTATCTTGCAGAGATGTGCTAGGAATCAACTGTGTGTCCATATGATGGGGGCCAACAAGACGAGTGTATCTCGAAAGGATGTTCTAGGAGTTTATCGAAAGGTCCTAGAGGCAGAATAACCAACGTATCTCGCGGGGATGTCCTAGGAATTATTCGGAAACCTCAGTAAGTCGAGTCAGATTCTAGATCAGACATGACCAGTGTATCTCGCGATGATGTACTAGGAATCAGTCCTTGATCTCAAATAGGGTGAGTCGTGCTTATAGGAGACATGCATATCTCTGCTCTGGGTCATAAGTCCGTCGAGGACGTTTTTATGCATCTAATGAGCCTACATGGACAACAATATCTTGTCGAGGATGTATACTAGGAATCATGGCTTCACAATCAGCTGCGTCTCGCGAAGACATGCTGGAATTGTGGTTGTTCTGGTTCATAAGTCTATCGGGGACGTTTTACGCTCTACAGAACCTACGTGACCAGCAGTATCTCCTCGAGGATGTGCGCTAGGAGTTACGGCATCATGATCAGCAGTGTCTCGCGGGGACGTATACTAGAAATCGTGGCTATGGATGCCTTGAGGTCCAAGGGCTTAATCTCTCCCGTGAGAGTAAAATTTTGTCTACGGTCTTGAAATGTCATTTTTGCCCCTTATCCAAATTTCACCATCTACATTAAGTCCCATACTCAGAGTAGAACCTTGATTTTTCTGTGATGAGTATATAGATGGTTACGAATCACTCAGGCACAAATTTGCAATTTTTTTGCGGAGTCCCCGAATTGATGTTTAGTCTTTGCTTGCTCTGATTTTGGACTTTAAATCAACTCTGGACTTGGGAGCTTCCTGGAATTTTGTATTAGGAGACATTACTACACTTGAGTCTTGATGAAGTAAAATTTCCGTTTTGAGAGACTAGACTTGCGAATCAGGTTTCTTTGACCAAAACCCTAACTTCTTCCTTCTGTGCCACTCTGAGCTTGGAATTGACCCTGGACCTGGAATCCTTTTAGGCTTTTGCATTGGAAAACATCATGGAAATAGAGTATTGTAGAGGAAACTTCCATCTTGGTTGAATGAGATTTGCAAATCAGGGTTTACTTGGACAAAACCCTAATTTTCTCTCTTGTTCGCGTCTGACTTCTTTAGGCATTCTGGGTAGGATTGACGAGGCTTGGAAGGTGTGCATCTATCTTGTGGGGTCAGCACCTTGTGTGATGAGAGCTTTTTTAATTCCTTGTACCAATTAGACACCTCTTTATTAGAGAAAATATATACTTTTGAAACTAAGGGTACTTTCGTCAAAAACCACTATGAGCTTGCTTTTTCTTTGGCATGAGAGAAACATGGAGCCTCCCTAGGAATATTCACGTCTTGAAAAAAGGATTGGCGCGTTCTGGTCCTGGTTTTGGAAATCATGAACTCGAATTCCTTGTTTTGAGCCAGATTCCCTTTATTTTCTCTGAAATTCTGGCTCTCTGGATTCCGTTTCAACCCCGTTCCTCTTTGAACACTTAGGTAACCTAATAATCACGTGTACGAGGCCTTCTCCTTTGAGTGTATGAGCGTTTTGTCGGTCTCTAGGTGTATTAGGGCCTTCTTCTTGAAAATACTCAAAATTGTGAAATAAGGGTATTTCGGTCAAAATCCCTTATGAGCTCGTTTTTGTTGAAGAGTAATGGGATAAAAGGTATTGAGAGAGGTATAGAGAATCGTCAAAGAGAATGGGAGAGGCTCGGTCCCTTCTCTTGTAGAATAAATCCCTTTTTCACCAAATTCTTAAAAATTTGGGTTATTTTCGTCAAAACCCTAATCCTCTTCAACTTTGATCCCTCTAAAAAATTTAGAGAGAATAAATCACGTCCCACTGGCCTAGAAGAGCATTCTCACGCATGAAAAGGGCTTGTCCACGGTTTGGAGGAATTTTCAGAAGAAAGAAAACCCTCCGTTTCCTTATTTGATCCAAATTCCTCCAATTTTCTCTTTTAGCTCCAACTCCTTTTCCTTTAGCTTCAAGGCTTTCTTTTTGAAGTTAAATCGAAAAGAGAAGAGATATTCTAACATGCCTTAATGTTTGAAAACCGGTCCACCTCCTCCCATGAATTCTATTGCCACTAAAATTCCATATTTTGGTCGTGACATGCATATGCTCATGCATAACTTGTTTACGTGAATAATTCTCCTACTTTTGTCTCTTGTATTGTCTAATATCTTGTGACATATCAGAGAATTTACCCTCTAACGGGTTGACTTTCAATCCGATCAGCAGAGCAAACCTCCCGATACGTCACTCGGAAGTAAAATAAAATAAAATATACAATGCATATAAATTTACATTCATTTTGAATATGAGCAACAATGGATACAAGGTCAATGGGGGAAATGAGAATAAAGAATGAAAATAATCATTCGACGTAGTTCCAGCATGGGAGAAAATCATTTCACGATTTCTGGATTCAAAATGGATATAACAAAGAATTTTAAATCCAAATGCACATGGTCATTAAAATAAATCAAAGAGAGTATATAAAAATCTCTTGATCAATAACACCAAAGCCACATCTCAAAACAAGTTTGATATCAGACAAATCCATTTAGTACATTTCTCATATAAAGCCATTAATTTAAACATTGATTAATATCCATTACCCTTAACGTAAGCTCTAAGACATCATTTTACAAAAATACTCATTTTAGTACGCAGCAAATTCGCAATGAAAATTTAGTCATACAACAATATTTTTCAAATGATTCACAAACAAAATACATACTGTCTAGAACTAACTGGAAAATGAACATAAGAAGGGTTCCTAACTGAAAGTAAAGACGCCTTATTTAACGTCTACTCTATCATAGTCCCCCAAAACAGTTCAAACATGGATTACCCAAGTTCCAAATTGATTCTTAAGTTTGCAAGCATAGTATTAGAAAGAACTGAAACCGAGAATTAATATTACATAAAGGAAAACATGCCAGCACCTTTGAAATGACATCAAGAAAAGCTTTACATGCAGTAGACCCAAAAGAATGCATACTGTTCGATGTCGGCATAACCAAATTTTTCCTTACAAACCACACAAAGACTTTCTTCTAGTTCCCATCATATATACAACAAAAACGCATCAAAATGACATGGGAGAACACCAAAATAAACTACCCAGCAAGACGATTCCCATATTTTTATGAACAACAAAATATAACAAAAACAGGGTTCAGAAGCAACATAAGACTACCCAGATCCATCCCCGTGATATCAATATTATGAACAACAAAATATTAACTTTTGGCGCGCTAAAAGCCTGCCGTAAGCTCTGCCCTGCTTGCTGCTGCAAGCTCCTCTCGTACTCTGTGGGAAAAAAAAAATCAAAACGGGGTGAGCCACAGCCCAGTAGGGGTAACGAAATAATGTACCAGCGACGAATGAAATGCAAATCAAGCTAACAGAGTTGAGCATGTAAAATTCAGAAGCATATAAATATAAAGCTTGACAATTCCCAATTCATTTGAAACACAAGAAATGAAATAATCGCCAACCGATGGTGAAGAAATTCACAATTTGCTACTAGTGAGGACCAAACTCTAATGTTAGGATAGTCAGGATATCAGCCACCGTCCCGGACGGTCTTCCGCGGGTAGCCACATTTGTGGGATGCCCCTATGGGCCTAACAAACTCACCTGTAGCCTTCCATAAATCTTCAAAATATGCTCAACAAATTACTTACAACAAATCCAAGTAAACTCCAAGGTGAAACCGTAGCTCTTAAATCAAACCCCATTTACTCAAACCGTCAAATTATAAAGAACGAGACTGCAACGTAAGACTAGTTTATGAAAGACATGCGAAACCAACAAATCCTTACAGCAAGAGTTAAATGCAAAGGTAGAAAATAACTTCCAGCAGGAACCACTTAAAGGAAGCAAGTACAAACACTTTCGGAAAATTAGATAGAATCAACAGTAACGTTTAAGAAGAGCATAGCTTATAAGTGGGAAAAGTAGACACAACAAAACATCATGTGAATGGGTATAAAATAGTGATAACCACTAGTGATCAGTTGTCCAAATTAGTTGGAAAAAAATAGTTCAAGGGGTCATAAAGATGTGAACCAATTAGAAATCAATGGATTTAAGATTTTCTTTTAAAATAAGAACAAGAGGGGTCAGTCAGCTGCTAACTAGATGCAAGGATTAAAACATATAAAACAGGTATGAAAAATTCCATGTGAAAGCCATTATATCCTTAAGCACATGCACTAATTTAAGAAAAAGGGGGTATTTTAAGATGGAGATTTAAATGACAAATTAAGCTTCATTTCCTCTCTTGCATAAAGTAACTACAAAATAAAGAAGTTCTAAGGGAAAATCAGTTAAATGAGAAAACGGGAAATCAAAGACAAAGCTAAGATTATAACTGACATTTTCAGTTGTAAATCATTCGTCGTTGACCAACATGGAATCAAAATTTAAAACAGGGAATCAAAATAAATATGTTCATGGACTCGAACTACATTTCAAAAACGCAGCTCATTGAGTCATTTTAGCAAACAGTTAAAGGCTACTTTGATAACTCAATTTCACACTTGATTTAAACTAAAAATCAGAATTGGGTGACTACCAATCATTCATATTTGTTTTAGAAAGTCATTTACAAACATTTAGGAATCATTTAAAAAATTCTCTTTGCAGAAACAATCATATAAAAGGTACGATTTCAAATCCAGTTTTAATGTACAAACTCATAAAATGCAGCACGGAAGATTTGAAAAAAATTCATGAACAAAAGTTAAGATTTAAAAACATCTCAAATACCCATTCACAGACTCATATGGATAGTCATAAACAAGGAGAAATTAATCAGATACAGTATGTTTAAATGAAGTAAACATCAACTAAAAATTTGAGAAAACCCCCTACCTGAATTGTAACTGGTGTTCCAAGAATGGATCAGCAAAATCTCAAAGCAAGAATCAAATTTTCCTTCGTCTGGTCTCAGTAAATCGAACGGAATAAACAAGAAAGTGGATAACAAAAAGAAAGGCTAACATTTGGGTTTTGAAGGAAAAGAGAAAAAAAAATTCTTTAATCTCTCTTAAACACGTGTTAACCATGCTCAATGTTTCTAGAAATTTTCATTGCCTTTGCTAAATAAGCACCCTAATATTTCTGATGGACAACCTTGTTCTTAAAAGAAGAAGCCACTCATACTGGATTAAGGCACTCATCAGGGTATACACACCCTACATTAGGATCGCACGCGCGCTCTATACAGTCCTAGCTTTCTATTAAAATGGGTTGAATTCCGTTTCGGATCCGAGTAGAGATTTTTAGTGGTGTTACACATCTCTTGCATAGAAAATAAATCAGTCTTCTTCTTGTTTTTATCTCGTCTCAAGAATGGTTCATAACTCTTCTAACGAAGATGACAGTAGGAGCAACATGGGCGATTCCGCACCGAGCAATGAAGCCTCCATCAATAAAGAGATCTCTATTTCAGTGACGAGTTTTATCACTTTACTGAATTGATTTATAGTTTCCCTTAGTCCCCAGGTAAGTGACGATCTCGTTTTCTTAGTGAATGTGTGCTTTCTCCATTCATGGCTATGGGAACACTTTGAGAAGTATGCCTCTGTTCCTCGTCCGCTGAAGGACAGTGATCCTCTAGTAGCTAGAATTTGTCGTTGGTGTAATAGATATCCGATTCAGCAACTCTCTGCATTTATGGATGACGAGAAATCCGTTACTTTTTCTTGGATACAGATTCCTGAGGGTGTGGCTCAGCTGCAGTCCTTTTCCTTAATGAATGATGTTGTTCTACTCCCTCTTGATTATGATTATTTGACCGAAGCAGAGGCTACATACATATGTAGTTGTAAGCCTGGTAAAATTTTGAGTTTGAGTTTGAATATTATTGGTGAACTCTTGGTGCAAGCTTATAACATAGATAGGACAACTCGTCAAATAGACTTCGACCATGGCGTCCCTATTCGTACAGGACCAACCTCCATAGTGAGAGTACGACGTGAAGTTGGCATTGTAATTGGACTCCCGAGAAAATTTCATTTTTCCTGAGCTCAAAGTGAAAAACCGGGGGTACAACAACCACACCCAATATTTCTCTTAGCAATCTGTATGGACAAACTCCAATATACTTTCAAGAGAATCAATAAGACTCAATCTTAATAAAGTATATCAAAGAGCTATATCTCTCTTTCTCAATTCAATACTTACTCAAGCAAATAGAAAACTGCGAGTCTAATTGAATACAAGAGAAATCACTTGAACGGTGCCAAAGACCAATGTTCAAGGATCAATCAATTTCAATCAACAACCAAAGGTCGGATTTCCAATTGATTGATTCAAACGCACAACCTGTGATATTTCAATTATATAACAAAATATAATGTGGAATAGAAATAACACGGAAACCGGAATTTCGTTAACGAGGAAACCGCAAATGCAGAAAAACCCCGGGACCTAGTCCAGATTGAACACCACACTGTATTAAGCTGCTACAAACACTAGCCTACTACAAACTAACTTCGGTCTGGACTGTAGTTGAACCCCAATCAATCTCACACTGATTCAAGGTACAGTTGCGATCCTTACGTCTCTGATCCCAGCAGGATACTACGCACTTGATTCCCTTAGCTGATCTCACCCACAACTAAGAGTTGCTACGACCCAAAGTCGAAGACTCTAATAAATAAATCTATATCACACAGAAAAGTCTACATAATAGATAAATCTGTCTCCCACAGATAAACCTACAAGTTTTTGTTTCGTCTTTTGATAAATCAAGGTGAACAAGAACTAATTGATAACCTGGACTTATATTCCCGAAGAACATCCTAGTATTATCAATCACCTCACAATAATCTTAATCGACGCGGCGAAAGAAGATATTGTGGAATCACAAACGATGAGACGAAGACGTTTGTGACTACTTTTCTATCATGCCTATCAGAGATAAAGATCTCAAGCCAATCGTTACGATTGTACTCAACATGATAGAATCAACAAGATCAGATCACACAACTACGAGAAAGTAGTACCGGTATGGCTTCACAATCCCAATGAAGTCTTTAAGTCGTTAACCTGATTTAAGAAGAAAACCTAAGGTTAAAGGAGAATCGACTCTAGCTAATACAATTAGTATCACACGGAAGGTGTGGGGATTAGGTTTCCCAGTTGCTAGAGTTCTCCCTTATATAGTCTTTCAAATTAGGGTTTGCAATCAATGTTAGCTTGGTAACAAAGCATTCAATATTCACCGTTAGATGAAAACCTGATTAGATTCAAGTTAATATCTTTCAACCGTTAGGTCGAAAACTTAGCTTGTTACACACAAATGAAATGTACTATTTTAGGTTTATGTAACCGTACCCAAACATGAACATTTGTTGGTTCAACAGTAGTTAACCAAATGGTTAGCCATATGAGCACTTTCATATCAACCATGTTCTTCTTCACCATAACTAGTTCAAATGACTCAAATGAACTAGTTAGAGAGTTGTTCAATTGCAAGGAAATCTTATGTAACTACAAAAGACACAATCGAATCAAAAACGATTTGATTCACTCGAATCGGTTCATGAACTATATAGCCACGGTTTGCATTTAGCATTCCTTAGTTAATATGAATAAGTTCACAAACAATCGTTTTTAGATATAACCAACTCAAGTTCGCAAACTTAGTTCGCGGACTTAAATTCCCGGAAGGAGTTCACAAACTCCAGCAAATATTCTCGGGTCGAGAACTTCCGTTAGATCTCGGACTTAGCTCACGCCACTATTCCGGTTCTCTTGATCAACAAAGTTCGCAAACTTCGGTTCAAGGAAAAAGGACTTATACATATATGTGTTACCACACAATGCTTATATCCATCATTGGTTATATAATCTAAACTCTCATTTCAATCATTGAAACATTCTCAGAGGACGTTATATAGTTGTTGTTCACAAATCATTTTTCGTCAGAGCAATTTTCAAAGTGATTGAAACATAACATGACTTTCGTCACTAGGTAAAGATGAATTTGGCCAAAGCAAAAGCTTACAAACACATATTTCGAGAAATAGATAGGCGAGTTAAACTCCGCTCGAAATAGCAAATGTGTATAATCAAAGTCTATATAGCAAAACGACTTTTGTCTCAGAATCGGAGATAGAGTAGATAGACTTTTGAGTGATAGATAAGTTCAAGTCTCCACATACCTTTTAGTCGATGAAGATCCACCAGTTCCTTGAATAGTCCTTTGTCTTGTATGATGATTGCCATGGAGTTCTTGAGCTCAACTACACTTTCTATCCTAGTCCAAGACTTAGCTACAGTAGACTAGAAATCAAGACTTATAGTTTTGATCACTAACATTGACAAACATGCTTGAGATAGAAACACATGCGAGTTCGACCGAGCAATGCTCTAACAATCTCCCCCTTTGTCAATTTTAGTGACAAAACTATCAATACATATGGAATACAAAAATAAATGAAATAACTCTTGTAGCTCCTATTCCACATGCCTAATCTTCAACATTACTCGAAATCTTCGTCACTTCCAAGTACTCCAATGATCCCAAAGGTTGTAAGTTCAGCATCATCGTTGTTGAAAATCCGTAGCTATAACTACGAGAAAACAAGAGTTCTCAATTATTGTTATACAGTGTCATAGTATCATTATATAGTATCAAAGTTCAATTGCATCACAACTTCAACAACAATACTATGGTGATATGTATCACTCCCCCTTAGTCAATACTCCATCTCACATGGAAACCACTCCCCCTTACATAATGATCCGAAAACCATATGTATTTGTAGTGAGAACTACATATTAATTCTCCCCCTTTTTGTCAATAAAATTGGCAAAGGTACGAAAACGGGATCCTAATGAAATTTCCGAAAGAGACATTTCATGACCAAAAGAAAGAAACACATATCATCTTATTTAGATGCAATCATAAAGCCGAAGCTAAATGCATTCATCAAGGAGTTTATAAAGATACAAGATAACCCCTATAACATTCCACAACCGCATTCCCCACAAAGATTTGGCAATTAAGCACAAGTTCAATTAAGAACTCTCCCCCATAATATGTCATTCCCGAAAGAACAACAAGAGCGACCTTAATTTCAAAAGAAAAGAAGGATTTCTTTGGACAAATCTCATGCAAGTATGAATTTGAATCCAAAAAACTCAATTAAATTAACCACAAGAGATCACATGATTAATTTAATCGGAAATACTCAACATAAGTGAACTTATGGAGACTCAAAAGTACACAATTAGATTAATCACAAGAGAACCCATAATTAATCTAATCGGAATACACAACCAAATCAACCACAAAATGTAATCAATTTAATTGGTCATGCTCGACATAAGAGAACTTACGGAGCAACAACTAAATAACCAAACGAGAATGATTAATTTAGTTGCACATGCTTGACATAAAGTACCTCATGGAACAACACAGTATGTATACAAAAATTGTGGATCGGAGATCGACCTTATACCATGGAATAAGCAAGGATTCATTCTATTTTCCATCACCATTTGCACAATGACATACAATAGACATAATCCTTGTAAACAAAAGATTTTAACCTATCTTCCATCAATAATTGACATAATAGGCTTAACTTTTGTATTTGTCAAAAGTTCATTCCTTCTTTTATCAACACATGCATATCGACACATAAAGGACTTAACTTTCGACAATGTATGGGACAATCACAGTTCACGAACGCAAACACACATATCCCATAACAAATTGCAATATATAAAACCCTAAAGATTAATACTGCAAAAATCATCTTCCAAACAATTTTAGAATTTAAATCAATAAATCTAAAACATGAAGATGGAAACGTTGGACATAGCTATGTGTAATCACAATAATGGCTATTCCAAACTCTAGTTATTCTTCTAACCAAAACAAGAAAATAGAAGATTTACTAGATGTTAAGACCTTTGAATAATTCTTTATCGTCCCCGAACTCCTTGTCGTCAACAACCATTGGGACATAAGGTTCATGAAGATAGGAGTTAATATCAATAAATCTTCTTGACTGATGTCGAACCAGGGCCTTCTGAATCTCATGAGTCTTAAACACAAAAGCCTTTATTTGATGAATCTCCTTTTGCATCTCCTTCAACACTTCAAGAACATCAGAAAACTTCTGAGAATTTGAAGGAACATCTCTAGGCTCCCTCACAGTCCTTCTTTTTCTTTTCAATGTCGGAGCTAACGGAGTCCTTCATGATTGGTGGCTTGACAATCATATTAACATCCTTTCCATCAGAAGACATGGTACTTGGAGCATCCATAGGCCTATGGGTTTGTGAGAGGAAATCACAATCTCAACAAGTGGTCTTGAGATAAAAAGAAGTTTCAAGGAAGGAAAAAGGAATGTAGGGTTAACCTTTAACAGGTTCGTGCATGCACAACTCTGAACCCTAAAGAGAGTAAAATTATCGAGAATAACCCTCCTTTATTGATAGACAGGGATTAAAAAAAACTAAGAAAAGAAGAGAACAACCTTTTCCTAAAGCCTGAGAACTACATAATCTTGTCTCTTTTGATCAGGCACATGAGACAAGATTTCTAAAACAACACAATCAATTTGTGTTGCGGTGAACAACAATTTGTCCACCATTTTCCTCTTGAGAGGAATTCACAGACCTCTATCTATCAAAACGACTTGACAATCCTTTCTTCTCTAATGGCCTTGGTATATCCTTGGAAACTAACTTCTTAGACGAAGATAAAATTCTACATACCTCAGCTGTCTTCTGAGCAAGTTTAAGCTTATTTGCTAATTGATTTTCTCTTCGTTGAAGTCTGTTGACGTGCATCAATTGGTGTTTGTAGTTGTAACACTTTGAAAGTTCATGACCCTTTAAAGAAAAATATGAGCACGTCAATCTTGGATAAAAATCAGGCTTTAGAGATGTGCAAGCAGCTAGACACATGGTGGAACCTGAAACATCACATATAGGGTTTCCAAAGAATGGGTCAATTTTTTCTTCCAGATTAGTTGGGTTTTCTTCTGAAAGAATATCAAGATTGATGTATGTATTGCTACAATTATCAAAATCAATATTTTCACCAAGAAGTGCAACACTTGATTTCTCGTCTTCATTAGAATCATAGCTGTCAGACATTTCATCAAGACTTGCAGCAAGACCTTTGTTCCCAGTGTATTTTTTATGATTTGGGCACTCGTTTGCAAAATGACCAAATCCTTTACACTTAAAGCACTAAGGCATATCCTCGTCATCAGTTTCATCAATATCCCTATTTTTAGGAGGAACACGATTATGAGGTTTGACTGATGCTTTAGGCTTATCTCTGGAGAACCGTTTACTTCTTTTCAACAGAAGGTCCCTAAACTGTCCTGTGATCATCGAGACCGATTTGTCAGGATCTTCATCTGATGAATCAGTCTCAGAATGATCGTCTTCAGAGATATACACTTTTTTTACTTTTATCAAGTAATTTAGTGTCCTTTTGTTCTTTGAAAACAACACATCCTTAGATTTGGATGAATGCTCATGATCAAAGATCTTAAGCTTCCCAACCAGTGTATTTCTGGAAAGATTATCTAGGTTATTTCCCTCTACGATGGCATGCTTCTTAGAGTCGTATCTAGATGGCAGCGATCTGAGAATTTTCATCGCAATGTCCTTTTCAGGAATAGTCATACCCAATGCAAAAGATGCATTAACAATTTCAGACACTTTGTGATTAAACTCATCAAATGTTTCTTCATCTGCCATACGAAGGTTTTCCCAATCAGAATTAAGTTTTTGAAGCCTAGCTTCCTTTTCACTGGTATTTCCTTCAAATACGGTTTCTAAGATATCCCAAGCTTCTTTAGACTTAGTGCAATTTGACACATGGTGCTGAAGATTTGGGGTAATGGCATGTATGATGGAATTCAAACCGTCAGAATTTTGCTTTGCAGCAAGTATCTCGGCAGGACTGTATTCACCAATATTCTTGGGAACGTTTACATTTCCAACTGCCACAACGGGAGCATCATAGCCATTAACAACATATACCCATGATTGAAAATCACGTGCTTGAAGAAAATCTCGCATAACAATTTTACACCATAAGTAATTAGAGCCATCGAAGACTGGTGGTACGTTGATAGAGATAGCACCTCTCTCCATAGAGTCAGATCGCTACAAACACAGACTTGTAAGGTCTTAAACGTGTTTGCCTGCTCTGACACCGATTGAAAAAGTGGGGGTACAACAACCACACTGATAGACACATTTTTGTGTCTAATTTGTCTCGATTCTATGTATTGATAGTTCTCATTCTTGTATTTATTTTGGTATTTTATCTCTTTGTAGGTGTTTTTGGAGAAATAAGCTTTTGCGGCGAAATTGGCTCAAAACGTGGCATTTGAACCTCCGTAGCAGACGTACCAGTGACATCCCAGAAATACCCCGGAGGAACCCCGAGAAAAGTGTTGAAAACATCCCAGAAAAATTACTAAACGCACCCAAGGGACAAGTGTTATACGGACTCCAGAAGCGGATAAGGGGCGACCACTGGATAAGGGGTAACCTTTCCCCTTCACGTTCAAATTCTGAATTTGGGCGGGAAAATAGAAACTCTCCTGGCAGTTTTGGCAATCGTGATTTGGAGGAGTTTGAGTTCGATTAAACCTCTGATTTTCATAGGATAGACTCCTTATGGGTCTAGGAATCTAATACGGGTGTTGAAATCGATTATACTGGCTAAATCGACGGATTTTTATCACAACAACAAAATATGGAAAGTCGCGTGTGTGACCTTTTTTGGGGAATTTTAGAGAGATTAAAGTGCTATAAACCTTCCCAAAAATTTGTATCTATCTAAGGAAGAGTTTAGGATCAAAAAGAAAGCTCAGAAACGCGTATAAATTCTAAAACAAGAAATTGCCGCAACTTTGCTGTGAAGAGAAAGGAAGAGATTTTGGAAGATTTTGGAGAGATTTAACCCTTTTTGATATAAATAGATTGGTTGGGTCATATAGAAGGGGGGTCGAGAGTTTGGGAACCTGAGGAGGGCCAGAGAAAAAGAAATCAGAGTTCGATCAAACTCTGTTTCTGCTGCTGCTGCTGCTGAAGAACACGAAGAACGGACGTCCGAAGACAGTCGTTCTTCAACAGTGTTTACGACAAAGTTGTGGGGGTCGCAGCTGCAGTCTCAACAGCACTTCATATATATCGTTCTTCTTGTAACAGTGAACAACGCCTTTGCAACAGTTATTTCTGTTGCGATTTTTCTGTTCAATTGTTTTACTCCCTTTTAATCAACTTTTGAGCTTTATACATGTATTTTGAGATCATGATTAATATGAGGAGCTAAACCCCAACACTGGGATGACGGAGGAAACCCTATTTCACGCATGTGGTAATTTTAATAATTCTTTATGACTTTTTGCACTTATTTTAATTGATTCATGCTTTTCACTAATTAGTTGTGATTTCGTTTGATGGTGTATGCTTAGACGTAAGAGCTTTTGATACACCATGCTTGTGATTTACATCTAAAGTTTTAAAAATCTATTTTTGTCAAAGAATAAGAGTCCATATTTTTAATATTTGAGCTATAATTGATTGGAGTTATTAATTGAGTCACATGAATGGAATTTGGTGGAATCCTGAATCTCAGTACCTCTCGAAATTGTGACAGCTTTCCTTGCACATATTATATTAAGTCTAAAATCGAATCTCAACAAGTCCGAGAAACGAACACTTTACTTACCACTACAAAATTACATCAATTTTTGGCGCCGCCGACGCGGATTTGTGTATAGATATCTTTTTAGGTTTCATTTTTATTTTTATTATTTTTATTCCTTTTTACACCTTTTGGTATTTCTTGTTTGTTTTCATATTTGGAGTTGAGCTAAAGAAAAAGGGAAAAAGTGCTGAAAACAAAAGCGAAGCCAAAGAAGGAAAGAAAAGAGGGATCCAAAAAGAGTGAAGAAGAAGATTTTTTTTGTATAAATATTTTATTTTAATTTTAGAAATTGTAAATAGGTTTTTAATTTTTGTAATTTTTTTTATTTTTGGACTTTTTAGATTTTATTTTTCTTTGGACTGGACATTATTATTTTGAAACCCTAAGGAAGGGTTAAAAATTAAATATGAAACTGTTTGCAGGGAAGGACGACAGTTACGATACTGTCTCGGCCCCTCGGGTTCGTACACTGATATAGGAGTCGGTGGCCTGAGTCGACTTCAACGGTTCATCGCCCGTCTGGTACGGGAGGTAAGACTCTATCCACCCACGAATACCCTGTCAGTGGGTTTTATTTTGTGATAACTCACACCCCTGCAAAAGAATGTCGAACTGGGATCACAATAGCCAATACAACGAATATCCGACTGAGTTTCAAAATGGACGATACAATTTTAACCATAGTGTGAATAGTGATTGGGAACATCAACCTTTTCAAGGTTACGGCTCATACCATGGTGAGCCCAATTACTATACACACACACACCGGTCATACGAGCAAGAAAATAAGGATTATTATAGTACTAGTTCCTCGTCTTTGGACAATATAATGAAAATGTTGAAAACTAGTCCCTATGATGATCCTTTTGAACCTGTTCTTCCTCTAGAAGAGTCTCTCAAACAATTAACTGAGAATACAAATAGGTTTGTGTTAGAAATGAATAAACAAAATGCACCCATGAGTGAACCTTCTATACACGATACCATAAGGAAGTCACGTGAGTCGATTCAAAAGCTTTTATTAGAGGCCCAGAACAGAACTGCTCAAGATAGTCTTAATTTCCAATATAGTGTTTCCAATAGTACCCTTGAAAATGAGGATAGTTATTTGCATAATCAAGATGCCGAGGTTAGAATTGGTAACACTACTTTTTTAGATGAGCTTCAACCATTTTCATGTTATTATGATGATTATGATGAGGATAGTGCTGATGAAGAATTTGACACATATAGGCATAGTGATCAGGAATCTGTTACTCCAATTGAGCTTTACAATGATACTACTATTTCTAGTTCAAATCCAAATAATTTTAATAATTATTCACCTATTCAAAAGGACGAGGATTTGACTAGAGATACCCCCATTTTAGACGATGTAGTATTTCCTTTTGATTACGAAGCCGATAATGGTTTAGAGGAACGAGTTTATTCTGAGAAAAATATTGTAGAGTCTAGCGATTTAGAAACAATAGTCTTAGACGAAGAAGATGAACTCGTAGAGCATTTAAACATGTGTGAGGAGGCATCACCTGAGTATAACCTAGAAGAAGCAATTGACCATTTTCATGATTCTGATGATCTAGAAATTAGGGAAATTGTAGCTAGTCTATCTAGAGACACCCAAAACTCCAAGTTTGGGGGTGATTATCATTCTCCATGTGATTTAACTCTTAGAAAGGTCCCTCACTTGGGTCTTGACATATCTGCCTCAACCATTTTACAAGATTATCTTCATACACGTTTTCCTGAACCTAGTGATGTCCATAACGAAGTTCAGTTATTAGAAACCCATCCTCTGGTTGATGTGGTTGAACCAGGCTATGATACCCAGATTGACTTTGTTTTCCCACCAAATACTTTTCTTCCAAATGTGGGAATGTATGATTTTCAAAATGTGTCGAATATTAAGTTTTGAGACTAAGCCTAAGTACTTTAGGAAAATAGAACTGACACATTTGCTTAAGATTGACCGCCAGTTTCACTGTGGTTGATTGTGTGAGTCAAATCTAATTGACTTAAAGGATCCTCAATTATTCAGGTTATTATTGTGTGATACTAAGTTTTTAGTTGAGTTTTTCCAGACTTTTAAGCTTGAACATTCGGATCTAACTTATGAGGAAACGCAACCCATGAAAATATTTTATCTAGACCCAGTTATAGAACCTGAACCTGAACCACAACTAGATGTAGTTGTCTTAAACAAGAAAATAGACAAGGGTGTGCTTTATTTGATTTTCTTGGCATGTTGCAGATTCCTTTTACTCGTGATAGCTCTATTTGGTTTCGATGACCCACAATTATTCCGACTATTAATATATGATTCTATGAGGTGACTAAATCTTCCAATGTCTGGCTGAGGACTTTAAACTTAGCACTTCTTGGGAGGTAACCCAATTTCATGCAACACGGTAATATTTTTCCTTAACTCTTTTGCTTCAAATGGTAACAATTTCTCCTTGTTCATGCTTTTAATTTTATCTTTAGAATATTGAGGACAATGTTAGATTTAAGTTTGGGAGTATGGGAGAAACTTTTTAGTTGCAGTATAAATAAACTCCAGAGCCTAGAAATTTATGTTTACTAAGGGTGGCAATAACTAATCTAAGTGGATGGAAGCATGTTGGTTATAGGAGTTGAGGAACCAATCTGATTAGATGGCAACATCTAAAGAGTCTATTCATAAAAGCACATAGCTCAGGTGTTAGAAATAACATGATAGTTTCACCATATCTCGTTGAGTCCTTTTCACTTCTATTTTTATTTTGTTTTGTTTTTAAACTATGTTTCTCTAAGTTATTAGGTGGGGCTCACGATTCAAGTTGTTACCAATGCTAGGGTGAATTAGAGTGATTGAGATACAAAAAAAAAAAAAAAGTTGAAGAAGAAAAAAAAAAAAAAAAAATTGAGACCAGACCACCAGACCAACCGGAATAAATTCAATAAAGTCGACCACTGGTACCCTTGTATATGCCAGCTGAGTTGACATAGAGTTAGGATTATCGACCACTGGTTCCCTTGTATATGCCAGTGTGTTGATATTAGTCAAACTAGTATCTCAGTCCATTAGGATAGGTTCATTTTGGCGGAGGCCTTCAGACAGATATGAGAAACACCGTTCACCTAGTAAACATCAAAACCATCTATGTTTTTCTCTATATCCATCTTCTTGATCTATCCATGTGATTAGTTTGACTCCGAATATGATGTCCATAGTGCAACTATCTGAGTAGAGCCATGTGACTTATATATGAATTTTAGTATGCTTGAGTGCAAACTCGTGTACAACAATTGGAATTTCGCATCAGGGTACTTCCTCTTGTAGTCAATAAGTATGCCAACCAAGGAGATTATTTAGTGCCTTCCAAGGTTCTGCGTAGATAGCTAGGGTCTGGAGTAAAGGTTTTGTGGGTATATCTCTTGTAAGCCCTCCCGAGACTATAACTCGACCACTAGGGACACCTAGGGGTTTAACGCTAAATGCAATCGACGATGCCTGCGACAATGAGTTAGGATTTTGTTTTCTATTTTAGTTTTGCTCGAGGACTAGCAAATAATAAGTTTGGGGGTATTTGATAGACACATTTTTGTGTCTAATTTGTCTCGATTCTATATATTGATAGTTCTCATTCTTGTATTTATTTTGGTATTTTATCTCTTTGTAGGTGTTTTTGGAGAAATAAGCTTTTGCGGCGAAATTGGCTCAAAATGTGGCATTTGAACCTCCGTAGCAGACGTACAAGTGACATCCCAGAAATACCCCGGAGGAACCCCGAGAAAAGTGTTAAAAACATCCCATAAAAATTACTAAACACACCCAAGGGACAAGTGTTATACGGACTCCAGAAGCGGATAAGGGTCGACCACTGGATAAGGGGTAACCTTTCCCCTTCACGTTCAAATTCTGAATTTGGGCGGGAAAATAGAAACTCTCCTGGCAGTTTTGGAAATCGTGATTTGGAGGAGTTTGAGGTCGATTAAACCTCTGATTTTCATAGGATAAACTCCTTATGGGTCTAGGAATCTAATACGGGTGTTGAAATCGATTATACTGGGCTAAATCGACGGATTTTTATCACAACAACAAAATATTGAAAGTCGCGTGTGTGACCTTTTTTGGGGAATTTTAGAGAGATTAAAGTGTTATAAACCTTCCCAAAGATTTGTATCTATCTAAGGAAGAGTTTAGGATCAAAAGGAAAGCTCAGAAACGAGTATAAATTCTAAAACAAGAAATTGCCGCAACTTTGCCATGAAGAGAAAGGAATAGATTTTGGAAGATTTTGGAGAGATTTAATCAGCCTTTTTGATATAAATAGGATCTGTAGCAGCAATAACTTCTTTTCATTCTCTTTCTTTTCTGAAATCCACCACAGAATCACCTCAATCAATCTCTGAAATTGAACCCAGCTTCAAACCCTAGTTCTCACTGGTATAAACAATGGCAGCTGTAATTCCTCTTCATCTTGTTCTTGACTGCAACAGATACAAAAACCATCTACGGCTGCAATTCACTATCAAACCCAAAATCAACAACAACCCATCTTCATTTAATTCCTGTAACTCTTCAAATATTAGATTCCCCTTTATTTCCAGCTCCAATTTCTTGTCTTCAACCAACGATTGCACCTCCTAGATTCTTTAGAATCAAATTCCAACTCGAACCCCATCTGTTTCTCGTAGAACTACAACCTCTCTTCATCTCTCTTTCAGACACACTTCCTGCGCCTCCATTTCCTCTCTCTGAGTTAGGGACTGAATGATTGAGAAAATGAATTCTCTTCTGAATTCTAGGGTGTGGTAATGATAAGAAGTACCACGGGCACCCAGAACTCTGTTAAGGGCTATCCATGTACTGTTTAGCCTGTCAGTCTCGCAAAACCGATAGTTCATCCTTCGCTCCTTCTTGCGCAACATTAGCCTGCCCAATTGTCGCCTGGGAATCGATCTTTTTGCCATTTTCGATCCAAATGAACGGTTTCTCCTTCTTTTGCTCCCAAGGACTCCATTGCACCTAATAACTCAAAACTAAACATAAGAGATGCAATTCACAAGGATAATAGCAAAGAAAGTATAAATACTAGATATAAAATTAGGTTTTTTACAACACCTATCGAATTCCCCCACACTTAGACTTTGCTAGTCCTCGATCTAATCAAACAAAACTTATTCTAAAGGATACATACAACTCCATCTCGTGAGGGTTTACTAGAGATATGCCCACAAAACCTACTTTTCCAACTTACTAGTTCTCCGTAATGATAGCATCCAACGCGCTAAGAAGACATAAAGATTCTGCACACTAGTAATAAGAAGTTAGACACATAAATGAACACAGTCTCATCCTTAAAAGTTGAGAGAGAAATAACCATCCCTTATCGAAAGAAATTCGGGTTCGGAGTGATCGAAAGTCTCGACTCTGCCTCACAAGAAAGGGTTTTATGAAGTTGCTCTCAATAATAAATAGCTTTTTATGGGTCACACATGTGTCGAGGTAGGAATGAATAGAGAATCCTGCGACACGTTGAATGGTAGGAAGGCAAAAACCCTCCGAATTGTTTTGAAAACCCACATCATTTATTCATTTTGAAAACCCTTTTTCTGACGATCTCTAAGAAAGGAAATCAACCACTTAACGAAGGTGGGAATATGCTTACTTACCTCGTTATCCGTTCGGCGTGCAGTTAGCACCACTCTCACAGCATCCATAGAAACGTCTTCGGTCTTCAATCCTTGTCTTCGTCTTCAACTCTTGATGATGAAATCTTGAACTTCGTAGAATCTTGACAATGTGATTCTTTCCTCTAATTCCTTGTTGCTTGAAACTCCATTATAAATATTTCTTCTTCCATTAGCTTTATTGAATGAATAAAAAACCAAAAACGAACTAAACAAACCAAATATGATGCAATGAATATATTTTTTTTTCTATTTTTCATTTTTCTCCTTTTTTTTTTTTTTTTTTCTTTTTTTTTGAGATGCAAGATAAATAAAGTAAAAACAAAAACAAACAAAAAATTAAAACTAATGACGGACCTAATAAACTTTTCTCTTGTCTCTTTTTTTTTAGACAAGAGAAAATAAAATACAAATTAACAAATAAAAATAAAGATATAATAAAATACAAAGGCCACGGTGTAAGTACTTTACCGCTCGATTCTTCACAACTTGTATGTCTCGATATCATAAACTTCTTGACTCTCATCTTGATAATATTCGCTCTCGTACAATAGTCTTCAACTTGTAAAAATTTTGCTCCTTGTCTTGTTGCTTTACTTGAATCTGAAATCTGCTCATTTCTGTACTATTGCTTGTAAACCTAAAACGTCTTCAACTTTCCTTCGAATTTGTGATGCTCCTCTTGTTGATGATGATGGTGTTTCTATGGATTTGTTGGTGCAGAGAGAGATAAAGTGGATGGTGCTAACTGCGAACAAGATTACAAGTGGTATGTAAGTTAGCAATTCGATGTCACCATTCATGATTGATAAAATAGCACTCAAGAGATCAAAATAGTGCTTCTATTGGTGGGAGGTTGGGTAGCTCACCATTCTACCCGGAGTTTACGTACGGCGACACACACTCTAAAAGCACAAATTTAGACAGGTACAAAGAATTGAAGGTCGGTGCCTCTCATGATGTAACATAGGTAGTCTCCACTATAGGGGATCACAAATCTAATACCGAATTCAGTCTGCACCTCATTTTCCACTGGGATGGTTAAATCCAACTTTAACTCTCATACAAGTAAGAAACCCGATCATGTTCTCTGTAATCTCTAAGCTCAGTGACTCTTATGAGAATCTCGATGTAGTCTTAGCGACATGTATACTATGTGACTCTAAACTAACTACAAGTTGGAGTTTTCTTATTCACTATTTTACAAAAAAAATTGAAAATTTCATGAAAAATTTACAATGCAAATGCAACCACTCCCCCACACTTAAACTTTACATTGTCCTCAATGTAAATTGAATCGTCCAAAGAAAGTCAAGGTGGGAAATCCTATATGATAATGACAAGAAATCAGAAAAAAAATAAAAATAAAAACAAAACAAGACAAGAAATACTAAAAACAAGACAAGAAATAAATACAAGACAAGAAATACTCATCCTATGGGTTGCCTCCCATTTAGCGCTTGGTTTAAAGTCGCCATCCCGACTATCTCCTTGCTTTCTATGCCTCCTCCAGAGGGAGTGCATCCACAAAGTTAGATCCTTCCACCACTTCGGAAGTGAAATTCTCATAATATGGTTTCAACCGGTGCCCATTAACTTTAAGTTCCTTGCCTGTAGCTACGCTACGAATTTCTACTGCACCATGAGAAAACACATTAGTAACAATAAAAGGTCCAATCAAATGTGACCTTAATTTACCCGGAAATAAATGCAAGCGAGAATTAAACAAAAGCACTTTCTTCCCAATGCAAAATTATTTCCTAGAAATCATGTTATCATGAAATGCTTTCGTCTTTTCCTTATAAATGCGTGAGCTTTCAAATGCATCATTGCGAAGCTCCTCTAGCTCTTGGAGTTGTAACTTCCTTTGCTTTCCATCTCCATATTGCATTGATTAATAGCCCAAAACGCCTTATGTTCAATTTCAACGGGTAAATGACAAGGTTTACCATACACAAGTCTAAAGGGAGACATCCCAATAGGTGTCTTGTATGCGGTTATATAAGCCCACAAAGCATCATTAAGTCGCATGCTCCAATCTTTCCTTGTTGTATTCACCGTCTTCTCAAGAATGGATTTCACCTCCTGGTTAGACACCTCGGCTTATCCATCTGTTTGGGGATGATAAGGTGTTGAAATCTTGTGCGACACATTGTACTTATTCAACAAGCTTTGTAAGATCCTGTTTTTGAAGTGAGAACCCCCATCTCTAATTATGTCTCTTGGAATTCCAAACCTTGCAAAGATATTAGCTTGCACAAAATCTGAAACCACTTTAGAATCATTAGTTGGGGTGGCCTTAGCTTCCACCCATTTGGACACATAATCAACAACAAGTAAGATATAAAACTTCTCATGAGAGTTGACAAAAGGACCCATAAAATCAATACCCCATACATCAAAAACTTCAATAAATTGAATAAAAGTTTGTGGCATTTGATTTCGGGCACCTAGATTGCCTGTTCTTTGGCATCCATCACAAGTTGTACAAAATATATATGCATACTTGAACAAGGTTGTCCAATAGAAACCGCTTTCAAGTACCTTGTGAGCGGTTCTCTTACTTCCAAAATGTCCTCCACAAGCATAGGAGTGACAAAAAGACAAGATAGAATTAAATTCAGATTCGTGAACGCACCTTCGTAATACTTGGTCACTACCTTGTTTCCATAAGTATGAATCATCCCATATGTATTGGTTCCCTAACCTCTTAAGTTTGTCCCTCTCAGCACGAGACAAGTTCTTTGGGATTTGTTTAGACACCAAGTAATTGACAATATCGACATACCATGGTTCTCCAAAGGCAATTGAGAATAGTTGCTCATCCGGGAAACTTTCACACAATGGGATAGCTTCCTTATCCACAGTAAGACGGCTCAAATGATCCGCAACAGTTTTCTCAATTCCTTTCTTGTCCTTGATTTCAATATCAAACTCTTGCAAGAGAAAAATCCATCGTATGAGCCTCGGTTTCGCTTCTTTCTTCATGAGCAAGTACCTAAGTGCTGCATGATCAGAAAAGACAACAAATTTTGTACCAATTAGATAAGAGCGAAACTTTTCCAAAGCAAAAACAATATCTAACAACTCTTTTTCAGTGGTTGTGTAGTTTTGTTGGGCCTCATTTAACGTTCTAGAAGCATAATAAATAGCATGAGGTATCTTCCCCACACGTTGCCCAAGCACCGCACCAACCGCATAGTCACTTGCATCACACACGATCTCAAAAGGCTTGCTCCAATCTAGTGGTTTAATGATAGGGGCTGAAATCAAAAGTTCTTTTAAACGATTGAATGCCGCCATACACTTTTCATCAAAGTTAAAAACCACATCTTTTTGCAATAAGTTGCAAAATGGTGATGCTATCTTGGAAAAGTCTTTGATAAATCTACAATAAAAACCTGCATGACCAAGAAAAGAGTGTATCTCCCTCACCGTAGTGGGAGGGGTTAAAGCACGAATAAGGTTTATTTTAGATTTATCGACTTCCAAGATTTTAGAAGACATTATATGGCCTAAAACTATGCCATGAGTTACCATGAAATGGCACTTCTCCCAATTAAGCACAAGATTTGTTTCAACACGTCGTTCAAGGATTAGTGACAAGTTGAGCAAGCAAAGGTCAAATGAATCACCAAAGACACTAAAGTCATCCATAAACACTTCGATTATGTTTTCAACATATTCTGAAAAAATACTTACCATACACCTTTGAAAGGTAGATGGAGCATTGCACAAGCCAAAAGGCATCCTTCTATAAGAAAAAGTACCGAAAGGACAAGTGAAAGTGGTTTTCTCTTGATCCTCCGGTGCTATCACAATCTGATTGTAACCTGAATAGCCATCAAGGAAGCAATAGTAAGAGTGTCCAGCTAAACGTTCAAGCATTTGATCAGTAAAAAGCAATGGAAAATGATCCTTCCTAGTGGTGGCATTCAATTTTCTGTAATCAATACAAACCCTCCAACCGGTTTGCACACGAGTTGGGACAAGTTCATTCTTATCATTCTCCACCACCGTCACACCTGATTTCTTTGGTACTACTTGTACCGGGCTCACCCACTTACTATCAGATATTGGGTAGATAACACCCACGTCCAAAAGCTTTAGTATCTCCTTTTTCACAACTTCCATCATGGGAGGGTTCAAACGACGTTGCGCTTCCCTTGTAGGCTTTGCATCGTCCTCCAAACGGATTTTGTGCATACACACGGCATGGCTTATACCCTTGATATCAGCAATTGTCCATCCTATGGCCGTCTTGTACTTCCTTAGCACCCTTAGAAGTTTTTGCTCCTGTAATTCAATAAGCTTGTTAGAAACAATCACAGGTAAGTCTTCCTTGTCACCCAAGTACAAGTACTTTAGGTGATCAGGAAGAGGTTTCAATTCTAATTTTGGAGATTTAACAATGGAAGGTCCAAGCTTTTCATCACTGCATGGTAAAGAAATGAAAGAGATATTATGAGTTTCCGGGCATCCTTGTAGTGAATTAAGATCACCAGGGGATTCCTTGACTTCATTACCACACTCTACACCATTATCCATGGATGTATTTAAAACGGTTTCCAAAGCATCATCACCATTCAATTCAAACACTTGTTGTGCCAATGTATCCATAACATCAATGGAGAAACAAGAGTAGACATCACTAGGATATCTCATCGTCTCGAAAATGTGTAAACATATTGTTTCTCCATCAAACTCCATAGTTAGCGTTCCCTTGTCCACATCAATAATGGTTTCCGCCGTTTTCATGAAGGGACGCCCAAGTAGTAATGGAAGAGACGAATCCGGTGAACCTTCATTCATCTCTAACACGCAAAAGTCAGCTGGAAATACTAATTGATTAACCTGCACAAGAACATCCTCAACAATACCCATTGGGTAAACATTAGATCGATCGGCTAATTGCAATACAATTCCAGCCTTTTTAAGAGGACCTAACTCAAGTGAATTGTACATAGATGCAGGCATAACATTAACGGATGCACCTAAATCCAACATAGCTTTGTTAAATGTGGTGTTACCAATTCTGACTGGAATGTCAAAGCTACCGGGATCCTTACATTTCAGTGGGATTTTGTGTTGTAAGATTGTCGAAGCATTCTCCCCCACACTTATCACTTCATTACCTTTTAGCCTTTGCTTATTGGTACATAAGTCCTTCAATAATTTCGCATACTTGGGAACTTGCTTGATAACATCAATGAGTGGTATCTTCACATGAATCTTCTTTAGAACGTCTAAAATCTCCTTTTCTAGTTCCGCCTTCTAAGAACTTGCAAATCTGCGAGGAAAAGGTAAAGGAGGAACATAAGTAGAAACCGGAGTTTTAGAGTTAGGAATAGGTACCTCGGGTGTTTGGGTAATTTCATCCCTCTTTTCCTCCAAAACCGGCTCATTTGGTGTTTCCACCTTCCCCGAATCAGTAAACTTGGGTTGTACAAGTTGTGTACCACTTCTCAACGTAATAGCATTGACACCCTCTTTTGAGTTAATAGGTTAAGAAGGGAGTTTCCCACTACTTTGTGCCTTCAATTTGTTTATATCAACCGCCATGGAGCCCATTTGTGTCTGCAACTCCTTGATAGCACTCTTAGTTTCTTGCTGACTTTCTTTAAACATGGTAGAAATGCCTTGCATAAACGTTTGAAGCATTGCATCGATATCGGAACCTTGATTTTGAGTTGCTTGTTGTGTTTGTGGTTGCTGAAATTGTTGTTGTTGCGATTGGAATTGTTGTTGTTGTGGTTGAAATCCACTCGAACGGTTGAAAGTAGGTTGTTGGACCGCTCCTTATTTGTTGGCATAGCTAAAGTTGGGATGATCTCTCCATCCCGGATTGTAAGTGTTGGAATAAGGATCATACCGTCTTTGCTGGTTTGGAAAAACCGCACTAGCTTGCTCCAACTCTTCACCATATGAAGGTAAAATAACTGCAGCCATCTTTTCCATCATTTTCTCCATATTATCCATCCTTTGATCACGGTGTGATGATGAATCCGCAACTTCATGCACTCTCCTAACCATTGGTTCACCTCTTGTGTAGAATTGTTGCGAGTTTGCAGCCATGCTTTCAATCAACTCGGTAGCTTGGGCCACCGTCTTGTTCACTAGAGCTCCACCACCCGCTGCATCAAGAAGATATCTATCACTTGGTTGGAGACCTTCGTAGAAGTATTGTATTATCATCACGTCACTAAAGTGGTGGTGTGGACAGTTTTCCACGAATCTCTTGTATCGCTCCCAACATTCATACAAAGATTCTCCTACGTGTTTCTTTATCCCACAAATGTCTTTGCGAATTTGAGTAGCCTTTGACGCAGGAAAATACCTCTCAAGAAAAAGTTTCTTCAACCCGTTCCATGTAGTGACACTTCCGGAAGGTAAGTAATACAACTACTCCTTAGGATTGTCCGTCAAAGAAAACGGAAAAGCTTTCAACATTGCTCCATCCGCATTAGTCTCCGGTGGAAGCATAGCCATGATAACGTTGTGTAAATCCATGAGATGCTTGTTTGGATCTTCATTCGTCATTCCATGAAACTTCGGCAACTCTCTAATCAACCCCGGTTTGATCTCGAAGGTTGAGTTTGTTTGAATACACCACCGTTGTGCATCAAGCCTATGAGAAACCAAGTCCTTGAGTGTACGATTTGCATCACCCATTGCTTCTTATTCTTCTT
The DNA here is from genome assembly GCF_003573695.1 of Papaver somniferum. Lineage (NCBI taxonomy): Eukaryota > Viridiplantae > Streptophyta > Magnoliopsida > Ranunculales > Papaveraceae > Papaver > Papaver somniferum. The sequence goes on from NC_039364.1 coordinate 106,913,633, forward strand.
CAACTAGTGGTTCTTCTACGAATGGAACCTCTTGTTCTTCTTCTAGTTGTAACTCTTCTTCCACTTCTAACTCTTGTTCTTCCGTCGTGTCTTGACTTGGTTGGAGTATTGTGCCTCTTCGAGTAGCTATCCCGCACCTTGAATAGTTCCAATCTTTAGAAGCCAGGGATTAGGTACCTGAAAACAATTCTCGCAAACAAGTGAGAAACAAGACAAGAAAACAAAAAGCAAATATGAAAGCAGAAATGATGATAAGAAACTAAAAACTAAATAACAAGCCGTATGCCTCCCCGGCAGCGGCGCCAAAATTTTGATCGTTGTCGTATGCGTCAAAAATAATTTCACTTTCTCACTCTACTAATATAAATGAAGTACGTGGTAAGAAAGAGTTCGTTCCCACAGAGAGGCTTTTGTTGTTATAAAATTCATTTTCTTAGTAACCAAGGGGGGAGATTTTTGTTTTAGCAAAACAATAAAAATAATTGAAAGCAATAAAATATGAAAATAATCAATAAGAGGAAGATATTGGTCACGGGATAGTATCATTCACAACCATGTATTTTCATCAATGACTAGAATTGGTAATTTAATATCTCATTTACTAAAAGTCCTAGGATACCTTGATCGCAAGAGTATCCCGTTTATTCCCCGATTTTATCACAAACAACATTGAAAGATGTTATTGTGAAATCTACCTAGAAAGCAACCTAAAGTGTAAAAGCACAGTTAAGTTTAACTCCCTAAGAGCATTAAGTTCTATGAAATAAGACTAATCAATGCAAGCAAACGTGTAAAAGCACTAATTCGTTTTAACAAAGGTTATGATTCATATGTGACTAGTAGGATATATCACTACAAGCACTACTCACATTTATGCTACTTGTAATCAGGAATTATCACTTTTTCGTATAATAACCCTAATCTAGCAATAGAGATGAAGACTAATCTAATTGATTCCGGACTCAACCAAACTAGCATTCAAATCATAAAACAATATAAACCATGAATCATAAATAATAAAGCTGAGACAAAACTAATCAATTGATTTAAATATCATGCTTGAGAAATCAACTTTTATCCCATAACCAATAATTGTATTTAGCTACTCATAGCTTTTGAGTTCATCATAATCATAATCAAAAATGAATTGGAAAAGATGAAAAATAAACGAAAGCAAACCCTAGTAGAATCGCCGCTCTCCAAAGTTCCAAGTAGAAAATACGTGATCCCAAAAGAAGTAGAAACTTTCTCCTTTTGTAGCTTTTCATCTTCCCAAAACTAGGTCTTCAAAGCCCAAAGTCCAATAAAAAGATGTCCACCAAGCCCATATGTGAGGAGTACCCAAGTGAAAATATGTCCCAAAAGAGGTCACCGGAAAACTGGTAAAATGACCGGAAATTGGCCGGAGAATGGTCGGAGAAGTAGTTCAAGTGACCGGAAAAATCCACCCGGTCACCGGTCAAACATAACGGTAGACCTTAAAACGGTCACTAACGGCAATAACCGAGTCAGACTGATAGATTCAGAAACGAGTCAGACACTAACTAGGTGAGTCAGAGTCTGACTGCCAGGCCAAACCCATCTTGCAGAGCCTGGTCTTGTGTTGCACCAATATACAACTAGTACCAGCCATTTTGGTGGTGCATCAGTTCCACAAGCAGCATTTCAATCTGAACCTTCTCTGGCTTCCTCCTGCAACTCATTCATTCCATAACTCCACTCGAACGCCAGCTTCCACCAATCCCTGTGATTTCTTGTATCAACAATAACACATCTACAGCTTAGCCTGCAGTTTCATCAATTGCAGTAACAACTGCAACCTCAAATCTCCTTCCTTGGCTTCTGCAATCCACCAGCACCTGCTATTCCATTTACACACATGACCACCAGCTTCACAACATAACTGCACAAGCATGTAATCATAACCTACACCTGCAACTTTGAACTCAATTCCATTCACAAACCAAAACCATTGCAATTACCATCTTCAGTTGTACTGTCTCAGCACCACCTACTCCAGTTGAGAGTCATTACCAACACCAGACCTAAATGTTCATATTTCAGCTGCACTAGACACCAACTCCAACAGAAGTATTACCTCCAAGTTCAACTCAGTAGCAGTTATCACTTCAATTTCAATTGAAACTGAGATCAAAACCACCAATCATGCATATAACCCATTATCACAGCCACACACCAATAGGCACTACAACCTGCAATTCCAGTTCCATCTAAGCTTTAACTGCAGCTGCAACTTCATGTACTCCCCATTCCAAACTTCCATGTAAAGTTCCTAAGCATACATCTATTTCCATTCTCTTCTCAACTCAACTTCATCACCTTCTGCCACAACAACCAGCGCTTTAGTCACCATTTCTTATTCTCGGTCACTTTCGATATCAGTGCTCAACCAACATCTGCAACTCACATATACCAGTTTCGGCATCCCTGTTATCAAATCAACCTGCGATCAGGTACCCAGCACCATTACAACTCAACCATACTCTCGAGCATCAGCACCAACATGACAGCCAGCTCCTCAGCTCATTCATCCATTTAAACTTCAGTTCCACAATTCAGTATCACCAAAGCTATTTCCTGAGTCTTGCGCCGCAGTTCAGCTTCATAGTAAACACCATCATATTCTCTGGCCAACAACTGCAATCTCAGTTCATGTACATTATCATAACAATCTGCCATTGCATGTACTTGCATCTTCTTGCATCATCTGTAGCTTCATACAATGTCTATCACAACTCATCTTTTCCTTGTAAGCCTAATTGCATTCATCTAATCCCTGCATTCTCAAATTTCACCTGTAACCTGAGCTTACAACCACCAGTTTGTGGCCATTACATCTTCACCTGTTATCTGCATCAGCACTGGCACTAATCTCAACCAGGTTCATTACTGCCATTGCGATATCAGTCTCAAATACTACCAAATCCATTGTCTCATCAGCAAACAACACCTTCAGTTTCACACCAACCCCACTGCTTCCTCTTGCATTTTACTCAGCTGCAATTGATCACCATTACCAACAAAACCATAATTGCAATCATCCATAACAACAAAAACCCTTATTCGTTCTTGTGTTCTTCTCAGCATCAGCGAACCATGATTTATTGATTGCTCAGCTTCAGAAATTCATCACACAAACCCCATCTGAACAACAACAAATCCTTGGTCTTCTCAGCCTTAGAACTCATTAAAATCCATTCAAGCTCTTCCATTTTATCCCCCTGAATCTCTCGATCTGTAGCAGCAATAACTTCTTTTCATTCTCTTTCTTTTCTGAAATTCACCACAGAATCACCTCAATCAATCTCTGAAATTGAACCCAGCTTCAAACCCTAGTTCTCACTGGTATAAACAATGGAAGCTGTAATTCCTCTTCATCTTGTTCTTGACTGCAACAGATACAAAAACCATCTACGACTGCAGTTCACTATCAAACCCAAAATCAACAACAACCCATCTTCATTCAATTCCTGTAACTCTTCAAATATCAGATTCCCCTTTATTTCCAGCTCCAATTTCTTGTCTTCAACCAACGAATGCACCTCCTAGCTTCTTTAGAATCAAATTCCAACTCGAACCCCATCTGTTTCTCGTAGAACTACAACCTCTCTTCATCTCTCTTTCAGACACACTTCCTGCGCCTCCATTTCCTCTCTCTGAGTTAGGGACTGAATGAATGAGAAAATGAATTCTCTTCTGAATTCTAGGGTGTCGTAATGATAAGAAGTGCCACAGGCACCCATAACTCTGATAAGGGCTATCCATGTACTGTTTAGCCTGTCAGTCTCGCAAAACCGATAGTTCATCCTTCGCTCCTTCTTGCGCAACATTAGCCTGCCCAATTGTCGCATGGGAATCGATCTTTTTTCCATTTTCGCTCCAAATGAACGTTTTCTCCTTCTTTTGGTCCCAAGGACTCCATTGCACCTAATAACTCAAAACTAAACATAAGAGATGCAACTCACAAGGATAATAGCAAGGAAAGCATAAATACTAGATATAAAATTAGGTGTTTTACAACACCTATCAGAGATAAACTCGGCTCGAAATAGCAATTGTGTATGATTGAAGTCTATATAGCAATACGACTTTTGTCTCAAATAGGAGATAAAGTAGATAGACTTTTGAGTGATAGATAATTTCAAGTCTCCACATAACTTTTGTTGATGAAGTTCCACAAATTCCCTTAAGTAGTTCTTCGTCTTCAATCGATGAACGCCGTGGAGTCTAAGGCTCAACTACACTTACTATCCTAATCCGAGACTTAACTATAAGTAGACTAGAAATAAAGACTTATAGTTTTGGCAACTAAACTTGACAAACAAGCTTGATATAGCAACGCTTGCGAGTTCGACCGAGCAATGCTCTAACACCTGGGATTGTTGCTACATGCACCAATATTATTCTAAATAAATTTCATAGGTATTAAACTACATAGTTCATATGTAAGCAGAGAGGTATAGACACTCATCAGCTTCTTGGCAGCTCTACTTCTTTGCAGAAAGCAGGTATACAAAATACAGGGTTTTGCAATTTTATCCCTGAACTAAAAACCACCATCAACATCTTCACATATCACTCTTTGGAGAAATACAAAATCATGTCCCATGTAACTAGAGGTATTACGAAGAAGGATGCGGTAGAAGCTGTGACTGTCTCTCTATGTGAAGACATTAAATCGTTAAGGAATAAGAAGGAGAAACCACCCCGAGATACAAAAGTTTCTTCCTCAACTTGTATTTTATCAATTTGTCATCAAGATAATGATTTCAGGGCTATGGTAAAGAACTTTGTAACCCAAAGAAATGATTTGAAATATTGAATGAATCACTCCTTAGAAGAGATAACTTACTATGAACACATGTTGTCTCTATCAAAGAACACCTTGTGTGAACTTAAAACATAGCTTAGTGAGTTAAATGATATCTCTGAATACCTAGAAGAATTGAATGATCAGATCATTAACGAATTATTCAATAATGAAAAGGAATTCACTGCACAAGCTGTAAGGAGAAAAATGGTGCAGTACTAGGAAACTTCTTGTGAGACTTTATTCTTATGTTCGAGAAGGATAACTAGGGTTTGGTATGGCATAATTTGTGAGTATATAATCTATTTCCAACGATTTCCATCTTGCATGTTTTTAGATTTATTTATTTAAATTCTAAGTTTTTGGAAGATGAAGTTGCAGTATTCTAATCTTATTGGTTATATATATATATATGTTGCACAACTTATGAGATATATGTATTTTACTTTTGTGAATTGAACTGATATCTCATATACGCTCAAAAGCTAAATCTATTATGTCTTCAGTGACAAAAGGTAGAATAATATTTTTGAGAAATTCCGCAGTATTAATCTCTCCATGATTGTACTTATTGTGAATTTACTGCATGTTACTCCGTAAGATTCTCTTATGTCGATTTGTATCGGTTAAATTGATCTTGTGATTGATTTTTTCGATGTTCTCTGGATACAAATCTACGTAATTTATTAATGTCCAAACAAATCCTTCTTATCGTGTAAAAGTAAGGTCGCTCATGTTGTTCTCTTGCGAATGCCATCAAATGGGGGAGACTTGTTTTTGAATTTGTGTTTAATTGTTTTATCTTTACGGGGAGAGCGGTTGTGGAATTCGTAGGGGTTACTTGTATCTTAATAAACTCCTTGATGAAGACACTAAGTTTTTAACTCTGTGATATCATCTAAAGTAAAAGTTGATATGTAATTCTTTAGTCATGAATTATTTTTTTGTGAAATTCATTAAGATCCCATAATTTTCGTACCTTAGCCAATTTATTTTGAAAAAAAGGGGTAGAATTAATTAGTAGTTTCGATACTACATATATATATGGTTTATGGATCATTATGAAAGTGGAAGTGGACGTACATATATAGGTTTTACCTATTGTGCAAAAGATGGAAGTATTGACTAAGGGGGAGTAACATATCATCGTAGAATTATTTCGAAGTTATGATACAAATGGACTTTGATAAAGATAATAATATAATGTTCTGTATGACAACAATTGAGACATTGTTTTCTTATTGTTATCACTACGGATCTTCAACAACAATGATGCTGAGTGAACACATTCTGAATCAATGTCGAACTTGAAGTTACGAAGAATTCAAGAAGTTGAAGAACCAAGGAAATCAAGAATAATGGATTTGGAGCTTTACATTACTTTATTTTTCTAATCCATATGTATTACTAGTTTTGTCATTAAAATTGACAAGGGGGATATTGTTAGAGAATAGTTCGGTCGAACTCACAAGTGTTGCTATCTCAAGCTTGTTGTCAAATTTAGTTGATCAAAGCTATATCTTGATTTCTAGTCTACATTTTAGTCATGTCTCGGGCTAGATTAGAAGTATATAGTTGAGTACCAGACTTCACTGCGTTCACCATTTGAAGATGGAGATCAATTGAAGTCTTTGGATGATTTTATCGAAAAAAGGTATGTGAAGACTGAACCGTTCCTATTTACTCAAGTATTCACAATTATATCTATCAGACTAAGTCGTATGAATAAGTGGACTTTAAATTTGTTGATGGGGCAAAACGATTTGTTGTTTTTTTTAGGAAAGTGAAGAGACGACCGTACGAACGAGACTCATCGAACGAGCAAATTTCTTAACCTCAAACAGATGTACTACACGGGAGTGCTTTGAGTTCGAGAGATAAATCTGTAGGACTCCGGCCTAAACCAAGACAATGGCCGTTCCAGAGTCAATTCAGTCACAAAGAGGAAAGAGGGTCGATCTGTAGGAGGGAAGCTGAGAAGTATGTGATATCAACGGTGATCAAGGATCGTGAATGTGTTGTAGTTTTCTGCAAATTAACTGCTAGGTTCGAATAAGTTTGAATTCTGCTCAGTTGAGAGTGATTGTTCAGATGAGAATTCTTATGATGATTCTCGTATATATGAGATTGTCCTCAATCATGAGTTCAAATACTTATTTATATTTCCAGAATGTAGACACATTGATCTCCAATAAGTGTGATGGTTGCTCGAGTGAAAGAGTGGAAAATTGGGAAATTGTGGTTAAACCAGTTTCAGGTCGTGCGGAGACTTGGTTGATTGTCCACCCACTACTTTTCTAAATTCCTCAACTGTTTGCACGACTTACTCACATTTCTCATCATGGATAAACACATGTGACGTAGGCCGCCAGACCAAAACCCTAATTAATATCCCCCATGTGACGTGATTGATGTCTCATGAATGTGGAGTCTGCAAGGAAGACTTGTATTTTATTAGTCAGTTGTTGACTTGACTAGACAATGAGTCTTAGCCTTGATGAGTCGAGCATAATAAACAAATGTGATATGCTCTGAGACTCATGGATTGAGCATAAGGTGTCTGCTGGGACACAATGATGGAGAGACGTTGAGTCTCGATAAATTCTGATATATCATTTTACCAGTTGAGATAATAATGATATTTTGATGATTTGGATTGAGCGTCCGATGAGGTTGCTCGATCGAGGACTTATCTTGATATGTCGAGTATTCGACAGGAAATCAAAGATATTGTTGAATTTACAGAATGCTCATCCCTGATCTAGTATATCATGATCGAATGACAAAGTGGATCATGAATATTGGATGGTCGTCCGTTCGAACCATGTCGCTCAGTCGAGCAAAATGTTGGTAGCAGGATCAGACATTAAATAAATTAGAATATTGATTACTGGATCAATATGATTCTCGAATGTTGATAGTTGAATCAAACATGAAGAATATTGCTCAGTCGAGCAATTGATTGTTGAATCAATGAGTCCTGAACCCAATTGATCGTGTACTTTGCTAGTTTAAGCAATTTAGTATTGATAGATGAGCAAAATAAATATTGCTGGTTTAAGCGAATATTGCTCGTTTGAGCAAATATTGCCCGTTTGAGCAATATTGCTAGCTCGATTCATGAATTATTGGCAAACAGACCAAATAAAATATTAATTAAAATACTGGGAGATGGACCGAATATTGTATAATTAATCAAGATGTTGATTTCTGTATCAACATAAAATTATTAGTGCTTGAACTTGCTCAGAATTATGATTTGAGAGCATTTGGCTCGAAACCCTAATTTTGATCAATTGATGATTTAATGAGAATCAATCACTGAGTGAGAGAGGTAACAAATACATGGGATGATGGGCCGACCATGTAGCTCCCAGGTGCTCGAATGAGCATGCACCAAAGTCCTTTGAAGACCAGTTGGTGAAAAGATGATCAAATTGGTTTAATCATTTATTAAAATAGTGCTCGTCTGAGCATTAGGTGGTAAAACTTAATTATGGAGAGATGAGAGACCGACCAAGGTGTATGAAACCGGCCCTTGGTGGTCATGGGACCAGCTGGTGGTCGGTTGAACAAGTTCCAGTTTGAACCCAATATGAACTGTAGAAGATTAAATAGGTCAAAATCATTAATAGGATGTGGGACCGGCTTCCGCAAGCCTAAGGGACGACCTTGGTTGGTCAAGGTGGCATGCCCGTATCACCATATTTTCCATGTCTCAATTCTGAGAATTTTGATATTTTCTCACGCACGTTCGAGCAATATTTTGGATTTTCAGAAGAGTTTGATCTTGACTGAAACTCTCGATTTTGCTCGAATGAGCAAGTAGAACTTTGCTTGTGCGATCAATATTTTGAGAATGTTAAAATAATAATATTTTAATATTTTCCGTGAGGAGTTCGGACGGTCGTGAGACCATTTGACTTTTTGGTACTTTGGAGTTTGAGCAAAACTGGAGAAATATAGGAAAAATTAGGTTTTTTGCTCAAACGAGGGAATTTCATGAGATGAGGGAAAAAATAATAATAATATAAGGATTTAGAGAAGTGTGGGACCGGCCACGGCTAGGGAGTGGCCGGACGGTTAGTAGACCCGGTCCGGTGACACTTTTCCCTATTTTATATTATTTTTCATCATGTGAGGAAATATGGAGAAACTAAGAGTTTTGCTCGAACGAGGAAGTTTGCTCGAATGAAGGAGTTTTCATGAGATTAGGAAAAATACTAAAATAAGATAAAAATAAGGAAGATGCGATATTATTTTTCTTCCTTATTTTGCATAAGTTTCCTCCTTCGTACATATTTTTGAATGCTCATTCGTGCATTTGGGTGCTCGTTCGTGCATTATTGTTAAGTACACTCGCACCATTTTCTCGGGGCTTACTCGGTGGTGGCCCAGATGCCCGATCAGTGGATATTTATTACTAATCCATGAAATTCAGCTGAGAATAATTCATGAAACGGAGTAATAAAATGAGTTGAATATCTATTATTAATTCATGGAATTCAACTGAGAATAATTCATGAAACGAAGTAATGAGATAAATTGATTATCTATTATTAATCCATGGAATCCAGTTGAGGATAAGCCATGGAACGAAGTAATGAGATAAAATAGATTATTTTTTAGGAATTCGATTGATGAATGTCGCGCTAGAATTAATCTATGAATTGCTCTATACTAGCATGCAATATGTCTAGGAGCGAGTTTATTCGAGAATCGAGGTATGGGATGATGGAAGCATCATACTCATTGTGAATATTGGTTCCGTATAGTCAGGGAACAGTATGGCATCCTGAAGACATTAGCGCTCTATACTAGCATGCAATATGTCTAGGAGTCGTCCAATCATCAAGATTCTACACATCGCTCTACATAGTCAGGGAACAGTATGGCATCTTGAAGACGTTAATGCTCTATACTAGCATGCAATATGTCTACGAGCGAGTTTATTCGAGAATCGAGGTCTGAGATGATAGAAGTATCATACTCGGTCTAAATATTGATTCCGCATAGTCGGGGAACAGTGTGGCATCCTGAAGACGTTAACGCTCTATAATAGCATGCAATATGTCTAGGAGCCATCCAATCATTAAGAGATTATATACATATGCACTCTACATAGTCAGGGAACAATGTGGCATCATGAAGACGTATACGCTCTATATTAGCATGCAATATGTCTAGGAGTTGTCCAATCATTTCGATTCTATACAGAGGTGTTGATGAAATATTCGAAGTGTCGAAAATCTCAGTTGAGAGACTTTACGAATCACATATTCACGCAGGGCTCTGAGAGGGTGTACGCTCGGTCAGAGTTTGTTCGTGAATTTCACATATGTGTATGAAGCCGTGTCAGAAATATGCAATTGTGATTTCTAAGAGGATGTATGCTCAGTCAGAGGTTGCTCATTGAATCCTAAAATAGTTTCACATACATGTCTGAAGTCGTGTCAGAAATATGTTAAATTGTGATTTTACGATTTTAGCCTTTGTAAAAAATCCACCATCAACAAAATTATGGCACAATAAAAATTTCGATCCAAGTTTATCTTGTTGAATATTTTTCTCGAAATATGAATCAAGTTATAAGTCAATCATCTACTTGATAAATTTAGTTAAGAACAATTTATTGTTTATGAACTAGATTATGATTCGAGTAAATCATTTGAAAATGACCTGGAACAGTGATATGTGTAAGATTATCATTGATGTTATTCAGAAATGTTTCAAATTGATTATTGAGAGATTTTGGAACTACTGAAATATGGATACAGCGACAGTACATGTACCGGTGTAACTGTTTGGTTCCGGATCAGCGGTACACGTACCGGCATAGGTCTATGTTCGGTAACCACTTGTTGGTACATATACTCGGTATGCATACCAAAAATTTCTGTTACTTGTGAACACAAGGGTGGTACTTATACCCAGTATGCGTAGTGACACGCCCTGGATTTTAACTGTCTTTAGGTACACATACTCGGTACACTTACCTTGGAATAATGTCTCACGAACTGGAAGCAGTACACGTAACTCGGTACACATACTTACCCAGTCGAATATTTTCAGATACACTTCAAAGTATTGATTTCTATGAAATATTTGGCATTTGAAGAACTCTCTAAAACACATATAAGACATAATGGATCACCTATTAAGTTATGGTTGTTTATCATTTTAAGTCTAAATTGTTTGATGAAAATGGATAAGCTTTGTTCGTATGACTAACTTTGGTTAACCGTTCTTGAACAAATTCATTGTACACGTTTGGTTATGGTTCATCTTTATCCAAGTGTATATTCTATTTGTGTTTATCTCAAGCTAAACCATCTAACTGTGGAAAATAATCACTTTATTTTAGCTTGAATATCAAGTCGAATTTGCGGTGAAAAGTGTTTGCTTGATTACAAAGCTATCTTAGCTTAAATTGTAAGCAACCTTCGATCTGGTCTATGTAAAAAGAAGCTCGAGCAGCTGGGAAAACTTAATCCCGACAATTTTGTGTGTCATAGTTGCTAACTAGAGTCGATTCTCTCTTAACCTAGGTTTCCAGTGTTTATGAGAAACATAATTAGGTTTAACGACTTAAAGACTTCTCTTAAGGATTCTTGAAGCCAGGTTCGACTATCTTATTAATGATAGTTTGTGTATCGTGGTCTTGTTACTGTTTGTTTGAGCTTTCACTCCAACAGGTAAGATTGATAGAAATTATAAAGTTCTTTGTCTCAGACTTTGTGATTCCACAAGAAATTACAATTAAGAAATTCTTCATTGGTGCTAGTTGTTGATTTTCTTGTGAGGTAAATAATAATCTAGGATGCTCTTCGAGAGTCGTAAGTATCGGATTTTGAGCTTCAATGGACCTAGTCTACTGCAAACGATTTCCTATCTCACATGATCTAACGATCGAACGAAAATAAAAATAGGATTATCTGTGGGAGACAGATTGGTTTATAAAGTCTTCACTCAGGTTGAAGCAACTCTTAGGCTGTAAATGACGTTAACTAATGGAATCAATTACGCAGAGTCTTGCGAGATTCAAGAGGTGTAAGGAGCGCGACTGTAACTGAATCACCGTGACGGTGGATTTAGTCTCAACTACATTCCAGTCTGAAGTTATTGATAGTAGGCTAGAGTTTGTAGCGGGTTAATACAGTTTGGTGTTCAAATCTGGACGAGGTCCCGGGGTTTTTCTGCAGTTGTGGTTTCCTCATTAACTAACTTCTGGTGTCTGTGTTATTTATTTCCCGCATTATATTTGTTTATCTATATAATTGAAATACCACTATTAGTATGTTAATCAATAAAAGTGATATATCCATCCTTGTTTGTTGGATATGACTTGATTGATCTTGGATATTGATCTTTGGTATCGTCCAAGTACTCTCACGGTATAATCAGGTTCATGGACTTGTTTCTGTTTTACTACTGATTACGAGAGAAAGAGATATAGACTCTTATATTATTCCTTGATTGAGATTCATTAAGTTGTAACTCTCAGAATTATTTTAGAGTTTAGTCTATACAGGTTGTCGAACGAAAAAGTTGGTGGTATACTTGTACCCCCGGTTCTTTTCACCAGTATACAAGTATTTTACTAATATGTTGCCTAGAGATATATTTTACTTAGTGGGATAATTTGAAAACCTTAATTAAAAGATTCTCAAATATTTCGGTTTGCGATTTCAACTTGAGTATCAAGGAATACCTTTGTATACTGAAAGTGAAGATTTTAACATGTGTACAAATTACCCATTATGTCGATATTTTAAACATTCCTAAATAACAATTCAGACTCCGAATAATCACACAAACCTTAAAGTGTATATGAAAACCGGAAATACGAAATTGCTATTGAAATTGGTCCTACAAGAGATCCCCAATAAGGATTAATCCCGCCGAAGATCCCCAATAGGGATCGGTCCTACTAAAAATCCCAGTAGGAATCGAACCACCAATCCAGCTGATTTGTTTTAACTACAAAACAAGTCTCGCCAGTTTACTTCTTTAAACTCATTTAGTAAAACATAGTTTTTTAGACATGAAAACAACATAAATTTCATTACACAATCTAGTAACAAGTAACAAAGATAGTGTCCATGTCACAATTGTGAATTTTAAAGACGACATACTTCGTAATTCGATATACCAAAGTTGTGATATCCTTGACATTTTTATCATAATGAAATGATCAAGTCTCCAATACTATAAATTCATATATATAACTTTGCATGTTATGTTTTCAATATATAACTTCTTGGGTTACTAAACTCGAAGAGAAGGATGATGTGTACGTGATGCTGATACGTCTCCAGGTTCTTCAGAGTAACATGATTTTGTCTCAAAATTTCTAGACTTCCTAGTCTAACCTAATGAGGTTGACTCTAGTAAACCAATGCTTGGCGGGTTCAACCGAGAAATGATCTAACACTTTTAACTAAAGCTGAGATAACTTGAGATCCAAGCAAACACTTTCTCAGTTCAGACAAAATTCTTATTAGGAATTCATTTAACATGTGAGAAGTCCGCCTTGAGATTACATAGAAGAATATACACTATGGTCCAGGGTTCTGGAACCGTGTACGACGATAGTTTATGTTGGCAAGTATGCCCTTTTCAAGCATAAGAGGTGTTCAATAACATTTAAAACTTAAACCATGCTCCACAAATACAAAGTGATTTAGTGAACAAAGTTATCTGAGAAGTGTTTAATGAGAGTTGTAGCAATGCCAAACATATTTGTCAAAATAGTTTATGAGCAACTTCTTCATTCATAACTGGTTAGGTATGGGTATTGGGTATTCATACCTATGGACAGTTGGCCAACTCAGGCACTTAGGGTATGTGTACCCTTAGCCATTGAAAAACTCAGATCCCATAGGCACGCGTACTGGGTATGATTACCTTCTCTCATTCTCGGACTCAAAACCATGGGGTATGTGCACTGGGTATGCGTACCTATTTCATTCCGAAACTCAGATTACTAGGGTACGCGTACTGGGTATGTGTACCTACCATGTGTCCAGAATTTATTATGGTCTGAAAACTCTTTTTAAATAGTTCGAAACATTCCCAATGGCCATAAATAATAAATTTTATTGCTTGGGCAATTTCCAAATGATCAATTTGAAACAAAAATAGTTCATGAACAACACATTGTTCTTAACCAAGATTGTTACGGATCTATGAACATCTATTGCTTGAATTATGTTTTGAGATATTTAAGAACACAAGCATGGCTCAAAATTTCTTTTTTTGCAATATTAAATTTACTAAAATCATACGATATAGTCTCATAAGATAGAATGGTAAATGTCGTGAGTAAATAGGGTGGTTCAGTCTTTAAATACCTCTTCGTCGATGAAGTTCTCCAAATTTCTTTGTTTGTTTTCTAATTAAATACTCGAGGGTTATCCATTGATATATGAAACTCAACTACCATGCTCTAATCCTTGTCCCAGACTTGACTTTAGTAGATTAGAAATAAAGATATAGTTTTACGGCTCTACCATTGACAACAAGCTTGAGTTAGAAAAACTTGCGAGTTCGACCGAGAAGTGCTCTAACAGATATCATCAACAAATAGAAGGTGTGTTGGAGCAACACCTTTCTTCTTAACCATGAACTTCATCTTCTTGGTAGCAAATAGCTTCGAGAGCTTGTGACTCAAAACATCTTCAATAAGCACAAAGATCAAAGGTGAAAGAAGACTACCTTGGCGCAATCCCTAGTAATACTGAAAAAACCTTCAAGTTCGCCATTAACTAAAACAGAAATTCTAGCCGATTGCAGAATATTTAGAACCCAACTATATCAAGTTCCAAAAATCCATACTTACGAAATATATCATCCACAAAGTCCCAGCTAATCGTGTCAAAAGCCTGACAAATACTAAGTTTGAGACCCTCATTTCCATGCTTTCTATGAATGCCAATTTCATTAATCATATCAGAGGCTAAATCAACGTTCTCATGAATACTTCTACCTTTTACAAAAGCCACTTGCTACTCTGAAATCAATTTACCCAACACCTTACCAAGCTTTGTGTCAAGAATCTTTTTAAATATTTTGAAAAACAAGTTGTTAAGGCCAACTAGCCTGTAATCTTTAATTGCATATGACACTTTATTCTTAGGGATCAAACAATAAAACTAGATTTGATACCATTAGGAATCTTTTTCATCTCCCAATAGTTTGTGATTGCACTAATAAGATCATCACAAATTGCATCCCAACAATGTCTATAGAATGTGCTTGAGAAACCATCAGGACCAGGCGCATTATCAACTCCCAAATAAAAAACAGGTTCCTTTATTTCTTCCACACTAGGAATTGCATCCTTAAAAGTACGTTCGTCATCAGAGATATTCTCATGCTCAATGTCAAACAACTTATCATCGACATGTGGATGCTTTTACGAAAGAAACACGTATTCTGATCCCCATCTTATTTCCTAGTTCCCCTCGATTTCTTAAGCATAACTGCATTGCGAATTTCATCCATGTGTTTCTTTGAATCCATAACCCTTGCAAACCACTTCTCCTCTGCCGGATCGTAGTCAAGAAAATCAGTTTCAACTTCCCATTTTAGCGCAGCTTGTTTAAGCCTGAACTAAACATTGTCGAAAGCAGTTTATTCCATAACTTCAAAGCTTTATTTAGCCTAGCATTTTTAGGGGCCACTCAAAAGGAATTAGGGGCCATCTTTTTATGCCCACCCATTGAAGGGGGTTAAGGGGTGTCTTAAAAATAGAGAATTGTCTATATTGTCCCTCACCTTTATACCAAATCTAAACATATATCCTTTAATTTTATATCCTCCTCTTCTTCTCTTTTCTACTCATCAATTTTTTTTTCATCATTATAATTTTGATCGAAAACAAAGATCGTCGATCAAACAAATGTTATGCTTAATTGTTTAAAATGAAAACCCAAAATCCATTAACGTTAAAGTTGAAACTTAGAACATCAAAAGTAAAAAAATGAGTTAAACAAACAAAACGAATAGATGATAGTATCTGATTACTTGAAATCAAAATTTTGATCAGAAAATTTTCTTGGATTTACAGTAGCAGAAACATAATCGGTAGATACAAATCTATTTTACCTACCGATTATGGTTGATGTTCTTGAATTTACAGTAGCAGAAACATAATCGGTAGATAATAGTATACTTTACCTACCAATTATGGTTGATGTTCTTCATTTCTTAAGAACATCAACCATAATCGGTAGGTAAATTGATCGTATCTACCGATTATCCGTGATTCAAAAATTCAATTTCTCTGTACTAAAAGTTACGTACAATCGGTAGATAATGAACACCATTAACTACCGATTGTGAAAGTAGAAAATTTCGAAATTTTATTAAGTTTTGAAATTTTGAATTTGGGGCCGTGAACACAACCGTTAGATATTAAGCATCACTTATTAACACAAATTATTACCGATTATGGTCGTACCAAAATTCGAAAATTGAGTATATTCGGAGGTTAAAGTAACACAGTTTACTACCGATTATGGTTGTACCAAAGTTCAAAATTTTTAGGATTTTGGCAAAATCACATTTTGGGGCCAATATACATTCAGAAGTTAAATTTACTACCGATTATGGTAGTACTAAAATTCGAAAATTGAGTATATTCGGAAGTTAAAGTAACACATTTTACTACCGATTATGGTTGTACCAAAGTTCGAAAATTTTAGGATTTTGGCAAAATCCCATTTTGGGGCCAATATACATTCGGAAGTTAAATTTATTATCGATTATGGTCGTACCAAAATTTAAAATTGAGTATATTCGGAGGTTAAAGTAACACACTTTACTACCGATTATGGTTGTACCAAAGTTCGAAAATTTTAGGATTTTGGCAAAATCACATTTTGGGACCAATATACATTCGGAAGTTAAATTTACTACCGATTATGGTAGTACCAAAATTCGAAAATTTATTATATTCGGAGGTTAAAGTAATACACTTTACTACCGATTATGGTAGTACCAAAGTGCAAAAAATTTAGAATTTTGACAAAATCTCATTTTAGGGCCAATATACATTCGGAAGTCAAACTTACTACCGATTATGGTAGTACCAAAATTCGAAAATTGAATATATTCGGAGGTTAAGGTAATACACTTACTACCACTACCGATTGTAATAAAACTACCGATTGTAGTATTAACTACCGATTGTTGAAGGGCAATTTTGCCATTACGAAATACGCGAGATAAGGGGTAGCTTCAATTTAGGTTTGGGTAACCCTATTTTGTTTTATTGTTGGCCCCTAATTTCTTTTGGGTGGCCCTTAAAACTGCTAGGTTCTTTAGCCTTTTCAATTTGCCAACAAAAACAAAAGGTGCGACACCCCTTGCAGGAAGTTGCCAATTTTCCTCGAACAATCTCATGAAGATTGGATGCGTGAACCACATCTCCTGAATAGAGAAAGGAACCCCATGTGGTCTAGGATTGGTAAAAGCAAAGCCAATTAGGGGAGAATGATCGGATGCAAAAGACCGTTTCAGGTGCTTATGACCCGCCTAGTAGGGAGCGAAATCACTTCTTCAGCGCTACTTGTTTTTCACCTCTCAAGTCCTTCTCCCTGGAAAAGGGAAAAAACAATGCGTATCCTGTCGGGCGGCGGCGGTAGTGGTGGTTATTTAAAAATCAATCCGCATAATTTCTCGTTGTCTATGAGTGGGAGTATGAGAACCACTGTTTTCCATTGCTTCCCTCTTCGTTCTTACCCTAAAAACCCTAACAAATATGTCTGTAAACCCCTCAAAATCTCCAACTCTTTAAGATTTTCCGATACTTGTACTACCACCACCACAAGTCGCCGTTGGCTGAGACCTTCTTCCTCATTCGCCGCTTCTTCGTCTTCTTCTAGTAGGTCTTTTTTTGGGGTTAGGCTATAATCAGAGGAATAAAAATGACAAGGGTTTGGTTTTGAGTTCTGCTTACACTACTAGTAGTAATCGTCGTCATTATTCCCAGCCTCACAACTTACACCAACATAAGCAGTCCTTCGGGTATGGCCGTTATGCTTATGATGATTACTCAGAGGATGAGTTTGGCGGTACAGCAATCGCTAAATCACAGTCCCACAAGGTTGGTTTTTACTTTGCATGCATTTTACATTTCCTCACAACTAGAGCAAATCAGCAAATTCTTAAGTATGGTTTTTGGTACTTTACTCTAGTGTCAACCTTCCTAATAAACGTAGGTTTAATAACGAAATTCATTTTTTCATTATGTTTTTTTTTTACTTATTTTTTGAAATTGAAATATCAAGAGGGTTTGGCTGCGTGAAATGAGAGCTTGACCGCTCTAGGCTATGGCAAACCTACTTGGTGTGTGCAAATTGTTATTGCAGACTATACAAAGCAATCTAAACTTGTCTTCAGCGTCCTGCCAGACATCTAAGAGAACCATTATTGTTAATTTTACTTGTGTCAATTGGCTTGGTCGAGTGATCTTTTACTTAACCAGATCATTTTTTTTTTAAATTGTCTGACAGCAATTTTGAACCAATTATTCCTAGTTAAAATTTACAGGCTTAATTGGTTTCCAGATTAGTTGGTCGCCCGCATAAGTAGGTCTTTTCCATGAATCATAGTCAGTCGATAGGTCCTAATTTTGGAATGTTACAATGCTGAATAGATGCAACTTCAAATGTCAAAGAAAATTAATTTGCATGCTAGCTCTTAACATCTGAATTCCAACATCTTATCAGTTATTGCTTGCTGGGTATGGGATAAATTAGTTGTATAAAGGAGAGATTTTGGAGAGCAAGCCTCTTATCACTTAAACAACTGAATTTAACACTATGCTGAGGTCTTTAAGTTATTTACTCACACTAATTTATCCTGCTGTTTCGCCCGCTATTTCTTACTCTTGTCTAAAATAGTTTCTGCTGAAGATGTAATTTTTTGAGCTGCAGATGAGATATACATTTCTTAGAACTCTGTTGTTTAACTTTGGTTTTGTCTCCTGTTTGTATTATGGTCTCAGGGTGCATCCTCTCCTGAGAACATTGATGAGTGGAAATGGAAGTTAACTATGCTCATTCGCAATAACAATGAACACGAGTTGGTGTCAAGAGAAAAGAAGGACAGACGAGATTTTGACCAACTTTCAGCATTGGCAACTAGAATGGGATTGTATAGGTATGGTCTTTTATTCAGTAGACATATGCATTTTACTCTTTTTTTATTATTTGGTGCTTGTATCTTGAAACATGGCCCGCTTTTACAGCCGACAGTACTCTAGAGTTCTTGTCTTCAGTAAAACCCCACTGCCAAATTACAGATCAGATCTGGATGATAAGCGTCCTCAGAGGGAGGTAATTTTTCACAAGCTAGTTCATACTGTGCACTTTCATTACCTCGCAATTGTTTTTTCCCTTTATAGAGAAATTAAATCTGGATATTAATGTGACCTTGACGTCTTTTTTTTCCTTCCCAAAAAGTTTCACAGATAAGGTAAGTTCTTCTACTTTAATATAATAAAAATATGAACCAACAAATAACCAATAGAAACTAAAGAAGTCATACAGTTTGATTTGTAAATTTCTTGTTTTTTCTTTTCTATTTAATATTTTCTAAATTCCATTTTCAGTACGTGTTGTTGACCATTAGATTCAATTCAATGTGTTATCTTCTTTTATCTCATACTCTAGTGTCTTCGATGACCTCAACTAACAGGTAGTTATATCTTCTGATTTGCAAAGAAGAGTGGAGGCTCTACTTAACGGATACCTTTCTCAAAAGCCTCGGGTTCTTTCCTTACCAAAATCAAGTAGCAGTTGTGAAAGTAGTACTCTGAATGAAGACTTCGTTGACATTAAGGCGCCAACCAGTGTTGTTATGGAGAGAATTCTTAGAAGGAGAAGTTTGCATTTTCGTGATAAGCAACATGCCTGGCAGGTTAGTTCAGTGGACCATGATATAAGTCATCAGTTACCATTTTGGCTTAATCGCAGTAGTTATCTATGTTCGGGTATGTTTCTGCTGTGTATCAATAATTAAGCTAAACGATATGGGTCGGTTTCTAAGATAGTGTCTCTTTATCCATTTCCCAGCACATGATGCATGCAAAAGCAGAAGCATTAGCATTAAATCATTTGTATGAAGCATCTTCCCTTGCTAACTGCAGTCCGACTCAGTTGACTAGATCCTTGGGAATGGCATAAAAATGATTTGATCTTCCTTTGCATCTGTCATGGCTTTCAGGAAAAGTGACTCCATCGTTAAGTGGAAAACGTCTCGAGTTCACGACTTCTTTGTGGGCGAGTATGATGTAGTCCCGCCATTGCCAACAATAGTGTGATTAGATTGATGAGACCTTGTGTTTGACTTTGATCTGGCCTTGCTCATGGCTTTAGAAGAGATGGTCCAGCATTGCTTCACTTTGTAGTTTTTTTGTTTTTGTTTTTTGCAGCTATTTATTATGTTGACTTGTTTCCACTACTGAGATTCTTTGTTAACTGTCATTCACTAACTTGCTGCTACTCTATTTCATGGTCTAGATCTTTAAGAATATTCCTCCATCTGTGTGTGTTATTTCTTATCCTTGTTTCAGAAAATTTGAGTTTCAGGTTCTTTTTTGTAAGGATGTCAGTTTGATGGTGTTTAGGCCCCTTGAATTTCAAAGAGAAAGTGCTTTATAATGCAGCACTGCTTATTCTTTTTTACTTACAGATAAAATTGCCGTCTCCACTTGTAACAGTCAATCTTTTGCAGGAATCTGCTGAAGGTAAAAGAATGATAGAATTTCGTAAAAATCTCCCTGCTTACAAAAAGAAAGATGCATTGTTGAGAGCAATTTCCCAAAATCAGGTATGGGCTGTATGCCTTATGGTATGATATAATGTTGTGGCATTTCATCTTATCATTTCTTCTTACCTTGAAGATCTGTTTTCCTTAGTTATGGTCCTTGTGGATAGTCATACGCATTTCACGCCACTAGGGAAGAGATCTCATGACTCCAAATTTATTTGACATGTTAGTCTTAAAAATGTCATTTTCCTTGCTCAAAGTAAGTGTCCTTGGATTTATTAAATGGGTTCTTTCAACTTGTATGCTCTGTCCTTTTCTCTTTTTAGCTGTAGTGGATATATTCACATGTCATAATGGCCAAATAAGCCAACATCCAAGAACAAGAAGAGCTTCGTGCATCTTAGAGTTCATGCATGCTCTTCGTTGGTAATAATAATTTCACATTGGTAATAGGTAACTAAAAGTCTCACCGTGACTCTTTACTGAGGTCAGTCTTCTTCTGCATGTGAATTCTCAATTATTACTCTTCTCAAAGGGTCTTCCCACCGAATTACATCTTCATCCAACTCCGGATATCTACAAGGCTACTCCCAACAATATTGAACCTCTTCTGAATAGAAGAAGACTTTCATTATTTTTAAACACCATGTCAAGCTCTCACATTTTTCTATTATTACCACTTCCTCATCTTGCTCTCTAGGT
Organism: Papaver somniferum; assembly: GCF_003573695.1. Lineage (NCBI taxonomy): Eukaryota > Viridiplantae > Streptophyta > Magnoliopsida > Ranunculales > Papaveraceae > Papaver > Papaver somniferum. The sequence continues at coordinate 106,934,946 of NC_039364.1, forward strand.
GTCAATTCCTTCGATAACCATGTGTTTGCTACTTCTGATGATGTATGTAAGTTTTCTTTTCTATCTTATCTTATCTTATACTAATATAAAGAAAAGAGCTCTTTTTGGTCGGAGACCCCCTAAATTACTAAGTTGTCCTCATTTAAATTACCAAGCTCTATTATATCATGTAATTTCAATAGAAATAAAGGGTAGAAACGTATATTAAATCACACTGGATTAAAAATGCCATAAGAAATGTGCATATTTACAGATATACCATTATTTTAAAAATAGATCACAATTTTTAAAAACTTAATATCTTTCAAAATATACACCAGATTTTTATAAAATTGATATATTTGAAAAGCTCTTTGAATTGTCTACATAAAGAGTACAAATATGAATAGTAAATTTTTATTTTACGCAAAAAATTTCATTGCTTTCAAATTTAATATTGCTGAATGAGTCAAATTCAAGCATGTGCATCGCACATGTGTTCTCACTTTTCTTCTCGTAGTATTTATAATACAAAAGGAGTCCAATTGTATCTTTTTAACCGTCTCTCTTAATTTTTATAACTGACTGGTGGTTTGAGGTTTGTCATTTGCAATCTAAGTGAGATAATTGTTTTAAGAGGGAATGAAGTTAAAGCTGACACACACACACGCGCACACCCACACACGTGCGCACGCGTGAAACATTATGTTTATGCGCAGAAGCCAAGGAACTGACGACATCCACAGTGCTGTTATACTCACAGTGTAGCCTGAGAAGAGAAAAAGAAAGAAGCAATGCTATTATCAAGTCTACAGAGCCAGCAATTAATCATTAATGTCATCTTGATGGACATTTTGAAATTTGAACTATCCATTACAGGAGGTTTTGGTACCTTTTAGTGCGAAACTTAATGGAATTGCAACCGCAGAGCAGCAGTTTAGCAAGTATGTAAGCAACAGAAACTCACCTTTTGTGCTTGGCCGCCGAACCAGATGCTACCCAAGATATAGAGAGTAACAATACAGGAGCATTTCAGAAAAAGATTAGTTAACCTCAATGACCGCATTCTCCTAGACAAGCAAACTGTCTCCTGATAAACAGAGAATAGTCTTAATTGATTATTGTCTGGCTTCTGAAATCAATATATGATCAGTTACAAATCTAGAAGGCTTTAATTTGAGCTGGCTGATATCATTTTGTGTTGCTCATTAATGCATATAATCTAGAATCCATTGGTTAGGAAGCATATTTAATTATATTTGAAGGGAGATGTTTATGGCTCTGGAATTTTGGCGATTTGGTCACTGAAAGGCAGTTATAGCTTTTGTAATTTTTTGTTTTTGGCCAGTCACATTTCTAGTTCATCTTTTATTTTTTCTGTACAAGTTCCTTTGTGTGAGAGGTTTGTTATAGCTTTTGTAATTTTTTTTTCTGTCCTTAGAATAATACTTGAGCAGCTGCTATGTAGAATTGTAAAATACTTAATTATGCTTTGGTAATTTAGGTTTTGATTGATTTTTTGTTTTTGGTCCAATATATTGTCAGCGCACCAGCCACCTGCTTACAGTGAACCTTCTATAGTTGGTTGACGACATTTTTTTTTTTTTTTTTTTTTTTTTTTTGTTTTAGTAAGCATTTGCAAGTCTGCTTTTAAAGTTAACAATAAGTGTGGGTAGCGAGTCATGAACAAAGCCTCTTGTTGCTTTACATTGCCAGTTTGCCAAAACTATTTTGGACCAATGACTAGTTTCTATAAATGCTATTATCTGTAGCAATGCATAATTTATTTTATATTATTTTAGGTGGTGGTTGTGTCTGGTGAAACTGGTTGTGGTAAGACCACCCAGCTTCCCCAGTATATCTTAGAATCTGAGATAGAAGCTGCAAATGGATCTGCCTGTAGTATAATCTGTACGCAGCCTCGTCGAATATCTGCTATGGCAGTTTCTGAAAGAGTTGCTGCAGAGAGGGGTGAAAAATTGGGTGAAACTGTAAGTTAGTCTTTCTGAATCTGCGTACTCGCTTACAACGATTTGTGATGTTAATCACTTATCATTTTCATCATTCACAAGCGTAAAATAATGAAATATCTCTATTTATTGTCTTTCACAAAAGGTTGGCTATAAAGTTCGTTTGGAAGGTCAGAGAGGGAGGGATACTCGCCTTCTGTTTTGCACCACAGGCATTCTATTGAGGAGATTACTGCATGACAAAAGTTTAAAAGGTGTTACCCATGTAAATGTGGATGAGATTCATGAACGTGGAATGAATGAAGGTAAAATCTAAAGCCTTTGGCATTCAAGTTCTATTCCCAGTTATCTTTTTGGTTATTCTACTATGTGATTCATTACGTTTTGACATCATCCAGACTTTTTGCTTATCATACTAAGGGACCTTCTTCCACGGCGTCCAGAGCTGAGGCTTATTTTGATGAGTGCAACCTTGAATGCAGAGCTCTTTTCGACCTACTTTAGCGGGGCACCAATGATTTATATTCCGGTATGTTTGACCTCTTGCTATTCGGGGGTTCAGTATTGTTTATATATAAATGTTACAGTTTGACTAGTTCATTATGATTTTGTTTGTATGTGATGAACATCTTTCGTTTCACCCTTTCCGGGGGCGGCCCGAGAGTCACCCGTAACTCATCCAGTTCATTCATTTATATAAATTATTCCTGTAACTGGTTCAATTCCAGCAATTAACTGTAAGATCTTAGTTCAGTGATGCGGTAAAAGATTTCAAAAAAAAAAATTTTGAAGCAAAATATGGGTTGGTAATGCAGAATATTCTATTACAAGCTACCTACTCTGGTGGTCTATTTATTTGAAGATAATTTGAGTGCATCTCATAGCATATATTTATCGCATTTTTTCTGAATATCAAATTTGTTAGCATCATCATCGTGTTGTTATTGGAACATAAGCTCATTATTTTTTGTCATTGGTTCCTATTAAGGGTTTCACATATCCCGTTAGAACACTTTTTCTGGAGAGTGTTCTAGAGACGGTTCAGTATAGGTTAACACCCTATAACCAAATTGATGAGTACGGTCAAGATAAGGTCTGGAAGAAGCAGAAACAACTTTTTGGAAAGAAGAAGAGTCAAATAGTATCTGTTGTTGAGGTACGCGACTCTTCTAAAGCCGCAAAATATACATATCTTTTTACTTATTATACTGGTGCTTTATTTATTTATTTCTAATTTTGTCAAAACCTGGATGCAGGATACCCTTGAAGCAGCAAATTTCAATGAGTATAGCCGACAGACTCAGGAATCTCTGTCTTGTTGGAATCCTGATTCGTTAGGGTTTAATCTCATAGAACATGTTTTGTGCCATATATGTAAGAAAGAAAAGCCTGGTGCTGTTTTGGTATTTATGACTGGGTGGGATGACATTAATGCTCTGAAGGATCAGCTCCAAGCACACCCTCTTTTAGGAGATCCTAGCAGGATTTTGTTGCTTGCATGCCATGGATCAATGGCTACCTCGGAACAGGTATGTGAGCACAGACTTGTAAATATCAGGATAGTCCCTTTCTTGGGTATTAAATATTACTAGAATACTAGTTGTCAGTGTTATTCTTCTTTTACGATGCCATTGAAATTAGCCCTGCTTATGACAAATCTTACGGGAAGCCCAAACAACTAAAATTGTTTTTTCAAATCCGATTGTCCCGGTGGATTAATTACTTCTGCGGAGAAATACTAAACGCACTGGTGCACGTATAAATTATGTGACGCTGCTCGAGTTTTCGAAATTAGCTGTGATATTATACTCCCTATGAGACTTGGATATATTTGAATTCCTAGTTTGATGGCTTAACAGAAAACAAATTTTTTGTTTGCAAATAGACTAGCCCTTATACTTCAGATTGGTTAATGAGAGAATGTTCGAAACTTCCATGTAACTAGCTTTGGCAAGTTAATCTTGTTGCCCTCGTGTGTACGATTGTACATTTTTTATCCAGAAAAGTGCACTTGCAGTTATAATTATGGCTGCATATGTTTTTAGTGGGGTTGCAATTTCCAAATGATTTATGAAATAAATTGTACATTCTTCAGATTCATCATAAATCTACTCCAAAACCTGCTGCGAAAACAATATCAAAATAAAACAAAAATTTGATAGTCATGTTCGTGATTGTTATGTAACTATCTTCTGGAGCTTTGCGATTATATAGAATTTATGAAACTCCTTCGTTGTTTTTAAATTGATGATGTTATCCTATGGTTTTGTCAAGGCAACCCTTTAGCTTATCTCTTCAAGAGGTCGCAGAATAGTCGTCAAATGAGTGGTATTCCTAATATTATAATTTATGATGAGCAGGTTAATATTTGACAAAATCGTTGGTCAAATAAATTTGCACAATATTCATCAAATGCTGGTATTCCCAATAATATTGTAATTTTTGATGAGCATGCAGAGGTTAATATTTGACAAACCTGAAGACGGAGTGAGGAAAATAGTGCTTGCTACTAATATGGCTGAAACCAGTATCACAATTAATGTTGTTTTTGTTGTTGATTGTGGGAAAGCAAAAGAAACATCCTATGATGCATTGAACGACACTCCTTGTTTACTGCCTTCTTGGATCTCTAAGGCTGCTGCTCGACAGGTAAGATTGTGTTCCTTCTGTTACTTCTGTAATAGTTCAAAGTTCACATGTTGCATTGATATGCACACTAGGATCCTATTGGTATCTCTATGTAACTTTTTATGCGAGTACATAAGGATTGCTCTTTCTCAAATAATGTCAACAAAAAACCTCCGAAGTTTTGTGGTCTGACCAATTGAATTAAACCGTAATTCAGCCTGACTAATAAACTTGAAACTGATCAAAAAAATGAATGTGCAAAGCTTTTGATTCTTTGCCTTTTTATTCGACAGCTTACTAGTTGTTCACCAGTTTTCATGTCTTGATGTAGAGAAGAGGAAGAGCTGGGCGTGTTCAACCTGGCGAGTGTTACCATCTTTATCCAAAATGTGTATTTGAGAGTTTTGTGGATTACCAATTACCAGAACTTTTACGGACACCTCTGCAATCTCTTTGTTTACAAATTAAAGTTTACAGCTTGGAAGCATTTCAGAATTCTTGTCTAGGGCCTTGCAGTCTCCAGAACCACTATCGGTAAGCTCAATTTTCTTTTTTATGATATAGTTAATATAGCTTAATGAATTCCTCAAATAGGTCATCTTATTGTGGTGTTTACTTTTATTTATTTGTTTACCAAACTGATTTTTTTTGTCAGTATTATGATTAATGTCAGTTTTGTAGGTTCAAAACGCTGTTGAATATTTGGAAATAGTTGGGGCTTTAGACGAGAAGGAAAATCTGACTACTTTGGGTAGGGAAATTCATCTATGCTCATTAAGTAGATGGTTATTACTTGATCAATATCACTGGTTCATACTTAGAAGAAATTAGCTGCATACCTGGAAATTTCTAACAACTTGTCCTGGATCTACAACAGGTGGCTACTTGTCAATGCTTCCTGTGGATCCCAAACTTGGAAAGATGCTCATTTTGGGTGCTATCTTTAAGTGTCTGGACCCTATACTGACTGTGGTTGCTGGTTTAAGTTCTAGAGATCCATTCTTAGCACCATTTGACAAAAATGATGTAAGTGGTCTATTTGTTTTTTGGTCGTTTATCTGCTATCCAATTGCTATATATTAATGTATGATCTTTTAGTATGGTTTTTGCATTAATTTAAAGGGTAAATATCTCAGGGATTAAAACAATGAGGACTTCCACTTCTTTTTGGAGTGGTGGATTTCAGATGGTACTAGTATTATTTTTGGATTCTAAGTTGATAGAGAATTAAGGTTATCTGTTACATTCTTTTTTTTGACAGCTTGCGGACTCGGCCAAAGCTCAATTTGCTGGAAGGGATTTTAGCGACCATCTTGCACTGGTCCGAGCGTTCAAGGGCTGGAAGGATGCCGAAAAAGAGCAGTCTGGGTATGAATACTGCTGGAAGAATTTTCTTTCGTCACAGACCCTTAAAGGTATTAATTCCCTTAGTAAGCAGTTCTTTTACTTACTCAAGGATACCGGCCTGGTTGATAATGACCCAGCAACTTGGAATACGTGGAGTCACGACGAGCATCTTATTAGAGCTATCATTTGTGCTGGACTATACGCTGGAATTTGCTCCGTCGTGGTAATCCATTATTTTTTTTCTTTCAGAGTCTCTTACATTTGGTGCAAGCTAACACTTGTTCTTTTCTTTTCTTTTCTTTCTGTTGCTTCTGTAATTACGGGAGTATCGTTATTTTAAATATCCATGTGAATTGATGGATAGAAAAATTGTTTCCAAAACTGGATTAGTTGGAACTAGGGCAACATATAATACCCAAAGCGAACTTTCTACAGAACCTATTATTTGTATATTTGCTTTAGCTTGATGTGCTGTGCGTGTCCAAGTTTCATTTTCGATATTACGGATGACATTGGTAAACCCTTTATTACAGAACAAGGACAAGAATGTATCATTGAAGACATTGGAGGATGGTGAGGTCAACCTTTACTCCGTAAGTTTCTTTGGCTATACAATTTAGCTTTCCACTTGTTATCTTGTAAATTATGCTTTCTTTCCCTTTCATATTGTATGTCTAATCCTATATATATGGTTATCTATTTCTTGTTGTTCTCATTGAAAGCACTTATCTTGTTTTCTTAGAACTCTGCTAATGCCCGAGAACCGAAAATTCGATACCCGTGGCTAGTTTTCAATGAGAAGGTGAAAGTGAACTCTGTTTTTCTTCGGGAATCAACAGCCATTTCTGATTCCTTGATTCTACTATTTGGAGGAAGCATATCCAGCGGGGGACTTGTGAGTTCCACACACCATTGCCAGCATTTCTGATAAATCATTGTATCTTTTCCTTCAAATTGATAACCATATATGATATCCTTTTGTCTTATCTTCTTTGCTGAAATTTATTGAGATGATTTTCTTCTTTATAGGATGGACACCTGAAAATGCTGGGAGGATACTTGGAATTCTTCATGAAACCTGCCTTGGCAGAAACATATCTGATTCTGAAAAGAGAACTTGATGAGCTGATTCATAAGAAAGTAAGTCATTGCCTCGGGACTCGGGAAATTGAAATTCTGCAGTTTTTATTATGTATACCATTTTTACATGCGATCAATGACTAGACACAACTTTCCATTTACCCGCTTTTCGACAGTTCTTTTTCTTTAGTTCTGTTTTTGCCAACACGGATTCTTCTTGATTTGCAGCTACTGAATCCCAAGATAGACATTAACACGCACAAAGATCTCCTATCAGCAGTACGCTTGTTGCTCTCGCAGGACCAGTGTGATGGTAAGTTTGTTTTCGGCAGGAAAGTTCCGATAAAGCACTCAAAAGTAACTAGTGCAACGTCAAAATCACCAAAAGGGATGCTTTCAAGAAAGGGAAGCTTGATAGGTGGTGGTGGGGATAATTGCAAAAACCAGTTGCAAACACTGCTTGCACGTGGGGGACATCACGTTCCTGTTTACAGCACCAAGCAACTAAAGAACAACAACCAGTTCAGAGCCATGGTGGAGTTCAATGGGATGCAGTTTGTCGGGAAGCCTTGCAGCAGCAAGAAGCTGGCAGAGAAAGATGCAGCAGCTGAGGCCTTGCAGTGGTTAACTGGTGAGACTGGCACTCCAACAGGTTGGGAAGAAAGTGATGATCACAAGTCAATACTGCAGAAACTCAAAATGAAAAAACATGGAAGGGCATGGTGAGTACTGCAACCAATAGTGGAGGAAGGGTACAAACTAGAAGATCCATGACATGCAGAACAAGATCTAACAATGTATTTGATTTTGGAATCTTTCATGCGGAGGTTAGTCCTGAACACACTTGTTAATAGGGCAGCTAGTTCCAACAACTTGTGTGTATTCCTCGAGGGAGATCAGAAATGATGACGACACTATCTAATTTAAAATGATCTACTCTCTTGCTGGGATAAGCTGTATTATCTGACCTGGACGGAGTTTCTCTAACAAAATATTTGTAAGTGAAGGAACAATGATGCTATTGTTGTCAGGTTTGGGGATTAAGCACAGTGAAAGCAACAGGAAATACCAGAACTTAGATAATAAAGGACTTCTTCATGTATAGGTATAGCCACTTAATTCTTTTATCTCATTTTCTTCTTTACTTTCTTTCTTTTAATTGGAGAACCACCCTGAAATTTCTTAATGTACATCTATATATATCTGAGTACAAAAGCAACCAACGATTCTGAGATTTTGTTTTTGTTGTGTTCTTTCAAACATGGTTCTTTTATTCAGCTTCATGCAAGTTATTACTTCTGAGATATCTCAGAGGGTTGAGATGGTTTAAACTTGAGATTTGGAGCCAAAACTTAACTGAATGACACCCTTTTACTCATTGTAGGAGCTATCACTTTTGGCCAGGGGGATAGGCAAGTAGGCTTAACATTCCAATAGAGAAGCATCACATGGATTCCTAGTGACTAAAAAGTTGGTTATGGGGTGACTTAATGCAGTAGCAAATGTCTAAATTACCATCATCTAAAATCAAAACCTAAAAAACTAAAATCAGAACCTAATTCTGATCCAAATCTGCTCTTCTTCTTCTAAACTTTCCCTCCTTCGTCAACTATAAATCTTTCCCTTTGTCTGAGATTTATGAGAGAACGACTACAGTTGCTTACTGGACATCGGATTGCATATGCTCTCTGTCTGAGATTCCAGTCTAATGTTCCTCGTACTTCTTGTCAACATCCATGATTTAACGAAGAAACTCCACTTATTTCTTTTAACATTATTTCTAGTCGTCAGCGAAGGATCATTAGTTTGCTTCCTCATTAAACTTGTAGCACCCATGTGATCTTTATTATTTTTGCTTTTGTTTTTTAAGGTTTGTCTTGATAGTGAGCTGGTGATAATATTGATTTTCGCAAAACATAACTGAATTCGATCAGTAAAAATTGCGATTATCATTAAATTTGAAAACCGAAATTTTCAGTTAACTCGTAATAATTGTGATTCTAAAAATGTTTTCGACAATTTCCAATAGGTTAAAATTGCGGTTATCACTAAGTTACGATAAATAAAATTTTCAGTAAGATGATAATTATAATTTTCGACATGTGAAAATTGTATTTGTTAATAATTGTGAAGTTTTTTATTTTGGATAAACCAAGGCGTGATAATAAAGATTTAGAAAAGTAATTTTTTGGGGAAGATTTGATTATGAGACCGCTGTTATTCAAAAATAATACTACGATTTTTTAATTAAAAAAAATTAACTCAAGTAATTTACTTATTTAGGTGTAAGGTTATTTATCTAAAAATCCCATGTTATGATGGGTCTATAACAAACAAACAAAAATTAAATTGGGCTAGAAAAAATACCATGGCTAAATGTCCTACTAACGGTATATATTCTCATATATATATATATATACATCTTTATCTAGTATGTCATACATCTAGCTCCTATATATTCTAGGTTAGCTTTCATATAACCATGTAACATCTCTATTAGTAGGTTTTAGTCTTTATCTTATTAAGAAGTTCGGGTAAGAGTTTATCTCGTACTCTTACATAAATGGACATGATGATATGTATGCTAACAGATACTCTTGGCTAATGAATATTACATCTCCCCTACACCATCTACATCGCCTCCAACCCAAGTTCATGAGATGCACAAGACCCATTTAATGACAAGAGATAAAATAAGTGAATGAATGATATTCTACGAACTTGAAGAAAGCAGGTACTTCATTAATATTTTCTAAATGTTATATGTTGTTATTTTCTTTCTTGTGTATAAATTTGGAGAACTAGTATAACTAAGCCTAATTTACGTTCCCGACTCTCTCCTCGAGTTTCATTTTCTGAAAATCTTATGATTTTCGATTCCGTTTTCGATCCCTTTCCCGTCCCCGTTCCTGGCTACTAAGGTTCTTCCTCGTTGATAGATTTAATTTAGCTTCGAAATTCCAATTAGCTGTGTTATTTCGGTTGGAATTCAACGGCCGGAACTTTTGTTATCAATTTTGTTTTGTTTTTTAATAGCATTTTAACCTTTTCTCTTCGATTTTTTTCTTTAGTTTGGCTAGACTAAACACAAAATGACGAATTTTTCGAAGTTACCTCCCTCTTAAAGATACTAGGAGTTTTTTTTGTTGTTAACTGTTTTGGATTCTAATATCATTTTGCTTTGTATAAGATGTATTATTCGGTAACATGATATATGTTTGTAAGAATTCCACGAGAGTGTTTGATGTCATTTTCGATTCATCACGCTGAAAAACGTGATCTTGAAGATTTCCTCAAGATCGTTGAGGCAAATATTAAAAAAAAATCCAGCCAAGTTGAGGTCAAATGCCCAAACCTGAATGTGGAGCATTTGAATGGTTGGATATATCCATAAAATTGGGGAATTATGGTGTCCGCTGGTCTCCATCTCTAAAAACTTCAACAATACAAGATTTCTGTTTATTTCAATTGTGATGAAAAGGACTACTCGTCTCACGAACGTTCATGAGTTGGATCTGTTTGCTCGGTGTAAAGGTGTATTCAGTTGTTATAAATGAGACTCCATGGTTACAATGAGGATGTAAATAACAAACATTTTATTTGTTGCATGTCCATCTAAATGACTAAGTTTCCTGAGTTGATCAATAAAAAGAATAAAAAAAGTCAAGTTGCGACGCCAACTACTCCAACATTAAAATGCAATCATGATGAAATATGCATTATTAACATTTTCTAGGACAAACGCAATGTCTATAAATAGACATGACTCACATGAATACCCATATGTGTCATTCACACAGACAAGCTTAATTGAAAATAAAAAATAAGCTAAAGATAGACTGACACGAGTTAAGGGTTATCCTTATTGCAAGATATATATTAGTACTTGATATGTCACTACTCCCCTCTAGAACAAGGGGACGGAATTAGAGACATTGATCTTAGACTTGAGATAGTTGAATCATGTCCTATGAAACCCTTTGGTAAAAATATATGCAATTTGATCAGTTGTTCAAACATAAATCACATCCAAGGAATTGTCTGACAAGATCCCTGATATAAAATATAAAATAAAATAAAATGTTAAGATCTTCAATCCCATATGCGTCACTAGATTAGAGGAAAATTATATAGAAATTGATGTTGTCGCTACTAAATGTAGGAGGGGAAGACAAGAAAACGAACAAATCCAGACTATTTTACTTGCATCAATGTCTAATTCTCTAATACTCAGATTCATTGGATGATCCGTAGCCAGTAGCCTATATCTTGGCAGGCCAAGAAACCGGATTTGAACCAAAATATATGCAAAAACCTTCAGTGGACTTGCTATCAGTGACATCACCATCCTAATCAGCATCTGAGAAACCTTTAAGCATTATAGGTCCTTTAGTGAATCACAAATCATGATGAGTATTACCCTTAAAAATATTCTAGGATCCTTTTAGTTATCCTTAATGAATTATATTAGGATGAGATATGTGCTGACATACCTGACTGGCAACAAAGGAGATTTTTAGTCTAGCCCAAATCAAAGAATGCAAGGCTTAAACAATATATATAAACTCAATAGAATTGTCAAGGAGAAGAGCACTAGCAAGAAGTTGAGTATAAACAACAATAAGAGAAGTACAATAAGTACAAAGCTTTGCACCAACCATATCATTTCTTTTAATGGTGGGTTTGGGTGTAGAATTTTAAAGGTGGAATTTTTGGGTCCATGGGTTTGGTGGAGTTATGTTTCCGTCCGTATGTTTGGTTGCCCAAAATCCTGAAATTACGTTTCCGACAGGAATCACTAAGAAAGAAAAGCTATGGACCCACTTTTTCGATATGAAGTACTGGACTAACTCCAATATAAAAAAGCATGATTTCCCAAAATCCTGGACTAACTCTTGAGAAAATTTGCAGGTGATACAACAAAGCATGATTTCCTTATCTTGTTTGATATGAAGTCCGACCCCTCCCTCCTAAGATTTGCTGGGAAACTTACTAACGGATTTATGGACCCACTTTTTAACCTAGTTTAATTGGGGGCCATAACTTCCAATTGGGGGTCATGGAATTTTGTTTGTCCCCCAAATTTTTCAGGGGTGTAAAAATCGGAAGATGAATATACTATTTTACCCTTGATTAATATTTTTTTCCTTCAAGTAACGACCCTTCACCGACATTAACGACAGTTTAGGGTCGTCATATACATCATGATCAAAACAATAACGACTCTAAACTGTCATACACTAACGACTCTTTTTAAAGATTAACGACAGTCTATAACGACATTTCTAAAACATTAACGACTGTTTAAGTCGTCAAATGCGTAACCAAAACAATAACGACCCTTCCAAAGGGTCGTCAGGGAATTGATCATTTTTATGACGACCCAAAACTGTCGTACATTTCCGCCATTAATGAATCTTCGACAGTTTAGAGTCGTCACTTAAACAGTCTAAACATTAACGACTGTTGAGGGTCGTCAATGAAATTTTTTAATACCTTGACGATTTTTCATACTATCTGGGAAAAAAAAAAGTTAGACTAAAAATTGCAGACAAAAAATCTGGAAAAAAAAATTAAACTCTAATTAAGTAAGATTATCACTAATTAATTAAATTTTAACACTAATCATTTAGGGGCATTTTAGCCATTTAAAAAATATTTTTATAAGGGGTGACCCAAATTAGGTTCTGGTAACTTTTTTTGTCCTTTAGTGCATGGCCCCCAATTAATTCCGATGGCCCCCAATTAAACTAGGTTTTTTAAACTCCAAATCCCATATATATATACAATCTTAAGATTCTTAGGGCAATGCCAAATAATACATGGACTTTAACATAAGAAAATTCTATGAATCCTAGGAATTTCAACTGAGTTACCAAACATACGAGGGATTTACATGAATCCCAGAATTTATAATCTTGTGGGATTATAAATTCCTGGAAATTGTGAATTCTGCAAGCAAACCCACCATAAGAAAATCAAAATGTACTTAGCTTGAGAGGGAAAAATATCATTAGATGAAATCTTGACCTCCAATACCAGAAAATAGTGTAATGACCCAAGATATATCTTTGATAAGAAGATGAGTACCTGAATCAGTGAAAAGATGACAGATATGCTCAAAAACATGGCATGCAACTATGATGTCAACAACATACTCCAGCATGATGGTAAGCCTCTTGCCAAATTTCTTAACAAACAAGGATATGTCTGCCAAAGAAGTCACAAAACTAAGAGATAAGAGTACATCTGCCAGTTTAGAGTATTGGGCTTTTGGAGCTTGGTTTAGTCCATATATGGACTTATGCAATTTATAGACATAAAAATTGAAATAACGAGGGTACCAAGTACACCGTAATCTTTTCGTATCAACCTATTATAAACACACCTTGTGTAATCTTACAAAAACAATAACTGCCAAAAGATAACTTCAACAAGATGTTAACTTGGTATACATCTTAAGTTCGTAACCATACTAATCTATAAGATCGTACCAAGTTTGATTAACGTACAAGTGTATAACTTTAGTTATAAAGATAAACAATATAATGTGGAAGTAAAGTAAAGCACACAATACATAAGATTTTTTTAACGAGGAAAACTGCCTAGAAGGAAAATCCCAGGGCTTAGTCCAGTTTTAAATACTATGATAATTAAGCCATTATAAAAATTGGCTACTGCAACTTCGTATGATTGAGGCCAAGTAAACTTCTCCTAGTTACTTAGTTCCTTCAGTATCCCGCGTCTATAACCAATTTGGTCTGCGTACGTGAATTCGAAGATAGAATCCATTATCTCAAGTTGCATAACCTTCTGTGAGGATTTCTATTCTCAACTTCTTTAGATCGCAACCTAAAACAATGAAGGACTAACTTGTTCCAGTAACCACCTCACTATATACCCCCCAAACCCGACAATGGTTAGAGATAAAGTTGAATATAAAGGATTTTTTTCAGTTTATTCAATACAAAATCCTTTGGATCATATTAAGACAAAGATAAACCTTTCTCAGTCAACAAGCTCTAGTCAAGCAACTCTACGAAGAAAAGCAAAACATTTTTATAATCGTTCCATAATTCTGGCGTTTATCAAAATAAATTTCTCGTTAGATCCCAGAGAATCAAGTGTGCACGAAGTATCACAAATATCAGAACACCAAAAAGAAAAAGTATTCTAGTCTTCAATTTTCAAAGTATCACCTGCAAAAATAACTTGATTTCTACTAACGATCAACACACACCGGATGAAGTATGTTAACAAGATGATCACCAGCTCTATCTTGAAATCTCGAATCATTAGATATGAAATAATCAATCATCAAACAAACCTGAGTGGCCTTATATCAGAAGATAAGGACCATGTAATCAAGTTTGATGGATCAAGGATAACTAAACCATTAGTTAATCAAATCAATAATCAAAAACTAAAATAACAATACGGTTTAGTTTTGCAACTAACGTTACTACTAAAAGCTTCTTGGTTTCGGAGAAGACTTTAAACGAAGGTAACACAAGAGATTTCACCTAATTAGATTTCTCTACTCTATGAACGAGTTTCCTTCTCACACAAACGGTTAGGAAGTGTGGAAAGGGATGAGTTTATAAGAATACAAGATCCACTATTTATAGTGTGATGACCAAGGATTTTTTGGATAAAAAGGAATTACCAAATCCGAAAATCCTTAAGATGTGCAATAAGTGTTAAGCTTTTAAGTTCAAACCGACTAGTTTCGGCTAACCATGTTGAACATAGTCTTTATACATGGTTCGGTTACGGTTTACCTTACCAGAGTGTATATCTTGTTTATGTGAATAAGATTCAAAGCTTTAATTCATCCAACGGTGAATATTGTTTGCTTGGTTCCAAAGCTATCTTAGCTTAAACCTAAAACAACCTAGGCTTTGAAGTCTATATAAGGGGAACTTTTGGCAACTGGGATCTTTGAATCCCGAAACTACTTTTTGGTATGTCCTAGTTGTATCTAGAGTCGTCCTCTCCAGAAACCCTTCTAAGGTTTAGCGACTATCAAAGACTTCATTGGGATTCGTGAAGCCAGGATCAGTTATCTTTTATCTTAATAACTTGAGTATCCTGATCTTGTTCGATTGTTGATTTATCACTTGAACAAGATAGATAGTAATCATAAGGTTCTCTTCGTCTCAAACTTTGTGATTCCGCAACTTTTACATTTGTGAGGTGAATAATAATCTAGGTTGCACTTCGGGTTGCATAAGTCCGGATTTTGAGGATAGCCAGACTTCGGTCAAGTTGCTATCGATTTCCATCACCTGGATCTTTTGTTTGATCTGATCATTTGTTTAGATCGTAAATCGGGAAATCAATTATAGGCTTAATATGTGGGAGGAGGATTTGTTTTAAAAGTCTTCAATTGAGTTGAAGCAACTCTTAGTTGGTGTGACGTCATCTAAGGGTATCAATTGCGCGGAGTCCTGCTGGGATTCAAGAGGCGTAAGGAGCACGATTGTACCTGAATCAATGGGAGACTGAGTTCGGGCTCAACTACATTCTAGACCGAAGTTAATTGGTAGTAGGCTAGTGTCTGTAGCGGCTTAATACAGTTTGGTGTTCAATCAGGACTTGGTCCGGGGTTTTTCTGCATTTGCGGTTTCCTCGTTAACAAAATTCTGGTGTATGTGTTATTTCTTTTTCCGCTCACAGGTTGTGCGTTGATCAATCAAAGTAGATACGTCTGACCTAATTTGTTGGATACGACTTGATTGATCCTTGGACATTGGTCTTTGTTACTGTCCAAGAACTCTCTTTGTGATTAGGTTCACAGATTCAATTTTGTAAATGTTCTAATTGCAAGAGAGATACAGATATATAACTCTAGACACTTTCCTTGATTGAGTTTTGGCTCTCGGAATTGCGTTGAGTTTGTCCATACAGATTGCCTACGAAAAATTTGGGGGTTATTTGGTTTTTGGTACTTAGGTTTTGTCTAGAGTTAGTGTTTGGTTTAACATTTGTCCAGCTTTGCGTTTGGTACTTGGAATTGACGTTGACCCGCGTTGACTATCAACTTTTGTTTAGAAATTAATAAAAAATAAAAATAAAAATAAAAAAATGAAATTGTTGGATGAGTTTATCGTCATACCCTTTACTTTTCCTAATATTTACATTAAATTTGACGGTAACCTAAGGTCTTGATCAAATAATCCCAACTCTTCTCTTCTTCTTCCGCCTCTACTGTCTCCACCGTCTCCTTCCCCATCGGCCGATAATCTTTTGGCTAAAAACATTTCTTCCATTGATAAAAAAATAAAAGTAAAAAAAAATAATCTTCTCCATCACCGTCACCAGAAACATATCTTTTTCTTCTTCATTTCAGCCAATTTTCCATCTCTTCTTTACCTAACCCTAAACTCACTCAACAATTATAGTTAGCAGAAGAAATAAATTAGGTCTTCCGACGATGACTTTACATATGAAAACGAATTATTGTTTAGGAAAGAAAAGGATTATTCAAAAAACGAAGGGATAGATTCGTTGGGTACTGTGAAGTCACCATTGATAAAACCAAGTTCTAATTGAAGGTGATGTTGTATATGAATAAACTTTGTAATTATCAGTTGTAATTTTCATGCTGTTGACATGGATGATGATTTATGAATTTGATTTCTTTCATAAGATCTGAACATAACTAGTAGGTAATGTTTTTGGATCTGATTGAAAATGATTTTCGGTTCTTGGAGTTTTAGATTAAAGTTCTTATTTATATGAGGCGTGTTTGGGGAACCAAATTTACAAGTGCTTCTGTGATTTTGACTTTTGAGAAGTAAAAGGAAAAATTGTCTGCTCCACTCATAAATACAAGTGCTTCGAATTAAAAGATGCAAGTGATTGTGACAAATTAAAGATGAAAATGATAAAGAGAGAGTGATAATGATGGTGGTCGCTGGTAGACGGTAGTGATGGAAAGACAAAAAAAAAAAATGGTGGTACCGACGGTGTTGGGATAGCCAGAAGTGGAGCACGTCTTGTAAACAAAGAAAATGTTCTTTATTGGGATTTTTTTCTGATATACAACCATTTGATAATGTGTTTTCTAAAATACACCCGTTTTTTACAATATTTCTAAAATACACCTGTTACAATAATTCCATCCGTTTTTTTGAATAAAACGGCTAACGGCCGTTATGTGTATAACTGTCATATAGCTGTCAGCACATTAAAAAGTCTGAAAAACCCCTACAGGGAAAACTCAGGGTCGAGTTCACCTGATTGAGTAACCTAGTCGACTCAGAAAACCTTGCACGTGCACGCCACATGACCTACAATAATAACTGTCATTTTACAGGTGGTTGTATCTTGTGCGTTCAAATGAACGGCTACTATTACAACCCTAATTCTTCATCTTTTTCACTGCCTTATCTGCAACAAGTTGAAAATCATAACCATTGAAGTTGTTCAAAAGATAAATATCTCCAAGTTTGAATCAATTACAAGCCAAGAAGAAACAAATCCAAACTGAAGTTGAAAAAATATGGATAAACATTACATAATCCATTTCCAAGATGAACCACTGAAGTTGTTCGAAAGATGAATATTTCCTTGTTTTAATCAATTAAAAGCCAGGAATAAAACTGAAGTTGGAAAAATAAGGATAAACACTCACAAAATCAATTTTTCTTGGTCTTCTTAGCCTTCCCCTGTGTTTGAATACTTTGTGTGACAGTTTGTGAAACAGATCCATGCTTTGGGTGTGTCACAGTTTGTGAAACCTTCCTCTTAGATGCAGCAGCTTTAGATGATTCACCTGCAGTCTTCTTCACCGTCTTTGCTTTACTGGGTTGTGATGGATATGAGAAACTAAAATCAGCTGCATTTACTTGAGTTCTTGGCCTCTTTCCCTTTGGATTCTTTCCAACTTCACCTCCTTTACAAGTTGATTTGTTGTGACCTGCTACCTTTCAAAATCTTCATCAGAACATAAATATACTAGGAAATTTGGGTCATCACTCCACCACATCAGATTAACCCGTTGTCTATTACCCAACCATAATCTAGTATGCACCATGTTTTCGAACATTTTCAGATTAATCAGGTCACTGCATATGTTGGGGAAAGTCTGTTTATCCAACTTGGAACCTAACACATCAACACTTATATCCCTGTAAGGAACAGATACACTGCATACAAACAAAAACGATTCAATAAATAACAGTTTTGACAAATCAAATGAAATGAAAGTTTTAGGAGTCGTAAATGTATCAAAACACTTATCACTGGTTTGACTTGGTTGGCTAACATTTTTGCTTTACAAATTTGCAATATGCAAAGGCGATTTCCTAGTATGAGACTCTCCTATGCCCAACTGCTTTTTCATTAATTCAGTAGCATGGCAATATCATCATCAACTGCTGGTACCACCCCACTGCCATGTAGCTAGAATCAAAACTATATTGTACTCCCTGAACTCAAGCACGTGACACATATCCTCATGTATGAATTATTTGAGGATATTGAAATGAAATCCTTTACAATTAATTAATTAAGAGAGAACTAACGAGACTCAACACACACAACATCTTACTTCAAACATGAGACGCATTGCATACAATCCATAAGATTAACAACCTATATCATGTATTTTCGAGACAACAGAATGACCTTCGGCAGCAACAGTAGTATACATTTCCACTATCATGTACTCGATCTGCACCAGCCCTTCAATCAGAACCACCAAAACAGATTAATGAGATCCTAATTTGCGAGGTAGTAGCGCAAAGTGAGACCTAAATGCATTTTCTGATCCCTCCCCCTTACAGTACACTAGCACAAACACCGAGACGGTGAGACAACAATTTCCAAACAGCCCTAAATCTGTAACAACAAAATATCACCAAAATAGAGGAACGATTAAGAATAAGGTAACTACTCCTAGGTCTGAATTTTAAACTTACATGGCCTTGCGATTTTAGTTTTTGTTTCCTAGAAACGAATTTAATTCACAAACACATATCGAAATCTAAAACTTAGAGACTAAATAGTTGCAGACATAATTAGGTTTACTCAAATCAACCAAAACATAAAACAAAGACAAACACAACAGAAATCATAAGATGGGTTCATCATTTCATCAATTAGGGTTTATAAATCACCAAAAACATGTTAAAAATAATTAGGGTTTCAGTTCAGGAAAACCCTACCTCTTCATCTTGCTCTTCTCTGGATTTTTCTTCATCGCGTCTCGAAATCTTACTAAATTCTTCTTCTCGTTCAGGAAATGTCGATTTTGCAAAAACCATAATCCTCTAATTTTCTCTTGAGACGAAACCGGTAGCAAAAATACGGAAGAAATGAAATAAAATTCGATTTAATCTTCTCTGTCCCATTTTGTTTCTCAGTTAGGGTAAAACAGTAATATTATAGTATGAATAAATCTCCATCGTTGATCGCTTTTGACAGGTGTATGGCTAGATCTTAATAAAATGAGAGTTAACGATTTAACGTCATATGGGTGTATTTTGGAAATAACCAAAACAACGGGTGTACTATTGTAAGAAGGCTATTATTGGGGCGTCACATTTCATTAGAGGGGCATCACCTAATAGGACAAAAACAGATCACCCAGAAGTAATATCAAAAACCCCTTATCTCAAATAATTTTGTAATGACCGAACAACCCTTTAGTTAATTTTAATTTAGTTCAATTTTATTAGATAATAATTAATTTCTACGGTTGGAATCAATCCAAACCTGGACGTAAAATCAATTTCTACGGTTGGAATCAACCCAAACCTGGACGTAAAATCAATTCTACGGTTGGAATTAAAAGGAACCTGGACGTAAAATTGAAATTTACGGCTAGGTTGACGAAAGGAAAATTCAGTAAACTAAACCTAGACGTAAAATTGAAAATTACGGTTGGAATTCAACTAAACCTAGACGTAAAATTGAAAATTACGGTTGGAATTCAACTAAACCTAAACGTAATACAACATGCAAATCAAATTTTACGGTTGAATTGAACTAAACTTAGACGTAAGTTCTTCAAAAACTAAATTACGGTTGAAAAATCTAGTAACGTACCCAGACGTAACACTAGCAAAAGTAACTAAAACCCTAATTTTGCTTCGATTTCATTCAATCTAACCTATTTTAAGCACAAAAACAAGTAAACAAAGATGGGTATGTTCGATTATTACCTTACATACACCATGGGTTTGTTCGATAAAATGAATTTAAATGGATTTTTTACGATGAAAAGGATGAAGAGAAAGAGGAGAGGAAGAAGAAGAGCAATTGAAATGTGAAAAATGAAGAATAGAAATTAGGTTTTGTTTCTGTTTTTAAGTTTTAATTTTAATTGAAGGGTAGTTTGGACAGTTGCTATTGAATCAAAAGTACCCCATAACCAGATTTTTGGTCACTAAATATCCAAGTGAAGCCCCTCTATTGGATGGTGACGCCCCAATAATACCCTAAACAAGTTATCAAATGGGTGTATATTGGAAAAATTCCCTTCTTTATTTTTAGGCTAAAGTGAAGGGTACAATAGTAAATCGTTTAATAATCAGATTTTCTATATATTTTTAATAAATATGCTAAACAGAAGTTAACAATCAACTTGGTCAACGTCAATTCCAAGTACCAAACGCAAAGCTGGACAAATGTTAGACCAAACACTAATTTTGGACAAAATATAAGTACCAAAAACCAAATAACCCATAATGTGGTGTGTTTTGGTACCCCTAATGTTTTCATCTCTAACTAAAAGAAGATATTCATTAAGAGAATATATGTCATATATGTAATATGTGCAGGGAAATTATAGTGTATGTTTGAATTTACTTGAATGTCTATTTTAAAGCTAAATTAATGTGTTCCCTTTAAGCAATATAACATAATTTATTATAGATTGGAAAATTAGGATATGCATACGAAATTCGATGGTACATTACAGGATTGTTTCCGAGAATGAATACAAGAAAATAAGAAAAAACGAATTGGTCGCATTAATGGTGGCCTCAAACTTCCTCAAGGCGACTAAATTGTAACAACGCAACTAAGAAATTTCTTTATATGCTTATAAATGCATTTGATTTTTTATTTTTATTTTGAAGCATTAGATGTATCCGATATTAGAATTTTGATTTCTATTCAAACTTACATATATACTTGTAATGAATTTTGTATAGCAAATAATTAATTGGTTCTATAAGTGGGTTTGATGGAGACGGGGTTGTTGAATTCATTTTTGAAACCAGAGATTATTAGTTTAAGCTTTTACATAGAAAGGAGAATTAGATGTATTAGAAAGTTGTCCCGGCTAACCATAACCTGCCAGTTTTGTACTATACGTACTTGTCTCAGTTCTAAACTAAACCGAGTTTACAAATGGTTATCACTGGTTTTGAATTTTGAGAAACCGAATTATTCGGTTTCGGTTTCGAGTTTACAAATCGTATACTTGACAAATTTAGTTGAAAATAATTTATTTGTTGGAAACTAAATATTAAGTCAAAGATGATCATATGAAAATTACCTTGAACATCTTACATGATTTGTGTGAGACAGTCATTTGATGTTAACTTGGGAAGTTTCGTGTTGATCGATTAATCACTTGAAAATTGCTCGAAGCTAGTGGTATGTGTAAGATTACCATTGTTGTCTCCTAAGAATGTTTTAATGATATCGTAAATCGATAGAGGTGGTAGAGATAATACATCCGGTGGTTTACGAGGTTGTGGTACTAGTAGTAGATGACATCCTTTTTATTTTATTAAATCTTCACCACCAACTTATAATTCTGACTTTTTTTTTAATCATCATCACCTCAATGTCCGATATGTTTCAAATTTGGCCATACTGCTCTTGAGTGCATACATATATTAAATTTCACATATAAGAGTAGGCAACCACCAAAAAATATTCAAGCAATGTTCAAGCAATATTGGATGCAACCACTATTCAAAATAGTGTGTCTACTTGTTATGCTGGAGAAAACAAACATATTGTTGTTGGTTGTGAATCTCTAACTACACTTTGTCCTTATAAATGGATGTGAGAAGATTGAAATTACTCGATGTGAGAAGATTGAAATTACTCGTGGACTAGGTATACAGATCTCTCACTTAGGCTCTTCTTTGATAACTGGTAGTGATCGTTCATTTATGATAAATAATGTTCTTGATGTTCCCCAAATCCATCCACAATTTACTATTAATGCAAAGATTCACTCGTGACAACAAATGTGCCATGACCTTTGATTCTCATGGTTTTTCTTGTTAAGAATCTGACCTCGGGGAGGATTCTTTTCCAAGGGCTCAGAAGAATGGTTTATATCTACTTGACTTCACCAGCACCAAGTCCACTACCACCATCAACATTCCAACTGCATTGTCCAGCTTCCCCACTCTACCAACACTTTTATTCTTCATTGAAGACTTGGGGCCATATTTTCAAATATTTCAATATGTTTCCAAGAGTCTTAATATATCTTAAATACCAATAAACCTATTTTTTATTTATAATGAGTGTAAATTAGACAAAAGTCGGAAGTTACCTCTCTCACTTTCTTATTTGGCATCTGTCAGCCCCTGGCTCTTTTCCACATTGATCTTTGGGTTTCCTGCTAAGTTCCTTCTTTTGGAGATTGTGGTTACTATGAACATGTAGTTGATGACTACTCAAAATATTATTAGGTCTTTCCCATGATTAATAAATTTGATTTAAAATAGTTTTGTCAATTCATTACCTAAACTGGAAATTTGTTTCAGTTGAAGGTGGTGGATTTTTGCATAAACATTTTTTCATCCTTTTTGGATTTTAAGAGAATCTCAAATGCGATTTTTTGTTATCACTAAGGGTGTACATGGTTCGGTTCGATATGGTTATTGACAAAAAAAAGAAAGAAAATCGTCAAAATTCAAAACCAGTGATAACCATTTGTAAACTCAGTTCAGTTTAGAACTGAGACAAGTAGGTACAGTACAAAACTGTCTGGTTATGGTTAGCCGGGACAACTTTCTAATATATCTAATTCTCCTATCTCTATAAAACCTTAAACTAATAATTTCTGGTTTCAAAAATGAATTCAACAACCCCGTCTCCATCAAACCCACTTATAAAATCAATTAATTATTTGCTACACAAAATTTTATACGAAATTCATTACAAGTATATATGTAAGTTTGAATAGAAATCAAAATCCTAATATAAAATACAACTAATGCTTCAAAATAAAAAAAAAATCAAATGCATCTATAAGCATATAAAGAAATTTCTTAGTTGCGTTGTTACAAATACAACAGATGAATGAATAGTGGTCAAGTAGAGACAGTATGGTAGCAAGAATTCTTGTAGTAGTTTGCTGCATAATTTCAACATACAGTAAGAAAACACAATAAGAGTAATTTGATCATAAAATTATATCAAAACTAGATCTACCTGATCCTAGACTCTTAAGCAAGACAATAATTTACGAAAGCATCTATCAATTACAGATCTATTTCTAGCATCTATGGTAGATACTCGCAGCTCTACCAATTCATCAAACCCCATATTAAGTGCTGATTCATTAATTTATGAACTCCATTTTCCAAATCTATGATGGTTGTATACTGATATAGGAGAAGTAAGGTGTATTCGCGGTGAAGAGGAGATGAAGCAGAAAATAAGATGAAGTGTTAGTTCCTAGAAAGTAACAAAGAAGAGAAGTAAATTATAACCTAAAATGGGCGGCTATAAAACTTAAAAATCAACAAGACAGTTCATTAACTGTTGTCATCTGGAACTAGGTAGGTACGCAAACCGGGTATGTATACCTCTTGGAAGTTTGCAAAGTCATACTCAATGGGTATGCATACCTCTGCCAGTTCGCGAAGTCAAATTGAAAGGGTATGCATATCGGGTACGCACACCTTCCCATATTCTCGAACTCAGATGTCAAGGGTATGCATACCGTGTATATGTACCTATATAGTTCTCGAAATTCATATCGACTAAGGTATACATACTGGGTATGCGTACCTTGATCCAAGCAGTTATGAAATTCTCTCATAATAAATTTAAAAATTCCCAACAGCCATAGACAATATGCATTTTTTGTTTGGGCAATTTCCAAATGATCAACTTGAACAATAATAGTTTGTGAACAATAAATTGTTATAACTAAGATTGCTAAGGATTTATGAACATCCATTGATCGAATCATATTTCGAGAGTTTAACCAAGACAAGCTGGAACTCGAAATTTGTTCTTTGCAATATTCAATCTACTAAAATCATACGATACGGTCTCATGAGATAGAATGGCAGATGTTTTCAGTAAATATGATAGATCAATCTTCACATACCTCTTGTTGATGAAGTTCTCGTAAATACCTTCATTTGTTCTTCAGTCTTCAATCTTCGAGAGTTATTCAGTGATATCTGATACTCAACTACCATACTCTAATCCTAGTCCGAGACTTGACTTTAGTAGACTATAAATGAAGATATAGTTATGTGCAACTAACATTGACAACAAGCTTGAGATGCTAAAACTTGCGAGTTCCACAGAGAGATGGTCTAACTCACATAGTTACCACCTTGGTTATCTAGTCTTCTCCATTTATTCATGTGCATCTTCAGCTTAATCTCTATACCCGTCTTTGAAATTCACTTTATTGACCATTTTATGATGTACATATTCAATATGATCTTTATCTTCATCATCATCACCGTATTCACCACGATTAGAAGGAAATTCAACTGGTGCTTTACCACAACATTTCATTATGTGTGCAGTAATATCACCTTATAGTTGGTGGTACCTTTCTTCATGTATCAAAACTTGGTGATGAACAAGGGACAACA
Organism: Papaver somniferum; assembly: GCF_003573695.1. NCBI lineage: Eukaryota > Viridiplantae > Streptophyta > Magnoliopsida > Ranunculales > Papaveraceae > Papaver > Papaver somniferum. Next base: position 106,959,775 of record NC_039364.1, read on the forward strand.
GGCTTTGAGAATGTTGTTGTAACCATTGTAGTAGGCTCCTTGATATGGATTATGGCGTTGATGTTCAATAACCATACTATGTAAAAAAAACATCACTTCATGATCAAATGCATGTTTTCTAATATATGGTGGTTCGACAATTATATACGCACTACATCATTCCTCTTGGCCAACTGATACCTGTTTTCATAGAAAAATAAAAATAGGCTGATACTTGTGAAACATTATTCATCTATCAATGTCCAATGTTGGCTTCAAAGATTGTGCTTTAAAATTGTACAATTCTTGAAAACTTCAAAATATACAATCGATTAAGAAATAAACCATGTTGTATTCGTGTTCGTTGATGACACACTCGCTACGAGGTGTTATATTTGTGAAAAGACGAGGGTACCCAGATATACCTCAATCTAAAACTTTTCCACCTATAAGTCCTTTCTCCGAAAGTGATTGTATATGGACTGAGTTGAGACAATACAACGAATCGGTTCACACAAACTGTGATCGTCTACGGATACGATATCGAGACAATACAACAACAAGATAACTTATGTGATTGACTATGGATACAAGATCGAGACAATACAACAACGAAGTATGATTACTTGATAATAAGTTAGGACTTAACCAAACACTACAGGATAGATATCAAGTAATTAGGAATTAACGTTTGCGTATTTTACTTCTAATTATAATAAATCGATTATAATTGCGGAAATACAAAAGTAAAAGACACAACAAGATTTTGTTAACGAGGAAACCGCAAATGCAGAAAAACCCTAGGACCTTGTCCAGAATTGAATACTCTCAGAATTAAGCCGCTATACAAAATCTAAACCAACGATGTTTTCAAAGAATTTGGTGGAGTATTTTGAAAATAAATTCAAAAAGAAAGATGTCACATTTGCTGAGAATATTTTTGCAAACATCCCTGTGGTTATAACAGCTGAGGATAATATGATGCTTAATGCTACTCCAAGTAATGAAGAGATTAAATCAGCAGTTTTTGAGATGGATCCAGATAGTGCCCCTGGCCCAGATGGATTTTCTGGTTGGTTTTACAGAAGTGCATGGCATATAATTGAGAAGGATTTCATTGCAACAATCCAATATTGTTGGAGCAGAAAATTTATACCTAAAGGAATGGATACAAACTTCCTTACTCTTATTCCAAAAGTTCAAGGGGCCAAGAAGGCCAATCAATTTAGGCCCATTGGTTTAAGTAATTTTTGTTTTAAAGTAATAACTAAAATAATTACTACCAGAATGGGATGTGTGGTGGAGAAGGTAGTTTCCCCTCATCAGGGTGCTTTCATTAAGGGTAGAAATATCCAACATCAAATTGTGCTAGCATCTGAGCTTATAAATGAAATGCAGACAACTAGAAGGGGAGGAAATGTTGGGTTAAAGCTGGATATAACACAAGCATATGATTCCATCAGTTGGGATTTTTTATTTCAGGCTATGATCACTTTTGGCTTTTCATATCAACTCATTCAATGGCTTACTATGTTATTTCAATCCACCAGGATTTCTGTGATGGTGAATGGAGATCTTGCAGGTTTTTTCTCTATTGGGAGAGGGTTGAAGCAAGGTGACACCTTATCACCTATTTTATTTGTGATTGCATAAGAAATTCCAAGTAGAAGAATATCTTTACTAGTTAAAGAAAGAAAATTAGTGCCAATGGTAAACATGAATGGAATACAACCAACTCACATATTCTTTGCAGATGACATTTTTTTTTTTGTTCTGTAATGGAGATAAAAGGAATATTGAGAAGATGTTGAAGATCTTGAAGGACTATCAAGTCTCATCTGGTCAGATTGTTAGTTTGGAGAAGAGTAAGTGCTTTGTGGGGGGTACTTCTGATAATAGAAAGATGCAGATTGCTAGCTTATGTGGTATGTCTCTGTCACATTTTCCAGACAAATACTTAGGTATGAATATTGTTCCTGGGAAAATTAAATCAAGTCATGTGTGGGGCTGTGTGGATCAGATTCAGAGCAAGATGCCAGGATGGATGGGAAGGATGTTATCTTTTCAAGAAAGGCTTATTTTAGTGAAACATGTCTTATGCAGCATACCAATATATAATATGTCTGTATATAAATGGCCTCGAAAAGTTCTTACTGAATGTGACAGAATTATTAGAAATTTTCTTTGGTCTGGAGACCCATCAAAGAAGAAGCTGCTAACAGTCAAATGGGAAGAGGTTAATGCTCCATACTCAGAAGGGGGACTGGGACTGAGAAGCTTAGAAGACATTAACAAATCACTCATTATGAAATTGGCTTGGAAAGTGCAGAATGGTGATGAGGAATGGTCAATGTTCTTTCAAGCTAAATTTAAAGATAAAAATGGCTTATGGATAAATTATTATAAGAAGTCTTCTATATGGTCTGGAATGAAATGGGTGGTGGATGAGATTTTTAATAATTTAAGATGGTTGATAAGAAATGGTGAAAACATATCTGTATGGAATGACATTTGGTTATCAAGTGAGCCACTAAAAACACTCTTCTCTGAAAATACTTTCATGCTACAAAATCCAAATCTTAAGGTGAAACACCTTTTAAGAGACAAGGAATGGGTTATTCCTGCTGAAATGGCACAGGTGGTGGATATAAATGAGCTACCAGTAGTGGATGGAAAGAAAGACAGGAAAATATGGATTTGGTCAAAGACATGTGAATTCACAGTTGCATCTGCTATGAACTGCATGAGGAAAAAATTCCCTGAAAAATCTTGGTCAAATAAAATTTGGAAAAAAACTTTTCATCCAAGTATTTCAAGTAATTTGTGGAAAATCCTAAGAGGTGTATGGAGCACAGATGAAAACATGAGGATGAAGGGTTTCAATTTAGCTTCAAGATGCTCCTTATGCAAAATGGCTGAAGAAAATACAGAACATATTATGTGGTATTGCAACTTCAGTGAGAGAATTTGGCAATGGTTGGGAGGTATTTTCTCTTTCTTTAATCCTATATCAATTGATGAGATACTCAGCTTAACAGATTCCAAAAGCCCTGCAGTTAAGGAAATCTGGAAGACTGCTGCCTTCATAACTATGAAGGAAATATGCTTCCTAAGAAACATAGAAGTTTTTGATGATATACAACCAAATGTTGAAGAACTAAAGCTCAGGATATTGCAGCACACAAAAGAATATGAAGTTAGAATGAATGGTTGTATGTGGAACACTGTGGAGGATTTACAAATTTTAAAATCTTTTGGAATGAAATGCAGGAGAGTGAAGCATGTCAATATACAGGAAATTTTCTTCTCTTACCCTACTGGAGATCAAATCTTATTATGCTGTGATGGTGCAGCAAGGAATAACCCAGGAGAGGTTGGATATGGTTTTGTTGGGAGAGATTCATATGGCACTGTCTTGATTGTTGTTGTAGGGGGAATGGGTATTGCAACAAATTTCATGGCAGAGGTGTATGCAATAATCAATGCATGTGAATGGGCTATTAGCAAGGGTTTCTTGAAGGTTTGTATTAGATCTGATTCCAGAGCAGCTATAACTTCTTTTTTAGTCAATAAAATCCCTAGGTATGTGCTGACAAGATGGAACAGAATAACTGAAATGCTGATAAGCTGTCAGTTCATTCATAGCTATAGGGAAGTTAATTTTTCTGCAGATGATCTTGCTAAGAGAGGGGATCTTCTTCCTAGGGGTGGAAAGAATATTTTCTTAAGCAGACCTCCTTTCATGTCAAACGTGGAGAATCCTAATATTACTTATTACAGGTTTAGTTAATTCTTGTAAAGAAGCTTGATTATTAGCTTCTATTTTTGAGTATTTTTATTTGTGATCAATCTTTTTTTTAAACTCTTGTTGAAATCAATACAATTATTATTAAGCAAAAAAAAAACGTCGTATAGTTGAGACCAAGCAACTAAACCTATATATAGTTCACCTAGTTCCCTCAGTATCCCTGCGCCTCCAACTTGTAATAAGTCGCACACTTGGAACAATTATTTTGGTTCGTATTCCAAACAACAAAGGAATCAACAAATCTGTTCGGTAACAACTCTTTTCAAACAAGTGATATGAGTTTGACAAAAGGCTCTTCCGTTTATCCCAATAAACTCCTTTGTCAGGTTCTTAGATCTATCTATTCAACAACTACCAAAGTAATTGTTTAGACTATGCAATCAATACTCTTAATCACAAAGAATCGTATTGATGCCGATCTACTCAACTAATCAATCAAGGTTATCACAAAGATAATCCGATTATAGTTGGATCCCCAGCCGATCAAGTTTTGTGCACATCAAAGATTATGAACTCAAATAAGAAATCTTATTTGTCTTTAAATCTTCTTAGATCTTCAATAAAAACCTACACACAAACAACTTGAATCTCTTGTGATCAATCACACACAGAACGGAGTCTGTTAACGATGGATTATCACAAGACGTCTTTAGATCTACAAACAGTTCTAAAGATCCCCGTCGATACTTCGATCTAGTTTGAGTGAATCTTATATCAGAAGAGAAGATTCTCAAGCATAAAAAAACTAGATGCAATCAAAGTTCAACAACCGTTAGTCAATCAAATAAATCAAAAACTAATAATAAACTGCAATTATCTAATTTCCCACCAACGGTACTCGTAGAGCTTCCCAATCCCAAAGAAGTCTTTAAAACGAGCGTTCGTAAGAAATTTCTCCTAATTAGGGTACTTTCCTCTCCGAGTAGACGGCTCCACCAGTAACAACACAACTAGGTAGTTTTGTTGGCTCTGAGGATTAGTTTGCTCGAAATGCAAACTTCAATATTTATAGACCAAGGAAGTTTGGACACCAAGAAATTTCCAAAACCGAAAATATTCTCAAGATATGCAATATATTTACAAATTCGGTTTTCATAATTTCTGGAAATGCACTGTCCAAATATTGACCGAAATCTCAGTAGAAAATCTCCAATTAGTAAATGCACATTACCAATTTTTATTTTCTAAATATATGCATTTAATTGCTGGAAATTAAAAGCATATAAAACTAAAAACCTTAATTAAAATATTCTCAATTTATTTCGATCCAGGATTCTCCTTTAGTTATTAAGGAATATCTTTGAACAATAAAAGATAAGAATTACTGCACATGTTCAAAGTATTTCGACATCTTTACTTTGTAAATCCTTTTTCATATTTACAATCTTGAAACCGATTTGCCACACTTCCAAACGAGTTTAGAATTGGTTCATCTGACTTCCAAGAACTATGTGATTGATTATCCTATCAAATCACCATTAATGGGTTTCACGGTTCTACCAAAATTCAAGGCTTCGGTTCTACGTCCATGTGGGTACTAGGATCGGTCACACTAGCTTTCCAAAAATTGGTTGACTAGGTACTAGGATCGGTTACCACATTATTATGGTATTTTACTTGTAATCGGTTGCACAAGTCATAGGATCGGTTACCAATTACTAAGACTTGTTGTACCTCTTACAAGGATCAATTCCACATACTTGTGATTGGTTGCACCTCTTACTAGGATCGGTTCCCCAATGTCTAGAATTGTCCATACCAATTACAACATATCGATCATACTATCTCAAGTGATTACTTAAGATCAGTTTCACTAATAAAAGTCATACCAATACAAAAGTCAGGCATTGTGAATAGTTTTACCAAGATACATAAACAAGTTATGAGCGGTTATACTAAACACACATATTGGTAATCCAAAGATTTGCAATGAATAACAATACCAATCAGCCCAGCGATTTCCCTTTCGATTCATAAAACAAGTTTATGAATTGTACTTTTCTTTAAACGAATGTAAAACATTGTTTCCTAGGACGAAATCTTCAACCATACCCATACACATAATCACAATAGCATTCATACGATTATGTCGATGTCTTATATACGAAGTTCAAAAGATAGACGTTATACTTCGTATTGTAATTCCTTAATACTATGTCTAACTAGAGTATAATCATTCACAGCTTCGCAGTTATGTTTTCAATATGCACGACTTGAAAGATATGTTAGGAATGAAACAGTTCAAGTCAAATATTACTAACCTCAAGAGGAAGGATGATGTCGTCGTTGTAGCTCTTTACTTTTTCACATTCTTCAAGTCTTCACATAATACTTATAAGTCTCATATCCTAGTAACTTTCTAGCTAACCTATACGAAGTTTACTCTAGTAAATAATCAAGCGACTCTTTAAATGAGTTTTGATTCACTAAAATATGACAACCAAACTTGACATATCAACGCTTGGTGGGTTCAACCGAGCTATGCTCCAACACTTTGCATGCTTCTTTATAAAAACAAGGTACTTGGATCTGAAAAGGATTGAGAAGGGGTCTTGATATTGTTAGAAAAAGTCATGTTTGGCTAGTGTATAGGGGAAAGGATATACATATTTGGCAGGATTTATGGGTAGAGTCTGAACACGACCTCTTACAGAAACCTTCTGATTATCATTTGCAAGACTATACTCTTGTATCACAACTGATAAATCTTTATAATAACAAAAGAAAAGATTATGCTTTGAATGAATTTTTTACTCCTAATTAGATTGATAAAATTCATAAAATATGAATCCCTATTTCAGGAATGGATACCATTAGAAGGTCTTTGATTAATTCTAGACATTTCTCTACTAAGTCTACTTTTAAATCTTTCTTGCATGATCAATCTAATATTTCAGTTCAGGAACAAAGATAATGGCTAAGGCTTTGGCAATTGGATATCCTTCCAAAGTTTAAACTTTTCCATAAAGAAATGTTTACAGGATATTTTTCCTTTGAAGTGCAACTTATTTCTTTTTGTTGTTGTTTTTGATGACTTATGCCCCTTGCGTGGTCTAACTGCTGAAACATTTGACCATCTGTTTTTTCATTGTTTTTTTTGCAAGAGGAGTCTGGTTTTCCATTTTTCCACAAGGTTCGATCTGTTATTCCATCTTTTCGTTTTCTTAGAAAATAGATCATACATTGGTTTCATACTAAACCTACTCCTCATCTGTTTGGATATCATAGACTCTACATCATTATTATTTGGCAAATATGGAAAGCTAAGACGTAAGTCTAGTTTTGGAAACTTAAGTCAAAACTATTTAATGTTTTACGGTGTATTAAAACTCAATAGAGTCTTTGCAGCAAACTCAGAAGCTTTAAAACTCAAATAGAGTCTTTGCAGCAAACTCAGAAGCTTTATCGCAGTCTTACGTATACTTCTTTTTCTGCTGTAGCCTGTAATAACAAGTATCTTTCGATTCTTGCAATTTTGAATGATTTTCCAGATTATGTACTAATGTTTGTTGATGCATCTTTTGGAAAAGCATCCACAAATGCAGGATGTAAAATCATCTACTGCATGCCAACTAGAGACTTCATAGCAGCCAGATGTTCGACAGCCAATGCAAACTCAGTAATAAAAGCAGAAACTCGGGCCCTTATCCAAGCCATCGGATGGTTCTCATGACTACATACCTCATACTCCTCCGTTACACTTTAAATGATATGAAACTTTCTCATCTATACCCTTGAGAAAATTCTTCTAACATTAATTGATATTAGTACATTTAAAAATAAACTTAAATTTCCAAAAACAAAATATCAGGGTATTATTGGTATTTTTTTGGGAAAATATGAAAACATCTAAACTAGAACGAAGGGGGTACAATTTTCATCTCAGACAATCTTACGTTAGTGACTGCTATCAATAAAGAAGTGTGTAATATCAAATGGACATAATTTTCTTTTGTCAAGTATATACGACTTATCAACGTTGCCGCCGAGGACTCTTCGTAAATAGGTTTCTCGTAAACTTAATAGAGGAACTAATGCTCTAGCTAAAACTAGCTCGGAAATCTAATATAAAATCCTGGGATCTCCATCCTCCTGACTGTATAACAGGAAAGATATCCCCATTTTGCACTGCCTGGTTCCTGTTTAATATATATCCAAAAAAAAAAATCAAAAAAATTGGTATAACCACTTCAAGAGACGATGAATAACGAAATTTAGTAAATAATAGTCCAGCCCAATAAGAAGGTTAGCAAAAAAGTATCCTGATTTTGGGCATACCAAAAACTTTCTAGGCATATTGAATAAAGACAAAAAAGGTTGTGAAATAGCAAAATCAGATAACCCCTTAACCCAATTTTTTTTTAATGACAAATCCGTCCTTTACGTATTAGTGTTAGTAATATTGATTAGTGATTAAATATTTTGTTTAGTGATTAAGATAATTTTCAGAATTATAAAGGTTGTTTAGATGATTTTTTGGATCATGGTTCGGCGAAACAGGTTGAGGTTCGGCTCACATCTATGAGCCGAATCTACCAATTGATGAACGGTCCGGCTCACTGAATCTGTTTACTGCATGCGCCGAACCTATAATTTTCAATTCCAACCCTTTTGCTAGACACTAGTTCGGCTTATATGAAAGTTTCATAGTAAGCCGAACAACATCCTGAGTAGCGCGGAAAAAAAATAATTACTGGTTCGGCTTATATTTCTAAAATCGTATGAGCCGAACATCAATTTGTTATTTTTTGGGTAAAAAATTGTTATTGGTTCGGCACATATTGAGAATATCGTAATAGCCGAACCTCGTAAATGTGCTAGGTTCGCACATATTATGATTATCGAATACGCCGAACCCCTATGCATCTCTATCTGTGACTAGGTTCGGCTTGAAATTTCATGAAATTTCATGCCGAACTGTTCATATACACTTACAGGAAGCTTTTGTGAAGAACAGTTCGGCTAAAAACGCAACTCAATTTTGAGCCGAACCCAACACTGTAACCGTCATTTAATCGATGAAAAACATCAAATAGGAGATTGGGTTTGTAAAACTTACTTTCTTATCCTCATTTCCGGAGTTGGAGATGCAGTTGGTTTAATTTCTGGTTCAATTGGTGGTCGATTTTCAGTTTCTACACCTTCATCTTCAATTGGTTCTTCTTCTTCAATTGATGGATTAGAAGACGATTTGGTTTGCCTAATCCCTACTTTTCTTTGTACGAGTCATTATGTGGTTGAGTTTAACCTACGATCAAATTTTTACGAATCGACAATTAATCACGATGATGAACTTTTTTTCGCAGGAGAGGGAAGAGTTCGGCTAGAGGAGGAAGAAGAGATGTTAAGGGAAACTGATTTTGATTTTTTAGAAAACTGATTTTAGATTTTTGTATTAAGGGTATATAGGTAATTGAACTACCCATAAGGTACCCCTTATAAGGTCACCCAAGATGGGACTATTGTTTTGTATGCCTAGAAAGATTTAGGTATGCCCAAAATCAGGGTTCACTTTTAATTCAAGTTCATAATCCAGATAAAATCTTGTGATCAGTTGGGTTGAACCATGCTTGAAGTGTTGTCCTAGATCGTCATACTACTCACTCTTGAAGTAAATTCCCCTACTCTAGTCAGATTGATACCGAGTAGTAATAATGCATGAGATTATGGGGTAAAGAGCTCATTTGAAACTGCTTTCTGACGAAAATACAAGAAACAAAAAACAAGCTGTCTAGCCTTTCAGGAAAAAAGCACAAACGAATGGAATTGACATCTTTGAGACCCATGGCAAATGTTTTTTCCTCTTATTTTTTTTAATATTGTACATTGAAATGAAAGTCTGCAGGGTGATGGCCACCTTAATCAAACTATGAATCAAGTCCCCTCGCGCATTTGCCAGTTCTTCAATCAAAAAATGGCGTAACTCAGGATAAATCTAACGTCACAAATACCACCACTAAAGGGTCTAGTACTAATCTTTTCTGGTGAAAGTAGTCCGCCTTGTTTACTCTTACGCCACTATAGGCATATTTGCATAGAGATGTGTGTAGAATAACTGAACAGCTGGTAGGTTCCGAACAACTTGAATAAATTTGTTCCTAACTGCCTCTTCAAGAAGTAATAGGCTCATCTTTGAAACCTCAGGCAATACCTTTGCCAAAGCTAACCCAGAAGGCAGCAAAGAACCGAATCCCATCTCGTCCACTAAAGCATCCACCACAGATCTCAATGATATATCCACTACGCTCCCGAAATCCTCACTGTACAGAAATGCAGCAAGAACAGAAGACAAGACAAACACATCCTTGATTAGAATAGATCTATCAAGCAGTAAAATTCTGGGAAATCTATTACATGAAGATCTAGCAGTATTACAGTCGACCAATTAGGAAGTACGACTGGCATCCAATCAATCAATTTAACTTTGGTGATTTTTCATTTTGCAAGTGTATTTACTTACATGTTTTATCACTACCCATCTGCTAGATCTTCAAAACAAGGTTTTACTTTTTGCTTACTGTTATTTTACTGGCTGGCAGAGTTGAAATTTCAAAACGGCTTTTGCTTCTACAGGTTTTACTGGTAAGTTTTGAATCACATCATTAGGTAAGAGGGACAACAAGATAGAGTAAACCAGCATACCTTGACAAGACAAATCTTGCCTCTGCCATGAGTTGGTCAAGCTTATCGATATCTGGATGCAATGAAGTAGTAGCAGCTTCCAAACCGCTGGAAGATGCAGCAGTGAGACGTTTGTAAGCTACTGCATTTTCAGGCACCAAGTATGTTACCCAATGATGAGGGCCGTCGATGCTCACGAATCTGTCCAGTATCTGCATGATGGTTTCGCGTAGTACGGGAGCATTGAAAGTATCACTCAGATGCTTTCTGCAGACAAATGTATCTTAAATGAATGAAAGGAGACAGAATGGTTACAGAAGTAAGGTTATAACTTATAGCTCATAGTCAGAGAATCCAGCTGATCTAAGCATTTCTGAATTCTCAAGGTAGCAGCAGCAGAATAACAACACAAGTTTTATATGTCAGTACCAAAATAATACCAATTGGTCGACTGTAATACTGCTAGATCTTCATCTAATAGATCATGAACTTGTTTCGATTCCACTGGCTATGAGTCCGTCCTTCCTTGCTTTAGAAGAATGGTGGATTTCAATTAAACCCGCTAGATGATCAGGATTATGAATCTACTCATATTATGATTGAGTTCCACTGGTTTTAGTCTTATCCATAAGCCTGACAACTTCTAAAATGACATGATTAAAGCTCAAGTAATAACAAAACACAGACACCCTTAACTGTTTGGAGATTCATAGATATAAGATGATCAAAACTGGAATTGACCGCTCGGCATTGATCTGCGAGAGTGGTGTTGAAATGATACGCAGTGACAGTGCAAACCATGATTGGGACCCAAAAGAAAAATCTGAACACTTTCTGAGACCCAAAGCCAAAATTAACCTTAATTGTTTCTTAGGCTAATACATAAGAAAAGGGTTACGTCATGTTATTAAATTTCTCTAAAGTCTTGACCTTCTAAGTCCCTTGAAAAGTTACCCATGTATAGAAGTAAGTAACTTAACTTCTGAGGAAATTGTGATTGGTAATACTAATTAGTGTTGCATAAGTAAGGGAGTGCTTCTTCTTGTGTCATTTTAACGCTTGAGCTGTTCATTCGTAGTAGTCTACAATGATACGGCATATAACCAGACACAGAAACTATATTCGAGCACCTATGCAATGATACCTAGGGAAATAATTTTTTTCTTACGGCAGGAGAAAACTGCATTAACAAATTCACTCACCCCTTGAGAACTTCTGTAACTGCCATCTCCATACTTGGGATCAATTGTGTCATCCCGTAGCTAGACAAATAATCTGCAGTTGCTAGAAATTCCTGTTCCCCATGTTTGTCGAATTGGTCAGCTTCTTCCTGTAAACAAGGGCACACAAGACCTCCATCAAAGAATATTTTACATCCATCATCATAATGTACCTCCAGTTTTTTTTTTTTCCAACAATTTCAATGTACTAGGGATTATAGCTGTCTATCTGGTCTAAAGAGCTGGAACGCAGACGTGCAAGCACCCCTGACATTGTATGTGTTTGTAATGCATAATGCGTACAGTACACAATTATTTTGCATAAAACAGAGAGAACATCGGGAGTACGAATAATAATGCATAACATCGTAGGTATTGAACGATGTTGATGTCTTGGTGAAAATTTCTTACGCATGATTATCGTTTTCCTACTTGATATATTGTGACTAGCAGATGAATGAATGTTCTTACTAAAATAATATACAGTACATTATTCATGATATTTGAATTAAAACTCAAATCCTTCTGTCCACCTGTATTGTCTGTTTCAAGAAATCGAATCTGCAAAAACTACAAAGTGTATATGAATGATTTCTTGGTAAAAACGTCACGAGTTGGCGCAAATACACTGACTGAAGAAGAACATTCTGGACGAAAAGTTACTTCCCAGTCGTCTGAATACATGCACGTGCAAAGGTGACTAGGATCATCAAAGGGAGGTGTATGTAATGATTCAACATGGCTTGCTGAGTTATAATGCCTATGCCAAAACTTCATCACCTTTGGCAGGTTCTGATCAGGTTTTCTATGGTCAATTGGCAGTATTCTTATCCATTTTTAAATTAGCTTTAATTTCCTTGTTCTTCGATTACTAAATAGATGGAAATACAACAAAGACATCTATCAGGGGTGAGTGAGGACTGACAGTCTGACACTTGACTTACCAGCCAATAAGTACAAAAATATCACCATTTGTGATAGTGGTATATCGCTATCAACTAGCGGACACTAATGACTAATCAACTCTTTAATAAATGTCAAGAAATTCTGAACTTTAAACCTCTTTTGAAAGGTGTACCTTATACTCCCTCACCTCCACTATTAAGACTATTTATTTTAACTATGATTTTACAGCGACCTGTTACTAGCCATAAGAGAATCTCCACACATGATTAGGCATCTGATCCTTCTTTGTATCATCGTAGATAGTGTAAAATGTTACTTTAGTTTGATGGTCCACTTTCATCTTAAAAGAAGAGTAACTTTGCTGCGTAGCATATTTTTCATGGCGGGCAATATGTCTCATTCATCAAACCATCCTTCGTAAGATACCCAACTAGCAACTCTATTTATACTCCTTAAATTTTTAAAGATGTTGATTAGCATAAAGACACTAAATAAGATTGCAGTAAACCTAATACACTTGGTTGCGATCTTATATTTGGTGCCCCTTGCAAATCTATGTATGTCTAAACTGCTCGACTGTAGAATGGTAAGTAATGTAAGGTGTTAGGAACATCAACAGAAGTTACCCTAAAAGGCTAAAACAAAAACAATGAATTCAGCCATTGCTTCCTTATGGTTGTTCTCATCACCTTAGTTGAGCGTAACAAATAAATACAGCTTCTTTGTCTCTCTTCGTTCTCTCAATCCTTATCATGGCTATTGGCACGAATAAGTAAGATAGGTTTTTAATTTTTACTATGCAAGTAATGTTTAGCAATCTACAAAGTCAACTCATTTCTAATAACCACTAATCCAACTTTATAGTATTAATGCTCATTGTTTCCCCTAATATTCATAACCATGCATTTTACAATGTGATCTAAACGTAACGAAATATTATTCTTCTCTACTGGATAAACACAACATGCCATATGCAGTATTAATAAAGACTACAGTTAAGAAATCATTTGTGAGCCCTATTGATGCCCAACGATGTCATGTTCCTTTTAAAGAGAAAAAAATCGGAACTGAAAATAATATAAGCGAACTGACTAAACATACATAGATTTTGTGAGAAGCAGAAATGTACAAAAGTAGCACTTACAAGAACAAGAGAGCTTCCCTGCTTACGTGCTGTATCAATGTAGAGATGTCTCCCTAAAATATTGACTTGAACTCTTATGTATAAACTCAGCAATGTTATAGCCCACAATGACAACACCAATTTCACAAAACCTAATTGATGGAAAAATTAATATGTAAGAAGCCACCCCAAATTTAGCTAAATACAAACTGATTATTTCATTACAACAAAACAAAAAATTATTTACCTTTTCTTATCCTTTTGAATGCAAAAATAGATAAACAAAAATGAGTGTGCAGTCTTACCGAGAATTTTTAGTCTTTCCCACAGCTCTACCTTTTCTGCCTTGGTGAGTAAGCTGGGCTGACTCTTTGCTTGTATTAACCTCTGCATCGAGTTGGAAAGGTCTAAATCTTGTGAAATGCGACTCTGCAAATAGTGAATTGCATAGGGTAATGTCGTTGAATCAGCTATTCTCTGGATACTCTCAAAATGTGCTTGCAATCTACAAGACAGGAGGGAAAATAAACGTATGAGAATAACGAAGCTCCAGTAAGGAGAGGATATATAGTGGAATTCCAAACAAGTAGAGATTTTTGGTCTTAACTGTGCCTTAATGAGTTCATTGGTTTCTCTTTCAACTTCAAGTTCTTTTTCCAGATCAAGCAGCCTCTGCTTGTGAGCACCATAAAGCTTATAGAGAGTATACCCACTCCCTAAAAGTCCCACTGACACTATCACTTTTCTCCTGTGCCTTCTCCAGAAACCAAACAAGCACAGTTTAGAGACGAACAATTTAAAGCTAAAAATCAAAAACAATCCTAAGCAGAAGAAGAATGAAATTGATTATGTAAGAGCTAAGAATATCAGTAGGGATATACAGGTGCTTTAATTAAAAAAGAGAAAAACAAGAAGAGAGGGAGGAGGAAGTTAACCTTATGGAAAACATCATGAGCTAAGAAACACAGATATCCATCGAGTGGTTAGAATTACGATTTTCAAAGAACTAAGTTGGGCAGAATGATTGAACGAATGGAGTATATCAGAAACACAGCAGAACCCTCTCTTTCTCTTTCTCTTTCAGCGGTGCCGTGGTGTTTCTCAAAGTAACACACAGAAACAGAAACCCAAAAAGATTAGTAAGTCACCGAACAATTCGCCAATGATTCGCAAACTTTACGTGCCGGTCAGAAACGCATTATATGGCCGTCTTACCGAAAGTCCGAACTGAAAACGTGTATTTTCTCAGCTTCACGAACAATCGGCGTATTCTTCCTTCCTTATTGCCATTAGGGGTGTAAATTCGGGCAAGCCGGGCCGCCCGATCCAAAAACTAAGACAGGCCGGGCAGGCCAGGCTTAATATTTGTGAGCCCGTAAACAAATTCAGGCCGGAAAGGCCGGGCACAAGTAGATAATTTGCTACCCAAAGACCGCCCAAAGCCCGCTTTTTATACGGGCAGGCCAGATCAGGCCGGACAGGCCACTATTTTGAATTTTTTTTTTAAGTTTAAATTTTCAAATGAACGATATTAAATACAATATCCTTTCCTTTCCAACATCGCGTATCGTAAGTGATAGTATTATTTTATATTTAAATTACACTGATAAATTTTTAATTTTAGCCTATAATAAATAATTAATAGAGTACAATAAACTTTCTAATAAGAAAATATATTACCATTAATGTTTTGAAAAGGTTAATTATAAGTAAAAACAATTATATATTTTATTTTTCTTGACACAAAATTGACAATTATAAAATTGTAACTTTTAAGTCTTTTTAAGAGGATATTAAATGATTAATGGCACATAGGCCGGGGATCAGGCCGGGCATCAGGCCGGGTATCAGGCCGGGCATCATAATTAATCGCAAAGCCCGAGACCGCCAATAAATTAATCCAGACCAGTCCGGGTGGTCCATGACGGGCCATAACAGGCTTTGGGCTACTTCGGGTACAGGCGGGCTCGGACAGATACAGGCAGACCGAGTATTTTCGGGTATTATTTACACCCCTAATTGCCATTACTCTACTCGGCACATTAGCTGTTGAACCTATTTCCCTTAAGCCCAACACTAATCGTGGGTTTGTTTGCAAGATTCACAATTTACAGGAATTTATAATCTTATGGGATTGCAAATTCTGAGATTCGTGTAAATTCTTTATGTGTTTGGTAACTCGGTTAAAATTTCTAGGATTCATAGAATTTTCTTATTTTAAAGTCTCTGTACTGTTTGGGATTACCCTCAAATTTTAAAATTGCATTATATAGGATTTAAAGTTAAAAAAAGTGGGTCAACAAATCCCTTGATTAGTTTCCAAGAAAATTTTAGAGGGAGGGGTCGGACTCCATATGGAAGATTTGCTGGAAAGTAATTCCTGTGGGAAACGTGATTCCAGAGATTTGGGTAACCAAACGTACCGAAGGAAACATAATTCCACCAAATCCCCTGAACTCATAAATCCCACCCTTAAAATTCTACATCCAAACCCACCATAAATCTCGTGTTTTTCCAAAAACTCATGTGTAATTATAATTAGAGAGAGATTCGGACACGGACCAAATGCTTGGTAAAGTAGAACTAATCCACTAAGCTGTTGGTTTCTCGTGGATTTAGTTGGTGAATACTCCCTCCGTCCCTGGTTAGATGACCTATACCATAAATAAGTGGAGTGATAGATTAGCATTATTATAAGAAATATGTAAAATTTGATAGTCATATTTATATTCATTAGATAGGTGTTTTAAAATGCTTTCCGATGATACAAAGTTTACGAAAATCCGTTGTATAATTTGAGAGATAAATCATTTCTAAATTTACTAATAAATTTTAACTAGATCATCTAATTAGGGACGGAGGTAGTATATGTTATATATAATTCATTTAAACGAAAAATAATCCATACCCTACAAAATTGTGTTTAAAAGTAATTTAATATGTGTCGTATTTTCAGTGCCGAACCCACATTTGTAAAACGAATTATTTACGTACATATTCAGTTCCGAACTAATGTCGCATCATGGTTTATCGACCGATTTTTTGATCGAATTTGAATTCTACAAAACTGAATAACACTTGTACGTTTGCGTCCCGAACATTATCCGTACCCCGATCATTCTGCTGACAGAAAACAGAAAACATTGCCCATCCCATAGAGAATTTATGTATATTTATTAAAATTTATGTAAAAATTCTCTAGATCCATATTTGGATTCTTTTTACTTGTAAAACTGTAGATGGTGAAATTTTGATAAGGGGCAAAAGTGACATTTCAATACCATAGACAAATTCACAGAGATTAAACTCTTGGCCTTCAAGGCATCCTAAGCCACGATTTCTAGTATACGTCTCTGCGAGACACTGCTGGTCGTGATGTTGTGACTCCTAGCGCACATCCTCGACGAGATACTGTTGGTCACGTAGGTTATGTAGAGCGTAAAACGTCCCCGACAGACTTATGAACCAAAACAGCCACAATTCCAGCATGTCTTCGCGATACACAGCTGATTGTGATGCCATGATTCCTAGTATACATCCTCGACGAGATACTGTTGGTCATGTAGGGTTTGTATATGCGTAAAAACGTCCCCGACGGACTTATGACCCAGAGCGGACATATGCATGTCTCCTGTAAGCACGACTCACCCTATTTGAGATCAAGGACTGATTCCTAGTACATCATCACGAGATACACTGGTCATGTCTGCTCTAAGTTCTGACTCAACTTACTGAGGTTTCCAAATAATTCCTAGGACATCCCCGCGAGATACACTGGTTATTCTGCCTCTAGACCCTTTCGACAGACTCCTAGGACATCCTTTCGAGATACACTGGTCTTGTTGGCCCCCATCATATGGACACACAGTTGATTAATAGCACATCTCTGCAAAATACGCTGGTCAAAGTCAAGTGAGACAAAGTCTCGCACAGGCATTAATCGGGCGTACAAAGCCTTTTCTCTTTCCAGGACGAGTCCCAACTGACCACAGAGAGATTCGGATCCGTTAAGAAAATCTTCGGAGACATTTTGATTCGTATGCAAAATCTTGGAGAAATTCAAATCTCTCTGCAAAAATCTCGGAGAGATTCAAATGTCTCTTCAAAATCTCGGAGTGAAAAGACGAGGGTATCCAAATATACCACAATCTTAAACTTTTCCACCTATAAGTCCTTTTACCGAAAGTGATTGTCTATGGACTGAGTCGAAACAATACAACGAATCGGTATTCACACTTTGTGTGATCGTCTATGGATACGAGATCGAGACAATACAACAATCAAAGTGTGATTACTTGATAATAGGTTCAGACTTAACCAAACTCTATAGGATCACTATCAAGTAATACAGAGTTAACGTTTGTGTAATTTACTTTAAATTATAATAACAATAATTATAATTGCGGAAAACAAAACTAAATGACACAGCAAGATTTTGTTAACGAGGAAACCGCAAATGTAGAAAAACCCCGGGACCTAGTCCAGAATTGAATACTCTCAGAATTAAGCCGTTATACAAAATCACACAAACTTCGTATAGTTGAGACCAAGCAACTAAACCTGTAGTTCACCTAGTTTCTTCAGTATCCCTGCGCTTCCGACATTCAATAAGTGCACGCACTGGAACAATTCCTTTGGTTCGTATTCCAAACAGTAAAAGAATAATAAATCTGTCTGGTAACAACTATATTCAATCTCAGTGATATGAGTTAGACAAAGGCTCTTCTGTTTAATCCAATAAACTCCTTTGTTGGGTTTAGATCAATCTATACAACAACTACCAAACTAGCAGAGTTTAGATTTTGCAATCAATAATAGGATCTACCAAGATACTAAATATTGATGCCGATCTATGCAACTAATCAATCAAATCTATCAATTATAGTGGATCCCAGCCGATCAAGTTTTGTGCACACCAAAGATTATGAACCCAAATAAGAAATACTCTTCGTCTCAAATCTTCTTAAATCTTTAATAAACACCTGCACATCACAACTTGAATCTCATGTGATCAATCACCCACAAAACGGAGTCTGTTAACAATGGATTATCACAAGATGTCTTTAGATCTAAAAACAGTTCTAAAGATCCCGTCGACACTTCGATCTAGTTTGAGTGAATCTTATATCAGAAGAGAAGATTCTCAAGAATAAACAAACTAGGTGCAATCAAAGTTCAACAATCGTTAGTCAATCAAATCAAATCGAAAACTAATACAATTATCTAGTTTCCTACCAACGATACTCGTAGAGCTTCTTGATCCCACAGAAGTCTTTAAACGAGCGGTCATAAGAGATTTCGCCTAATTAGGGTACTTTCCTCTCCGAATAGACGGCTCCACCAGTAACAACACAACAAGGTAGTTTTGCTGGCTCTTAGGATAGTTTGCTCGAAATGCAAACTTGGGTATTTATAGACCAAGGAAGTTTGGACACCAAGGAATTTCCAAAATCGAATATTCTCAAGATATGCAATATATTTCTAAATCGGTTTTCATAATTCCTTGAAATGCTCTGTCCAAAAATAACTGAAATCCTACTAGAAAATATCCAATTAGTAAATGCACATTACCAATTTTTACTTTCTAGAGATATGCATTTTAATTGCTGGTAATTAAAAGCATATAAAATTAACAACCTTAATTAAAAGATTCTCAACTTATTTTGGTCCAGGATCTCCTTGAGTTATTAAGGAATATCTTTGAACAATAAAAGATAAGAGTTGCTGAACATGTTCAAAGTATGTCGACATCTTATTTCTTTGTAAATCCTTTTTCATATTTACAATCTTGGAACCGATTATACCACACTTCCAAACAAGTTTAAAACTGGTTCATCTGATTTCCAAGAACTATGTGATTGATCAAATATCAATACACTAATCATGGGTTTACGGTTCTACCAAACACAAGGATCGATTCTACCTTAATATGGTTACTGGGACTGGTTACATTAGTTACCAGGATCGGCTACATCAATTACCAGGACCGGTTACCATATTCTTATGGTATTACTTGTGATCGGTCACACCAGTTACCAGGATCGGTTACACCAATTACCAGGACCGGTTACACCAATTACAAGGATCGATTACACACTCTTTTGTGATCGGTCATACCAATTACTAGGATCGGTTACACCAATTACTAGGATCGGTCACACCAATTACAAATATCAATCATACCATCTTAGGTGATTACTTAGGATCGGTTACACTAATAAAATTCATACCAATACATAAGTCAGGCATTCTGACTAGTTTTACCAAGATACATAACAAGTTATGATCGGTTCTACTAACTCACACATATTGGTAATCCAAAGATATACAATGGATAACAATACCAATAATCTTAGCGATTTCCCTTTCGATTCATAAAACAAGTTCATGAATGTACTTCCTTTAAACGAATGTAAACATTGTTTCCTAGGACGAAATCTTCACCCATACCCATACACATAACCAAAATAGCATTCATACGATTATGTTGATGTCTTATATACGAAGTTCAAAAGATAAGCGTTATACTTCGTATTCTAATTCCTTAACACTATGTCTACTATAGTATAATCATTCACAGCTTCGCAGTTATTTTTTCAATATAGCACGACTTGAAAGATATGTTAGGAATGAAACAGTTCAAGTCAAAATATTACTAACCTCAAAAGGAAGGATGATGTCGTCGATGTAGCTTGTTACTTCTTTACATTCTTCAAGTCTTTGAGTAATACTTGTATGTCTCATTATCCTAGTCTTTCTATCCTAACCTATACGAAGTTTTCTCTAGTACATAATCAAGCGATTTTTTAATTGAGTTTTAATTCACTAAAATATGACAACCAAACTTGACATACCAACGCTTGGTGGGTTCAACCGAGCTATGCTCTAACATGGAGAGATCCAAATCTCTCTGCAAAATCTCAGAGAGATTCAATTCTCTCGGAAAATCTCAGACAAGGCTGAATATTCCCCATGGTAGGCACGAGCCTCATGTAGGAATCAAATCTCCTTTTCGGACTCTCCCCACGAATTCCGAGGCATCACATGCCTTTTCACGTGACTCATCCTAGACAGATAGAATTCTAAAAAGGTTTGTTATAGAAAGTATTTACTTTCACAGTGGTTTTACAACTCTACTAAAACCTATTAGGGAGCTCCTCGTTTTTACAAAAATACCCATCTCTAGAACGACTATGAAAAAAACAAGTTTACCTAAAACCACTGTGGGCCACATCACCAAAATCTATTACAACCCAGTAACCGTCATTTTAGTGAAGCCCAAGAAGTGGTTAAAAATCTATTTTCCACTAGTGTCAGCTAAATAGAATATTTTTCTCTCTCAACACATCATCATGAAGGCTGACTCAGCTTCACACAAATGGGGGGGGGGGGGGGGATAACAATTAGGGTTTTGGTATGGCGGTCTACGACACGTGTGAGAAATACCCGGCTTATTTCTCACTGCAGAAGAGAGTAAAGGCGGTGGAATAATGAGATAAACTCAACCTAGTTTATCTATATTCCTGAAGAGACGAGAGAATTGCTCCGCACGTCACGGAAAAAATCCTTATCTTCATCGGCCTGAGATTAAAGAATTCAGCTATAAATAGGTTATTTATTTCTCCAAGCTACGACCATGTTTCTCATAACCTCTCAGAGCAATTCTTCTTCAAACCCTAAAATTCTCTGATCTCTCTCTTCGTTTTCTTCCCTCACTAAGATCAGCTCTAAACCTCTTCCTTGTGACTGAAGCAGCCTTTGAATGGACACTGTGCGTGGTTTAGGCAGAGACTGTTCGTGCTCAACCTCCCGTAACTCACTTTCAGAAACCCTAGAATCCCACTTCTAAAGTCTCTCAGATTTTAGGTAACTACATTTTGGAAACCACAGTGGGAGGTTGTTCACTCAGTTACAGGTCTCAATCATGGTCACTATTAGGAAAGAAGCCAATTCCACCAATCCAAACATAAAAATGTTTCATTGATTCAGTCTCTGTAAACCCAGATTTAGTCGAGAGAGTTATCCCTACCAGTACTTTTCCCTCTTAGAATAATTTTCGACCTTAGTGAATAGGTTAATAACGTTCTAGATCTTCTGTATCTCTTCCTGCATAACTAAACGCCCCAGTAACCTATTTTCATGAAAATCTGATGTTAATCCTATAAAAAATAGGTAAGGACCAAGGCGAGCTTGTGGGGACTCAACAGAATCTTGCAAAATCTCAGATCGACATCCAGACTTATCTGAAAACTCCTTTAGAGTTACCTGTAGGGATAGATCCAACAAGTCAGATCGAGTACATGTTTCCTAAAGAAGGAGTACTAAAACTGCTGAGAATAGCACTGACGGGATCTTGCCTGCAATCGACCTCACCGGAGAAGATAAAGCTCATTACGAACGCGACAGAGCAAAGGAGAAACCATCCAGCCGACCTTATCACTCTCAAGGACCTCAAGGACCATATGACGCTCTAAACTTGGAGATTTCGGCGAATATTTAGTCCAAAATTCGTTTAGGTCAAGGGCCCTCAACCTGATCACAGGGGACTTGGGAAGTTTACCTTACCTTACTATATTATTCATAACTCTTTCATTCCATCTTCGATTATCCTAGTTCTTTTTCTGTCGGATTTGTCTTTTCGTCATCTACATGATAAAAATCAACGAACACTTGTATAGTCTCCACAAAATTCATGACCTTGTCAAAAGCGTTGCAGAGTCGTGTAGGGTTATAAACCACCAGCCAAGATATATCTTGTTGTCGTTCCTGCTTCAGAGGATCATGACCAGAATGAGACTAGATTACAAGACGACGCTCGAACGAAGCTCATAATTATCCGAATATGCGAAGTCTCCGGTAGATATTCCATCTCAACACCGTCCTGTCAGAAAGAAGAAGAGTCCTAGCAATTGTACAACCAAGTCTCGATGAGTCTCCAGCCATACTAACCCGATAAAGACTCCACTAATCGACATACAATCACAACCAGATATTGTCACTAAAGTAAATAAGGAAAGTATACAAGACCGAAACTCTTCTTCAATCAAGCCATAAGCTACTCATCCAGACACTCCTAGCAGTTCTCGCAGTCAAATCCTTTTTCTCTTAAAAAGACCGTCTCGACAAGCTTCCCCATGTGTCACAGTCAGACATAAAAACCAAAGGACACGATTTGACGGCCACTTATATCACCCTCGCCTTATGGTCCAGATTGTGAAATAATTATCCCCAACAGTATTTCAGACCCTCCTAGTCGGATTTACAATACTCCTCTCCCTTCGTAGCCATCTATTCAAGAAGCTGATCACCTCCCGTCCCCTATGCCTCTCAAGGGAGGTTTTAAGAACCAGAAGAAAAGGTTTTAACTCCAAGTTACCTGAGTAACAAGAAAAGCAACAGTTTCACGCAGGATTACAATCCTAAGGGGAATTATTTACTTACATCGCTACTGAAAGCAGTCGATATGTGGTGAGTCTTTCTTATGGGAATAACCAAGTCGTTAGTGTAGAAGATGAGGCTTAAGAAACTCCATGGATGAAGGAAAATGTCCCGACTGGGGACTTTATAGGATTCGAACTCAGGACACGAGTCTACGACTTATCTAGTAGGACATGTTTTCGTTAATTCTTTTGCCTTAGCATCCAAGTTAGTGTTTCTCATCTAGGCGGAGATTTTTAAAAGTGGCCACAAGCTTTTCAAGATCTATGAAGTAACCAGAAGGGATGTTGTTCAGAGTCAAGTCCCTTATTGCATCAATGATCTCCAACAAGTCGTTAACTATTTCGATCGTGGGATGAGCAGCATAAGTTATTATGTCCATTGTAGCAATATGACCATATCTTTGCCGAATCAACCGGTACAGTGATGGGCCCGGGAAAGCGTATAAAATTGAAGCGAAATGAAACGGGCCTACAGTAATACCGCAAGTGCACGGTCGTCAGTTGTAGCTCGTGCAAGTACGGGTCGATCCACAGAGACTGGGTGTGTTTGGAGTTTCTAACTATTTTGGGTTTCTAAATTGCTAATGGGCTTTGAGTACCAAAGGGTTTTGAATATCAATGGGCTTTGAATAACTTTGAAGCTTTTTCTTTCACAATAAGAGCAAGATGGGCTTTGATCAACTGTGAAGCAGTTTGGGCCTTTGATGGACTGAACTGGGCTTGGTAACAGTGAACTGGGCCTTTAGATTAGCTAGGCTCTTGGCCTTTTACCCTAACAGTGGACTAAAGAAGAAGAGAAGTGACAAAGAGTGAAAAAGAGATGGTGCAACAAAGAGTGACAGACAAGAGTAACAGTGGAAACAAGTGAACAAGTGGAAACAAGTAAGAAAAAGAATGAACTAACAAAGTAACAGTGAACAACAAGTGATAAGAAAGGCACAAAACAGCAAACAACAATGGAGATAAACAGTGAAGCAAAGACAATAAAATGACAGTGTAATAAACCAAGGCCTAAGCCAAGGGCAGTGATGTGAAGAAAACAGTGAAGTAGAAATAAGAAAACAATGAAGACAAGAGGATGATCACTAGGACGTTGAATCCACCATTAACCTAAGGGATATTCTAATCACAGCTAAAATAATTACCAAAGTGCTAATTGTCTGATTAAAGCACAACTAGTCTAAGGGCTTAGCAACACTGAACATGAGCTGCACATGATGAAGACTATCTCAGCATTCCAAACACAACATGAATGTCATAATTTGATCTGACTCCTTACTGGTTCATAGCTTCATCTAATCCTAGCATTTGAGGTTCAGAACATGATAGACATGAAGATAAACATACATTAACAGTTGACAGTGAAACAAAACATGAATTTAAACACAATAACATAACATGGGAAGCACATAACAGTGGATAAACTTAGAACATAAACATGAACATGAGCTTGATATAAAATGTAACAATCACACACTCAAATTAAATACATGTTGGAGTTCAGAACAGCTAAAATTAACAATGCATTTGAATTGAGAATCATGGAATTGAAAAGATTGAAACCCTCAAAGCTACAGTTCATAACAAAACTAAACTATTCTACTGATGCTCTGGTTAATCCAGGCATATCCATTACACACACCACAGTCCCCTTTTTATACCCAGACACCCAAATTAGGGTTTACAAAAAAAATTCCCCCAAATCCCCAAATTGAACAGTGACAAAAATAGGGTTTCTCACCTAATTCGACTAATTTAATCATACCCATGTTGCCACTGTTCTTCCTCATGCTCTCCCTAGCAGTAATTAGGGTTTTCTCAAACAAACCCTAAATGGACAGAAAAATTAGGGTTCGGGATTTTTCTTACCAAACCTGCGATTTGACGCTTCCCTCTTCAACCCATTCCTCTCCTCGTTCACCAGCTCCATTCCCATGCCTTCAATTGCTTTTCTAGCTTCACTAATTCGTCAACCACTCACCTAGGGTTTCGGCAGGGGAGAAATTGACGAATTAGGGGGCTATAAAGATGGGTAATAGCTGTAGGAAGGTAGGGGTGATGATGGTGGAGGTATGGTATGGGTTCTGCAGACGGGGGAAGGAAGAAGAGATGGAGAAGAAAGAAGAAGTCGATAGAGTTAGGGTTAGGGGGCGTTTGGCTAGGGGTATAGGGTGTTCGATACTTGGGTGTTAGGCGGGTGCAGCGAGGTTTGATGATCTGCGACAAGGAGCGATGGATGGGAAGATGGTAGGTGGATCCAACGGCGATACGGAGGTAAGCGTGGAGCGACCGTCGGATGAAGGGATGTAGCAAAACGGACGACCCAAGATGGAGATGGGCGTTGCGATGTAAAGCGGGGGCTTCGGAGTTTGATGTGCGATGATGGAGCGACCGTAGGATGCTGAAATGCTTCGATCTGACGGCTGAAATCCGAGACGGGCTTGGATAGTGGAAATGTGTTTGAGTAAGGGTTTTGGGCCTTGGGTATGCCAAGCCCATATCTTCTTTAAGGACAATTCTTCTTCTTCAAGACCATTCCTAGCCTTTTGGTTTTGTGCACAACGTTCTTCGCGGCTTCCTTGCGTAACTCCTCCCGGCTTTTCACTACTTTTCTGCTCTATTCCGCTCCGCAATTCATCCAAACTTTATTTATTACCTAAAAATATAAAATTAAGTAAGAAAAATATTTATTCTTGAAAACAATGAAAATACAGAATATGGGATAAAATGTAGAATTAATGCACAAAGGATGAGTTAAATGCCAACAAAAAGGGATAAATATACACAATATTTGGCACTCATCAAATACCCCCAAACCTGAATTTTACTTGTCCTCAAGTA
The DNA here is from genome assembly GCF_003573695.1 of Papaver somniferum. Lineage (NCBI taxonomy): Eukaryota > Viridiplantae > Streptophyta > Magnoliopsida > Ranunculales > Papaveraceae > Papaver > Papaver somniferum. The sequence goes on from NC_039364.1 coordinate 106,985,713, forward strand.
AAACAAAACTAAGGAAATCCTACCTATACCACTGTCGCTGGTCTCTCGAATGCATTTAGCGTATGCACTAAGCTTTTTAAACCACTAAGTGTCCCTAGTGGACGAGTGAAGTCTCGTGAAGGTTTGCTTAGAACGTACCTACAAAGTTCTAGGTCAAAATATAAGCTCAGATTCCATCAAATGTGATATGTGCAAGTCAGTTTAAGCTCACAGCAAAATGGAGATGTCAATCTAGCTATCTAAGGCACAATCCTAGCACTGATAACAACTAAAGACACGTGATAAGAGTGTAAAGTGTATCTACACATGTTTCTAGAATGACCTGAAGTTATGACTACTAATCACCAAGAGATAGTTTTTAGGCTAAGAACCGAATTCTAAGCCAAGCTAGCTGTCCGGCTTTACGAGAATTGTGAATGTTCACCCAATGAGTTGGTGATATTTCAGTTTACCCGCGTTATACATCGATGGCTGCACCCTCCTTGCTTATTACAAGACTATTTACAACAAAAAGATAACTCTTTACATGACTCTTATTTACATTGATTACTCTCTTTTATTTTTGGAACAAGAGAGAACTATTGTCTTTAACATGACAAAACATAGAATAAATAAATACTTGATATTTTTTTTTTTTTTTGAAGAAAAACTTTGATCTTTACAACATCATGACACTTTTGATACATGAACAAAAAGAAAAACATAATTACATGACTCTTAGCAAGAGGTGGCCCTTATCGAATGCATCCGGTCAAATTCTATGGTTGCTTTTCTTAACGTATCCTCCAACTTCTATCCCAGCCAACCAAAGAACAAGCTAGTCAAGTCTCATTCAGTATTCTAAAGTGATTGGCAATCTAACTTCCTATCAAACACCTTGAAGATCGAGGCTATACATGTATTGGTAGATCGTGCGCGTGCAAGTTTCTTATCACTATGTGAATTGTGCTAGAATCAGGGTGCCTAAATATCTAGACTAAGACTCCTAATAATTACATATTTGCACAAGAGTCAACATTTCAAGGTAAATGAGCTCCATTTTTATGTTTTTTTTTTTTTAATCATTTTTTAATTTTTTTGGATTTTTTTAAATTTTTTCAAAAAGCGGGAGTTCTGTTTTCAATTATAAACATGTTATTGTGGTATCTACTCTATACCCCCAAACCTAAACTAAACATTATCCTCAATGTTTCTAATGACAAATCAGAAGAACATGTTGAGTTTTGAGAGAAAGGAAAGAGATTACCCGATTTGACGAAAGAAAGAACCGAACTCCATTGTTCATGGTTAGAATCCAACATATTTCAGCCGCGATCACCATGGAGTAGCAAAATATATACAAAAGGAACAAAAAGGGTTTTAAAATTTATCTACTGGATTATATACAAAAAATTCACCATACACCAAAAGTATAAAGAGTTGAGGATCAACCCAAAAGACAAAGTGTAGCGGTTTCAACAACTTCACACATGAAAGAAAAGCACGTGAAGCTGTGAAACCAAATGAGCTACCCCCAAACCTGGATTTTACAGAAGATATAATTTTGATAACAAAATCGCGCAGTTTTGGGGGTTCATCATGCACAAGATCTAACTCAAAGTGTACTTTGCTATGGACGGGCAAACATGCAATTTCCAACTGTGGTTCCTCAAAGATATTATATTTAAATGCAAAATGGTCCAAGAGGACTTGGGAAGCACACAGTTCCAAACCTAGATTAGGGACTCTCAGAAAAGTCGGTTTGACAATATGGGTACAAACCAAATCTAGGTTGGGTGGAAGGCCATCAGATTGTGACTTATGTAGGACGATAGGCACATCATTACTAATCACATCAACATCTCCTAAGTCTTCTACACGTGTCACAACATGCTCACAATCATCAAACAAATTGGCAAGATCACAATCAGAGTCATCAACATCATCAACAAATTTATTCTCATGCATCGGAAAATCAGGAGAAATATCACAATGTGACCTAGGTAGAGAATCAGACACATCAAATATATTTTCATGCATATTAGCATTAGTGTCTACAGAAGATTCAACTATTCCTATGTCATGCTCATCTTCACAGAATAATTGTACGAATCTCATGTCAATATCAAAATCATATGAATTACAATGAGTATTAGAAAAAACAACATTCATGAAGGTCAAGGGAGAGAAGCCATATGTTATTGAACCAACAGGTTCCACAATATTTTCATGTTCTTCTAACATATCATCATAATCATCATCATGGTAGCATGCATATTGGTCCTCATTAACAGTGGTGGTGTCATTAGTCGATTCATGTTCCTCTAAATTAGGTTCATATTCAACATCATTTACATGAATGGGACTAGACACTTCATTAGGGACAACATACATTTCCTCATGAATTTCCTCCTTTTGTAGGTGAAGCAAAATCTGATCTAAATATGCATGAATTCGTGATGTAGATCTATCAAAGTTTTGCTTACTGAGTCTTAAAGCTTCTGTGGTGGAGTCTAAATTCATGGGAGTACAAAATTCTTCATGTTCAAATTGTGGTGAATGGTACATGTGTGCATGGTCATTAGGGTTTACAAAATATTGATCGCAACACTCAAAGGATTGATTATGGTCCCAATGACTACCATTCTCACAATTTATGGGCATTTCATACCTTGGATTTTCTCTAGATTGCCTAAAATTATGCAAAATATGACAATTCTCAACAGGGTGGTCTAAACTACCACATGCGGGACATGCATAGATTTCAGGTTGCCTAAGAAAATTAGATGTGACAGATTCCTCATGTGATTGCATTTCTAAAGCTGTGATTCGAGCTTTTAATTGATCGATCAGTGATGATTGTGTGAGTGAGGCACTAGCAAAATGTTCATTTTCACGTTGTGATGAATGATGCATGTATGAATAGTCATTAGGGTTCATGTATTGCGGCTCGGGACTTTGAAAATGTCCATAATAATTCCTATGACTATTGACATCATGGTCCGTGGAAGGTTCATAACGTGAAGTTTGTCCATATGCAAGTTCTCTAAGGGATTTGTTATACTCCCCAACTATAGAAAAAGATCTATTCATGATTGGCTCAAAAGCTAAGTAAAGAATGTACAAAGCTCAGAATTTGGTTTTTTAAAGGGTTTGGATTTTTGGGAAAAATTTGGTTTTGGTGGGAGACATTTTTTTGGTTTTTTTAAAATTTGGGAGCAAGTTTGGTTTTAATGGGTTAAAGAAGAAAAAATTTGGTTGTTAAAATGGGAGCAAGTAAAATTTGGTTTTTGAATGGGAGAAAAGTTTTGGTTTTTGAAATTGGGAGCAAGCCCACTGTTGGTCCTCTAATGGAATGGGAGGAAGGCTGCGGCCCATGAAACACTAAGTTTTAATTTTGAAAGTTTAATTTGGCCCAGTTGGTTAAGGCCCGACGTTTGTTTTAAAACTTTGGTTTCGAGGTCCACTCTTGAGTGGAAACAAGCCCACAATCGGTTACAAGCTCAGCTGGGTTTAAACCCAGAGTCCAAAATACAAGTCCAATGAAAGAATTTAAACAAGCCCACAAAAATTAAATACAATCCCAAATATAATTAATTACAAACCCAACAGAAAATAAAAAGCTCAAAAATTGGGTTAATTATTACAAGCCCACAATTAAAAATTGGAAGCCCACAGGTTGGGTTCTCTTAATGGGTTTATGCTTACCTTGTTAGCACAGCCCAGCTGCTCTGATATTGTTGCAAAAACCCAGTTGGGCTTTGGTTCTTTTCCTTGGTGGCGTCCCAGCAGAGGAAAACAGGTTCAGAACAGCAGGCCCAACAGCAAAAGAAGTGAAGCAGATGCAGATGCAAGTGCGATGAAGTGAAATGCAAAATAGCCAAGAAAACTACAAGAAAAACACAGCACCAATCCCCGGCAGCGGCGCCAAAAACTTGATGGGCCCGGGAAAGCGTATAAAATTGAAGCGAAATGAAACGGGCCTACAGTAATACCGCAAGTGCACGGTCGTCAGTTGTAGCTCGTGCAAGTACGGGTCGATCCACAGAGACTGGGTGTGTTTGGAGTTTCTAACTATTTTGGGTTTCTAAATTGCTAATGGGCTTTGAGTACCAAAGGGTTTTGAATATCAATGGGCTTTGAATAACTTTGAAGCTTTTGCTTTCACAATAAGAGCAAGATGGGCTTTGATCAACTGTGAAGCAGTTTGGGCCTTTGATGGACTGAACTGGGCTTAGTAACAGTGAACTGGGCCTTTAGATTAGCTAGGATCTTGGCCTTTTACCCTAACAGTGGACTAAAGAAGAAGAGAAGTGACAAAGAGTGAAAAAGAGATGGTGCAACAAAGAGTGACAGACAAGAGTAACAGTGGAAACAAGTGAACAAGTGGAAACAAGTAAGAAAAAGAATGAACTAACAAAGTAACAGTGAACAACAAGTGATAAGAAAGGCACAAAACAGCAAACAACAATGGAGATAAACAGTGAAGCAAAGACAATAAAATGATAGTGTAATAAACCAAGGCCTAAGCCAAGGGCAGTGATGTGAAGAAAACAGTGAAGTAGAAATAAGAAAACAATGAAGACAAGAGGATGATCACTAGGACGTTGAATCCACCATTAACCTAAGGGATATTCTAATCACAGCTAAAATAATTACCAAAGTGCTAATTGTCTGATTAAAGCACAACTAGTCTAAGGGCTTAGCAACATTGAACATGAGCTGCACATGATGAAGACTATCTCAGCATTCCAAACACAACATGAATGTCATAATTTGATTTGACTCCTTACTGGTTCATAGCTTCATCTAATCCTAGCATTTGAGGTTCAGAACATGATAGACATGAAGATAAACATATATTAACAGTTGACAGTGAAACAAAACATGAATTTAAACACAATAACATAACATGGGAAGCACATAACAGTGGATAAACTTAGAACATAAACATGAACAAGAGCTTGATATAAAATGTAACAATCACACACTCAAATTAAATACATGTTGGAGTTCAGAACAGCTAAAATTAACAATGCATTTGAATTGAGAATCATGGAATTGAAAAGATTGAAACCCTCAAAGCTACAGTTCATAACAAAACTAAACTATTCTACTGATGCTCTGGTTAATCCAGGCATATCCATTACACACACCACAGTCCCCTTTTTATACCCAGACACCCAAATTAGGGTTTACAAAAAAAATTCCCCCAAATCCCCAAATTGAACAGTGACAAAATTAGGGTTTCTCACCTAATTCGACTAATTTAATCATACCCATGTTGCCACTGTTCTTCCTCATGCTCTCCCTAGCAGTAATTAGGGTTTTCTCAAACAAACCCTAAATGGACAGAAAAATTAGGGTTAGGGATTTTTCTTACCAAACCTGCGATTTGACGCTTCCCTCTTCAACCCATTCCTCTCCTCGTTCACCAGCTCCATTCCCATGCCTTCAATTGCTTTTCTAGCTTCACTAATTCGTCAACCACTCACCTAGGGTTTCGGCAGGGGAGAAATTGACGAATTAGGGGGCTATAAAGATAGGTAATAGCTGTAGGAAGGTAGGGGTGATGATGGTGGAGGTGTGGTACGGGTTCTGCAGACGGGGGAAGGAAGAAGAGATGGAGAAGAAAGAAGAAGTCGATAGAGTTAGGGTTAGGGGGAGTTTGGCTAGGGGTATAGGGTGTTCGATACTTGGGTGTTAGGCGGGTGCAGCGAGGTTTGATGATCTGCGACAAGGAGCGATGGATGGGAAGATGGTAGGTGGATCCAACGGCGATACGGAGGTAAGCGTGGAGCGACCGTCGGATGAAGGGATGTAGCAAAACGGACGACCCAAGATGGAGATGGGCGTTGCGATGTAAAGCGGGGGCTTCGGAGTTTGATGTGCGATGATGGAGCGACCGTAGGATGCTGAAATGCTTCGATCTGACGGCTGAAATCCGAGACGGGCTTGGATAGTGGAAATGTGTTTGAGTAAGGGTTTTGGGCCTTGGGTATGCCAAGCCCATATCTTCTTTAAGGACAATTCTTCTTCTTCAAGACCATTCCTAGCCTTTTGGTTTTGTGCACAACGTTCTTCGCGGCTTCCTTGCGTAACTCCTCCCGGCTTTTCACTACTTTTCTGCTCTATTCCGCTCCACAATTCATCCAAACTTTATTTATTACCTAAAAATATAAAATTAAGTAAGAAAAATATTTATTCTTGAAAACAATGAAAATACAGAATATGGGATAAAATGTAGAATTAATGCACAAAGGATGAGTTAAATGCCAACAAAAAGGGATAAATATATACAATATTTGGCACTCATCATACAGCTCGGCATATTTGGTAGCAACGCCAAAACCCCCCACCAATGTATCATTCGGTTTCAGAAGGGTAAAAGAGACTACGAAGTCAGCACCATCAATAGGATAACCAACTATGCCTCTATGCTCTGCCTCACCTCTTTGTGATTCTCCATCGGGATTACTAATAACCAGGGACTGTTGCACACTCGATTTGTTGTTTAGGAAAATATAATCCGCCCCATTATCAATAATCGTCTCTTGAGAAGTACCCATGGTATGAGCCTGCAATACAAGGAATGATTTATATCAAGAAGACATAAAATTGAAGATATATGTGACGCACGGTTGGGGTTTTGGTCGGTTAAGGACATGTCAGGCCTCATGAACAAAAGACGAAGCCTACCCTCATGACTAAATTTGTGTCCTTGTTTTATTCTCAAGAAGTCCATATCATGTCTATAACAATTCTAATGGGTTCGTCCGGGTGTCACCCTTTCACGAAGAAAGGGTATAAACGATACCCTAATAAAATACGTTTTTTTACCAACAAAAGGTATAAACGTAAAACCTAAGGATGGGCATGCCTATGGCCTATGGAAGCCGAAATCACGACTAATACTAATCTAAAGATGGATAATAGAGTCACGATACTCTAAGGGATGTTTCCACATCATTGGGTTACGTCAAGAATCCAAACAGGACAAAGATTCCTCCTGGAAGTTGGATTATTGTACACTACATCACAGATAAATCAAAACTGGCGGTAATCCCTAAAAAAATTGGTGATCCTTCCTGAATAAAATATATTCTCCTAGGTCTTCCCAAAAACATACCAAAAGGGCGCCTCAAACGGACAAACGATCTAAGAAATGTGTCCCGAACACCAAAGTAGACGCAATCTAAAAAGCTTCTGAAATTCTATATGAGATTCCTGAAGCCAAATGTACACAGGGTTTAAACTTACCTAACGAGCTCGGAATCAAGTCTTTCTTTTTGCATTGGATAGATTATTATTTTTCCTAAAAAAAGTAGGGGTCGGGGCGCTCAAATACGAATCTGTATGAAGAATCTGTTGCAATTCTCCTCAGATGTCTCAAATCTGAAGTTTATTTATGGAATTCTAGCCAACAACGGCTAAACCTATGCATGTGGTAGTTAAACAAATATGCATGGCCGTTAAATGAGTAATTATAATAAGTAAAACTTATCGGTGTATTATTAACGCCTGATGAAGGAGAGGAACCAGCATCAACAAGCTCAAGTTCATTCACAATTTTGTTAACCTCAATTTTGTGTTGCTGAGAACTTACTTCACTTCGAGTACGAACAGAACGGCCAACCTAGACACAAAAGCATTAGTATTATGAAAGGTTATGCTACCACTTATATTAACCAAATTACTTGATACTTACTTGTTCGGAGTTAGGAGACGCGCGCTTAAGGCTTGCTTCATGAACTGCAAAAACTACATCATCCGTCGGAATCCCCTGCAAAAGGTTTTGAACTCTGATCAGTTGATCTTTCTAATATTGTTGAGCCTTGGGTGATACATGAAAAGTTCTTTGTATTAGAGCATTGCTCGGTCGAACTCGCATGCGTTGCTATCTCAAGCATGTTTGTAATTGTTAGTGATCAAAACTATAAGTCTTGATTTCTAGTCTACCATAGCTAAGTCTTGGACTAGGATAAAAAGTATAGTTGAGCTCAAGAACTCCATGACAATTATCATATAAGACGAAGGACTACTCAAGGAATTGGTGGATCTTCATCGACTAAAAGGTATGTGGAGACTTGAACTTATCTATCACTCAAAAGTCTATCTACTATATCTCCGATTCTGAGACAAAAGTCATTTTGCTATATAGACTTTGATTATACACATTTGTTATTTCGAGCCGAGTTTAACTCGCCTATCTATTCCTCTGAGAATGTTTCAATGATTGAAATGAGAGTTTAGATTATATAACCAATGATGAATATAAGCATTGTGTGGTAACACATATATGTATAAGTCATTTTTCCTTGAACTGAAGTTTGCGAACTTTGTTGATCAAGAGAACCGGAATAGTGGCGTGAGCTAAGTACGCGAACTCAATCCGCGAACCCAGTCCGCGAACTGGTGGAAGTTCTCTACCCGAGAATATCTGCTGGAGTTTGTGAACTCCTTCCGGGAACTTAAGTCCGCGAACTAAGTTTGCGAACTTGAGTTGGTTATATCTAAAAACGATTGTTTGTGAACTTATTCATATTAACTAAGGAATGCTAAATGCAAACCGTGGCTATATAGTTCATGAACCAATTCGAGTGAATCAAATCGTTTTTGCTTCGATTGTGTCTTGTGTATTTACATAAGATTTCCTTGCAATTGAACAACTCTCTAACTAGTTCATTTGAGTCATTTGAACTAGTTATGGTGAAGAAGAACATGGTTAATATGAAAGTGCTCATATGGCTAACCATTTGGTTAACTATTGTTGAACCAACAAATGTTCATGTTTGGGTACGGTTACATAAACCCAAAATAGTACATTTCATTTGTGTGTAACAAGCTAAGTTTTCGATCTAACGGTTGAAAGATATTAGCTTGAATCTAATCAGGTTTTCATATAACGGTTAATATTGAATGCTTTGTTACCAAGCTAACATTGATTGCAAACCCTGATTTGAAAGACTATATAAGGGAGAACTCTAGCAACTGGGAAACCTAATCCCCACACCTTCCGTGTGATACTAGTTGTATTAGCTAGAGTCGATTCTCCTTTAACCTTAGGTTTGTTTCTTAAACCAGGTTAACGACTCAAAGACTTCATTGGGATTGTGAAGCCAGACCGATACTACTTTCTCGTAGTTGTGTGATCTGATCTTGCTGATTCTATCGTGTTGAGTACAATCGTAACGATTGGCTTGAGATCTTTATCTCCGATAGGCAAGATAGAAAAGTAGTCACAAACATCTTCGTCTCATCGTTTATGATTCCACAATATCTTCTTTCGCCGCGTCGATTAAGATTATTGCGAGGTGATTGATAATACTAGGCTGTTCTTCGGGAATATAAGTCCGGGTTATCAATTAGTTCCTGTTCACCTTATTTATCAAAAGACGGAACAAAAACGTGTAGGTTTATCTGTGGGAGACAGATTTTCTATTCTGTAGACTTTTCTGTGTGATACAGATTTGTTTATTAAAGTCTTCGACTTTGGGTCGTAGCAACTCTTAGTTGTGGGTGAGATCAGCTAAGGGAATCAAGTGTGTAGTATCCTGCTGGGATCAGAGACGTAAGGAGCGCAACTGTACCTTGAATCAATGTGAGATTGATTGAGGTTCAACTACAGTCCAGACCGAAGTTAGTTTGTAGTAGGCTAGTGTTTGTAGCGGCTTAATACAGTGTGGTGTTCAATCTAGACTAGGTCCCGGGGTTTTTCTGCATTTGCGGTTTCCTCGTTAACAAAATTCTGATGTCTGTGTTATTTCTATTCCGCATTATATTTTTTTATATAATTGAAATATCACAGGTTGTGCTTTTGAATCAATCAATTGGAAATCCGACCTTTGGTTGTTGATTGAAATTGATTGATCCTTGAACATTGGTCTTTGGTACCGTTCAAGTGATTTCTCTTGTATTAAATTAGACTCGTAGATTTCTATTTGCTTGAGTAAGTATAGAATCGAGAAAGAGAGATATAACTCTTTGATATACTTTATTAAGATTGAGTCTTATTGATTCTCTTGAAAGTATATTAGAGTTTGTCCATACAGATTGCTAAGCGAAATATTAGGTGTGTGATGTAATTTTGTAGTGGTAAGTAAAGTGTTCGTTTCTCGGACTTGTTGAGATTCGATTTTAGACTTAATATAATATGTACAAGGAAAGCTGTCACAGTATCGAGAGGTACTGAGATTCAGGATTCCACCAAATTCCATTCATGTGACTCAATTAATAACTCCAATCAATTATAGCTCAAATATTAAAAATATGGACTCTTATTCTTTGCCAAAAATAGATTTTTTAAAATTTAGATGTAAATCACAAGCATGGTGTATCAAAAGCTCTTACGTCTAAGCATACCCCATCAAAAGAAATCACAACTAATTAGTGAAAATCATGAATCAATTAAAATAAGTGCAAAAAGTCATAAAGAATTATTAAAATTACCACATGCGTGAAATAGGGTTTCCTCCGTCATCCCAGTGTTGGGGTTTAGCTCCTCATATTAATCATGATCTCAAAATACATGTATAAAGATCAAAAGTTGATTAAAAGGGAGTAAAACAATTGAACAGAAAAATCGCAACAGAAATAACTGTTGCAAAGGCGTTGTTCACTGTTACAAGAAGAACGATATATATGAAGTGCTGTTGAGACTGCAGCTGCGACCCCCACAACTTTGTCGTAAACACTGTTGAAGAACGACTGTCTTCGGACGTCCGTTCTTCGTGTTCTTCAGCAGCAGCAGCAGCAGAAACAGAGTTTGATCGAACTCTGATTTCTTCTTCTCTGGCCCTCCTCAGGTTCCCAAACTCTCGACATGTATGTAGGCGGGCCCACGGTGTTTGTGTTGACATGCTCTGGGCCCTTTGAATCTACGTCTACACCCTCCATCTATGCCTGCGAAGATGGATGGTTGAGACTGTTTTGCGACACATGTAATGTGCCGCAAACCCTAATTTAGGGTTTCACGTCCACGCTGCTTTGGCTGGACGTATTACCAAGCTATGCTACCCTTTTGGGGAGACCGACCATGCGGGGCCTGTATTGGGTCGGTGGTGAATACTCTAATACCTTCCTGGGGGTTATGGATCTGATCTAAGCCATCCAATCATGCTGGTGAAGTTGGATGGTCGTGATCGTTTCTGAGACTGATACGGACAGTCCAGATGCTCGATCGGGCTAGTATAACACTCCGAGAGTTATAGCCTGTACGGGTATTTAGTACATGCCTCCTTATTTAATGCTTGGAGATTCGTGTTGCTCTGCTGAGAGAGACACTCAATCGTCATGCCACACCAATAATGAAAGTGTAGCAGTACAGGAAATACAAGGCTGGTCATGCATTAATTGGCAATGTTATAAGTTTATAGTGAAGAATTATTCTCCACTTTATCAGTGGCTTTATCCTTTGCAGGATGTTAGCGCATAGTTTTGGCTTTTACAATTTTATCCTTAAATGAAAATCCACCATCAACATTAAGTCCCCTGCCTAGCACATAATGGTTACACTATTGTGGGGTAGGTATGAGATGGTGACATACATATGTGAGAAAGACAGGATAAAGGAAGCTTACCCGGAAGAATTTTTACCGAACGCTAGTAATAGTTCATGTAAATACCGCCGTGCAAACATGGAATCCTTTGGTGGGACCGGTTTCCTTCCTTGGGTGTTTGAATCAAAAGAAGAATCCAAAAAGAGGAATCCTTTTTCTATTGGGATTCTTCCAATTTTTGTCTATAAAAAGGGCCGACCCCTTTTTTTCTTTTCTCACGAATTTTTCTCTTTTTTTTTTTGTGTAGAGATCCCGCCCGTGACCTTCAGCCGCCAATCACGCCGCTGGAGCTTGTCGTCGCCGCCGCCGTCCGTCCGCAGCAAGGTAAGCTTCCCTTTTTTTTTAAGGAAAAAACCCTAATTTGTTAGGAAAACCTTTTGCAAGGTATATCATGATTAGTTCTTACACCGAAATTGATAGCAAAAACTCCCAATATTTGCTAGGATTGCTTGGTCGTGAATCCATGAATACGTTGTTTTTGCTTCCTTTTCATCGTTGCATGAAAACCTAGCTTTTTAGGTTGTAGCTTGGAAAGAAGTTTGGCTTGAATTTCGTAAACACGATTCCCATGAATATAAGAAAACCGTGCTATGATACGTGCACATGAATGCGGCCCATCATGTGTGTTTGTTTGAATGCGGGTCCCACCGCATATGCCTGACCGAAAGTCGACCTTATACCAGCCTTGCTTCCTCGACCAACACCGGTTTTGTGATTTGAGTAATACCAGTCTTGTATGTTGTCATGGCTTAATGCCAGCCTCGTTTGAATCCAATACCAGCCTTGTGACTTGATGAATGCCGGACTTGTAAATTGATCAATACCGGACTTGTGAATTGATGAATGCCAGACTTGTAAATTGATCAATACCGGACCTGTGACTTGATGAATACCAGCCTCATTTGTTGACGTGGACGATACCTGACTTTGACGTTGACCAATACCGGACTGGCGTGACTAGTCTTGTCTTCACGTGAACCCATACCAGTCTCGCGACCTTGACTTGGCTACTATGACTTTATACCAGCCTGCTTGCTTTCCCTGCTTTGTATGCTTTAACACGAATGTGTGTCCTGTCATATGTGACTTCATATCCCATGCGTTTTGTATAGGTGTTGACCTCCACGTTTGCTTTTCGTAGGATGAACAAAAAGACTCCTGTTGAAATGCCTTCTGAAGATAACGTTGGTGCCAAGTCAGGGAGTGTTAACATCTTCAAAGATATGCCGAACATAGATAATGAGTTGTTCAATTTGCCTTTTCCGAACATTAGGAAACATCCTAGTCACAAGATAGTCCTGCTCTCTGGTTCAGAAAATATGGAAGCTGATGCATCCTCTTCTTCAGCACTTGTGATGAGGTTCCGTCTTCGGAGAAATGAATATCCGCCTTCACCTATTGACTTCAATATTTGTCACACTCCGCTGGGCTCTTACGAAGGATGGATGAGACGCATGCTGAGTAATAAAAAGATTAAGGCTAATTTAGTTAAGGCGCAAATCCTTGATGCGGTCATGGCGTCCGCCACTCTTCAGATTAAGAAAGATGATGCAGGCTTGATCACTTTCATTTCTCGGTGGCGTCCTTCTACTCATACATCTATATGCAGATGGGGAGAGATGACCATTTCTCTGGAAAGTGTGGTTGCTTTGATGAACCTGCCTGTTGCTGGAAGCTTCTTTTACAAACTTACTGATGCAGAACGCCGGTCTTATAATGCTATAATTCGAAAGGTGGGAGAATTCGATGATCTAGAGAAGGAGAAGAAAGACACGAAATGATTTTACACTTGGTGGGTGTCGGAGTGGTCTCCTGTAGACCCGAAACCCGGTCAGGAGTTGGAAGACGAGCTCAGCGTGATTGCATTCCTGTCTTTGTGGTTATCCAGAGACATATTCGACTACGGTTCTGGAAGAAATACCATAAGAGGCGACCTTGTTATGTTTTCTATAAGGCTGGCAAAAGGTGAGGTCCTTCCCCTAGGTGCCTTGTTTCTTGGATCACTGTATTCTCATCTGGATGCCTTAGCGACAGACATGCATGCTTCCAATGGGTATAAGAAGGTGGAGTCGCATATCCACATCTCTTTTCTTCAGGCGTTTTTGTGGGAACATTTCAAAAGTTATGCTCCTGTTCCTGCAACTTCGCTCAGCAGTTTGTATGGTGGTCCGAGAATACTCCGTTGGCATAAGAGACGTCCCAAAACCGGTGTGAAGCTCGTGGATGTCTTCGACAATGTGTCCTCCATAGATTTTCGTCCATGGGGGCCGATCCATCCTTCCATTGTTACGCCAAAGACTTTTGCTACTATTCCTGATGCCGTGTTGCGTACTGATGTTGAAACCGCAAGTCTTGGAGAACTCATTTACTTGCGAAGCTGCATTCCGGGATATGTCCCGTCTTTATTTGACGAAGGATTTACTGTGACTCCGTACAATATTGACAGGGCTGCTCGAAAAATGGGATTTGACCAGGGTGTTCCATTCCTTCGTCTGTTGGAGGCTCCAAAAGAACTTTTCTCGGATATTCTTAATGCTGACGCCTTTTCATCAGTGCAGAGCCTTCCTTTCTTTCCTATCGGAAGAAAACCAGTGGTAACCGACAGGTATAAGGAATTTTGGAGGGAGCAATTGTTAACCTTTCAGAAATTCTCGGAGGAGGTTGTGACAGATTCCCGCGGCGAACCATCTTCTGACGTTTTGAAGGAGCATTTTCGGTTGAAACCACTCCCAGGTAAACGAACCAGAGCTGATGACTACAGTCCCCAAGCAGGAGTGACGTCTAAGAAGCAGGCATGTGGTTCGGTGATCCTCAATTCCTCCAATATGCAGGTATTTTAAATTTCTTTCTGTTTGATCTCTTGGTTTCGTTCTTACTGAGCAACTTTCACTAAAGGTAATCCTTTGTTGGTGATCAGGGAATCTCGAAAGAAAATGCTTTCGCAAGACTGGCTCGTAGTCATAACGAGAGGTCTGGCGATACTGGTCTTCATGAGAAGTCTGGCGATGCTGGTCTTCATGAGAAGTATGGTGATGCTTCTAAGGAGAGGTCTGGTGATACTGATCCTCTTCAAGATAATGACAAAGATGGTGCAAGATCGACTGAACGGAATGCCTCCCCAAGTGGTAACCTTAGTGACTTGTAGACGAGGTCGTGACGGAAATCAGCATTCAGAGTAAAGTGGAAATCCGGAGGAATGCAGGAGAGGCAACATCTGCTAATGCTGAGGCGACACCCCTTAAAGATCTTCCTGAGCAGGTTCCCATTGATAAGGCAGTCATGGTGACTTCTTCTGAAAGGCCTCTTGCAGCTGACAAGGTTCCTGATGAAGTATTGGCAAGGAAACCTGTTGTTCCTGGGGCTATCTTCGATCCTCCCTTTGATACCCCTCATGCAGGTCATGTGTTGGTTGAAGGATTCGGTGTGCCGGCTCAGTTCGAGGAGTTATACCCGGTGATATGGAATAAGCACGGCCACATTGCTACCACTACGAAGCTCAAAAGTCGCCTTGCATTGGTCAATCACGTCCAAAAATCTTTATTCTCTATTCACGGGATGAGCGTCACGACCGGTCGCAGTGTTTCTGAGGAGGTGATTGAAGACTGGAAGTGCCGTCGAGACGTGTTTGTGCAGTACAACTTCAACGCTCCTTGGTTCTTCAAAGGGTTCTCTGAAATCCAGGAGCTTCAGAAATTGCAAGACGAAGCTCCTTCTGCAGACTGTATTGCTCGGCAGGAAGAAGAGGTTGAAAAGTTGTCTAAGGAGTTGAAGCTGAAACAGGTCGCACTCCAAAGGATGAAAGCTGCTCTTGCTCAGAAGGATGAGTTGCTGCTGAAGGAATTTCATTGAAGAATTCGTGCCGCCTACTTTTGTTCTTTCTTTAGATGCTTTTGAGTGATTGTGAGGATTTCCTTTCACAATTTGATTTCAGGTTTTGAACTAATAGGTGGTTGAATTTTGAATTGGTTTTTGAGATAGTTTTGTGAACAATTGATTTTCTGAAAGAGATTATTCTAAATAGAATTTGCATCTTGGTTACGAATGATTATACATGTCACATGAAATTGTAAACATCGTGTGAAAAAGAAACAAACATGATGTTTGATCATCAAATCTCTTTCTCTGTGTGTGGGATGTCAAGTCCCAGTAAACTCTAAAAATATCTTTGTCGTAAAATTGTTTGATAGAACTTACTTGCTCTTTGGAGCCTCATTTGCACGAAACTGAATCTTCCCGAGAAACCTCTCCAAGGAAATCGTCCGCACTAATTTTCAGAGAGGGAAAGATACTCTCCTGAATTAAGCTTCTTATGAACAATGTGTTTCAAGGTGTTGCATTCACTGGTAGGGTGGTGAAGGAACCGGTGATAATGACAATATCTCAGATCCATTATTTCTTGATCGGTCGGTGGGCGCCATACAGGTGGCACCTCCACCTCTCCGTTTCGTACCCACGCCTCCAACATCTTTTTCATTGGGAATGGAAAATGCAGGTACCTTGAGTCTAGCTGTTCTTGCGCCAGTGGACATCGTGACATCTCTATGTGGCTTTGATGTGAAGCACGCTTCGGAGACGGAGTTGGAAGACCAGCATGTGTCATC
Organism: Papaver somniferum; assembly: GCF_003573695.1. Classification (NCBI taxonomy): domain Eukaryota; kingdom Viridiplantae; phylum Streptophyta; class Magnoliopsida; order Ranunculales; family Papaveraceae; genus Papaver; species Papaver somniferum. Next base: position 107,001,851 of record NC_039364.1, read on the forward strand.
ATATCCGCGGCTCGCTTGACTGGGTGACGGAATTCGGAAGGCATTGTAATATCACTGCTGAGTGAATGAGTTGAATGCTTCTATCCGCCACACTCACGCGTCCTTTGGTTGATTTCTCCCTCCTCGAGCATTTCTTCACTTGGCTGAAAGGTCGTTGTAGATCGGGAAGTTTTCTGAGCTTCGGCAAGAGTCTTGAGATATAAATCTTCCAGCAAAGCTCCGTAAGCTGCAGGCTCCCTTTCTTTATCCGACAGATGTTGTGGCATCCCGGACAAGTCTTTTCTTCTACGGAGTTGTCCCGAGTCTCTGTCGCCGGATGGACCATGTTGTTCGTCTCTCCTGAGTCCCCTATGGCTACGCACTCTCTCTGTATCTCCACTGGTAAAGGCATGACTTTTAGATAAGGATTCAGCATTTCTTGATTTGTCTGGGTAAATGCTTGTCGATCTTTCTTGTAATTGAGATGTTATATCATTCAAAAGACGGAAGGTTTCGCTCTGCCTTCTAGCGATACCATCTTGATTTGCCAAGACATCCTCCAGCATTCTAGCCACACTTCCCATGATATCGGAATCATTTATGGTTTCCGAAGAATCTAGCGGGTGAAGATACATCGTGAGATGAAAACCGAAGATGAATAGGTTAATGATTGGATCGAAACCAAGATCTATCCCAAAAATTGAGAAGGCTGGAATGAATATTGAGAATTCAATTTTGCAACCGAAAGATTAGTCTCCCACTGTGGTCGCCAATTGTTTATGGGTGAAAACTATTCCAGCCGAATTTGGTAATTTGGGGTGCGGATGAGGAATGAATCTAAACCATAAAAAAATGCACTGCACGGGAGTGCTTTGTGATTCGAGAAATCAATCTGTACAATTCTGGCCTAAACCAAAAAATGGTCGTTCCAGACTTGCTTCGGTCACAAAGTGAAGGAGATGAGGTTGGTCTTAGGGAGGGAAGCGAAGAAGGTGTTGAGATTGTGGAGGTGTTGGCTGTGTATGACTCGTATCAGAAAGCTGAACTGGCTTGCAGAATGTAAGCTATCAGTTCCGGTGTTTGAATACGGTTGTATCAACACTTGCTTTTGTTGTCTTGTCCTGTTTTAAAATAGGGAGGAGAACCTATTTATACAAGTCATTGAGCCTAACCCACGTCTCTCATGGGAAGTGGAGAAAGTGGAGTGATGGAGTAGTGGAGTTGCGTGTGTTAGTGTTACACGATCGGTCTTGCCCACTTCTCCCATCATCACTATCCGTCCATGACTTCCTGACACGTTCTTGTGATGGCGCGTTGTGCGCTGCAAGCTGTAAACCGCCAGACCAATACCCCAGTATGTATCCCCCAGTTTGTGACATGATTGATGTCTCGAGTGTGTGGATCGTGGGACCCACAGAAAGCAGCATGTGATGCTAGATTAAATAACTAAGTTATTTAGGAAGTCGATACTTGTGAAGTGTCGTGTGTATTCTATGCAAGTAATGCATCGAATATACTCAGCATGTATGAAGCATCGCTGTTTGAGCGTCTTAAAATAGCTTCATGTCCATCCTACTTCATGTGATGGTTTGGAGGCTGCGCAAGCAAGTCCTCCCTTGGCCGACCACATGGTGTGGTAGAGTGGCATATGATAATCACCACGACACCTCATTGACCAGTTAACTCCTGACCAGGGTTGTATAACCAAGCAGGTGAAGTTGAACGGACGATATGATCTTTGAGACACTCATCTGTGACCGTTAGTGGAATTAGGGTTTGTGAAGAGGTGCACAAGCATCACTCTTCATCTTGGTCGAAACCAAGCTCGGGACGCAATTTTGGCCAAGCCGATTGTGCATGCGTGTAAATGGCATGCCGGCGTAGGCGCCTATACCTTGCTGCCCCATGAATGCGTGATTTGGACCGCTCAATCTGTCTGGTAAAGAGGAGCGGCTAGGATTGATTTGTGACACAAATTTTGTGCCGCAAATGCTGCGCGACAAGCCTACTTCGGGCGCGCGTTTCGAGATGACCAAGCTTGGTCGGTCTTGGCTGATCAGTCCGCGCGTGCATATGGCGGGCTGATGTACACGCCTATACTTTACTATCGCATAGAAACGTGATCTAAGCCACTCAATTTGTCCGACAAAGTTGAGTGGTCGAGATTAGTTTGCAATTGGGAGGCAACCAGCCATGATAAGCTTTGGCCGATCGGGTGTGGAGATAGATGGTTCCACAGTGATCATGTTGATGCTCACCGGACCTGCTTAGTCTACTCCTAAACCCTTCATCCGAGCAGGAGAAGATGGACGCTCGTGATCGCAACACAAGCCCTAATTAGGGTTTTTCCGGCCGTGCGTCATGCCTTGTTTAGGCGCACGAACTGGGACGACCAATCATAGTTGGTCCTGACCAATTGGTCATGTATGTAGGCGGTCCCACAGTGTTTGTGTTGACATGCCCTGGGCCCTTTGAATCTACATCTACACCCTCCATCTATGCCTGCGAAGATGGATGGTTGAGACTGTTTTGCGACACATGTAATGTGCCGCAAACCCTAATTTAGGGTTTCACGTCCACGCTGCTTTGGCTGGACGTATTAGCAATCTATGCTACCCTTTTGGGGAGACCGACCATGCGGGGCCCGTATTGGGTCGGTGGTGAATACTCTAATACCTGCCTGGGGGTTATGGATCTGATCTAAGCCATCCAATCATGCTGGTGAAGTTGGATGGTCGTGATCGTTTCTGAGACTGATACGGACAGTCCAGATGCTCGATCGGGCTAATATAACACTCCTAGATTTATAGCATGTACGGGTATTTCTTACATGCTTATTTAATGCTTGGAGATTCGTGTTGTTCTGTTGAGAGCCACACTCAGTCGTCATGCCGCACCAATAATGAAAGTGAAGCAGTACAGGAAATACAAGGCTGGTCATGCATTAATTGGTAATGCTATAAGTTTATAGTGAAGAAGTATTCTCCACTTTATCAGTGGCTTTATCCTTTGCAGGAGGTTAGCGCATAGTTTTGGCTTTTACAATTTTAGCCTTAAATGAAAATCCACCATCAACAGATGTAATGGCCACAAACTGGTGGTTGTAAGCTCAGGTTACAGGTGAAATTTGAGAATGTAGGGATTAGATGAATGCAATTCGGCTTACAAGGAAGAGATGAGATGTGATAGACATTGTATGAAGCTACGGATGATGCAAGAAGATGCAGGTACAGGTAATGGCAGGTTGTTATGCTAATGTACATAAACTGAGATTGCAGGTGTTGGCCAGAGAAGAAGATGGTGTTTACTGTGAAGCTGAACTGCGGCGCAAGACTCAGGAAATGGCTTTGGTGATACTGAATTGTGGAACTGAAGTTTAAATGGATGAATGAGCTGAGGAGTTGGCTGTCATGTTGGTGCTGATGATCGAGAGTATGGTTGAGCTGTAATGGTGCTGGGTACCTGATCGCAGGTTGATTTGATAACAGGGATGTCGAAATTGGTAGATGTGATCTGAAGATGTTGGTTGAGCACTGATAAGGAAAGTGACAGAGAATAAGAAATGGTGACGAAGGCGCTGGTTGTTGTGGCAGAAGGTGATGAAGTTGAGTTGAGAAGATAATGGAAATAGATGTATGCTTAGGAACTTTACAGGGAAGTTTGGAATGGGGAGTACATGAAGTTGCAGCTGCAGTTAAAGCTCAGATGGAACTGGAATTGCAGGTTGTAGTGCCTATTGGTGTGTGGCTGTGATAATGGGTTATATGTATGATTGGTGGTTTTGAGCTCAGTTGCAATTGAAGTTGAAGTGATAACTGCTACTGAGTTGAACTTGGAGGTAATACTTCTGTTGGAGTTGGTGTCTAGTGCAGCTGAAATATAACATTTAGGTCTGGTGTTGGTAATGACTCTCAACTGGAGTAGGTGGTGCTGAGACAGTACAGCTGAAGATGGTAATTGCAATGGTTTTGGTTTGTGATTGGAATTGAGTTCAGAGTTGCAGGTGGAGGTTATGATTACAGGCTTGTGAAGTTATGTTGTGAAGCTGGTGGTCATGTGTGTAAATGGAATAGCAGGTGCTGGTGGATTGCAGAAGCCAAGGAATGAGATTTGAGGTTGCAGTTGTCACTGCAATTGATGAAACTGCAGGCTAAGCTGTAGATGTGATATTGTTGATACAAGAAATCACAGGGATTGGTGGAAGCTGACGTTCGAGTAGAGTTATGGAATGAATGAGTTGGAGGAGGAAGCCAGAGAAGGTTCAGATTGAAATGCTGCTTGTGGAACTGATGCAGCACCAAAATGACTGGTACTAGTTGTATATTGGTGCAACACAAGACCAGGCTGTGCAAGATGGGTTTGGCCTGGCAGTCAGACTCTGACTCACCTAGTCAGTGTCTGACTCGTTTCTGAATCAATCAGTCTGACTCGGGTTAATGCCGTTAGTGACCGTTTTAAGGTCTGCTGTTATGTTTGACCGGTGACCGGGTGGATTTTTCCGGTCACTTGAACTACTTCTCCGACCATTCTCCGGCCAATTTTCGGTCATTTTACCAGTTTTCCGGCGACCTCTTTTGGGACATATATTACTTGGGTACTCCTCACATATGGGCTTGGTAGACATCTTGTTATTGGACTTTGGGCTTTGAAGACCTAGTTTTGGAAATATGAAAAGCTACAAAAGGAGAAAGTTTCTACTTCTTTTGGGATCACGTTCTTTCTACTTGGAACTTTGGAGAGCGGCGATTCTACTAGGGTTTGCTTTCGTTTATTTTTCATCTTCTTCAATTCATTTTTGATTATGATTATGATGAACTCAAAAGCTATGAGTAGCTAAATACAATTATTGGTTATGGGATAAAAGTTGATTTCTCAAGCATGATATTTAAATCAATGGATTAGTTTTGTCTCAGCTTTATTGTTTATGATTCATGATTTATATTGTTTTATGATTTGAATGCTAGTTTGGTTGAGTCCGGAATCAATTAGATTAGTCTTCATCTCTATTGCTAGATTAGGGTTATTATACGAAAAAATGATAATTCTTGATTACAAGTAGCATAAATGTGAGTAGTGCTTGTAGTGATATATCCTACTAGTCACATATGAATCATAACCTTTGTTAAAACGAATTAGTGCTTTTACACGTTTGTTTGCATTGATTAGTATTATTTCATAGAACTTAATGCTCTTAGGGAGTTAAACTTAATTGTGCTTTTACACTTTAGGTTGCTTTCTAGGTAGATTTCACAATAGCATCTTTTAATGTTGTTTGTGATAAAATCGGGAAATAAACGGGATACTCTTGCGATCAAGGTTTCCTAGGACTTTTAGTAAATGAGAGATTAAATTACCAATTCTAGTCATTGATGAAAATACATGTTTGTGAATGATACTATCTCGTGACTAATATCTTCCTATTATTGATTATTTTCATGTTTTATTGCTTTCAATTATTTTTATTGTTTTGCTAAAACAAAAATCTCCCCCTTGGCTACTAAGAAACTAAATTTTATAACAATAAAAGCCTCTCTGTGGGAACGAACTCTTTCTTACCACGTACTTCATTTATATTAGTAGAGTGAGAAAGTAAAATTATTTTTGACACATACGACAGCGATCAATCTCAGATATCTGTTTCTCGAAATATGTGTTGGTAAGCTTTCGCTTTAGCCAAGTTCATCTTTACTCATGACGAAAGTCATGTTGATTATTTCAATAACTTGAAAATCGTTTTGATGAAAATAGTTTGTTTATGACAACTATTTTAACATCCTCAAAGAAAGTTTCAATGATTGAAATGAGAGTTTAGAACAAGTAACCATCTTTGTATATAAACATAGTGTGTTCTCACATTTGTGTAAGCCAAAAACCAGGAACCCAAAGTATGCGTACTCGTACGCGTACTGGCGGTTGTTGGAAATCCGGGTAAGTATGTGTACCCGTACGCATACTGGCAGAAGTTTCACGTACGTGAATTTCTGCTGGAGTTTGAAAGTGAAAAACAAACTCAATCCGATTACTTAAGTACGCGTACCCGTTTGCATACTTAGGTAGGTTGCTTTCTAAAATCGGTTTTTTCATGAACTAAAACATTTATATAATAAGGAATGAAATCTTTGCAAACCGTGGCTATAATGTTCATGAATCAATTCGAGTGAATTGCTTTTATTGTGTCTTGTATACTTCTATGAGATCTAAGCAATTGAACAACTCTCTAACTAGTTCATTTGAGTCATTTAAACTAGTTATGATGAAGATGAATAAGGTTCATATGAAAGTGCTCATATGGCTAACCATTGGTTAACTATTGTTGAACCGACTAAGTGTACACGTTTAGGTATGGTCACTCAAACCTACATGAAGTTACATTTCATTTGTGTATAACAAGCTAAGTTAGATCTAACGGTTGAAAGATATTAGCTTGAATCTAATCAGGTTTTCATCTAACGGTGAATACTGAATGCTTTGTCACCAAGGTAACTTAGATTGCAAACCCTGATTTGAAATCTATATAAAGGAGAACTCTAGCAACTGGGAAACCTAATCCCCACACCTCCTGTGTGATACTAGTTGTATAAGTTAGAGTCGATTCTCCTTTAACCTTAGGTTTTCACGAAACCCTGTAGGTTAACGACTTAAAGACTTCATTGGGATTGTGAAGCTAGACCCAACTATTTTATATGTAGTTGCGTGATCAGATCTTGTTGTTTCTATCGTGTTTGAGTACAATCGTAAGATTGGCTTGAGATTTATATCTCCGATAGGCAAGATAGAAAAGTAGTCACTATAAGGACCTTTAAGCTCGTCAACGCTATTAGACTAGTCAAGAGACGAAATAGCCGATAATGACTCGATTAGTTTAACATGAACGTTAATTAAAAGAATTAATATAACAACGATTTAGATACGAAACTAGTACCGCTAGATAGATCTCAAAAAGTTTCGCTGAATGGACTACTCGCACACGTCATTCGGATACTGGGCGAAGAAGATTTATCAATTTGTGTTCGGAGGGTAAAATAGTAATTTTGGAATATTACCCTTATGGCTGCACGTGTCTAAGGGAGTGGGTGTCTCAGCAAATTGGGTCGACCTTATCCCCAGCCGAGAGGATAACCTCGTTCTCATTTCTTTTTTTCTTCTTCTTTCTTCTCGTTTTCTTCCCTCTTCTCTTTTCTATTCTCTGTTCGACCTTCTACCGGTTTGATTGAGAGTTAGCAAGGGAATCAATCGAATGAAGTTATTTGATGAGTATGTGGATGATGAAGGAGATGGTGTAGTTGTAATTCGTAAAGAAAATCAATTAGAGGTTGACGAATTAGAACAGAGAGAACCAAGTTAGGGTTTTGGTGATTATGATGAGTTCTTAAGAAAATTGATGAGTGATTTGGGTTGCTGTTAGGTGAAGAACTAGCGGGTCGAAGTTTAATTGAGGTTCTAAAGTTGTTTGGAGATGATTTGAGGAATTAGGGTTTCAAGAAAAGTCAGGGAAGATGAAGTTGTGGGTTTAAGAGATTGAATTAAAGGATGGGTTCGACGGTGTTGATGAGGTTGACTGATGTTTTGAGTTTGAAAATGATTAGGGTTTCTGTTCTTCAAGAAATAGGAAATCGGGGTTTTTGCAGAATTGATTTGATGAGTTAGCAACTCAGAAGATTGTTTAGAGGTTCGATTAATGATGAATAAGATGGAATTGGAGATGGGTTTTACACGGACTAGAGTTTGAGGTTGAAATACAAATTAAAGTTGGAAGATAGGCTTTTGAAATTGAAGTTGTGAATGATGTTCTTCCACAAAACAGAGATTAGGTTTTCATAAGAATTAAATTGGTGATGTTGCAATTCAAAGGGTGCTAATGATTGGATGAATGTTAGGAGATTGCAGGTATGCAGATTTGTTGATGGTATTGAACTGGTGGTGCTGAAATGGTTAAGATGAGTATGGTGGTGGTGATGTGAGGATTTATGAAGTTATGGCTTGAAGCTTTGGTTGTGTTTTTGATGTTTGTTGGTTTTCAGGGAAATGGTACTGCAATGGTGATTCACAGTTGGTGTTGAAATGAGAAGTGGATTGGTTGTGAATGAGTTAGGAAAATGTATGTGGTTGATTGGTGGTAGTGGTGTTTTTAGTCTCAGGACATGGAGGAAGTATATGATGTAGTTGTGGTGAAGTTAGAGTGGCGAATGAATGAATGTGCAATGGTGAAACTGAGTTGTTGTTGATATGAGTTGCAGATGTAGTAATCTGAGTTAATGAGGGAATCTGATGGTGTTGATATTACAGGGGAGGAGATATGTAATGGTGGTTATGTTGAACTGAACTCAGGTTGTATGAGATGTTATAGGACTGAAACTTTATAAATAGAGTTATATGAATGTATTGAGATGATCTGAGTGATGCTTAAAGCTGCATTTGCAGGTAAAGCTTAAATTCCAGTTGTATATTGAATTCTTGAATTCTATTAGAGTGAATATTTATGTAATGATCATTTTGGATAGAATCTGAGTTAGTGAAACTGTATGAACTCCTGCTCTTAAGATTTAGGTTTGCTAGTGATCCTAGTCTAATGTCTGACTGAGTTAGTGTAGCTGACTCGGTGCTGAATCGGTGTTGACTCACCGTGTTACCTTGTCCTGACCTGAGTTTAGACTTTGACTATTTGACCCGGCCTTGGACGTTGAATGTTAGTTGACCCTTGACCGTTACTTTGACCGTTAGTGACCGTTAGTTGACCCAGAAGAACCAGGCCTAGTTTAAGGAGATGGTTTGTTGGGCTTGGGCTTATAGTTAGTTTCTATTTTGATGTGTTGGACACTTAAGGTATGATTTAACCTTCGATTCCTTCTACAAAGTTGTAGATGTTCATAAGACTTATCTATTGGACTTTAGAATCAATCTAACTGAGTTAGTAAACCTGAGATTGATCGCTGTCGTATGCGTCAAAAATAATATTACTTTCTCACAACTTAAAATATATAATATAGCAAGGGTAAGAAAGGATCGTTCCCACAGAGAGGCTTTTGTTGTTATAAAATTTCAGTTTCTTAGTAACCAAGGGGGATTTTTGTTTTTATCTAAGTAATAAAAGTAATTGAAAGCAATAAAATAATTTGAATAATCAATAAGGAGAAGATATTGGTCACGAGATAGTATCATTCACAAACATGTATTTTCATCAATGACTAGAATTGGAATTTTAATCTCTCATTTACTAAAAGTCATAGGATACCTTGATCGCAAGTATATCCCGCTAATTCCCTGATTTCATCACAACCACATTAAAAGATGTATATGTGAATTCTTCCTAGAAGGCAACCTAAAGTGTAAAAACACAATCAAGTTTAACCCCCTAAAAGCACTAAGTTCTATGGAATAAGCCTAATCAATGCAAACGAACGTGTAAAAGCACTAATCCATTTTAACAAAAGTTATGATTCACTCGTGACTAGTAGGATATATCACTACAAGCACTACCCACAATAATGCTACTTAGAATCAGGGATAAACAACTTTTTCGTATTGAAAACCCTAATATAGCTCTAGAAATGAATGCAAATCGGATTGATTCCGGACTCAACCTAACAAGTATTCAAATCATATGACAATAAATATCATGAATCATAAACAATAAATTATTGAGACAAAACTAATTCATTGAAGTAATATCATGTTGTGAAATCAACTTTATCCCATAACCAATAATAGTTATTTAGTTACTCATAGCTTTTGAGTTCATCATATTCAATAATAAAATGAAGAAGATGAAAAACAAAAATGAAAGCAAACCCTAGTCGCCGTTCTCCAAAGCTCTAAGTAGAAAATACGTGATACCCAAAAGAATAAAAACTTTTCCTTTTTGTAGCTCTTCTCCAACTTCTAAGATTAGGTCCAATCTCCAAAGTCCAATACAAAGATGTCCACGAAGCCCATATGAGAGAAATATCCATGTATAAATTCTGCCAAAAATATCTCGCCGGAAAACTGGTGCTAGCGCCGGAAATTGGTCGAAGAAGTAGTTCAGGTGACCGGCAAAGTCCATCCGGTCACCGGTCAAAGTATCAGTCAATTCAGTCAAAGCCACCGAATCAGGGTCTAGTCGGCCGAGTTAACTCAATGTCTGAACTAGATTGAATCAGTTAGCTAAATAGACGAGTCAGGTCTGGCTCAGTCTGGCTCACTTTGGCCTAGGCCATTTTGCACAAACCTGAGTTGTTGCAAGCCATAATGTGGTGCACCATGATGGCGCTTCATTGCTCTGCCTCACAACTGCAGCAAAAGCACTACAGAACCATTCCCCTTAGTAACAACAAACCTTAACCTGTAATTACACAATCTAGTTCATGGCTTGCAGCAGCTTCTTGAAATTAAGAACAAGCTCAAAATCACGCGATCTACTCCTGTATTCTTCATATCCATTATAACCTTCAACTAACGGCATTGCTTCACTCCATTGCTGCACTAGTTAACACCTAGCCTGCAACATTCCCTGTATTCGAGTTCAGCTCTATCTCTTGCTTGCAATTCATCTCATTCTTTCACAATCCTGCCTTCTCAGTTCCTCTTTCTGCCAACAACATATCAGCTCAACTGCCATGACAAATACAATCTGAACCATTCTGCAACTTCAGTTCCAATTGCAGCACAACATCTCCACTCTTCTCTGCCGAATACAAAATATCCAACACCACCAGGTTCATCTCCATACCTGCTGCCTTTTGTAGCTTCTTGACCCTGCAATTTCAGCTCAGATAGACATTCAACTGCCATCACCTGTAATTTCTACAATTCTCCACAACACTTATCAAAGTCATTGCAGGTTCAACAAGCAACAACATCCAGTTTTGCAATCAACCTCAACAACATTTACTGTAGTTCCACAACATTGCATCCACATTTTCACACACATTCATCCAGAGTTACTCTTCCTGCCTCCATCTCAGGCCGCACTTACTCAGCCACAACATCGGCCAAACCTAGTTACAGCAGAGACCCATTTCTTCCATGAGCTCCATCATAGCTTCATCTCATAATTCAGCTGACCTGCAACCAACAACAACATGAATTGCCTGCTACTCCATTATCACTTTCTCATTCACAACTCATCGCCAGGATACATATTTTTCGTAACCTCAAACACCAGCAGCTCTGCGTTTCATCTCAGCTCTAATAACAACCTCCAGACCAACCCCTCTCAGCTTTAAATGCAGCTGCAACTTCATGTACTCCTGTAACAGTTCAACACTACCACAGACCCATAAATCTATTCTGTAGATCTTGCTGCAATTTCAGTTCACCACTTAATTCAGCTGCACATGCTCTAGCTTCAGCTCACCACCTAAACTAGACTTGCAAACCAGCATCCACTCTTACCAGGACTCAACCCCATCTCCAACTCATTTACAATACCAGCAGAATCACAATCAGTTATACATTATATTCCCATGAAGTCTCTTAGTATATCTCCATTGAATCCAACACAGACCCATGAATCTCAAAGCAACAACTTCTCAATTACACTTCATAGCATCACCAGAAGTATCTCCTTCTTTCTCTTCAACAGATACCACCACCAACACCATCACTTCCTTGTCTTATGCACCAACAACAACATCAGCTTCAACTCATGCCTGCACTTGTTCTTACCAACAGTTGAAGTTTCATCCATCACTCAATTTCATATCTCAGAACCACAAACTCAGTTGAATCGTATTGTTGAGAACCCAAAAATCATCATTCATCTGAGACTCCACCATCTAAACCACCAGACAAGCATCAGAATCTCAATTACGTCTCCGGCCAACAAAACCCTTGAACATCAGACTAAAAAACCCTAGCTTGCAATTTTTACAAATTTTTCACAGACCCACCAGTAACTCGAGCCATTCCTTCTGAATCTGCAATTTCTCGAACTCAAATAAAACCTCAAACTATCATCATCTCTCAAATCACGACAACAACTACCCAAACTCGAATCGAGTTTAACTCATCGTTCTTTGTCTTCAATTTGACCAGAAACAACACGAATCTTCCATATTTCACAAATTCAAACATCTCAGCTCCTAATTCTTCGTCGATTTCTATCTTATCTTCTCTAATTCTGCCTAACAGCAGCAACCATTTCCACTCCTCTTTATTTCAGGTAAAGCTCAAATGATAATAGAGAAGATAAAACTTCTCTGACTCTAAGGGTTGGGTAGTGATGGAAATTGACTCCAGTTAAGATAAGGGCCACCAAAGTGATAGTTGGCTTGTCAGTTTCAGAGAACTGACTGCTTATTCTGTTTTCTTGCTCAATTGCCAGTTGCCCGAAACTGACAGATCATTCTTCACTCCTTTTTGCGACCTTAGCCGGCTCCATGTATCTCTCGCCTGTGAATTTACCTTTTTGCATTTTATGCTCCAAATGGGCGTTTGCTCCTTCATTTGCTCCCAAGGAATCCATTGCACTAATAAATCAAAACTAAACATAAGAGATGCAATTCACAAGAATAATAGCAAAGAAAGCATAAATACTAGATATAAAATTAGGTGTTTACAACACCTATCAAATTCCCCCACACTTAGACTTTGCTAGTCCTCGAGAAAATCAAACAAAACTAATTCTAAAAAACTTACAAATCCATCTCGTGAGGGTTTACTAGAGATATATCCACAAAACCTACTTTTCCAACTTACTAGTTCTCCGTAATGAAAGCATCCAACGCGCTAAGAAGACATAGAGATTCTGCACACTAGTAATAAGAAGTTAGACACATAAATGAACACAATCTCATCCTTAAAAGTTGAGAGGGAAATAACCATCCCTTATCGAAAGAAATTCGGGTTCGGAGTGATCAAAAGTCTCGACTCTACCTCATAAGAAAGGGTTTTATGATATTGCTCTCAATAATAAACAACTTTTTATGGGTCACACATGTGTCCAGGTAGGAGTGAAGAGAGAATCCTGCGACACCTTGAATGGTAGGAAGGCAAAAACCTTCCGAATTGTTTTGAAAACCCACATCTTTTATTCATTTTGAAAACCCTTTTTTCTGACGATCTCTAAGCAAGGAAATCAACCACTTAACGAAGGTGTGAATATGCTTACTTATCTAGTTATCCGTTCGGCGTACAGTTAGCACCACTCTCACAACATCCATAGAAACGTCTTCAGTCTTCAATCCTTGTCTTCATCTTTGTCTTCGACTCTTGATGATAAAATATTGAACTTCGTAGAATCTTGAATATATGATTCTTTCCTCTAATTCCTTGTTGCTTGAAACTTCATTATATATATTTCTTCTTCCATTGGCTTTATTGAATGAATACAAAACCAAAAACGAACTAAACAAACCAAAATATGATGCAATGATTTTTTTTTGTCTTTTTTTTTTCTTTTTTTTGTTTTTTTTTTCTTTTTTTTTAGATAATGCAAGATAAGTAAGCTAAATACAAAATAAAAACAAACAAAATATTAAAACTAATGATGAACCTAATGAACTTTTCTCTTTTTTTTTTTTGAGACAAGAGAATATAAAATACAAATTAACAAATACGATAAAATAAAAATGCAAGTACAAAGGCCATGGTGTAAGTACTTTACCGCTTGATTCTTCATAACTTGTATGTCTTGATATCATAAACTTCTTGGACTCTCATCTTGATAGTCTTCACTCTTGTACAATAGTCTTCAACTTGTAAAAATTCTTCTTCTTGTCTTGTTGCTTTACCTGAATCTGAAATCTGCTCATTTCTGTACCGTTGCTTGTAAACCTTGAACGTCTTTAACTTTCCTTCGAATTTGTGATTCTCCTCTTGTTGATGATGATGGTGTTTCTAGGACCTGTTGGTGTAGAGAGAGATAAAGTGGATGGTGCTAACTGCGAACAAGATTACAAGTGGTATGTAAGTTAGCAATTCGATGTCACCATCATGATTGATAAAATAGCACTCAAGATATCAAAATAGTGCTTCTATTGGTGGGAGGTTGGGTAGCTCACCATTCTACCCGGAATTTACGTACGGTGACACGCACTCTAAAAGCACAAATTTAGACACGTACAAAGAAGTGAAGGTCGGTGCCTCTCATGATGTAACATGGGTAATCTCCACTATATGGGACCATAACTCTAATACCGAATTCAGTCTGCACCTCATTTGCCACTGGCATGGTTAAATCCAACTTTAACTCTCATACAAGTAAGAAACCCGATCATGTTCTCTGTCATCTCTAAGTTCAGTCACTCTTATGAGAATCTCGATGTAATCTTAGCGACATGTATACTATGTGACTCTAAACTAACCACAAGTTGGAGTTTTTTATTCACTATTTTACACAAGTTGAATTTTTTTTTTGAAAATATTACAATGCAAATGCTTAACCACTCCCCCACACTTAAACTTTACATTGTCCTCAATGTAAATTGAATCGTCCAAAGAAAGTCAAGGTGGGAAATCATAAAATGATATGCGACAAGAAATCAGAAAAAATAATTACAAGAAAAGAAAAAGCTAAAAGATAAGAGATAAGAAATACTCATCCAATGGGTTGCCTCCCATGTAGCGCTTGGTTTAAAGTCGTCAGCCCGACTATCTCCTTGCTTTCTGCGCCTTAGCCGGCTTCCAACACATTAAGGAAATCTAATTGAATGGTACTTGGGTGTTTCCTTGCCTCAAAGATGTTGAAGTGTATGACTTCTTCATCAAACTCCATAGTCAAGGTGCCATTGTGGACATCAATCTTCGTTCTAGCGGTACTCAAAAATGGTCTACCCAACAGTAAAGGTGTAGACGAGGATGAATTCACATCACTCATGTCTAAAGCGTAGAAATCCACTGGAAATATTAGTCCTTTTACCTGCACCAAAACATCCTCAACAATCCCTTTCGGGTAAACATTAGATCTATCGGCAAGTTGAATAACTATGCCGGTTTTCTTAAGAGGACCAAGGTTTAAAGCATCATAAATAGAAGTAGGCATAACATTAATAGAAGCTCCTAAATATAACATAGATTTTGTAAACCTCGTTTTACCAATTGTGCATGAAATTGTGAAACTACCGGGATCCTTCAATTTAGGTGGGAGTTTCTTTCGAAGATATGCCGAAGCATTCTCCCCCACACTCATTACTTCATTACCGGTTAGCTTGTGCTTGTTAGTGCACAATTCCTTTACACACTTTGCGTAGCGAGGAGATTGCCTAATTACTTCAATGAGTGGAATATTCACTTGGACCTTCTTAAAAACATCCCAAATATCCCTATCTTGCTCTACCTTTCTATTAGCTTTAACGAACCTTCCAGGAAAAGGTAGAGGAGGAACATAAGTAGGAATATGATTTTTAGAGTTGGAAATAGGTACCTCAGAAGTTTGGGGGAAATCAACATCCTTTTCCTCCAAAACTGGTTCCTTTGGGGATTCTTCTTTACCCGAATCAGTAATTTCAGGTTGCACAAGTCGTGTACCACTTCCAAACGTAATAGCATTGACACCATATCTTGGGTTAAGAGGTTTGGAAGGGAGTTTCTCACCATTTTGTGCATGCAACTGATTAATCTCCTCGGCCATCGAACCAACTTGTGTTTGCAAGTCCTTGACTGCACCCTCCATTCTTTGCATAAAAGATTTAAGCAACTCTTCCATATTGGACCCTTGATTTTGAGGTTGTTGTTGTTGTGGTTGACTAACTTGTGATTGCAATTCCTTAATTGCATTATCCGTTTTCTGCTGATTTAAGTTCGCTAGTTGTTGATTTTGTTGTACCACGGACATTAAAGCCTCCACCAAAGTAACCATTTTTGCCAATTCTGAATTTTGGGCTTGTTGCGGTTGTTGCACTTGTTGTTGGAACTCACTCGGATGGTTGTAAACAGAACTTGTACTTGTAACTTTCTCGTAAGTGTTGGAGTAAATACCATACGACTGAGTTGAGAATATAGCATTGACATGCTCTACGTTCTCATAAGCTGTGCGTGATGGTTTTACAACCACTGCTGCAATTTGTTGCATCATTGCCATCATATTTCTCATTTGTTGACGTAATTCAATAATCTCGTCAACTTGATGAACTCCCTTGGTAGGTGGTTCTGATCCACGACTTGAAAATTGTTGAGAATTTGCTGCCATACTCTCAATCAACTCTCTAGCATGTGTCACCGTCTTGTTCATAAGTGCACCACCACTTGCAGCGTCAATAAGATTCCTATCACTTTCTTGGAGACCTTCATAGAAGTATTGGATAATCATTGTGTCACTAAATTGGTGATGAGGGCAGCTTGCTACCAATCTCTTGTACTGTTCCCAACATTCATACAACGATTCCCCCACACTTTGTTTCATCCCACAAATCTCCTTGGGAATTTGAGTCTCTTTCGACGCAGGAAAATATCTCTCCAAGAAAAGTTTCTTCAACCCATTCCATGTTGTAATACTACCAGGCGGTAAGTAATATAACCAATCTTTAGCTGCATCGAGTAAAGAGAAAGGAAAAGCACGCAACAGTCCTTCATCTGCATTAGCCCCATTAGGTATCATGTTTGTCATCAACCATTGAAACTCCATAAGATGCTTGTTCGGATCTTCCCATACACATCCATGGAACTTTGGTATTTGACTGATCAACCCTGGCTTGATATCAAAATTGGAAGTTGCTTCAATACACCATTGTTGTTGATCCAACTTCTGAGAAGCTAACTCCTTGAGTGTACGATTAGCATCACCCATTGCTTCCCTCGGTTTGTATTTCAGCAAGGTACCTGAAACACAATTCTCAAAACAAAATTAAAAACAAAATACAAATAAGAAACCAAAACAAAATAACAACCGCTGCCTCCCCGGCAGCGGCGCCAAAATTTGATCGCTGTCGTATGCGTCAAAAATAATATTACTTTCTCACAACTTAAAATATATAATATAACAAGGGTAAGAAAGGATCGTTCCCACAGAGAGGCTTTTGTTGTTATAAAATTTCAGTTTCTTAGTAACCAAGGGGGAGATTTTTGTTTTTATCTAAGCAATAAAAGTAATTGAAAGCAATAAAATAATTTGAATAATCAATAAGGAGAAGATATTGGTCACGGGATAGTATCATTCACAAACATGTATTTTCATCAATGACTAGAATTGGAATTTTAATATCTCATTTACTAAAAGTCCTAGGATACCTTGATCGCAAATATATCCCGCTAATTCCCTGATTTCATCACAACCACATTAAAAGATGTATATGTGAATTCTTCCTAGAAGGAAACCTAAAGTGTAAAAACACAATCAAGTTTAACCCCCTAAAAGCACTAAGTTCTATGGAATAAGACTAATCAATGCAAACGAACGTGTAAAAGCACTAATCCGTTTTAACAAAAGTTATGATTCACTTGTGACTAGTATGATATATCACTACAAGCACTACCCACAATTATGCTACTTAGAATCAGGGATAAACAACTTTTTCGTATTGAAAACCCTAATATAGCTCTAGAAATGAATGCAAATCGGATTGATTCCGGACTCAACCTAACAAGTATTCAAATCATATGACAATAAAAACCATGAATCATAAACAATAAATTATTGAGACAAAAATAATTCATTGAAGCAATATCATGTTGTGAAATCAACTTTATCCCATAACCAATAATAGTTATTTAGCTACTCATAACTTTTGAGTTCATCATATTCAATAATAAAATGAAGAAGATGAAAAACAAAAATGAAAGCAAACCCTAGTCGCCGCTCTCCAAAGCTCTAAGTAGAAAATACGTGATACCCAAAAGAATAAAAACTTTTCCTTTTTGTAGCTTTTCTCCAACTTCTAAGATTAGGTCCAATCTCCAAAGTCCAATACAAAGATGTCCACGAAGCCCATATGAGAGAAATACCCATGTATAAACTCTTCCAAAAATATCTCGCCAGAAAACTGGTGCTAGCGCCGGAAATTGGTCGGAGAAGTAGTTCAGGTGACCGGCAAAGTCCACCCGGTCACCGGTCAAAGTATCAGTCAACTCAGTCAAAGCCACTGAGTCAGGGTCTAGTCGGCCGAGTTAACTCAATGTCTGAACTAGATTGAGTCAGTTAGCTAAACAAATGAGTCAGGTCTGGCTTAGTCTGACTCACTTTGGCCTAGGCCATTTTGCACAAACCTGAGCTGTTGCAAGCCATAATATGGTGCACCATGATGGCGCTTCATTGCTCTGCCTCACAACTGCAGCAAAAGCACTACAGAACCATTCTATTTAGCAACAACAAACCTTAACCTGTAATTACACAATCTAGTTCATGGCTTATAGCAGCTTCTTGAACTTAAGGACAAACTCAAAATCACACGATCTACCCCTGTATTCTTCATATCCATTATAACCTTCAACTAATGGCAATACTTCACTCCATTGCTGCACTAGTTAACACCTAACCTGCAATATTCCCTGTATTCGAGTTCAGCTCTATCTCTTGCTTGCACTTCAGCTCATTCTTTCACAATCCTGCCTTCTCAGTTCCTCTTTCTGCCAACAACATATCAGCTCAACTGCCATGAAAAATACAATTTGAACCATTCTGCAACTTCAGTTCCAATTGCAGCACATCATCTCCACTCTTCTCTGTCGAATACAAAATATCCAACACCACCAGGTTCATCTCCATACCTGCTGCCTTCTGTATCTTCTTGACCCTGCAATTTCAGCTCAGATATACATTCGACTTCCATCACCTGCAATTTCTACAATTTTCCACAACACTTATCAAAGTCATTGTAGGTTCAACAAGCAACAACATCCAGTTTCGCAATCAACCTCAACAACATTGCCTGTAGTTCCACAGCATTGCATCCAAATTTTCACACACATTCATCCTGAGTTACTCTGCCTGCCTCCATCTCAGGATGCACTTACTCAGCAAAAACATCGATCAAACCTAGTTACAGCAGAGACCCATTTTTTCCATGAGCTCCATCATAGCTCCATCTCATAATTCAGCTGACCTGCAAAGCAGCATGAATTGCCTGCTACTCCATTCTCACTTTCTCATTCACAACTCATGACCAGGATACATATTTTGCGTAACCTCAAACACCAGCAGCTCTGCGTTTCATCTCAGCTCTAATAACAACCTCCAGACCAGCCCCTCTCAGCTTTAAATGTAGCTGCAACTTCATGTACTCCTGCAACAGTTCAACACCACTACAAACCCATAAATCCATTCTGTAGCTCTTGCTGCAATTTCAGTTCACCACTTAATTCAGCTGCATATGCTCTAGCTTCAGCTCACCACCTGAACCAGACTTGCAAACCAGCATCCATTCTTACCAGGACTCAACCCCATCTCCAACTCATTTACAAGACCAGCAGAATCACAATCAGTTATACATTCTCTTCCCCTGAAGTCTCTTAGTATATCTCCATTGAATCCAACACAGACCCATGAATCTCAAAGCAACAACTTCTCAATTCCACTTCATAGCATCACCAGAAGTATCTCCTTTTTTCTCTTCAACAGATACCATCACCAACACCATCACTTCCTTGTATTATGCACCAACAACAACATCAGCTTCAACTCATGCCTGAACTTGTTCTTACCAACAGTTGAAGTTTCATCCATCACTCAATTTCAGATCTCAGAGCCACAAACTCAGTTGAATCGTATTGTTGAGAACCCAAAACTCATCATTCATCTGAGACTCCACCATCTCAACCACCAGACAAGCATCAGAATATCAGTTACATCTTCGGCCAACAAAACCCTTGAACATCAGACTCAAAAACCCTAGCTTGCAATTTTTACAAATTTGTCACAGACCCACCAGTAACTCGAGCCATTCCTTATGAATCTGCAATTTCTCGAACTCAAATAAAACCTCAAACTATCATCATCTCTCAAATCACGACAGCAGCTACCCAAACTCGAATCGAGTTTAACTTATCGTTCTTTGTCTTCAATTTGACCAGAAACAACACGAATCTTCCATATTTCACAAATTCAGACATCTCAGCTCCTAATTCTTCGTCGATTTCTCTCTTATCTTCTCTAATTCTGCCTGACAGCAGTAGCCATTTCCACTCCTCTTTATTTCAGGTAAAGCTCAAATGATAAGAGAAAAGATAAAAATTCTCTGATTCTAAGGGTTGTGTAGTGATGGAAATTGATACAGGCACTCCAGTTAAGATAAGGGCCACCAAAGTGATAGTTGGCTTGTCAGTTTCAGAGAACTGACTGCCTAATTTGTTTTCTTGCTCAATTGCCAGTTGCGCGGAACTGACAGATCATTCTTCACTCCTTTTTGCGACCTTAGCCGGCTCCATGTATCACTCGCCTGTGAATTGACATTTTTGTATTTTATGCTCGAAATGGGGCGTTTTCTCCTTCATTTGCTCCCAAGGACTCCATTGCACCTAATAACTCAAAACTAAACATAAGAGATGCAATTCACAAGAATAATAACAAAGAAAACATAAATACTAGATATAAAATTAGGTGTTTACAACACCTATCAAAGATAGATAATAAAAAGGTGTAGAACCATTAGAGATAACTATATGATTCTTGTATGAGCTTTTGGCTAGATTCTTAGACCTCTTGTATGATTAACAATTAGTCTATATTAACAACGATCAACTCAAAGGATGAACCAGTGGATCATGGATCTCAAGGTAGGCGTGGCTTGTCATCAAAAGAGGTGGGAATACATTTGACTCTGTTGAAACCATTCTTGTTTCTTTTACAAAAGTTTATGTTTTACAAACTCATGTATTTTACTGTATGTGTATTTCATGCTTTGTTTAGTTTGTATTATTATAGTTCTGTTGATTCTTTTAATCTTTCCATGGTTTGGAAAGGACTTGTAATGTTTGAATGTCAATATGAATTTTATGGGAAATAAGAATTTCCACCTGTGGTATATAGGATACGCTCCTTCACATTTATACCTAGAGCTTTTATGATATATTGGTCGACAGTTTGTGAGTTCGGAATTGTCGACATCCATACGTACGATTAGGTGTGGATTTTCGAGTTCGGAATTGCACAACCATATTATACATTGTTTGAAGAAGGAGTTTGTACATATACATGTTTTTTTTACAGTGACTTGGTTATTTTTAATGTTTGGGAAAACTTGTATTGTTTTCCATCTCTTGCCATGATTTCTTTAAAGTTAAATGTTATTCCTACTGGGCACTCCTTTTAGGGATGATGTGCTCACCCATTCCCACTTTCAGTTTCAGAGACAGATCAGAGTTGCGCAGGAAAGCTACGAGAAGTTGACTTCGTTAGTTGGTTATATTCTGATATGTTTATTATGTTGTATATTCTATTTGTAAACCAAATGACTATTGACTATGTATTATTTGAGAGGATTTCTTGTATATATATTTCTGAGCGGGGTTAGTTTTGGTTTAAGTTTTTGTAGCAGATTTCTTAATTGAAGGTTTAAGTATTTGATTTAGATTCATAGCGCCTCTTTATTTAGTTAATCTCTTGGATTAGTCAGCTTCTAGCTTTGGGGGCGCTACAGTCACAAACACCTTCGTCTCATCGTTTGTGATTCCACAATATCTTCTTTCGTTGATCGATTAAGATTATTGTGAGGTGATTGATAATTCTATGCTGTTCTTCCGGAATATAAGTCCGGGTTATCAATTGGTTCCTGTTCACCTTGATTTATCAAAAGACGGAACAAAAACTCGTAGGTATATTTGTGGGAGACAGATTTATCTATTCAATAGACTTTTCTGTGTGATACAAATTTGTTTATCAAGTCTTCGACTTTGGGTCGTAGCAACTCTTAGTTGTGGGTGAGATCAGCTAAGGGAATCAAGTGCGTAGTATCCTGCTGGGATCAGAGACGTAAGGAGCACGACTGTACCTTGAATCAGTGTTAGATTGATTAGGGTTCAACTACAATCCATACCGAAATAAGCTTTGTAGTAGGCTAGTGTCTGTAGCGGCTTAATATAGTGTGGTGTTCAAATTTGGACAAGGTCCCGAGGTTTTTATGCATTTGCGGTTTCCTCGTTAACAAAACTTCTGGTGTCTGTGTTATTTATTTTCCGCATTATATTTTGTTATATAATTGAAATATCACAGGTTGTGCATTGAATCGATCAATTGGTAAATCCAACCTTTGGTTGTTGATTGAAATTGATTGATCCTCGAATATTGGTCTTTGGTACCGTTCAAGTTATCACTCTTATATTCAATCAGGCTCACAAATTATTATTTGTTTGATTGCGGATTGAATTGAGAGAGTGAGATATAACTCTTTGATATACTTTTTATTAAGATTGAGTCTGACTGTCTAGTTGATTCTCTTGAAAGTATATTGGAGTTAGTCCATACAAATTGCTAAGCGAAATATTGGGTGAGGTTGTTAGACCCCCGGTTTTTCACCAAGTATTCTATAAATTTTATTAATCCCCCACCTGCATTATTCACTAAATGCATGGCTTGATGAGCATTTTCCCTATGTTATGTCCACGGACGAACTCTTAATATTGACATGATATGACAACTAATGTTCGTTCGCAGATGAGCAACATGAGTTCCCGAAGATGTCAGGATTAAGATGTGCATGAAAATGCTCAATTAGAGGCACGCTGCGCCTGCGCTCTGAGATAAAAATTAGTGATTTTGTGTCAACACGCAATACTCACCAAAATTGATTAATTTTGTGTCAGCTCGTAAAATTCAATTTTCTAACCTAATTTTATCAATTTACAAAAAATTAGGTTTTTGCGGTCTGTGCAATATCTCGATCCCTATTGGTCGAAACTAAACCTACGCAAACTAGGAAATTGATCCATCATGGAACTAGTAAGAGCAAATCCTACCAGAAACGGGAAAAGAGGAAACCGTGACTAAAATACGTGGCAGAAAGGGATTGGTCGCGCCACTTGGCCGGCCAATTTTCCCTAACTCGAGCCTCCTTTGGACGACCTTCCTTCTTCTATTTTGTTGTCTGCGGGCTCCTCTTTCCCATCATCCAATCAAATCGCTCCAAAGACGCAACCTACACTTTTAATTGAAGGTGGCCGACAACCCGTCTTTGGCTTTGACCATTCATATACCTTTAACTTGGTCGAATGATATCCAAAAGGTCACCAAAGACTAGACGAACAGCTGAGAGCATTTGGTAAATAATTTGAGTATGAGCTTAAAAGGCGAGCTAAAAGATACAACTTAAAAGGCGAGCTAGGTCATAGCTGAAAAGTGACAAAATTATTCATGAGTTTTAACTGTCGGGCTGCTTTCACCTCCTAAACGAGCTCAAATCCTAAATATTCCCACGCGGAAGATAGGAAATTCTTTTCTAGTAAGAATGGGGGCGGGTCATCAAAATCCGAGTTTGTACGAGAATTCTACAGCAGTTTTAGTGAGGGTCTCACATCTGAATTTTCTGATTAAAAAATTTCATGAATTAACACAAACTTCTGCAAATCATCTCAGCAATCCAACTTGGCTAGCCAATTTAACCGGTTTAGATTTAATTTGGGCCAACCAATAGGATGTCAAAATGGCTGCCAACCTTCATTCTCCTGTAGGGACCGACCACCACACCTTTAATGTACATGGATAACTCCTGGCAGCTGCTCAAATATGACCGCCCGCCGCCTAGCTTGCGCGTGATTGGTCAAAATAATTAGGTCTTGCAAGCAAGACCCACTCAACAACTTGCTACATATTTTCCACGAAAATACTCGAGACATCAAACATGTCACAAACTGGGGGATGTTCATCAGGGTATTGGTCTGGCGGTTTACAACATGCGGCGTGCAACACGCCCATTAATGAGAAAGTGTCAGGAAAGGCGGACGGTTGATAGCAGTAAAGGAGTAGTGGTTGTAAAGCTGACCGGTCTTCCCTTCATGACAAGGACATGGTTTTCACCACTTTTACACACAATCCCCACTTCTCCACTACTTAACTACTTCCATTTCCTACGAGATCAGTGTGTTCAACTATGACTTGTATAAATAGGTTTTTAATCTATTTCAACCAACAACAGTTAGGGGTTGATTAATGCAAGTATCCAGAAAACGTCAAGAACTGATAGCTCACATTCTGCAAGCAGGTTCTTCATTTTGATACAAGTCATAAAACAACCACACCTTCATAATTCATCATTCTGATCTCAACATCTTCTCTGCTTCCCTCCCTAAGATCAACCCTTCTCCTTCATTTTGTGACCGAAGCAAGACTGGAAAGGCCATTTCTTGGTTTAGGCAAGAATTGTACAGATTGATCTCTCGAATCTAAAGTGCTCCTGTGCAGCACATTTGTTTAGGGTTTAGATTCGTTTCTCGGCGGCACACCCAATTTAGCATTTTCAACAGAATCAGTTTTTACCCTACTGCAGAAGGTAATATATTTCCAGAAGGAGGCTTCATATAACAGAAAGACTGATCTAATAAACCTTACGAGGTTCACGAATTTGTATGGTGTGGGAATAGTCTCCACGGTTTGTGAGCCACAAATTACACATTTTTGACATCCTTAAGCATAATAAGTCATACATACTTATCCTTATGTGAATTCCTCATAGTAAATATCAATATAAGATACAATCTTATTGTTAGCTCAATAAACAGGTTTAAAGCATAAAAGATGTATATAGACATATCAAGTCTTTAAAAGATGTGTTTAATATGAGAAAAACAGTTAAAGGATATCGTCATTCAATTAGCAATCAGTAAGAAGGAAATCAAAAACATACTTGAGCAACCTTGATACTTACCTCATATTCTCAAGCTAATGACGAGGCTGCATACATTACTACAATTAAGTAGCGGTGGGGTGAGCAGAGTGCTCACTACTCGAGTCACAAAGTGACGTCACAAGGTTTTTTGTGCAATTTGGATTCTTACCTCTTTTGGATCTTACTCTTTGTTTTCTCTGCTTAGGCTCAGAAGTTCATGTGCAATTTTTCAATGCTTGATTCATTCTCTGCATGTCATTCTAAAGTTTAAAATTTTTCTTGTTATTATTCTTGAACTTCCAACTTTTGGTTTGAACATGTTTCATACTACCGCAAAACAGGCATAGCAGATAGAGATCCTTGTTTTGAGAATCTGCTACCTGTTTGTCACAACAGTCTTTATCCTCTTTCTTTGAAGCGGCAGGAATGAAACAATTGTCAATGACCAAGGTTTTATTTTTGAACCCAATATCGTTAGTGTTACCAAAGGACTTTTGACCAATAAAATTGCTAAAATTTCGTCAGAACTTCCAGAGAGTCTTTGTAGATCACACTTTAGAGTATCAATCTCCTTTTCCTATAAAGATAGGGTTCTTGTGAAGTTATCATTAAGTTTGTTTAACTAAAGGTATTTCACTTGAAAGGATGATTCGAAATTTTCCAACGTATTCTTCAAACGAAGGTTTTCTCGGTGAATTTCTTCACTTTTGTTCAAGAAGTCCAGAATCTCTTTATCTGATTCATAGTCTGAATCAGAATAAGGATTAACAAATGTTTCTGCAGAGAGAGCTGAATTTTCTTTAAAATCTTCAAAAGGATGCATATCATGAATAATATGAGGAGACCCAAGGAAAAATTATTTCCTTGATAATATTCTTTACTTGGAAAATACTTTCGGGCGTGACCGAAACCACGACACTTAAAGCACTGAAGAGATTTTTTCTTGAATGGTCGAATCATCAGAAGCATTAGTTTGGAAACGCCTCTTTATAACACTTTTGCTTCTTCTTACAATATCTTTGATCTGTTGTGTGGTCATAGACAAGTAAAAAATTCATCATGATCAGCGCAACATTCGTCAGCCCAAGACAAGTGTTTTTAAAGGATATTCATTTGAACTGGTTACAGCTTCAAAAGCAAAAGTTTTTGTTGTATTCTGTTCGTGAACAAATATTTTTAACTTTCCAACAAGAGTATTTATGGAAAGTGTTTCAACGTTATTTCCTTCAATAATGGCGTGCTTCTTAGACTCGTATCTAGCTGGAAGAGATCGGAGAATCTTCAACATAATGTCCTTTTCAGAAATAGTTTTACCCAATGCATAAGATGCATTAACAATTTTAGAAACTTTGTGATTAAACTCACCAAACGAATCTTCGTCAGCCATACGAAGGTTTTCCCAATCAGAATTTAGGTCTTGAATCCTAGCTCTGAGGTATTCTTCAAATACGGTTGCTAAGATATCCCAAGCATTTTTAGACTTAGTGCACATAGTCATATGGTGTTGAAGATCTGTGCTTATGGCATGAATAATAGCGTTTAATCCGTCTGAATTATGCTCTGCAGCATTGATATCAGTTTCACTATAATTGGCTATATCTTTCTCAACAGTAGCACCGTATCTTACAATTGTTGGAGCGTTATATCCTTTTACGACAAATTTCCATGTCGGAAAGTCACACGCTTGTAGAAAGGGATGCATAGAAATTTTCCACCATAAGTAATTTGTGTCATCGACTGCTGGCGGTACGTTTATAGAGATATAACTTTTTTCCATACTATTAGATTGCTTCAAACAAAAACTTATGAGGTTTTAGCATGTTTGCCTACTCTGATACCAACTGAAAGAACCGGGGTTACAAATACACCACCAACTTTTTCGTCCTGCAACCTATATGGACTAAACTCTTAACAATTCCGAGAGTTACAACTTAATGAATCTCAATTAAGGTATAATATAAGAGTCTTTATCTACTTTGAACAAGTTTGTGAACCTGATGATACCGTGAGAGTACTTGATAGACACCAAAGATGAATATCAAAGATCAATAAAGTCGTATCCAATAAATAATGATGGATATATATAATTTGATTGATTAACGTACTAATTGTGATATTTCAATTATATAGATAAACAAATATGATACGGAAAAGAAATAACACAGCCGCTAGAAGTTTTGTTAACGAGGAAACCGCAACTGCATAAAAACCCAGGGACCTCGTCCAAATTTGAACACGACACTGTATTAAGGCGCTAAAAACTCTATCTCACTATCAATATCTTAGGACTGGAATGTAATTGAGACTGAATACACCATCACAACGATTCAATTACAATCGCGCTCCTTACGCCTCTTGAATCTCGCAAGACTCTGCGCAATTAATTCCCTTAGCTGACGTCCTTTACAACCTAAGAGTTGCTTCAATCTAAGAGAAGACATTATAAACCAATCTGTCTCCCACATATAATCCTATTTTGGTTTCTGTTCTATCGTTAGATCATGTGAGATAGGAAATCGTTTACAGTAGACTAGGTCAAGTGAATCTCAAAATCCGGTACTTACGACTCCCGAAGAGAAGCCTAGATTATTATTCACCTCACAAGAAAATCAACAACTAGTACCAATGAAGAATTTTTTAATTGTAATTTCTTATGGAATCATAGAGTCTGAGACGAAGAACTTTGTGATTTATATCAATCTTACTCGTTGGAGCGAAAGCTCAAACAAACAGTAACAAGATATGATACAAGAACTATCAAAGATAAGATAGTCGGACCTGGCTTAACGAATCCCTAAGCGAAGTTTTTAATTCGATAAACCTAATTATGTTTCTGGGTAAAATTGGAAACCTATGTTAAGATAGAATCGACTCTAGTTAGCAACTAGGACACACGAAAGTGTCGGGATTAAGTTTTCCTAGCTGCTCGAGGTTCTCTTTATATAGACTATCAAGATCGAAGGTTGCTTACGATTTAAGCTAAGATAACTTTGTAATCAAGCAAACACTTTTCACTGTTAGATGATATTCGACTTAAGATTCAAGGTAAAATGAAGTGATCATTCTCCACCATTAGATGGTTTAGCTTGAGATAAACACTGATAGCAAATACATTTGGATAAGGAAGAACCATAACCGAACGTCTACAATGAATCTGTTCAAGAACGGTTAACCAAAGTTAGCCATGCGAACATAATAGGCTTAGCCATTTTCATCAAACACTTTAGACTTAACATGATAAACAACCATAACTTAATAGGTGGTCAATTATTTCTTATATGTGTTTTAGAGAGTTGTTCAAATGCCAAATATTTCATTAGAAATTAATACTTTGAAGTGCATATAAAACTATTCGACTGGGTAAGTACGTGTACTGCTTCCAGTTCGTGAGACACTCTGCCAAGGTAATGTACTGGGTACTGTATCCTTAAGGAAGTTAGGATCGAAGGAGTTTCAGTACGCATACAGGGTACATGCACCACCCTTGTGTTTACAAGCAACATAACTTTTTGGTATGCATACCAGGTATGTGTACCAACAAGTCGTTACCGAACTTAGACCTCGACGGTACGTGTACCGTTGATCTAGAACCAAACAGTTACGCCAGTATATGTACTGTCCCTATATCCAGATTTCAGTAGTTCTAAAATCTCTCAATAATCAATTTGAAACATTCCCTAATAACATCAATGATAATCTTACACATATGATTGTTTCAAGTTATTTTCAAATGATTAACTCGAATCATAATCTAGTTCATAAGCAATAAATTGTTCTTTAATAAATTCATCAAGTTGATGATTAACTTATATCTTAATTCATATTTCGAGAAAAATATTCAACAGTATAAACTTGGCTCAAAATTTCTATTGTGTTATAATTTAAAGTCCACTTAGTCATGCGACTTAGTATCACAGATAAATTGTGAATACTTGAGTAAATAGGAATGGTTCAGTCTTCACATAACTTTTGTCGATGAAATCCTCCAAAGTTTTCAGTTGATCTCCGTCTTCAAATGGTGAACGCAGTGAAGTCCGGTACTCAACTATACACTTCTAACCTAGTCCGACACATGACTAAAATGTAGACTAGAAATCAAGATATAGTTTTGATAAACTTAATTTGATAACAAGCTTGATATAACAACACTTGTGAGTTCGACCGAGCTATGCTCTAACAACTACCTAATATTTAGTTGTCATCCATGAGGGATTTTTGTATATTAGTTGCATATTAGCTGGAATTAGACAAAACCACAAATTGGTGTTTATTGCATATCTTTGGATATTTTCGGTTATGGAAATTCCTTGGTGCCTAATCAACCTTGGTCTATAAATAGTGATGTTTGTTCTTCTTATAAACTGATCCTGAAACTCGTACTTCATTTTGTAGTCAGAGTGGTAGCCGACTAATAATATTACTTGTAATACTATTTCGGAGAGGAGAATAACCTAATTAGGTAAAATCTCTTATGTCCGCTAATTTAAATTCTTATGTGGGATCAAGAAGCACTAGAAAGTACTGTTGGTGAGAAACTAGAAGGTTTCGATTATTGATTTTATGGACTAACGACAGTTGAACCTAGATCGCACCTAGTTTAATTATTCTTAAGTTCCTTATCTTCTGATATAAGGCCACTCAAACTAGATCAAGGATTGACAAAGTTTACATCTGTCTTTATACCTGACGATAGGCTTGTGATCATCCATTGTTAAAAGACTCAATTCTGTGCGTGATCAATCACAAGGGTATCAAGTTTTTTGTGCATGTACATTGAAGACTGAAGATTTGGAGACAAAAAGATTTCTTATTGGTTTATGATCTTTGAGATTTTCTTCGTGCACATACTTGATTGGATGGATCCGACATAAATTTGTTTATATTTTTTATAGACATCTTATAGCTATTTGTATAAATCGACGATCCATTGTTTGGTGGTTCTCTTCAAGATTCGAATGTCATAGGTTGTGAACCCAGATCTGATTATCTTGATAATTTAGATCTTGGTTGATTAAAATCGAACAAAGGAGACTATATTATTTGAACGGGAGAGCGTTTGTTTAACTTAACACTATTTAAACGGAAGAGCCTTTGTTTGACTCAACACATTTCTGATTTAGTTGTTGAGATTGATAGAGCGGTTACTGAATACAGATTAGTCCTTTACTATTTCGGAAAACGATCCAAAAGAGTAGAATGCAAGAAGTCTTCACGGCTGGTAAAAAAACTTAAGATAGTGGACTTTGGATTCACTTGTGTTGGCAAGATTGGTCGTATGCGCAGGGATACTGAAGGAACTAGGTAACTCGGTGTTAGTTTACTTGGTCTCAACTATACAGAGTTGGTAGTAGTCTTTCTAGCGGCTTAATTTTAAGAGTATTCAAAACTGGGTTTACATTTGCAGAAAACCCCCAGGATCTAGTCCAGTTTTGTTGTGTTATTTACTTTTCTTTTCGCGATTATAATTATTATAAATACATTTGTACGTTAATCCGACATTTGGGTTTGATCCTAATAGTTAGGTTCGATTTGCGTACCTATTCTATATACCTAGTGTCACCTTGCTGAAAAGTAATCTCCTTGACAGTGCTTGTCTGAATTAGATTACACAAGGTTGTCTCAAATAGGTTGATATGAAAAATATTATGTTGTACTTGGTACTCTCGTCATTTCACAAAGCTACCTACAACCTTGAAAATCTATAAATAGAGAGACTCTTGCAACAAGATTTCTTAATCCCCTACACTTATGTGTCCTGGTTGCTAAGCTAGAGTCTGTAGATGGGGAAAAACGATTTGCTGGTTTTTTAGGGAAGTGAAGAGACGATGGTTCGGGAAAGACTCCTCAACCGAGCAAACTGCTTAACCTCACACAGATGCACTGCACGAGAGTGCTTTGAGTTCGAGAGATCAATCTGTAGGACTCCGGCCTAAACCAAGTCAATGGCCATTCCAGAGTCAATTCGGTCACAAAAAGGGAGATGGGTTGATCTGTAGGAGGAAAGATGAGAATTGCGGGATCAATGGTGATCAAGGATTGTAGATGTGTTGAAGGTTTCTGTAAATATGTGTAAATAAGTTTTTATCGAGAGGACTTGTGTATATACGAATTTTTGTTGTTCAGTCATCGATTCGGAACCTATTTATATTGTCACAGTAGCAAACACATTGATCCCAGTAATTGTGACACTTTCATGAGTGGAAGAGTGGGAAAGTGGGAGATCATGGTAAAACTAGTTCCGTGTCGTGTGGAGACTTGGTTGATCGTCCACCCAATACTTTGATAACTTCCTCAATTGCTTGCACGACTTACTCACATTTCTCATCGTGGATGAACACAGGTGCCGTAAGCCGCCAAACCAAAACCCTAATTGGTATCCGCCATGTGACGTGATTGAGATCTCACGAATGTGGAATCTGCAAAGCAGACGTGTATTTGATTAGTCGGTCATTGACTTATTAGACAGTGATTCTGAGTTTTGTTGAATTGAGCATGAGTGACGAATGCTCAGTGATTTATGGATTGAACATATCAGACGTACAGTTCTTATGTTGATATTTCCCCTCTGAACAAATGTTGTAAATTCGATCAACTGAGCAAGTACTGCCCAATTCGACGAATTACTCATAGTTGGATCAATATTCGTGAGCAAGTATTGCTCGACGAATTACTGAATATTGATAAATTACTGAATATTGATAGTTGGATCAATATTCGAGAAATTGAGCAAGTATTGCTCAATTCGATGAATTACTGAATATTGATAGTTGGATCAATATTCGAGCAACTGAGCAAGTATTGCTCAATTTGTCGAATTATTGGTAACATGACCCAATAAAATATTAATTAAAATATTGGTAGCCTACCAAATATTATGTAATTAATCTGAATGTTGATTACTGGATCAAAAAAAATTATTAGTGTTTGAACTTTCTCAGAATGATCATTTGTGGAGCGTTTGTTTGAAATCCTATTTTTTGATCAATTGTTCGTCAATTGATGAATTACTGAAAATAGGTCATGAGTGAGGGAGAGACCGACCACATGGGATGATGGATAACCATGTGGTTCCCAAGTGCTCGAGTAAGCGTGCACCAGGGTCCTTAATTGACCGGTTGGTGAAAGAATGATCAAATGCTGGTGTTGATCATTTATTAGAATAATGCTCGTACGAGCATTAGATGATGAAACCTAATTTTGGAGAAGTGAGGGACCGGCCAAGAGGGTATAGAACCGGCCCTTGGTGGTGTGGGACCAGCTGATGGTCGATGGAGCAAATTCCGAGTTGGTTGGAAAGAGTTTGAACCCAATATGAGCAATTGAGCTAATTATGTCAAAATTATAAGAATACATGGGACCGGCTCCTTACAAGCCTTAGGGTCGGCCTTGGTTGGTCAAGGAAGCATGCCCATGTCACCACAATGTCTGTGTCTCAGTCCTGAGAGTATTGGTATTTTCTGGTGTGCGTTTGAGCAATATCTTGGATTTTCAGAAGAGTTCGATCTTTGACTGAAATTCTTGATTTTGCTCGAATGAGCAAGTAGGACTTTGCTCGTTTGATCAATATTTGGAGAATATTAAAATAATAATCCCTCCGTTCCGATTTACTTGACGTTGTAGAGTTTTTCACGGAGATTGAGAAATATCAGAGAGAGTAAAATCTTTCCATGTTTACCCATATTAATTCTTCTTAAAGATTTAGATGACCTAGTTTTTAGTTTCTAGATTCTAGGGAAAGTTATCAATCCCGTAGTATTTTACTTGGGATGTATTACCAAATTCTCTATCATTTTGGAACACAATAAAAATTTAGAGTAGATTTAAAATTAGAGTACTGATTTCAATAAAAATTAATAATATTGTGTAATTCCAAAGCAAGGGAAATTAGTGAGAATATGAGAAAAATACCAAAACTATCATCTATTTTGGAACATAGAAAATACCCTAAAACATCAAGTAAAATGGAATGGAGGGAGTAATATTTTATTATTTAGCGTGATAGCCTAGTCAGTCATGTGACTACATGACTTTTTGGGTTTTTCATGGTTTGGGCAATATTTGAGAAAATATGAAGCAACCATGATTTTTGCTCAAACGGAGGAGTTCAATGAGATGAGGGAAATAATATTTATGAAAACAAGGGATTGCAAGGTGTGGGACCGGCCGCGGCTAGGGCATGGCCGGCTGGCTAGGTAGCCTGGTTCCACGACACTTTCCACGACACTTTCCCTATTTTATTATTTTTCATGAAACTGTGAAAATATGGAGAAACCGTGAGTTTTGCTCAAACAAGGAAAGTTGCTTGAATGAAGGAGTTTTCATGAGTTCATGAAATAAATAAATAAAATAAGAAAAATAAAGGAAGAGGCATGGGGGACCGGCCGGTGGGCCCGGTCCCTAGGCGCCTCTTTTCTATTTTTTTTAATTATTATTTTCTCTCTCCTATTTTGTGTAGGATTCCTCGTTTGTCCATATTTTCGAATGCTCATTCGTGCATTTGGGTGCTCGTTCGTGCATAATTGTTGAGTACACTTGCACCATTTTATTGGGGCTTACTCGGTGATAGTCCAGATGCTCGAGTGTTGAGAAATTATTACTAATTCATGAAATTCAGCGGAGAATGATTCATGAAACAGAGCAATAATTATGAATTGTGCATCTATTACTAATCCATGAATTCATCCGGGGAATTCAGGGAACGGGGTAATGAGATGAATTGGTTATCTATTACTAATCCATGGAGTCAGTCGGGGATTCATGGAACAGAGTAATAAGATATAATAGATTATTTTCTAGGAATTCTGTGGCGAATGTCACGGTAGAATTAATCTATTGTAGAATCGAGATATGAGATAGTTGAAGCATCATACACGTTCTGAAAGGTGCATAGTCAGGGAACAACGTGCAACGTTGTTAACGTCCTGAAGACGTTTAGCCCCCTCAACAAACAATTATGTAGGAGAGCCGCCTGAATCTATACACAGCCTCTCTACATAGTCAGGGAACATCGAGTGTCGCCGAAGTCCTGAAGGTGTTAAGCCCTCTCAACAAACAATTATGTAGTAGGACCGCCCAATCATTCTTCTATGTAGAGGTTTGTCTCTCTATGTAGTCAGGGAACAACGAGTATCGTCGACGTCCTGAAGGCATTAAGCCCTCTCAACAAACAATTATGTAGGAGGACCGCCCAATTGTTATTCTACATAGAGGTCACATTGAAATGTGTAGCATCGAACACTCAGCTAGTGGGAGGCCTTTCGAGAAACATATTCATCATGGCTCTGAGAGGAATTAGATCAGAGATCGTGAAACGGTTCACGGATCGTAAAATATGAATCGTCACATGCGTTCATGCAGTATCATGATTTTACGATTTTGACCTTTGTCGAAAATCCACCATCAACATTAAGTCCCCTGCTTAGTGAGGGATAGTCATGTTCCGCAATAAACATTAGATGGTGATTTTACAGTCGACGAGAAAAGCATTTGAACTCGGTCGTACAAAGGTATTTTCAGGAGGCCCTCGCAAGGAGCACGAGAACCCATCAAACAGTATTTACTACTACACCCTCGGGCAAAGCCCAGAGGTCGAAAGAAGAGAATCTAAAGCCTTTAAAAGGCAACACCTACATGTACAAGAAGGCAGGAAAGCTCAAGCTTGTCCATCACCAGGAGCGCCTTGATCAGTGTCCATCTAGTCCTCGACATCAGGAGCTTCTCGCTCTTGCTCAGGCTCGGGCTCGACGACTGGGGGAGGGATCGCAATATTGGCAGAAGCAGCCGCAACAACCTGTTGACGCTCACGAAGCACGACGGCTTTACAGGACTTTGTCACCAAAATCTTGTACTCTGCGCGAAGCTTGCTCAACTTCTCATTCTTATCAGCATGCTCGGCTGCTAACTCCTCTTCATGTTGATTCACCAACTCATTCAGTTCCTCATCAAGGCTGTGCCTAACAGCTCTCTCTGCCTCCAATTGCTTCTCCAATTCTGCACTTCGCTTATGAGCCGCTGCAAGCAAAACAAACAGAGACGATTAGTCTGACAAGCATATCATACAAAATAGATATGACAAAGAAATCAATATTTCTATTTGATCAACCTTCATTCTCAATTAAAACGACAGCTAAGTTCTGTTCTAATTGAATTTTTCGGTGTCTAGAGCACTAATCCTTGCTTCAACAGGAGTTATGGCCGCATCACCAGAAGGGCATGATAACATATGACTATCATGCTCCTTCTCAAGTGCGATAAACTTTCGCTTTAGTTTCCTCAATGCTTCCCTATCATCCTCGGCTTGTGCCAACAAAGGCAAATGATTGGACTGCCATTCAATAAGTTCATCTTTCTGAATTCGGAGGAGCTTGATGTCATCCGAGCTCTCCACAACCACCTTCTTAGCCTTATCTAACAGCGCACGAAGCTCCACAATGCGATCCCGATGTACATTTACATACTCCTGAAGTTTTGCATTATCTTGATCCAAGGAGTCAATCTTGCACTGACGCGCACTCACATCGAGTTTAAGACTGCTACGTTCTCTAGCATGCATATGACTAGCATTATCTATCTACTCCTCCAACCGTTTGACCATGGCTACCAATATAGGGGCTTGTTCAGAAGTCTAAAACCTACTATGATGACACAAAAACTTAGATGAAGGAATAAATAAATAACTTCTAATTCTTTCTTATTCTGGCGAGTAGATAAGGCCTCCTGCTTAGCCATCGCCACAGCAGAACGAAGATTCTGCACCTCTTGCTCCAAAGCATTGGCTCGACGCCTAGCAACACGAGTCTCGGACAGCATACCAGTCCTCAAATTGTTGCTCTAGTACATCGGACAACAACACCAGTCAGAACTGGGGCACTAAGAATCTTAAGAAAAATACAGAAAAGGCGTTCAATACATACCGCGTGCACGAGCTGCTGCTGAGCAGACTTAGGTAAAGAAGTTAATATACGAGCCTGCTCGTCCTCACTCAGCCGAGCATACTGATCCAAGCACAACATCTTCATCGCCTCGGACCCTCCAAACACGGTGGAAGACGAACTAGACGGACCCACTGAAGAAGAAGGAAATCCACTAGAAAAATTACTTGGCACACCGGGAGTACTCACACTCGGACCCACTGGGAGGACCCCGCTAACAATAACATCACTACCAATCCAAGCATTCGTATCGAGAAGAGCACTCTTGTCAGCGAAATCACTCTCCTGGGGAGAACTCACCTCCGATCCGAATGTACCACCATCGAGATTTCCAGGATCATCCAACAAAGCTTGGTCAAGATCATCAAAGAATCCATCAGTAAGGTACAACACTTCATTCTCTCCAAATAGCGCATCAACATCCACTTCTATGACAGGTTCTGCCACATTGGTTGGAGCATTAGATGGTCCAGAACCATCAACAACCCTTCTCCTCTGCCAAAAACATAAAATCATCAGCTGCTAAGGCATAAAACAGGGGCAAGGTATATATATATATATACACGTTAAAATAATAAAACAATATTTTCTACCTTAGCACCCTCAATATCTCGAGCAGACTGAGAAGAACGCCTACGGGAAATGACCCATTTAAGCTCCCAAGGCCTGTAGGGGCGAAGATGGGCGTGCATCTCAGGCAGGCCGGGGAGAACATTGCTAAGTTCATCCTAACCAAAAATATAAGGTACCACAATCCGAATAGGAGCAACAAGCCACTTGGGATCGTGAGTCTTACAAAGCGAACGCTGAGTAGAAACAGGAGGATCTAAAACGGTCGTAAGGGGAGGACCTCAGATAGCTCTCCGACACCTGGACCCAACTCCAAAGACGCCAAAGGTATCATACTGTTAACAACAATATTTCTCTACAAAATTATCATAGTTGTACAACTCCTTCTGAGAAGGAACGAACTGATTCAACTCGTGCTCGGTAACCTTACCTTGGCTTCGACAAGCACACTCTCGGGCAATCCGGTAAAAATTACCATTGGGTTGATATACGGCTCGCTAAGGGTCAAGCTTGCACAATACCTCATACTGGAAAGGATCTAGCAGACAGTACAGAGGAATACGAAGGCCAGCATCGAGTTGGCCAACTACAACGATGATCTCGTTGGGACCACAAGGATTCTTCAAGAAAAGATCCTCCGAAAGAATACCAAACTGACCCTCAGGAGTAGCAAAGGAAATCTGAAACCTTTGAAGGCGACGTATAACCCTCACCGACTCCAGGAAAGCATCATCAGAAATGCCGGAGGAACGGTCGGATCTTGGAGTTCTCATCGGAGCCTTCCCAGTATTGCTGAAAATAAAACAGAAGGGAGGAGTCAGAACAGATGAAAATAAAGAAGAGAGAAATCAAGAAAGATGGACGAAAGCGAGTAATGACGGTTCTTAAGAACTCCCCAAGAAGAAGAACAATGGAGGAAATCATCAAAGCAATCATGATGATCACAGAACCCAACAAAAACAAATCAATGAAAAGAATCATTGATCCATACAAATACAACAGACATACAGTTCAAAGTAACGGTGTAAAACTACCAGAGAAAACAAATGGAAAAATAAAACCAGGGGACCATACCGTCTTGAGGTGTGAGATGAAGAGTTTCTTCCAGACATTATGAACTTCTTTATTGGAGACAAGGAGTTAAGAAGGAACAGTACGAGACAAAGGAGAAAAAGAATGAAAAAGTTCTGAACTCTGAAAAAAGATAATAAAGGCGACATTCTCTCCTCCCAAAATATTTTATAAGAAACCAAAGGATAACAAACCGACGCCTCAAGTCCAATGGGTAAAAGCGCACTAAAAGTGCAGACGTGGCGGATATCACAGACGTGGCAAAAATGACGGGATGGTTACGAAGTTTTCTTCCCATCATGCCCTCGGCATGTTGCAAAGAAAAGGAGCAAAATGTGATGGTAAAATACCCGATGGCCACGTGTTAACATCCTAAGGGGTGGATCCACAATAAGATGATGAGATAAAAGCGTCGAATCATACTCTGAAAAGGTGAGTTCGTCTGAATCGAGATGCCTGCTACAACGTCACATGAATGACGCGTGTAAGGAGTAGTCTAATCTGCTCAGACGGCCAAGTCTAAAAAGGAGGAACGCATTTAATGAAGGATAATGGCAAGATCTACATCGTGACGGGAGTCTCGGACGATCTATACTGCAACCCAGAAGTGATAGAGCACGAGGTTCTCCAAAGAAGGGCTATACGATCTGGAGGAGAGCGAGATAACTCGGAGGGAGAACCAAGCAATCCATCACGAGGGATAGTATAGAACCAGTCTGAAGCAGCGAAGGCGATGTACGATAGCTCCACCAGCTCGGACGACCAAGCCTCCACGAGTTTAATTTCCCTATAAATACCAGTCCATGTAGAAGGAGATGGACAACTTATGTATTATTAGATGGTATTTCTACAGAGAATTCCTGAGAGATATCTAGACAGAGAGAGAGAGAGAGTAAGAAATCTAAGTGATATTTGTAGCTCTTTCAAGGGTAAGACCTTATAATCAATAAAGATAACATCTTCTTCCCCGTGGATGTAGGTCTTCATGGCCGAACCACATTATATGCTTGTGTCAATCTTTACTTTTCATGCTCTTTACATCTTATTCATCTTGAATCTTGTATGTTTTAGTAGTTTTTAGTTTTTAATCTTACTCGGGTGTAGTCATCAGAAAAGATGCAACTACATTTTGGCGCTAGAAACAGGGAGGTATGAAGATTTATTCTACCTCCCTAGTAACAACTCTATATTGATTTCATAATCTCCATGAGAGAAGTAGTTTCATACTGCTGAGTAGATTTCTGTTAAGATGTATGAGTAGAGCTCGGACTCAAATATGGTCTACACGATCTGTGGAGTCTATAAGAACCTCAAAATCAACAGATCTACAGTTTTTTCGCTAGTTTTTTTTTAGATATTTCGTCTAGCAACATCTTTCAATAATCTTTCTCAAGGTACTCAGGAGAGTTGAAGATCGGAGTGAAAATTGAGTTTTTGATACTTCGACACTCAGGCGATCTCCTCCATGAAAGAGTCGGTATAAGGAAAGCTAATCAGTAGACTTCATGGAAGAAAATATCTTCATGTGAAAGTTGAAAAGAGCTATTTGTTCTTCATCCTTAAAGGAACTCAAAATAACCTACAAATTTCTTCTTAGAAACCTAACTCTAAGTCAAGAAAAAGGGTTAACGAGTACATAATCATTCATCAAACTCAAATTTTTGTCCAAGATCCAAGTTAAAAGATGATGAGAAATATTTCCTAAAATGGGAAGATATGCTCAAATCGTCATAATTTGGTCTCTTCCCTATAAAAGGTATGACGTAATGAAGGAGGTATGTTTCTCGAAAAAAGGGGAACTGATAAAACACCTTTCCTTCATCATTAACGCCTTGTGCAAGTAGGGAATGTTTTGACATCTTCACATGTCTCCAAAATTTACTGCAAAGTCTTCCTGTACTAAACTTTCCAGTCTGAACTATGACTTAGTAATTGCACATGACCTGCAAATCTAGGGTCCCACTTTTCTGAAAGAAGAGACAAATTAAGTTTTATTGCATATACTGCAGGGAAGGTAATGGTGATGCGACGATCTACTCGCACGAGCCAAGGAGGGAATGGTGGAGCCCAGCCAGAGGGACTAGATGACATGGAGCCAGGAGAGACCATGCTAAACAATGTGATCCCAGGAGAGCGACAGCCCGATGACCAGTATTGGAAAGGACTAACTGACAATTCTAGCTCCGAAGGAAAGGGAAACCCCTTCGAGAGGCATGATGATGTCCATCTAACCCAACCAGGAGGGTTGGACCGTTTGCCAAGGCAAACATCAAACAATGAGGCCAGGAAGGACGACCCTTCCAACCTCGGCGATGCCAATGCTACTATCACAACCATCCTGAAAGCACAAGATACTCAGGGTGAGAGAATGAAAAGATTAGAAAAACGAAACAGGAGGCAAGAACGGAGAAATCGCAGGCTGAAACGTAAAGCAAAGAAGAAGGTGCCACTCGCTACCGGTGAGGAGATCCCCGAGGAGGAAAACCCTTTTGAAAACTTGTAGGATGTTGAACGAATCAACATCCCTGACACCTCGAATGAGGAAACAACGGATCGCTTCCCAAGGGAAGCAGGGGCGTTATCAACCAGGAGGATAACTCATCCGAGGGGTCATTAGACGTTGATCCCAAGCACAGGTGAGACAAGAATAAAATCGCCGAAGTCAAAACCAACTGTGAGGTCGAGAATCTCGGAGCCGCTAATCCCAAGCGAGGGGAGACCTCGAAGTCATCTCGTTCTAAGATTGTATCATATACTGAACAATCGGACGAGGACTCAGGGCGATCAAGGTATTGCAACCATGAACTCTCTTCTCACCAGAGAGGGCTCATGGAAGAAATAAGAAGGCCAAAACGAGGCGAAACGATGATCAGTTGCAGGCCCGACTCAGTAGGATCGAGGCCATGTACAAAGAAGCCACAAGAAAGCTATAAAGCAAGAAGCTAGCGGAGGTCATGAAAGAAGCGGGACAATCCCCCTTGTCTGAAAACCTATTGAAATTGCCATTTCCAAGGAAATGCTCCCTACCGACGTTCACAACTCCGTTCACCGAAACTAGAGATGCGATCGAGCACCTAAGGACTTACCGCATGACGCTAACCCAATGTGATCATTACGATATAGTGTTGTGTAAGTTTTTTCCAGCTAGCCTAAGAGACGAAGCCCTGATGTGGTTCAACAACTTTCCAAAAGGCTCAGTTA
This sequence comes from Papaver somniferum, assembly GCF_003573695.1. Taxonomy (NCBI): domain Eukaryota; kingdom Viridiplantae; phylum Streptophyta; class Magnoliopsida; order Ranunculales; family Papaveraceae; genus Papaver; species Papaver somniferum. The sequence continues at coordinate 107,042,271 of NC_039364.1, forward strand.
AGTCATTTTCTCACCTATCTGAGCTGTTTCTAGAAACATATATTCATAATAGCAGAGTCCGACCCGAAGTTGACGCGCTGTTCCAGATATCCCGAGGGCCAAACGAGTCACTCCGCTCACTGGTAACACGATAGAGAAAACTATGTACCGAGATTGGAAAAGTCCCCGAAGCTTACGCAATCTTGGGCTTCAAAAATAGTCTTAGGAAGACATACCCTATATTCGTACGAATGTATGAAACCATGCCCAAGAATTTGGGGAAGTTAAGAGAAATCCAAGAGGATTACGTCGACCTGGAAGAACTTCAAGACGGTACTTACGACAAGTTGGTGAAAGGAACTAGTAGAGGGGCAAATGTGGTAGAACCGCAGAACCCTCAGGTGCCCGCCCAAGGAGCGGGGCGATCCAACAACGGGTCAACTTAGTTCGATAAACATCGGACTGGGGGATGGAAAGGGCGAGACCAGGCTCAGCAAAAGAAGGGAAAGTTCGTAGACCCAGTCTACACGAAGCTGAACACTCCCATATCCGAGATCCTCATACAGATTGACGGAAAACATAAAATCACTTATCCATGGAACAGAGGTCAACAGCCAGAGCGGGCTAAAAACAGAACTGACTTCTGCGAGTTCTATCAATTCCATAGACACACGACATACTCGTGTAGGGACTTGAAGAATATGGTACAAGATATGATCGACGAAGGCAAGCTTCAAGAGTACGTCGCGGAACCAATGGTGCCACTCGCAGCCGGGGCACCCGTACATCGGGTGGAAATCCCTCGTGAGGCGCAATATCTAGGGTGTAATACAATATCTCACTCGGTGATCGTAGACCCCACACCTGAAGGAAATATTACAGGACGAATTCACAAGCGAAACTTCAAAGGTGATGAAGTTTTCAGCGTAGATAGAGAACCCCCGATTGAGGAGTGGATGAAATTACCTATCAGCTTTTTAGCCTCGGAGGCACCTGATGGAGGACGAAGCCACAACGACCCACTAGTGGTCACGATGGCCATTGCACTTCCCTAACATGAAGGCGAAGAAGAGAGACCAAAGACATTGCCTTGGGAAATGCCCAAAATCCTAATTGACGGAGGTAGTTCTGTTGAGATCCTGTTTTATGAAACGTTCAAACAAATGGGTCTTAGGGATGATTGTCTAATACCCTCTACCTACAACATATTTGGCTTCAACGACTCCTTGACTCGTCCAAGGGGAGAGGTAACATTAGAAATCCGGGTGGGAAAAATCCTCACCTTAACTACTTTCTGTGTAGTGGATGTACTATCACCCTACACAGCTATTGTCGGGCGATCCTGGGTCCATGCTATCAAAGGAGTAGCCTCGACCTACCATCAAAGACTAAGATTTCCCACGCCAGCTGGAGTCGCAGAAATTATTGGAGACTCTGGAGAAGAAAAATAATGCTACAAGATGGACGTCCAGAACGGTGAAAACAAGGTAAACTCCCCAAAGGCGCAGGCAAGGAGGGCCAGAAGTGCCAATAATCTAGCTGAAGTCCATGACTACATAGCAATAACTACTGAGCCAAAACGCTCGGATGACGCCCCAGCCTCATGCAACACAGTAACCTCGGGGTCGTCTACATGGCCATTATAGAAACCACAGAACCTCCCCGATGAGGGAGAACGCGAATCCAACCTCCAATCAGAGGTCGGAACCACCCTTATTCTAAAAAACACAAAAGAAGGCACCATTGAAGAAAACACTGGAGAATGCCAAAACCAACTGAGAACTGATCCAGAGTACAAGGTGACACTAATGCACCAACAGGTGGTCCCTGAGGAACCGGGACAAGCACACCTATGGAGAACCATGCCACATCCAACGACATTTGGCATAACTAGGATGTCAGAAACAAATAAAGGCAGACGAATCAACATTGACACCAACGAACTTGTGAGGACTTGTTCACGAAACATCCCACAAATACTCAACCAACTCACAGATGTTGCGCCCACGAATGAATTGCTATCCCTAATGGATAGATAATCGGGCTACAACCCTCCAACTAGCAAGGATAGAATGCAAGGACATCTTTGGCTTTACCAAGAAAAAGGCCTAGGACAAGTAACAGTGGTGAACCTAGAGCAACAAGAGGTTGAAAGACGAAGGCATACCCCCTCGGAATTCCCAAGATTCATACTGAGTGCCTGGCCGTTAACCAAGAGAGTATTCAACATCGTTGAGCCCCTTCAGACCAGTACAGGACAACGGATCATTGTACAAGACCACTTTGCAAAATGGGTTGAAAATACAACCCGAAGAAATCACATTCAAAAAGTCACTAACGAAGAAATCACTCATATGACTCAGATGAACACAAATGCACGGAGAGACGGTAGGCGCGATATGATACACCACACACGATGGGCCAATCCGATCATCCATAGATCGATGGCTGAAGTAACCGCAATCGTTCTCAGCACAGCTACAGAAGCAATCACAGCATTTGAGACAACAGTCCAAACAGATGAAGCCTCGATACGAGGAATGAAGCTCTCTTCGGAGATGGCATTCCCTAAGCCAAGTAATCCTAAGGAGAACCAAGATCTGGTCCCTCAAAAGACTAACAACCGCCACTGGAGGTATACCCGTGGACACCACAAGCATGTCCATCAGACGCGATCTGACCCTAATAGCAAAACTATGCATAATATCCTGATCGCTGTCGTATGCGTCAAAAATAATTTCACTTTCTCACTCTACTAATATAAATGAAGTACGTGGTAAGAAAGAGTTCGTTCCCACAGAGAGGCTTTTGTTGTTATGTAAATTTCAGTTTCTTAGTAACCAAGGGGGGAGATTTTTGTTTTAACAAAGCAATAAAAGTAATTGAAAGCAATAAAATAATTTGAATAATCAATAAGGAGAAGATATTGGTCACGGGATAGTATCATTCACAAACATGTATTTTCATCAATGACTAGAATTGGATTTTTAATCTCTCATTTACTAAAAGTCCTAGGATACCTTGATCGCAAGTATATCCCGCTAATTCCCTGATTTCATCACAACTACATTAAAAGATGCAAATGTGAATTCTTCCTAGAAAGCAACCTAAAGTGTAAAAGAACAATTAAGTTTAACTCCCTAAAAGCTTTAAGTTTTATGGAATAAGACTAATCAAGGCAACCAAATGTGTAAAAGCACTAATTCGATTTAACCAAGGTTATGATTCACTTGTGACTAGTAGGATATATCACTACAAGCACTACCCACAATTATGCTACTTAGAATCAGGGATAAACAACTTTTTCGTATTGAAAACCCTAACATAGCTTTAGAAATGAATGCAAATCGGATTGATTCCGGACTCAACCAAAGAAACAATCAAATCATATAACACTATTAATTGTGAATCATAAACAATAAATTATTGAGATAAAACTAATCCATTGATTTAAATATCATGCTTGAGAAATAGACTTTTATCCCATAACCAATAATATGAGTTTAGTTACTCATAGCTTTTGAGTTCATCATAATCATAATCAAAAATGAAATGAAGAAGATGAAAAATAAACGAAAGGAAACCCTAGTCGCCGCTCTCCAAAACTCCCAATAGAAAAATACGTCATCCAAAAGAAGTAGAAACTTTTTCCTTTTGTAGCTTTTCATCTTTCCAAAACTAGGTCAATCCTTCAAAAGCCCATATCCTATGTGGTCCACCAAGCCCATATGTGAAAATACCCATGTAGAAAATATTTCCAAAAAGAGGTCACCGGGAACTGGTAAAATGGCCGGAATTTGGACGGAGAAGTCGCCGGAAAAGAGCTCAGGTGACCGACAAAGTCAAAACGGTCACCAACCAACTGGGTCAACTCAGTCAAGATCACTGAGTCAGTCAATCGGGTCAACTCAGTTGGAACCAGTCAGAAGAGTCAGGTCTGAGTAATCCACCTGACTTAACTGAGTTGGTTCTGGCCAAGGCCATTGCACATGCCTCAATCACTGATGCACCATTGTGGTGCATCACTCTGCACTTTGCTCAAACCTTATTGCATAGCCATCTCGTTTACTGGAGCACAAGCCAGAGCTAACTCATCTCAATCTTCTCAGAAAGACTCATGTTTGTTAATTCAACACAATCACCACCAGTTTCAGCACCTCTATAACTGCAACAATACATAGTTGCGGCAACACAAATTACAACAAGATTTATACCCAGCTGCATAACAATTCCATTTCAGCTGCAACCTTATCAAACCACCAAAGACTCAGCTCCTTCTCAACTCTCTTTGTGGATTCCTGCTCAAAATGGCAACAACAACAGCTCATAACCACATCTCAGACCACCACCAGCAAAACCACCCCATTGCATACAAACAAAAGCCATCTCAGCCTTATAATTTTATTCCACCTGAGTTTATCCTCGACAGCAACCAGATCTTCACACTCCCAGACCAGGACCAAATTCTCCTCTTCCATGACATAGCATCACATTGTCTTCAATTCTCCATCTCAGTTCAATCCCTGCACATTTCATTCATATACATATTCCTAATCATTCATCTAGTGCAATTCAGGCATTCTCACAGCTCAAACCTTCAATCCATTGGCTGTAGCTTCCACTTTCAGCTGCATCTTCCATTCTGCAGCTCATTAACAACTGCTTCTCTTACTGACAACAACAACAACATCACTTGCCTTGCATCTGCACCTGCACCTGAGTCTCCACCATTACCATCAATTTCCTATGACATCCAATGATTAATGATTTTTCGTGGGTTGTAGTAATGAGGTTCAAACTCTCGGACTTGTGAAGGATAATTTTTTAAACTTAATAAAAAAAATAAATATATACAATAAAAATATTAACACTGGTGCGAGAAACCGGGACTAAAGATTCGGCCATTTTTCATTTTCAAGTGGTTCAGAATTCAATTCTAGGCGATTATAGTTCAAAACAAAACAAATATTAACTCTATTCTTTGCCAAAGTATATTCTATAAAATATTACTTGTATTTTATGAGCATGGCACATCAAGAATCCCTAAGACTAAGCATGCTCCATCAAATAAAATCACAAATAATTAATTAAAATCTTAATTCAATTAAAATTGGTGCAAAAAGTAAATAAAGAATTAATTTAAATTACCACATGGATGAAACACGGCCTCCTCCGTCGTCCCAGTGCTTGGGTTTAACTCGTCATATTAATCATGTTCTCAAAATACATAATTGATGCTCAAAATTTGATTAAAAGAGTGAAAAAGTATAAAACAGTGAATCTACGACCCACAAAAGGCGTCCAGAAATCAACGATAGAAGTGTACTGCTGTAAAACAACGATACTTAGCTGCTGTTGTTGACTGTTGAAGAACGACGGTCCTGGGACGTCTGTTCTTCGTCTTCTCCTTCTTCTTCAACAGCAGCAGGAAACTTTCCTGCAGTTCTTCTCTTCGCCTCTGCAACCTCCCTGTGGTCTCCCAATGGACCCCAAACTCTCGACACCCTTATAGGATACACTAGAACTCTATTTATACTCCACAGCTCCAGAAAAATCCTTGTAATAACTCCATATATTATTTGTTTACTTCGCTGCATGTGGACGAGATTTTATTTCCATTCTTTTCTTTCTTCTCTTCTCACACGTCTCTGCAGTTGTAAATATTTTTCCTAAACAACAGTATACATGAATCCCTGGAGAATATCTTCTTTTAAAGCTTACGTATCTTCCAAATATCACAAAATATTCCGTAACTTTTTATTCCCTGTTTTATAGAACAACCATTATGAGAAGATTTGGTTCCTTGTTTTCCTTCCAAAACACGTCCTCTCGACCTATCAGTTGGATGTCAACATAATGACAACATGATACTCACGAAAATCACCCAAATATTTCTCCCAATTCTCATGCAGTTGTGAACAAAAAATTCCCGCCAGTTTTCAAAATTCAAAAGGTAGGGGATGACCTACCCTAATCCATTCCTGGGGTCCCTTTAGCAATTCGGGCTGAAATAGTAATTTTTGAGGCTAAAACAGTAATTTTTCTGGGGTTCCTCCGGTGCATTTCTGGGGTGCCTTTAGTACTTCATCCTGGGGTGTAAAACACTACTTTTTCGAGCCCATTTCTATAAGAACACAAAATAACACAATAAGTATTTGATCGAGTCTAACAATACAGAAAATTGAGAACAAAATAGACACATAAATGCGTCTATCAAATACCCCCAAACTTATTATTTGCTAGTCCTCGAGCAAATTTATTCTAGAAAGGAAAATCATTTGAACCCCTAGGTGGCCCTAGTGGCGGAGTGTTGTCTCCGGAGGGTTTACCGTAGGTGTACCCACAAAACCTTTACTCCATACCCTAGCTTATCTATGCAGAACCTTGGAAGGCACTAAAGAATCTCCTTGGTTGGCATACTTATTGACTATAAGAGGAAGTACCCTGATGCGAAATTCCAATTGTTGTACACGAGTTTGCACTCAAGCATACTAAAATTCATATATAAGTGACAGAGCTCTACTCAGATAGTCGCACTATGGACATCAATATCCGGAGTCAAAACTAATCACATGGATAGATCAAGAAGATGGATATGAAAAAACATAGATGGTTTTGATGTTTACTAAGTGAACGGCGTTTCCCATATCTGTCTGAAGGCCACTGCCAGAATGAACCTATCTTAATGGACTGAGATACCGGTCTGATTAATATCAACACAACTGGCATATACAAGGGAACCAGTGGTCAATAACTTAAATCTAGATCAACAAACTGGCAAATACAAGGGAACCAGCAATTGACTACACAGAACAATAACCATTTTTTTTTAACTTAACGGCATGAATAGATCTTTTTGATCCAAGCGCATGCTTCTTGTCAGCAGATTACACGATAGTTCCCACGGGTCCTGCATTCCACGCTTGCTTAGGCGACGGAAACAGGGAGAACACACGCATATTGCTATCCAAGTGTTAATACTTATTCCGATTGGTCTAACTGGTCCGGTCTTTTTTTTTTAGTAACTCAGTCACTCTAATTCACCCTAGCAGTGGTAATAACTTGAATCGTGTTCCCCACCTAATCACTTAGAGAAACATAGTTTAAAATGAAAAAATAAAATGAAAAAAAGAAATGAAAAGGACTCAACGAGATATGGTGCAACTATCATGTTATTTCTAACACCTGAGCTCTGTGCTTTTATGAATAGACTCTATAGATGTTTCCATCTAATCAGATTGGTTTCTCAACTCCTACAACCAAGATGCTTCCATCCACTTAGCTTAGTTAGTGCCATCCTGAATACGCATAAATTTCTAGGCTCTGGAGTTTATTAATTGCAACTAAAAAGTTTCTCCCATACCCCCAAATTTATATCTAACATTGTCCTCAATGTTGAAAAGATGAAACTAAAAGCATGAACAAGGAGAAACTGTTACCATTTGAAGCGAAAGAGTTAAGGAAAGATATTACCGTGTTTCATGAGCATGGGATACCTCCCAAGAAGTGCTAAGTTTAAAGTCTTCAGCCAGACTTAGGAAAGGATTAGTCAACTCGAACCATAAAGTAACAGTCGAAATAACTGTGGGTCTTCAAAACTAAATAGAGCTGACCAAAGTAAACTGCAATGAACCAAGAAAGTGAACAAGACTAGCATGCCCTTACTTAGTTTCCTGATTAAGAAATTTATATCTAATTGTGGTTCAGGTTCAGGTTCTATGAAAGGGTCTAAATAGAAAATTTTCATTGGCTGCGTTTCTTCATAGGTGGGATCCGAATCATTAGGTCCTAGAGTCTGGAAAAACTCAAATATGATCTTAGAAGCGCACAATAATAACCTAAATAACTGAGGATCCTCTAAGTCAATAAGATTTGACTTACATAATTGACCACAATGAGAGTAATGGTCATTCTTAAGCAAATGTGTCGATTCTAATTTCCTAAAGCATTTAGGTTTAGTCTCACAACTTAATATTCGACACATTTGGAATATAAACGTTCCCACAGTTGGAAGAAAACTATTTGGTGGGAAAACAAAGTCAATTTGGGGATCATAGCCTAGGCAAACCACATCAACCAGAGGATGGGTTTCTAACGACTGAGCTTCTTTCTAGACATCATTAGGTTCGGAAAAACGTGTATGAAGATAATCTTGTAAGATGGTTGAGGCACAAATGTCAAGTCCTACAGGAGGGTACTTTCTAAGAGGCACACGGAGAATGATAATCACCCCCAAACTTAGAGTTTTCTGTGTCTCTAGAAAGACTAGTCACAACTTCCCTAATTTCTAGGTCATCAGATTCCTGGAAATGGTCAATAGATTCTTCTAAGTTGGGTTCATCCTCACTCATTTCTACGAGTTTATCATCTTCTAAGACTAGTGTTTCTAAATCGCTAGATTCTAAAACAGTATTCTCAGGGTAAACTCTTTCCTCTAAACCATCATCACAATCATATAAAGGATTATCAGAGAAAGTTTTATATAAAGGCTCATCAACTAAGGTTTTAATCATAGTTACCTCCTCCGATTCACTGATAGGCACATGAAATAATGGATTATCCAACATACTGCAGGCTAAAGGATCATGAACTACATCGTCTAAAACGGTGGTATCTCTAGTCAAATCGACATCCTTTTGAATAGGTGAATAATTATAAATATTATTTGGATTTGAACTAGAAATAATATAATCATTATAAAGCTCAATTGGATTAATAGATTCCTGATCACTATGCCTACATATCTCAGATTCTTCATTACTACTATCCTCATCATCATAATAGTACAAAGATGATTGAACCTTATCTAAATAAGTAGTGTCTTTTATTCTAGCCTCGTCCTCTAAAATAGGCAAATATTCACTATTGATATCAAGGGTAGAATTAGAAACCCTATTTTGGAAATTTAGATTATTTCGAGCAGCATTAGCCAACTGTTCATTTTCTGCCTCTAGACGTGCCTGGATTTCACTGAGCATAACACTTATACGTTCACCACTCTCGTTTATCATCTAAGAATATCGTGTACACTCTTCTTTTGAACTATTCATTGCAACTAAACGTTTATACGTCCTTTCAATCCGTTGTTGGGTCTCTTCTAGAGATGGAACAGGTTCATAAATATCATAATCAGGACTAGTTTCCAAAAACGAGTAACTAGTACTACAGTGTTCCTGATTTTCTTGCTCGTAAGACCAATTCACGTGTGGATAGTAATTGGGCTCACCATGGTATGGACCATAACCTTGAAAAGGTTGGCGTTCCTAACTACTATTCCCACCATGGTCATAAAACTGATGATGTCCATATTCAAATTCAGGTCGATACTCATTGTATTGGCTTCTATCATACTAGTTCGACATTCTTAATTGCAAGGGAATTCTACACAACCACAAACAAGGCCGACTCGACTCCACCAAAACAAACCTAAAGATTTCTAGCAAACAAAAAGCATGATGGCTTCACTTAGATTGTTTCTAGACCATCTTCTAATCCTTCGAAAGGGAATTCGTTACACTTTAAGAAAACCCCTCTGGAATCAATCCGAGTCAAAGTAAGTTGAATTGAGGCGAGGGAAGCTCAATGGAGCTTTGATACCCAAGGCCTCACCGCTATCACAAGGCGGCGCAGTCACGCATTCAACTCACAGAAACCATCATGAACTTCGAAGTATGCTAAAAGAGTAACCAATATTTTTCGAACGACTTTCCTACTAAGCTCGTTACCCTATCGGTCTCGTTCTAATCAAATTTTAAGCTTGGGTTCGCGTTAGGTTTCGTTTTCCTAAAGCGGGCAAGAAGGGAGCGGTGATGAAATCCGAACCCTTATCTTGTATTGGCTAGGCCTTGCCCTTTACTAGGAATTTAAAAACAGTCCAAATTCGTCCTCAATCAATGAATCACCTTAAGGAATACAATAACTCGCTTATAGAAGATTCGCGAGTGTTTCGATGGACTTACCTCCCGTACCAGACGGGGGATGAACCGTTGAAGTCGACTCGGGCCACGACTCCTATGTCATGTACGAACCCGAGGGGCGGAGACGATATAGTAATCATCGTCCTTCCCTGCAAACAGTTTGTATTTAATTTTTTTTTATATAACCCTTCCGTAGGGTTTAAAATTAAAATAAATTGTCCAAAGTCCAGTCCACTGAAAATAAATACAAAAAATAATAATAATTACAAAAAATAAAAATAAAAATGGAAAGTCTTTAAAAAAATAAAAAAAATAATTCTCTCTTTTTTTCTCTCTTTTTTCTTTATTTTTTTGCTTTGTATTTTTTCCTTCTCTTTTAGCTTTAAGCTTTGATTCCAAGGTCTTTAGTATCCAACTTGAAACCTGTAATACAAAGACACAACCAAAGAGACGTAAAAAGAACAAATGGAATAATAAAAAATAATAAAAACCTAAAAATTCTACCTAAGCACAAATCCGCGTCGGCGGCGCAAAAATGATTAATGATTTTTCGTGGGTTGTAGTAATGAGGTTCAAAAGTCTCGGACTTGTGAAGGATAATTTTTTAAACTTAATAAAATAAATAAATATATACAATAAAAATATTAACACTGGTGCGAGAAACTGGGACTAAAGATTCGGCCATTTTTCATTTTCAAGTGGTTCAGAATTCAATTCTAGGCGATTATAGTTCAAAACAAAACAAATATTAACTCTATTCTTTGCCAAAGTAGATTCTATAAAATATTACTTGTATTTTATGAGCATGGCGCATCAAGAATCCCTAAGACTAAGCATGCTCCATCAAATAAAATCACAAATAATTAATTAAAATCTTAATTCAATTAAAATTGGTGCAAAAAGTAAATAAAGAATTAATTTAAATTACCACATGGATGAAACACGGCCTCCTCCGTCGTCCCAGTGCTTGGGGTTTAACTCGTCATATTAATCATGTTCTCAAAATACATAATTGATGCTCAAAATTTGATTAAAAGAGTGAAAAAGTATAAAACAATGAATCTACGACCCACAAAAGGCGTCCAGAAATCAACGATAGAAGTGTACTGCTGTAAAACAACGATACTTAGCTGCTGTTGTTGACTGTTGAAGAACGACGGTCCTGGGACGTCTGTTCTTCGTCTTCTTCTTCTTCTTCAACAGCAGCAGGAAACTTTCCTGCAGTTCTTCTCTTCGCATCTGCAACCTCCCTGTGGTCTCCCAATCGACCCCAAACTCTCGACACCCTTATAGGATACACCAAAACTCTATTTATACTCCACAACTCCAGAAAAATCCTTGTAATAACTCCATATATTATTTGTTTACTTCGCTGCATGTGGAAGAGATTTTATTTCCATTCTTTTCTTTCTTCTCTTCTCACACGTCTCTGCAGTTGTAAATATTTTTCCTAAACAACAGTATACATGAATCCCTGGAGAATATCTTCTTTTAAAGCTTACGTATCTTCCAAATATCACAAAATATTCCGTAACTTTTTATTCCCTATTTTATAGAAAAACCATTATGAGAAGATTTGGTTCCTTGTTTTCCTTCCAAAACACGTCCTCTCGACCTATCAGTTGGATGTCAACAAAATGACAACATGATACTCACGAAAATCACCCAAATATTTCTCCCAATTCTCATGCAGTTGTGAACAAAAAATTCCCGCCAGTTTTCAAAATTCAAAAGGTAGGGGATGACCTACCCTAATCCATTCCTGGGGTCCCTTTAGCAATTCGGGCTGAAATAGTAATTTTTGGGGCTGAAACAGTAATTTTCCGGGGTTCCTCCGGTGCATTTCTGGGGTGCCTTTAGTACTTCATCCTGGGGTGTAAAACACTACTTTTTCGAGCCCATTTCGCCGCAAGAGCTTATTTCTCTAAAAACATCTACAAGAACACAAAATAACACAATAAGTATTTGATCGAGTCTAACAATACAGAAAATTGAGAACAAAATAGACACATAATTGCGTCTATCAGCCAACACCAGATGCCACCTGCAAATCCATCTCTTCTTCTAAGTATGACCAGCACATACACTGCACCAAACCAAGTCACAAACAACTTCTTTTCAACCCCTACAATCTCAAATATCCCATCTAACCAGCACAGTCACATTCATTCAAACTCAGACTCCTTCTCCTTCTCTTCTCAAGCACCACTACAATTGCATTCACCAGCTATAACTGCAATATCACATTTCCATTGCAGACTCAAATCCCAGCTCACTGTCACTAAAAACACCTTACTACTCAGCTTTCACAACCCTTGAATGTAACAGCTGCAACCACAAGCATCAGTTAGCTCTCATTCTCTACAGCTGACCAACACATCTGAAACAAGACCATCTCCTCTGCCAACATAGTTCATCCTCCTTCAAGAACCCTAATAACAATCTTAGACCCATTATATATCCATTTCTAACTTCAATCAGTTCCAAAAACAAGCCCATCCATTAATTTCTCAAATCAATCCTCTCCATTAACTGCTCGGCTAAAAACCCTTTTTATTTCTTCTCAAATTACTCCACCAGATTTACTAACCACAGATCTGAGCTCTTCTCCAATTTCTCAAATTAACCCAAACCCAAATCTCTTTGATTTCATTTTCTTCTCAATTTCTCGCCATGAGCAGCATCATCTTCTCTTCACTGTAAATCTCTTCTCACAGCAATTCACCTCTTCTTCGATTTGTATCAAAAGAACCCCCATCACATCGACTGCTTCTTCAACAATCATTACTCAGACAATTCCCAGCAGCAGAAAAGTTAAAACCCTATTTCCATCTTTTACAAGCTCAAATCTTAAATGAAACCCCAAATTCTCTCTGATTCTAAACAACACAGTCATCTTCTTTTCTTCCATGATCTCTCTCGATTTCAGAGGGAAATCAGCTCAGACCTGCGCCTCCCTTTCCTCTCTCCCAATTTCATCAATTTCTTCATATCTGCGTCACTTTTTCTCACTAAATTTCAGGAAAAAAAAATACTGAGAAGAGAAACTCTTCTCTGAATTTTAGGGTAAGAGAACTGGAGATGATACAGCCACTCGGGAGAAGCAGATAAGGGGGTACTCAGATCACTCCAGGCACCCAGAACTAGGATAAAGGCTGTCCAATTACTATTTGGCCTGTCAGTCTCAGAAAACTGACAGTTCATTCTTCATTCCTTCTTGCGACCTAAACCGGCTCCATGGATCATTCGCCTATGAATTGACCTTTTTGCGTTTTATGCTCCAAATGGACGATTTCTCCTTCTTTTGTTCCAAATGACTCAAAAGCACCTAAACACTCAAAAGCAAACATAAGATACATATCTTTCAAGAAAACTAGTAAAGAAAGCATAAACATAGATATAAAATCAAGGTGTTTACAACACCTATCAAATTCCCCCACACTTAGACTTTGCTAGTCCTCGAGAAAATCAAACGAAACTTATTCTAAAGGATACATACAACTCCATCTCGTGAGGATTCACTAGAGATATACCCACTAAACCTACTTTTCCAACTTACTAGTTCTTCGTAATGATAGCATCCAACGCGCTAAGAAGACATAGATATTCTGCACACTAGTCATAAGAAGTTAGACACATATATGAACACAATCTCATCCTTAAAATTTGAGAGAGAAACAACCATCCCTTCTCGAAAGAAATTCGGGTTCGGAGTGATCAAAAGTCTCGACTCTGCCTCACAAGAAAAGGTTTTATGATATTTCTCTCAATAATAAACAACTTATGGGCCACACATGTGTCCAGGTAGGAGTGAAGAGAGAATCCTGCGACACTTTGAATGGTAGGAAGGCAAAAACCCTTCCGAATTGTTTTGAAAACCCACATCTTTTATTCATTTTGAAAACCCTTTTTTCTGACGATCTCTAAGAAAGGAAATCAACCACTTAACGAAGGTGGAAATATGCTTACTTACCTCGTTATCCGTTCGGCGTGCAGTTAGCACCACTCTCACAGCATCCATAGAAACGTCTTCGGTCTTCAATCCTTGTCTTCATCTTCATATTCGGTCTTCAACTCTTGATGATAACTCTTGAACTTCGTAGAATCTTGACAATGTGATTCTTTCCTCTAATTCCTTGTTGCTTGAAACTTCATTACGGATATTTCTTCTTCCATTGGCTTTATTGAATGAATACAAAACCAAAAACGAACTAAACAAACCAAAATATGATGCAATGAATTTTTTTTTTTTAACATGCAAGATAAATAAAGTAAATACAAAATGAAAACAAACAAAATATGAAAACTAATGATGAACCTAATAAAAAAATTTCTCTTGTCTTTTTTTTTTAACATGGGACCTAGCATAATGATGACCATGTCCCAATTTTTATTTTTATTTTTGTTTTTTTTGAGACAAGAGAAAATAAAATACAAATCAACAAATAAAAATAAAGATAAAATAAAAATGCAAGTACAAAGGCCATGGTGTAAGTACTTTACCTCTCGATTCTTCACAACTTGTATGTCTCAATATCATAAACTTCTTGAATTCTCATCTTGATAATATTCGCTCTTGTATAATAGTCTTCAACTTGTAAAAATTCTGCTCCTTGTCTTGTTGCTATACGTGAATCTGAAATCTGCTCATTTTTGTACTGTTGCTTGTAAACCTAAAACGTCTTCAACTTTCCTTAGAATTTGTGATGCTCCTCTTGTTGATGATGGTGGTGTTTCTATGGATCTGTTGGTGTAGAGAGAGATAAAGTGGATGGTGCTAACTGCGAACAAGATTACAAGTGGTATGTAAGTTAGCAATTCGATGACACCATCATGATTGATAAAATAACACTCAAGAGATCAAAATAGTGCTTCTATTGGTGGGAGGTTGGGTAGCTCACCATTCTACCCGGATTTTACGTACGGTGACACACACTCCAAAAGCACAAATTTAGACAGGTACAAAGAATTGAAGGTCGGAGCCTCTCATGATGTAACATAGGTAGTCTCCACTATAGGGGATCACAAATATGATACCGAATTCAGTCTGCACCTCATTTGCCACTGGGATTGTTAAATCCAACTTTAACTCTCATACAAGTAAGAAACCCGATCATGTTCTCTGTCATCTCTAAGTTCAGTCACTCTTATGAGAATCTTGATGTAATCTTAGCGACATGTATACTATGTGACTCTAAACTAACTACAAGTTGGAGTTTTCTTATTCACTATTTTACACAAAAGTTGAAAATTTCATGAAAATTTTACAATGCAAATGCTTAACCACTCTCCCCCACACTTAAACTTTACATTGTCCTCAATGTAAATTAATCATCCAAAGTAAGTCAAGGTGGGAAATCCTACATGATAATGTGACAAGAAATCATAAAAAATAAATACAAGACAATAAAAATCTAAAAACAAGACAAGAAAATAAAAATAAGACAAGAAATACTCATCCGATGGGTTGCCTCCCATTTAGCGCTTGGTTTAAAGTCGCCAGCTCGACTATCTCATTGCTTTTTATGCCTCCTCCAGAGGGAGTGCATCCACAAAGTTAGCTCCTTCCACCACTTCGGAAGTGAAATTCTCATAATATGGTTTCAACCGGTGCCCATTAACTTTAAGTTCCTTGCCTGTACCTATGCTACGATTTTCTACTGCACCATGAGAAAACACATTAGTAACAATAAAAGGTCCGATCCAGCGTGACCTTAATTTACCCGGAAATAAATGCAAGCGAGAATTAAACAAAAGCACTTTCTGCCCAATGCAAAATTGTTTCCTAGAAATCATATTATCATGAAAGGCCTTCGTTTTCTCCTTGTAAATGCGCGAGCTTTCAAATGCATCATTGCGAAGCTCCTCTAGCTCTTGGAGTTGTAACTTCCTTTGATTTCCATCCCCATCCATCTCCATATTGCATTGCTTAATAGCCCAAAACGCCTTATGCTCAATTTCAACGGGTAAGTGACAAGGTTTACCATACACAAGCCTAAAGGGAGACATCCCGATAGGTCTCTTGTATGCGGTTCTATAAGCCCACAAAGCATCATTAAGTCGCATGCTCCAATCTTTCCTTGTTGGATTCACCGTCTTCTCTAGAATAGATTTCACCTCCCGGTTAGAAACCTCGGCTTGTCCATTTGTTTGGGGATGATAAGGTGTTGCAATCTTGTGCGACACATTGTACTTCTTTAACTAGGTTTGTAAGATCCTGTTTATGAAGTGAGAACCCTCATCGCTAATAACGGCTCTTGGAATTCCAAACCTTGCAAAGATATTAGCTTGCAAAAAATCTGAAACCACTTTAGAATCATTAGTCGGGGTGGCCTTAGCTTCCACCCATTTGGAGACATAATCAACAGCGAGTAAGATATAAAAATTCCCATGAGAGTTGTCAGAAGGACCCATAAAATCAATACCCCATACATCGAAAACTTCAATAAATTGAATAAAAGTTTGTGGCATTTGATTTCGGGCACCTAGATTGCCTGTTCTTTGGAACCTACCACAAGTTGTACAAAATATATATGCATCCTTGAACAAGGTTGGCCAATAGAAACCGCTTTCATGTACCTTGTGAGCGGTTCTGTTACTCCCAAAATGTCCTCCGCAAGCATAGGAGTGATAAAAACACAAGATAGAATTAAATTCATATTCAGGAACGCACCTTCGTAATACTTGGTCACTACCTTGTTTCCGTAAGTATGGATCATCCCATATGTATTAGTTCCCTAACCTCTTAAGTTTGTCCCTCTCAGCACGAGACAAGTTCTTTGGGATTTGTTTAGACACCAAGTAGTTGACAATATCGGCATACCATGGTTCTCCAAAGGCAATTGAGAATAGTTGCTCATCCGGGAAACTTTCACGCAATGGGATAGCTTCCTTGTCCACAGCAAGACGGCTCAAATAATCCGCAATGATGTTCTCAATTCCTTTCTTGTCCTTGATTTCAATATCAAACTCTTGCAAGAGTAAGATCCATCGTATAAGCCTCTGTTTCGCTTCTTTCTTCATTAGCAAGTACCTAAGTGCTACATGTCAGAAAAGACAACAACTTTTGCACCAATTAGATAAGAGCGAAACTTTTCCAAAGCAAAAACAATAGCCAACAACTCTTTTTCAGTGGTTGTGTAGTTTTGTTAGGCCTCATTTAACGTTCTAGAAGCATAATAAATAGCATGAGGTATCTTCCCCACACGTTGCCCAAGCACCGCACCAACCGCATAGTCACTTGCATCACACATGAGCTCAAAAGGCTTGCTCCAATCCGGTGGTTTAATGATAGGGGATGAAATCAAAAGTTCTTTCAAACGATTGAATGCCGCCATACACTTTTCATCAAAGTTAAAAACCACATCTTTTTGCAATAAGTTGAAAAGTGGTGATGCTATCTTGGAAAAATCCTTGATAAATCTACGATAAAAACCTGCATGACCAAGAAAAGAGCGTATCTCCCTCACCGTAGTGGGAGGGGTTAAAGCATGAATAAGGTCTATTTTAGATTTATCGACTTCCAAGCCTTTAGAAGATATTATATGGCCTAAAACTATGCCATGAGTTACCATGAAATGACACTTCTCCCAATTAAGCACAAGATTTGTTTCAACACATCGTTCAAGGATTAGTGACAAGTTGTGCAAGCAAAGGTCAAATGAATCACCAAAGACACTAAAGTCATCCATAAACACTTCGATTATGTTTTCAACATATTCCGAGAAGATACTTACCATACACCTTTGAAAGGTAACTGGAGCATTGCACAAGCCAAAAGGCATCCTTCTATAAGCAAAGTACCGAAAGGACAAGTGAAAGTGGTTTTCTCTTGATCCTCTGGCGCTATCATAATCTGATTGTAACCTGAATAGCCATCAAGGAAGCAATAGTAAGAGTGTCCAGCTAAACGTTCAAGCATTTGGTCAATAAATGGTAAAGGAAAGTGATATTTTCTAGTAGTGGTATTCAATTTTATGTAATCTATACAAACCCTCCAACCGGTTTGCACACGAGTTGGGACAAGTTCATTCTTATCATTCTCCACCACCGTCACACCTGATTTCTTTGGTACTACTTGTACCGGGCTCACCCACTTACTATCGTATATGGGGTAGATAACACCCGCGTACAAAAGATTTAGTATCTCCTTTTTCACAACTTCCATCACTGGAGGGTTCAAACGACGTTGCGCTTCCCTTGTAGGCTTTGCATCGTCCTCCAAACGGATTTTGTGCATACACACGGCATGGCTTATACCCTTGATATCAGCAATTGTCCATCCTATGGCCGTCTTGTACTTCCTTAGCACCCTTAGAAGTTTTTGCTCCTGTAATTCACTAATCTTGTTAGAAACAATCACAAGTAAATCTTCCTTGTCACCCAAGTACAAGTACTTTAGGTGATCGAGAAGAGGTTTCAATTCTAACTTTGGAGATTTAACAATGGAAGGTACAAGCTTTTCATCACTGCATGGTAAGGAAATAAAAGATATATTATGAGTTTTCGGGCATCCTTGTAGTGAATTAAGATCACCAAGGGCTTCATTGACTTCATTACCACACTCTACACCATTATCCATGGATGCAGTTAAAACGGTTTCCAAAGCATCTTCACCATTCAATTCAAACACTTGTTGTGCCAATGTATCCATAACATCAATGGAGAAACAAGAGTGGACATCACTAGGATATCTCATCGTTTCGAAAATGTTGAAACGTATTGTTTATCCATCAAACTTCATAGTTAGCGTTCCCTTGTCCACATCAATAATGGTTTTCGCCGTTTTCATGAAGGGACGCCCAAGTAGCAATGGAAGAGACGAGTCCGGTGACCCTTCATTCATCTCTAACACGCAAAAGTCAGCTGGAAATACAAGTTGATTAACCTGCACAAGAACATCCTCAACAATACCCATTGGGTAAACATTAGAGCGATCGGCTAATTGCAATACAATTCCAGCCTTTTTAAGAGGACCTAACTCAAGTGAATTGTACATAGATGCAGGCATAACATTAACGGATGCACCTAAATCCAACATAGCTTTGTTAATATGGTGTTACCAATTGTGACTGGAATGTCAAAGCTACCGGGATCCTTACATTTCAATGGGAGTTTGTGTTGTAATATTGCCGAAGCATTCTCCCCCACACTTAGCACTTCATTACCTTTGAGCCTTTGATTATTGGTACACAAGTCCTTCAACACTTTTGCATACTTTGGAACTTGCTTGATCGTATCTATGAGTGGTATGTTCACATGGATCTTTTTAAGAATGTCTAAAATCTCCTTTTCTAGTTCCGCCTTCTTGGAGTTTTCAAATCTGCGAGGAAAAGGTAAAGGAGGAACATAAGTAGAAACCGGAGTTTTAGAGTTAGGAATAGGTACCTCAGAAGTTTGGGGAGAATCATCACTCTTCTCCTCCAAAACAGGTTCCTTTGGTGTTTCCACCTTGCCCGAATCAGTAACCTCGGGTTGCACAAGTTGTGTACCACTTCTCAATGTAATATCATTGACACCCTCTTTTGGGTTAATAGGTTGAGAAGGGAGTTTCCCACTATTTTGTGCCTTCAATTTGTTTATATCAACCGCCATTGAGCCCATTTGTGTCTGCAACTCCTTGATAGCACTCTTAGTTTCTTGCTGACTTTCTTTAAACATGGTAGAAATGCCTTGCATAAACGTTTGAAGCTTTGCATCGATATCGGAACCTTGATTTTGAGTTGCTTGTTGTATTTGTGGTTGCTGAAATTGTTGTTGTTGCGGTTGGAATTGTTGTTGTTGTGGTTGAAATCCACTCGAACGGTTGAAAGTAGGTTGTTGGACCGCTCCTTGCTTGTCGGCATAGCTAAAATTTGGATGATCTCTCCATCCCGGATTGGAAGTGTTGGAGTAGGGATCATACCGTTTTTGTTGATTTGTAAAGACCGCACTAGCTTGCTCCAACTCTTCACCATATCAAGGTAAAATAACTGCAACCATCTTTTCCATCATTTGCTCCATATTATCCATCCTTTGATCACGGTTTGATGATGAATCCGTAACTTCATGCACTCTCCTAACCATTGGTTCACCTCTTGTGTAGAATTGTTGCGAGTTTGCATCCATGCTTTCAATCAAGTCGGTAGCTTGGGCCACCGTCTTTTTCACTAGAGCTCCACCGCCCGCTGCATCAAGAAGATATCTATCACTTGTTTGGATGCCTTCATAAAAGTATTGGTGTTGATGGTGGATTTTAGTTCAGGGCTAAAATTGTAAAACCAAATTTATGCACTGACATCCTGTAAAGGATAAAGCCACTGATAAGTGATGAATACTTCTTTACTTCGCTAATTTACCTAGTGTTGATGATGGATTTTCATTGAAGGCTAAAATTGTAAAGGCCGAAGTTATGCGCTAACATCCTGCAAAGGATAAAGCCACTGATAAAGTGGAGAATACTTCTTCACTATAAACTTATAACATTACCAATTAATGCATGACCAGCCTTGTATTTCCTGTACTACTCCATTCTCATTATTGGTGCGACATGACGACTGAGTGATCGCTCTCAGCAGAGCAACACGAATCTCCAAGCATTAAATAAGGAGGCATGTACGAAATACCCATACAGGATATAACTCTCGGAGTGTTATACTAGCCCGATCGAGCATCTGGACTGTCCGTATCAGTCTCAGAAACGATCACGACCATCCAATTTCACCAGCATGATTGGATGGCTTAGATTGAATCCATAACCCTCAAGCAGGTATTGGAATGTTCAATACCTGACCAATGCGGACCCCGCATGGTCGACTTCCCCAAAAGGGTAGCATAGCTTGCTAATACGTCCAGCCAAAGCAGCGCGGACGTGAAACCCTAAATTAGGGTTTGCGGCACATTACATGTGTCGCAAATCGGTCTCAACCATCCATCTTCGCAGGAAAAGATGGAGGGTGTAGATATAGATTCAAAGGGCCCAGAGCATGTCAACACAAACACCGTGGCCCGCCTACATACATGACCGATCGGTCAGGACCAAACATGGATGGTCGTCCAAATTCGTGCGCCCAAACAAGGCATGACGCACGGCTGGCAAAACCCTAATTAGGGTTTTCGATCACGAGCGTCCATTTTCACCTGATCGAAGGAAGAGACTAGGAGTCGATTAAGCAGGTCCAGTGAGTATCAACACGATCGTTGTGGGCCCACATATCTCCACACCCGATCGTCCAAGGCATATCATGCCTGGTCGTCTTGATTCGCACGCCCAAACCAAGCGTGGTCACACCTCCCAATTGCAAACTAATCTCGACCACTCAACTTTGCCGGACAAATTGAGTGGCTCAGATCACGTTTCTATGGGTTATTAAGGTATGGAATTGTACACCAGCCCGCCGTCTGTATACCAGACAAATCGGCCAAGACCGACCAAGCTTGGTCGTCTCGAAACGCGCGCCCGAAGTTGGCATGACGCGCGGCTTTTGCGGCACCAGATTTCTGTCGCAAATTGATCTCAACCACTCAAATTCGCCGGACAAATTGAGTGGCTTAGATCACACTTTCACGAGACAATGAGGTATGGGCGCCTACACCGGCATGCCGTCTACATGCATGCACGATCGACCCGACCAAAATTGCGTCCCAAGCTTGGTTTCGACCAAGCTGAAGAGTGATGCTTGCACACCTCTTCATAAACCCTAATTCCACTAACGGTCGCAGATGAATGTCTCAAAGATCATCTCGTCCGTTCAACTTCAACTTCTTGGTTATACAACCCTGGTCAGGAGTTAACTGGTCAATGAGGTGTTGTGGTGATTACCATCCGCCACTCTACCACACCAAGTCATCGGTCAAGACAGGACTTACCTGTACAACCCCAAACGATCACTTGAAGATGGATAGACACGCATCTATTTTAATACGCTTAATCGTGACTTACTCCATTAAGACTTAAAACAACGATGCTTCATACATGCTGAATATATTCTATGCATTACATGCATAAAATTCACGTGATATTTTACAAGTATCAAATTCCAAATAACTTAGTTATTTAACCTAGCATTACATGCTACCTTCTGTGGGTCCCACGATCCACACACTCGAGACATCAATCATGTCACAAACTGGGGTGTTGGTCTGGCGGTTTACAGCGTGCAGCGCACAACGCGCCATCACAAGAACGTGTCAGGAAGTCATGGACGGATAGTGATGATGGGAGAAGTGGGCAAGACTGATCGTGTAACACTAACACACGCAACTCCACTACTCCATCACTCCACTTTTTCCGCTTCCCATGAGAGACGTGGGTTAGGCTCAATGACTTGTATAAATAGGTTCTCCTCCCTATTTTCAAACAAGACAAGACAACAGAAGCAAGTGTTGATACAACGTAGTCAAACACCGGAACTGATGGCTTACATTCTGCAAGCCAGTTCAGCTTTCTGATACAAGTCATACACAACCAACACCTTCACAATCTCAACACCTTCTTCGCTTCCCTCCCTAAGATCAACCCCATCTCCTTCACTTTGTGACCGAAGTAATTATAGAACGACCATTTCTTGGTATAGGCCAGAATTGTACAGATTGATTTCTCGAATCATAAAGCACTCCCGTGCAGTGCATTTGTTTAGGGTTTAGATTCATTCCTCATCCACACACCCCAAATTACCAAATTCGGCAGTAATAGTTTTCACCCATATACAATTGGCGACCACAGTGGGAGATTAATCTCTCGGTTGTGAAGTCAATTTCTTCAATACCAATTCAATTATACTGATTTCGAAAATGGTGGATCTTAGGTCTGGATCAGCGGCCAATCCTGACGGGACTAGCGTTGACAACACTCTCGGTGTTGATATCCTAGGTGTCACCGCGCAGCCAGTCAATACCATCAATGTATCTCGTGGAATTGCTTCCTCTACTATCAGCACTAGCGGAGCAGGAGATGTTCTAATAAGTGTAACACCTCCCATCACCAGAGACAGAGCATCCGCAAATCCCGGCATCTCCTCAAGTGTAACGCCTCCGATGGTCACCAGAGCAACAACTTCAACCGCTTCATCAGAACGAGGAGCTGGAGGAGCAAGAGGAGGACCATCTCCCAATACCATCGCATGGAGAGGCAGGAAGTCCTTGCTGAGACCCAAACGGATATGGCTGCAACACATAAAGAGGTACTCACTTTTCTTAAGACATTAACTGGACGATTTCCACAAGAGCTGCGACATCCCTGGATCCAAAAGGAACGCATTCAACGCACCCAGAGAAGGTACTTCAGCGGCGCGGACCTACATGGACCTGATCAAGGAAGTGACATAAGATATGAACGGTCATGTCATGGAGATTCCTACACTGGGGACTGATCCTCACAACGATCCTCCTCAAGTCAATAGTCTCACTATGAGCCAGAGTCCGGTGGATCAGGAAGCGGTTTCTCTAGTGGAAATTTTATGCGAATTTTTACACCTCTCGAAGAATCAATGGGCAGAGACGTTTTGCTACAATCAACCAGAAGAAGGTCACAACCGGTCCCTACACGTTACTGCACGCATCAAGGATTCATAGATCAAGAGGGCCCTCATCGACACGGGAGCGTCTTCGAATATGATTACTCTCAAGACTCTCATGACGACCAAGGTTCGCTCAGGCAAGATCGTATGGCATCCTACCATGATGACAGACTTTGAAGGAAACCAGACTAACACATACGAGATCTTCCCTTCAACATATCACCAGTGCCTGAAGACTATGCCGAATGAAGAAGTCGTCTGTATTCCTGCATCATCGTCTCCATACGCACCAATATGCGGGGTGGAACTGTTCGAACCGAGGGAAGCTCCACAGGAAGAATCAGACAAGGACCATTGCATCCCACTCCCCACATGGGCGTCAATCCAGGAGGAGTACCGACTCGCATCATTGAGGGCTAAGCTCCACGACGCATCTTTGCTGAAGAAACATTCTTCTTCATCCGGTGAAGCCGAAACCCATGTTCACACCAAGAGGGAACGAACTTTTGTGGCGAGTCGTGACCAGAATGGGAAAATGGTATACCGACACTGCCATTATCAATTAGCAGGAGAGACTGTTACCCAGTCTCTCCACCAAATTGAATGCTACAACAGCAACGAACCACAAGAACAAGTGCTAGATGCTCCACAACAGCTGCAAGATGGCGCCAACTCCACAACTGATGAGATTGAAATCGTTGAGGAATCTCCTAGGCCTATCTCCATCAGCTCAACCTTGCTTACGGATGAACGCACGAAGCTCGTGGAACTTCTCAAAGAGTACCAAGACATATTCGCTTGGAGGTATGAAGAAATGCCGGATTTAGATGAAAATTGGTCACCCATCATCTACATGTCATACTTGGATCCAAGCCGATTAAACAATTGCCGTTCAGACAGGAGGAAAACGGACAAATCAGGTGTTACATGGATTTCAGAGACTTGAACAGATGCTGCCCCAAAAACGATCCTCCTCTACCTAACATCAACATGTTAGTAGATGCAACCAGCGGACACGGCATGTTCTCCTCCATGATGGATGTAGCGGCTACAACCAGATAAGGATGTATGAGCATGACGCAAGTAAGATAGCTTTTCGAACTCCTCTCGGGAATTTTTATTATACTGTACTGCCATTTGGTTTAAAGAATGCCGGTGCAACGTATCAACGCTCTATGGAGGCAATATTCCACTGGAGCCGATACCTCAAGGGAGAAGCCTCAAGGAGATAACGATGTCCACGCGTCATGTCGAGCAAGATCCAGGAGAGTCACTCTATCATACAGTGGTGCATGTCTATCGTGCTATGTTGGAGAATCTGCGCTTTTGGTCATCCTCTGGAGCTGTTGAACGCTCATCTACAACAACATCTGCCTTGCTAGAAAGAACCAATTTTGCTGAAGCAGTAAGAGGAAAACCACCGAGATACAACATCATGCACGCCAACTCCAACTCCAGTACCGCATACACGACTGCCACAATGATGAAACAACGTCCAAGATATTCCATATCTGTATCGATGACAGAAACATTAAGAGACGCTTTCAGTCTCCCATAGAAGAGGCAGTTGCGTTACTAAAGGAATGTGACCGGGGACTTCTTAGCGCGTTGTCCATCTTAAACATGGATGCAAGCACGCTATTATAATGATTCCAAGATGTTCAAATACGAGTATACACTCAAGAGAACATGCGTATTTTCAAAGATCGGTGATATTCCTGGATGTCTATGAAACACAACGTGGTAAAGACGGCCTCATGAAACCAGTGTGACAACATCTGTCAAGTCCAAGGCTCAGTGGATACTCGTGGGAAGAGGATTGTCTTCCTCTTTTTCATTCCAGAGGAAACATCAAGAAGTTATCGGTTCCAACATGCTTCTCCCTCTAATAACGAGAGACCGTCAAATTCGTTCCCGTAGCTGTCACGCCCCTTCTTGCCGGTCTCTTCTGATCACAGCTGCAGCTAAGAACCGTTGGTCGTTTGTTGATACCAGTGCCCGAGCTTCACCACAGCAACAACTACTACAAACATAAGTAATCCGAACTTCTGCATATTTTATTTTCCCATGGAGAAGTAATAGAGCTACGGAGGAAATATGGCGATATATTTATGTTAAACCCACCGACCATACAAACCATATAAACCACGCTTGGGGACTAAGGCTCAGCATGAAGTTCCTTCACCGTCAGTCAAGGACTTCTTCAACACGAGAGAGATGGTCAATCAAGAAACATGGAATTCGCAAGGGTAAATCAAACTGAAGAGGAAGCCACTTCAACGCTCCCTCCAGCAGGAGCTCCTTCAATGGTCTATTCAGGAGCCGCCTCAACGCTCTCTTCGGGACCCACGTTCGCTTCAGAATCCTGCTTCAATGCTATCTCCAGGAGCCGCATCCACGTTCACTCTAGAAGCTGCTTTAACGCTCTCTGTAGGACCCACATTCACATTTGAGCACAAAGTTCATTTTTGAGCAAAGTAAGCACGCGGTGGGTCCCACGTTCGAGCAGGCAGCAAGGCCGGTGTTTGGTCAAGCTAGCTGGGTCGGTGTTTGGTCGAAGTAGCAAGGATGACACTCGAGAAAGCACATAAACCGTACGGGCAAAGCAAGCAAGGATGGTATTGGGTCACGTCAGCAAACAAGGCCGGTGTTGCAAGTCCGCGAAGCTGGTATTGGTCGATATCGTAAAGCTAATATCCCGTCATGCAAGAAAGACTGATATCACGTCACGCAAGTAAGCTTGTATTGGGTCACGTCAAGCCGGTATTGGTCAAGTTCGATCAAGGTCACAAGGCTGGTATTGTTCCACGTCAGCAAACAAGGTCGGTGTTGGTCGAGTCCACGAAGCCGGTGTTGATCAAGGTCATAAGGATGGTATTCGAATGAAATAGGCGCACACAGCAGGGCTGGTTTTCAGTCGAAGCACATGGCCGATGTTTGAAGCATGTACACGGCGGACCCGTGTTTGATCGAAGCATGCACATCTGCCCATGTTCGAAGAAAGCATGCTTACATCGGGTCCCACATTCGACCAAAGCAGGCACAGAGTGGACCCACGTTTAAGCGAAGCAGGCACAACAAGCCCACGTTCGATCAAGCAGGCGCATGATGAGTCCCACGGTTGAGCGAAGCAGGCCGACCCACATGCCTATCAAACAGGTGCAACAGGGTGACGTTTGGTGGAAGCATATACATGATGGGGTCCACATCCGTCCAGGGTTACACACACGATTTTCTATGGGAAGAGGAGCATACAAGTTCTATTCCCTTCTTGGATCGAATACCCGAAGGAGGAAACCGGTCCCACCAAGGTCGTCGTCACACCTGGCGTACTCCCATGAACAAAGCAGCCACAACAGCCCCACATTCGAGCGGAGGAAACAAGAAGAAGGCTCTCAACAGAAGCAGGCATAACAAGGTCGATCGAAGCAGGCAAGACTGACATCATGCTAGGGGAACGCTCTCATAGACGCCTCTTGAACGTGACATGCTTCGAGGACAGAACGACCCCTCTCTCCTGGTAACATCTAACTTTGTCTCATAAGTTTTATCTGTATATGTCACCATCTAATGCCTACCCCACAATAGTGTAACCATTATGTGCTAGGCAGGGGACTTAATGTTGATGGTGGACTTTAGTTCATGGCTAAAATTGTAAAACCAAATTTATGCACTGACATCCTGTAAAGGATAAAGCCACTGATAAATGATGAATACTTCTTCACTTTGCTAATTTACCTAGTGTTGATGGTGGATTTTCATTGAAGGCTAAAATTGTAAAGGCCAAAATTATGCGCTAACATCCTGCAAAGGATAAAGCCACTGATAAAGTGGATAATACTTCTTCACTATAAACTTATAGCATTACCAATTAATGCATGACCAGCCTTGTATTTCCTGTACTACTCCATTCTCATTATTGGTGCGACATGACGACTGAGTGATCGCTCTCAGCAGAGCAACACGAATCTCCAAGCATTAAATAAGGAGGAATGTACGAAATACCCGTACATGATATAACTCTCGGAGTGTTATACTAGCCCGATCGAGCATCTGGACTGTCCGTATCAGTCTCAGAAACGATCACGACCATCCAACTTCACCAGCATGATTGGATGGCTAAGATCGAATCCATAACCCTCAAGCAGGTATTGGAATGTTCAACACCGGACCAATGCGGACCCCGCATGGTCGGCCTCCCCAAAAGGGTAGCATAGCTTGCTAATACGTCCAGCCAAAGCAGCGCGGACGGGAAACCCTTAATTAGGGTTTGCGGCACATTACATGTGTCGCAAATCGGTCTCAACAATCCATCTTCGCAGGCATAGATGAAGGGTGTAGATATAGATTCAAAGGGCCCAGAGCATGTCAACACACACACCGTGGGCCCGTCTACATACATGACCGATCGGTCAGGACAAAACATGGATGGTCGTCCCAATTCGTGGGCCAAACAAGGCATGACGCACGGCTGGCAAAACCCTGATTAGGGTTTTCGATCACGAGCGTCCATTTTCACCTGATCGAATGAAGGGACTAGGAGTCGATTAAGCAGGTCCAGTGAGTATCAACACGATCGCTGTAGGCCCACATATCTCCACACCTGATCGGCCAAGGCATATCGTGCCTAGTCGTCTCGATTCGCACGCCCAAACCAGGCGTGGTCACACCTCCCAATTACAAACTAATCTCGACCACTCAACTTTGCTGGACAAATTGAGTGGCTCAGATCACGTTTCTATGGGGTATTAAGGTATGGACGTGTACACCAGCCCGCCGTCTGTATACCAGACTAATCGACCAAGACCGACCAAGCTTGGTCGTCTCGAAACGCGCGCTCGAAGTTGGCATGATGTGCGGCTTTTGCGGCACCGGATTTCTGTCGCAAATTGATCTCAACCACTCAACTTCGCCGGACAAATTGAGTGGCTTAGATCACACTTTCACGAGACAATGAGGTATGGGCGCCTACACCGGCATGCCGTCTACACGCATGCACGATAGGCCCGGCCAAAATTGCTTCCCAAGCTTGGTTTCGACCAAGCTGAAGAGTGATGCTTGCACACCTCTTCATAAACCCTAATTCCACTAACAGTCGCAGATGAGTGTCTCAAAGATCATCTCGTCCGTTCTGCTTGGTTATACAACCCTGGTCAGGAGTTAACTGGTCAATGAGGTGTTGTGGTGATTACCATCCGCCACTCTACCACACCAAGTGATCGGTCAAGACAGGACTTACCTGTACATCCCCAAACGATCACTTGAAGATGGATAGACACGTATCTATTTTAATACGCTTAATCGTGAATTACTCCATTAAGCCTTAAAACAGCGATGCTTCATACATGCTGAATATATTCTATGCATTACATGCATAGAATTCACATGATATTTTACAAGTATCAAATTCCAAATAACTTAGTTATTTAACCTATCATTACATGCTAGCTTTTATGGGTCCCACGATCCACACACTCGAGATATCAATCATGTCACAAACTGGGGGATACATACTGGGATGTTGGTCTGGCGGTTTACAGCGTGCAGCGCACAACGCGCCATCACAAGAATGTGTCAGGAAGTCATGGATGGATAGTGATGAAGAGAGAAGTGGGCAAGACTGATCGTGTAACACTAACACACGCAACTCCGCTACTCCATCACTCCACTTTCTCCACTTCACATGAGAGACGTGGGTTAGGCTCAATGACTCGTATAAATAGATTCTCCTCCCTATTTTAAAACAAGACAAAACAACAGAAGCAAGTGTTGATACAACCGTATTCAAACACCGGAACTGATGGCTTACATTCTTCAAGCCAGTTCAGCTTTCTGATACAAGTCATACATAGCCAACACCTTCACAATCTCAACACGTTCTTCGCTTCCCTCCCTAAGATCAACCCCATCTCCTTCACTTTGTGACCGAAGCAATTCTGGAACGTCCATTTCTTGGTTTAGGCCAGAATTGTACATATTGATTTCTCAAATCACAAAGCACTCCCGTGCAGTACATTTTTTTAGGGTTTAGATTCATTCCTCATCCACACACCCCAAATTACCAAATTCGGAAGGAATAGTTTTCACCCATAAACAATTGGATTATCATAGCGTCACTAAATTGGTGGTGTGGACATCTTGCCACCAATCTCTTGTATCGCTCCCAACATTCATACAAAGATTCTCCTACGTGTTGCTTTATCCCACAAATATATTTGCGAATTTTAATAGCCTTTGACGCAGGAAAATACTTCTCTAGAAAGAGTTTCTTCAACCCGTTCCATATAGTGACACTTCCGGATGGTAAATAATACAACCATTCCTTAGCATTGTCCGCCAAAGAGAATGGAAAAGATTTCAACATTGCACCATCGACATTAGTCTCCGGTGGTAGCATGGCCGTGACTATGGTATGGAAATCCATGAGATGCTTGTTTGGATCCTCATTCGCCATGCCATGAAACTTAGGAAACTCTCTTATCAACCCCGGCTTGATCTCGAAGGTTGAATTTGTTTGGATACACCATCGTTGTGTATCATGCCTATGAGAAGCCAAGTCCTTGAGGGTACAATCACCCATTGCTTCTTCTTTTTCTTCTTCAAAAGATGGTTCTTGTTCAACCGGAACCTCTTGCTCTAGAACTTCTTCTAGTTGTAACTCTTCTTCCACTTCTTACTCTTGTTCTTTTGTTGTGTCTTGACTTGGTTGGAGTATTGTGCTTCTTCGAGTAGCTATCCCGCACCTTGGATAGTTCCAATCTTTAGAATCCAGGGATTAGGTACCTGAAAACAGTTCTCACAAACAAGTGAGAAACATGACAAGAAACAAAAAGCAAATATGAAAGCATAAATGATGATAAGAAACTAAAAAACTTAATAACAAGCCGTATGCCTCCCCGACAGCGACGCCAAAATTTGATCGTTGTCGTATGCATCAAAAATAATTTCACTTTCTCACTCTAATAATATAAATGAAGTACGTGGTAAGAAAGAGTTCGTTCCCACATAGAGGATTTTGTTGTTATGTACATTTCAGTTTCTTAGTAACCAAGGGGGGAGATTTTTGTTTTAGCAAAGCAATAAAGTAATTGAAAGCAATAAAATAATTTGTATAATCAATAAGGAGAAGATATTGGTCACGGGATAGTACCATTCACAAACATGTATTTTCATCAATGACTAGAATTGAATTTTTAATCTCTCATTTACTAAAAGTCCTAGGATACCTTGATCGCAAGTATATCCCGCTGATTCCCTGATTTCATCACAACCACATTAAAAGATGCAAATGTGAATTCTTCCTAGAAGGCAACCAAATGTGTAAAAGCACTACTTCGATTTAACCAAGGTTATGATTCACTTGTGACTAGTAGGATATATCACTACAAGCACTACCCACAATTATGCTACTTAGAATCAGGGATAAACAACTTTTTTGTATTGAAAACCTCAATATATCTTTAGAAATGAATGCAAATCGTATTGATTCCGGACTCAACCAAACAAACAATCAAATCATATAACATTATTAATTGTGAATCATAAACAATAAATTATTGAGACAAAACTAATCCATTGATTTAAATATCATGCTTGAGAAATCAACTTTTATCCCATAACCAATAATATGAGTTTATTTACTCATAGCTTTTGAGTTCATCATAATCATAATCAAAAATGAAATGAAGAAGATGAAAAATAAACGAAAGCAAACCCTAGTCGCCGCTCTCCAAAACTCCCAATAGAAAAATACGTCATCCAAAAGAAGTAGAAACTTTTTCCTTTTGTAGCTTTTCATCTTTCCAAAACTAGGTCAATCCTCCAAAAACCCATATCCTATGTGGTCCACCAAGCCCATATGTGAAAATACCCATTGTAGAAAATATGTCCCAAAAGAGGTCATCGGGAACTGGTAAAATGGTCGGAATTTGGTTGGAGAAGTCGCCGGAAAAGACCTCAGGTGACCGGCAAAGTCAAATCGGTCACCAGTCAGCTAGGTCAACTCGGACAAGATCACTGAGTCAGTCAATCGGGTCAACTCAGTTGGAACCAGTCAGATGAGTCAGGTCTGAGTAATCCACCTGACTTAACTGAGTTGGTTCTGGCAAAGGCCATTGCACATGCCTCAATCACTGATGTGCCATTGTGGTGCATCACTCTGCACTTTGCTCAAACCTTCTTGCAAAACCATCTCGTTTACTGCAGCACAAGCCAGAGCTAACTCATCTCAATCTTCTCAGCAAGACTCATGTTTGTTAATTCAGCACAATCACCACCAGTTTCAGCTCCTCTTTAACTGCAACAATACATAGTTGCGGCAACACAAATTACATCAAGAATTATACCCAGCTGCATAACAGTTCCATTTCAGCTGCAACCCTATCAAACCACCAAATACTCAGCTCCTTCTCAACTCTCTTTGTGGGATTCCTTCTCAAAATGGCAACAACAACAGCTCATAACCACATCTCAGACCACCACCGGCAAAACCACCCCATTACATACAAACAAAATCCATCTCAGCCTTATAATTTTATTCCACCTGAGTTTATCCTCGACAGCAACCAGATCTTCACACTCCCAGACTAGGACCAAATTCTCTTCTTCCATGACATAGCATCACCTTGTCTTAAATTCTCCATCTCAGTTCAATCCCTGCACATTTCATTCATATACATATTCCTAATCATTCATCTAGTGCAATTCAGGCATTCTCACAGCTCAAACCTTCAATCCATTGGTTGTAGCTTCCACTTTCAGCCGCATCTTCTATTCTGCAGCTCATTAACAACTGCTTCTCTTACTGACAGCAACAACAACATCACTTTCCTTGCACCTGCACCTGCACCTGAGTCTCCACCATTGCCATCAGTTTCCTATGGCATCCAACACCAGATGCCACCTGCAGATCCATCTCTTCTTCTAAGTATGACCAGCACATACACTGCACCAAACCAAGTCACAAACAACTTCTTTTCAACCCCTACAATCTCAAATATCCCATCTAACCAGCACAGTCACATCCATTCAAACTCAGACTCCTTCTCCTTCTCTTCTCAAGCACCACTACAATTGCATTCACCAGCTGTAACTGAACCACCACATTTCCATTGCAGACTCAAATCCCAGCTCACTGTCACTAAAAATACCTTACTACTCAGCTTTTACAACCCTTGAATGTAACATCTGCAACCACAAGCATCAATTAGCTCTCATTCTGTGCAGCTGACCAACATATCTGAAACAAGACCATCTCCTCTGCCAACACAGTTCATCCTCCTTCAAGAACCCTAATAGCAATCTCAGACCCATTATATATCCATTTCTAACTTCAATCAGTTCCAGAAACAAACCCATCCATTAATTACTTAAATCAATCCTCTTCATTAACTTCTCAGCTAAAAACCATTTTTATTTTTTCTCAAATTACTCCACCAGATTTACTAACCACAGATCTGAGATCTTCTCTGATTTCTCAAATTAACCCAAACCCAAATCTCTTTGATTTCATTTTCTTCTCAATTTCTCGCCATGAGCAGCATCATCTTCTCTTCATTGTAAATCTTCAGAGAAGAGTTTCTCTTCTCATTATTTTAGGGTAAGAGAATTAGAGATGATACATCCACTCGGGAGAAGCAGATAAGGGGTACTCATATCACTCTAGGCACCCAGAACTCGGATAAAGGCTATCCAATTACTATTTGGCCTGTCAGTCTCAGAAAACTGACAGTTCATTCTTCACTCCTTCTTGCGACCTAAACCGGATCCATGGATCATTCGCCTATGAATTGACCTTTTTGCGTTTTATGCTCCAAATGGACGATTTCTCATTCTTTTGCTCCAAATGACTCAAAAGTACCTAAACACTCAAAAGCAAACATAAGATACATATTTTACAAGAAAACTAGTAAAGAAAGCATAAACATAGATATAAAATCAAGGTGTTTACAACACCTATCACATCCCACCATGCCACCACGAGTCGGAGGAACCAACCCCTACCCAAGGAGAAGCCTGAGTGACCATTGCCGAGGCCAACGATGAAGCACACAAGCTGCCTAAACTTAATAGGGAAGCAATAACGCACCCATAACACACTAAGTACCCAGAGCAATACAGAGCCCATGAAGGCTGACGCTCAGAAGGTTAACATATGAGAATAGGGCCTAATCCCTACTTAAAAACAGGTCATGAGACCTTACTCAAATGTACTAAGGGTTTTACCAAGCCTTCTTTTGAAGATAATAAAATTACTCCTTTTGCGTATTTTTAGCTGATTTTTTTTTCGCTTTCTTTTCTTACTTTCTTACTTTATATGTGCCTATAGATTACATCATCCTTGCATTATAACAGAAGCCCATCAAGACTATGGCATGGTGCTAGCCGCACCTCCTATTCTACAACGAATGATGCGGGTAAAAAACCTAAGCTACCTTGCATGGCTATAATCCCTAAGGTAATGCCATCACGATCATAACATCGGATGATGTCCTGACATAACAGGAGATATCCAGAATCAAGGTACTTACCTTTGGCCAAGGCAAGAATCACTTGACCGATATATCGCCCTCTAAAAACCCGTGTCAGATAACAGTCGGTGACTCAAACATCTGATCACTCAACTACAGGGAAAGTGTAACCTAAACTGGACACTATTAAAATGCTCACAATGGCACGAAGAATAAAGGAAAGTCTGCTATATATGAATCCCAACACTGTAAGAGATGACTTATCCAGTTAAGGAATTGATCACTCCCTGGCTATGTCACCCATGGTTGGACCAAGAATATACACCAAAATCCTTTAAAAACAAGCAATCCGGGATCATAATGTAATAAAAAAAAAGAGAGAATTCACTATCCATAATGCTAAACAAGTTAATGAGAAATATCAAAATAGTGCCTCCCACACTTGAGGACTTTCCAAAGATAAAAAAGTATTTTTGTCTCGCAAGGAGCACGAGAACCCATCAAACAGTGTTTACTACTATACCCTCGGGCAAAGCCCAGAGGTCAAAAGAAGAGAATCTAAAGCCTTTAAAAGGCAACACCTACATGTACAAGAAGGCAGGCAAGCTCAAGCATGTCCATCACCAGGAGCGCCTTAATTAGTGTCCATCTGGTCCTCGGTATCAGGAGCTTTTCGCTCTTGCTCAGGCTCGGTCTCGGTCTCGACGACTGGGGGAGGGATCACAATACTGGCAGCAGCATCCGCAGCAACCTGTTGACGCTCACAAAGTACGACGACTTTACAGGCCTTTGTCACCAAAGCCTTGTACTCCGCGCGAAGCTTGCTCAACTTCTCATTCTTATCAGCACGCTCAGCTGCTAACTCCTCTTCATGTTGATTCACCAACTCATTCTGTTCCTCATCAAGGTTCTGCCTAGCAGCTCTCTCTGCCTCCAATTATTTCTCCAATTATGCACTTCGCGTACGAGCTGCTGTAAGTAAAACAAACGAAGACGATTAGTCTGACAAGCATATCATACAAAATAGATATGAAAAAGAAATCAATATTGCCATTTGATCAACCTTCATTCTCAATTAAAACTGCAGCTAAATTCTGTTCTAATTGGATTTTTTCGGTGTCTAGAGCACTAATCCTTGCTTCAACAAGAGTTATGGCCGCGTCACCAGAAGGGCATGATAACATATGACTATCACGCTCCTTCTCAAGTGCGATAAACTTCCGCTTGAGTTGCCTCAATGCTTCCCTATCATCCTCGGCCTGTGCCAACAGAGGCAAATGATTGGACTGCCATTCAATAAGTTCATCTTTCTGAATTCGGCGGAGTGATGTCATCCGAGCGCTCCATAGCCACCTTCTTAGCCTTATCTAACATCCCACGAAGCTCCACAATGCGATCCCGATGTATATTTACATCCTCCTGAAGTTTTGCATTATCTTGCTCTAAGGAGTCAATATTGCACTGACGCGCACTCACATCGAGTTTAAGACTGCTACGTTCTCTAGCATGCCTATGACTAGCATTATCTATCTTCTCCTCCAACCGTTTGTCCATGGCTAACAATAGAGGGGCTAGTTCAGAAGTCTAAAACCTACTATAATGACACAAAAACTTAGATGAAAGAATAAATAAATACCTTCTAATTCTTTCTTATTCTGGCGAGCAGATAAGGCCTCCTGCTTAGCCATCGTCACAGCAGAACGAACATTCTGCACCTCTTTCTCCAAAGCATTGGCTCCACGCCTAGCAACACGAGCCTCGGACAACATACCAGTCCTCAAATTGTTGCTCTAGTACATGGGACAACAACACCAGTCAGAATTGGGGCACTAAGAAACTTAATACAAATACAGAAAAGGCGTTCAATACATACCGCGTGCATGAGCTGCTACTGAGCAATGACTTAGGTAAAAAAGTTAAGATACGAGCCATCTCGTCCTCACTCATCCGAGCATACTGATCCAAGCACAGCATCTTCATCGCCTCGGACCCTCCAAACACGGTGGAAGACGAACTAGACGGACCCACTGAAGCATAAGGAAAGCCACTAGCAAAATTACTTGGCACACCGGGAGTACTCACACTCGGACCCACTGGGAGGACCCCATTAACAATAGCATCACTACCAATCTGAGCATTCGTATCGAGAAGAGCACCCTTGTCAGCGAAATCACTCGCCTGGGGCAAACTCACCTCCGATCCGAATGCACCGCCATCGAGATTACTAGGATCATCCAACAAAGCTTGGTCAACATCATCAAAGAATCCATCATTAAGGTCCAACACTTCATTCTCGCCAAATAGCGCATCAACATCTACTTCCATGACAGGCTCTGCCACATTGGTTGGAGCATTAGATGGTCCAGAACCATCAGCAACCCTTCTCCTCTGCCAAAAACATAAAATCATCAGCTGCTAAGGCATAAAATAGGGGCAAGGTATATATATATATATATACACGTTAAAATAATAAAACAATATTTTCTACCTTAGCACCCTCAATATCTCGAGCAGACTGAGAAGAACGCCTACGGGAAATGACCCATTTAAGCTCCCAAGGCCTGTAGGGGCGAAGATGGGCGTTCATCTCAGGCAGGCCGGGGAGAACATTGCTAAGTTCATCCTAACCAAAAATATAAGGTACCACAATCCGAATAGGAGCAACAAGCCACTTGGGATCGTGAGTCTTACAAAGCGAACGCTGAGTAGAAACAGGAGGATCTAAAACGGTCGTAAGGGGAGGACCTCAGATAGCTCTCTGACACCTGGACCCAACTCCAAAGACGCCAAAGGTATCATACTGTTAACAACAATATTTTTCTACAAAATTATCATAGTTGTACAACTCCTTCTGAGAAGGAACGAACTGATTCAACTCGTGCTCGGTAACCTTACCTTGGCTTCGACAAGCACACTCTCGGGCAATCCGGTAAAAATTACCATTGGGTTGATATACGGCTCGCTAAGGGTCAAGCTTGCACAATACCTCATACTGGAAAGGATCTAGCAGACAGTACAGAGGAATACGAAGGCCAGCATCGAGTTGGCCAACTACAACGATGATCTCGTTGGGACCACAAGGATTCTTCAAGAAAATATCCTCCGAAAAAATACCAAACTAACCCTCAGGAGTATCAAAGGAAATCTTAAACCTTTGAAGGCGATGTCTAACCCTCACAGACTCCAGGAAAACATCATCAGAAATGCCGGAAGAACGGTCGGAGCTTGGAGTTATCATCGGAGCCTTCCCAGTATTGCTGAAAAGAAAACAGAAGGGAGGAGTTAGAACAAATGCAAATAAAGAAGAGATAAATCAAGAAAGATGGACGAAAGCGAGTAATGACGGTTCTTAAAAACTCCCCAAGACGAAGAACAACGGAGGAAATCATCAAAGCAATCATGATGATCACAGAACCCAACAAAAACAAATCAATGACAAGAATCATTGATCCAGACAAATATAGCAGACATACAGTTCAAAGTAACGGTATAAAACTACCGTAGAAAACAAAAGGAAAAATAAAGCCAGGGGACCATACCGTCTTGAGGTGCGAGATGGAGAGTTTCTCCTAGACATTATGAACTTCTTTATAGGAGACAATGAGTTAAGAAGGAACAATAAGAGACAAAGGAGAGAAAGAATGAAAAAGTTCTGAACTCTGAAAAGAGATAATAAATGCGACAATCTCTCCTCCCAGAAGATTTTATAAGAAACCAAGGGATAACCAACCGGCGCCTCAAGTCCAACGGGTAAAAGCGCACTAAAAGTGCAGACGTGGCGGATATCACGGACGTGGAGAAAAGGACGGGACGGTTATGAAGTTTTCTTCCCATCATGCCCTCGGCATGTTGCAAAGAAAATGAGCAAAATGTGAGGGTAAAATACCCGATGGCCACGTGTCAACATCCTAAGGGGTGGATCCACAATAAGATGATGAGATAAAAGCATCGAATCATACTCTGAAAAGGTGAGTTCGTCTGAATCGAGACGCCTCCTACAACGTCACATGAATGACGCGTGTAAGGAGTAGTCTAATCTGCTCAGACAGTCAAGTCTAAAAAGGAGGACCGCATTTAATGAAGGATAAGGGCAAGATCTACATCGTGACGGGAGACTCGGACGATCTATACTGCAACCCAGAAGTGATAGAGCACGAGGTTCTCCAAAGAAGGGCTACACGATCTGGAGGAGAGCGAGATAAATCGTAGGGAGAACCAAGCAAGCCATCACAAGGGATAGTATAGAACCAGTCCGAAGCAGCAAAGGCGATGTACGATGGCTCCACCAGCTCGGACGACCAAGCCTCCACGAGTCTAATTTCCCTATAAACACCAGTCCATGTAGAAGGATATTGAAAACTTATGTATTATTAGATGGTATTTCTACAGAGAATTCCTGAGAGAGATCTAGATAGAGAGAGAGTAAGAAATCTAAGTGATATTTGTAGCTCTTTCAAGGGTAAGACCTTATAATCAATAAAGAAAACATCTTCTTCCCCGTGGATGTAGGTCTTCATGGACGAACCACGTTATATGCTTGTGTCAATCTTTACTTTTCATGCTCTTTACATCTTGTTCATCTTGAATCTTGTATATTTTAGTAGTTTTTAGTTTTTAATCTTACTTGGGTGTAGTCATCAGAAAAGATGCAACTACAGACCATGGTTGCATGTCCCGGTGGTAGCATTCCTTTTATGATGAATGATCAGCACATGAGAGTCTGGTGCCACGGGTCTTGAACTGTGAAACTTGATGAAGAACTTAGTGGAAATACCTGGTGGACACCGATCGACTGTGGAAGTTATGAATCCCGTCTAAGAATTGTTGCTTACATGTTGTATGCTCTAGAAGCTGTAGGAACCTCATACGACGTCGGAATTCGATGCTTGACCCCAACTTTTGAAGCTAAGAGACTGATTTATCACATGAGAAAAGAATCACTCAATTTGGAGTTGTAGAGGTCAACCAACGAAGCGTGCACATTTGTAATTTGTAATCCCGTACAAATTTTTCAGATTTCGTAGACCTGACGGTAAAGGCCATATCTTTCAGCTCGTATGTGCAATTGATGCGCCCTTTCGGTATGTTGTAGAAGAGACGTAGGAGAACATCTTTTGTTGAGGAAGCATTGTCCCATTCCTCACCCATTGGTACATTTTTGTAAACTGATGGCCTGAAATGTGTTGTATCTCCTTTGTAGAGGCGTTGAGAACATCTTGTAGAAGACTTTGGCTCGTGCCCGTCTGTCGTGCAAGATTTGGGAAGACACTCCTGTTGTTGATGCTGAGATCATGATTGAATTCTCTCCAGAAATTCCTGTTGATGCTGAGACCATGAACGGAGCTCCTCCACATATCCTTGTTGATGCCGATACTATGATTGGAGTTGCTTCAGAGACCAAAAAAGTCTAGAACCATGATTATCGATATAGTCTTTGCTCCTCCATCCAGTGATCCTTTACATTCACGAACTATTTGATGGATTGAGCATTCTTAAGATGAAGGTGTTATGGGAGTTCAACCCAAATTCTCCTGAACATTATGACTTTACCGTGAAGTGGTTTTGTCAGGGAATTGATGTTGTTGCGGCAGATAGCACCAACAATCTTCATTCTGAATGTGATCGGTGAAGAGAGGAAGTTCTTCAGTCGTGCAGGGGTTTGTAATGTAGAGAGGTCCCGTTGATGAAGTTTCATGGAATCACATCAGGTTGCAATAAATAGATTTGAATAAATCAAGTCCCCAGTGTATGTTGAAGGAGTTTGTGCCATCCATGGATGAATGATGTTGCATCTGCTTCAGAAGTCTTATCATGGAATAATAAAGACTTATCGATTGTAGTTCAGTTACACTTTGATCGTGTTGTTGTTGAATCAATGTGTCATCGTTGAGATATTTGTGCTGAACCCAGATGCGCCATTATCGAAGGTGTACTCTTTGATTGGGAGTACAATTTGAAGGCTTCTTAGATTCTTGAGAGTTGAAGCATTTATTCCTTAAGCATAAAATGTCTTATTTTTGATCGTCTAGGCCCTGAGTATCTTATGTTGATTTAGCATTCCTTTCATTACGGTAGTGGGATTCAATACTTGTGCAGATATCAGAGATTTCTGATTTTGTGGGACACATGGACATTCCTGCAAGGCTATCAAGAAACGCCCAAAGTGTTCTTTACCGTGCTTGAACATCATCTTAGTAATGAATGTCCCAGTGCTCGATTCAGACAAATGTTAGATTCAACCACTTGGTAAAATACTAATGCGGTGAAGCTACCATTCATAACGTCTTGCAGAGTTGCTATCCGAAGTCCCCATGCTAGGATAACA
Source organism: Papaver somniferum (assembly GCF_003573695.1). Lineage (NCBI taxonomy): Eukaryota > Viridiplantae > Streptophyta > Magnoliopsida > Ranunculales > Papaveraceae > Papaver > Papaver somniferum. The sequence goes on from NC_039364.1 coordinate 107,082,457, forward strand.
TGTGAGGAAATAAATTACATAGACATGGAAAGAATGAGACTTTTCTGAATGCGGAACCTCTTGATGAATGTCTATGCATCTTTTGCAGGTCTTGCTTCAACCTCTTCAAAGTTCAAAATTCCTCCAAGTGTTATGATGATAGGATGCCCTCCAAATCTTCCGGATCAGAACTTTCTTCGTTGGATAGATGTGCAACCAAAGGTGCTTGCGTCTCCGAGGGTTTTCATTGGAATGATGTTGATGGCGGTGTCATCATCAATCAATATTCTTCCGAATTCATTGCCTCTGAGATGGACTGTGGTAAGCAGTCACCAGTCGTGCATCTCCTTGTCTGTGGATGAAGGTTCAAGGAGTATTTTCGGGATGGACAGACGTCTGACACAATGTAATTCGTTGTTGTGAACATGTCTTTCCTTTATGCCTTAGACAGATAGAGCAATTTCACATGTTCGATCAATGATTGAACTGCTTCTTTGACTGGTTGTTCAGAAAGTGTAAAGGTTCTGATTGGGAGAGGATTCTTGTGTACTCCTTCAATCCTCAATTGAAGCTATTGTGGATCAACTTCTGTTTGAAGATGTGCTTCAAAATATTGCAATTACTTATTGTATGATTGATGAATCTATGAAGGTGACAGTACCTGGGATTCTCCATTTTTGCTTCAGTTGGCTCTCTCCGATGAACAACAATTTGATTGCGTCATCTTGAACCCAGACTTCCGGTAACTCGATCACTTCTTCGGAATAGGGAAGTTTGAGTCCCCGTTTGATCATTTCCCGTTCATTGATGCCGGGTCGAGGTTTGTGCAAGATTGGTTATCCTTCCGTGATGCTTTTGTAGGATGGGACGTTGTAAAAACGTTCTCATGCTGTTGGGGTTCAGCTTTCCTCTTGCTTCCTTAGCAACGTTCATGGAAGGCTGGATATTATATTGTTTGTTGATCAGACGCCTAGCACTTTTTCGAGTTTCCCGCAGTTCTTTGAGTTTTGTAGTTCTTGTATTTTCCAGTAAGGCCGGAGCAGTAGTTGCTGATCGCTTGGCTGCTTCATGGAGTTTTGAGAAAGTCTGGAACCGGAGATTTTCCAGCAAGGCCATGTGGACTGGGATCATCCCGTTGATTCATAAGTCTACCAATTGTTGTTGGGCAACATTAGGGTCATGACAATCCAAAGCTTGAAGTCTGAACCTCTTCACATAGTCGTTCGGATGTTCAGTATTCTTCTGAGCCATTCTTTCCAAGTAAAAGAGAGTAATCCGCTCATAGACGAAGAAGTATTTCCTTGTTTATGGGTGAAAACTATTTCTGTTGGTTTTGGTAATTTGGGGTGTGTGGATGAAAAATTAATCTAAACCCTAAACAAATGCACTGCACGGGAGTGATTTTGATTCGAGAGATCAATCTGTAAAATTCTGGCCTAAACCAGGAAATGGCCGTGCCAGACTTGCTTCGGTCACAAAGTGAAGGAGATGGGGTTGATCTTAGGGAGGGAAGCGAAGAAGGTGTTGAGATTATGGAGGTGTTGGCTGTTTATGACTTGTATCAGAATACCGAACTGGCTTGCAATAATGTAAGCAATCAGCTCTGGGTGTTTGAATACGTTGTATCAACACTTGGTTTCTGTCTTGTCTGTGTTGGAAATAGGGAGGAGAACTTATTTATACAAGTCATTGAGCCTAACCCACGTCTCTCGTGGGAAGTGGAGGAGGTGGAGTGATGGAGTAGTGGAGTCGTGTTAGTGATTGTCACACGATCAGGTATAAGCCCACTTCTCCCATCATCACTAACCATCCATGTTTTCCTGACACGTTCTTGTGATGGCACGTTGCACGCTGCACGCTGTAAACCGCCAGACTAATACCCCAATATGTATCCCCCAGTTTGTGACATGCTTGATGTCTCGATTGTGTGGATCGTGGGACCCACAGAAGGTAGCATACGGTGCTAGGTTAAATAACTAAGTTATTTAGGAAGTCGATACTCATGAAATATCGTGTGTACTTTTTACATGTAATGCATCGAATATAATCAATGTGTATGAAGCATCGTTATTTTAAGGCTTAACGGAGTAAGTCATGGATTAAGCGTCTTAGAACAGATGCACGCTTAGCTATCTTCGAATGATAGTTTGGAGGTTGCACATGAAATCCCTCCCTTGGCCAATCACATAATGTGATAGAGTGACGAATGGTAATCACCACGACACCTTATAGGCCATTTAACTCCTAGCCTGGGCTGCCTAACCAAACTGGTAGAGTTGGACGGATAAGATGATATATGACGCTCATCTGCGATTGTTGATGAAGTTTTAGGGTTTTGAAGAGGTGCGCAAGCATCACTCTTCAGCTTGGTCGAAACCAAGCATGGGAGGTGTTTTTGACAGGACCGAACGGGCAGGCGTGTAGACGGCTTGCCGGTGTGCATGTCCATACCTCACTGCCCCATGAAGATGCGATCTAGGCCACTCAAGTTTACCGGTAAAGAGGAGTGGATGAGATCGATTTGCGGCAGGAATCCTGTGCCGCAAAGGATTTCCAAAGGGGCGCAGCATGCCACCTTCAGGGCGCACGAATCGAGGCGTCTGGTCCTGCCTTGCTCTGGTCGGTCGGACGTAGAGGTAGACGGGCCCACGGTGATCATGTAGATACTCTCTGGACCTCCTTAGTCTATTCCTGCACCATTCATCCAGGCTGGTGAAGATGGACGCTCATGATCGATTTACGACACATGTAATATTCCGTAAACCCTAATTAGGGTTTTATGTTGGTCACGCGCATGCTACTTTCGCCAAACGAGTTTGCATGCTATGCTCTTCGTTTGGATTGGCCGATCACGTGGGACCCACATTGGGACGGTGGTGAACTTGGTGATACCTGACTGACGGTCATAGGCCTGATCTAAGCCATCCAAACATGCTGGTGAAGTTGGATGGTCGTGATCAATTTGAGACCCTTAGTGGAATTTCCTGCGACCCTTTAAGCCTCACGCCGGCCCAACTTCAGGTACCGCACGTCATTCCGTGGCTAGGTCAGGGGAGGATCGATTATGCAGGTAGGAAGGGGGCCCGCCTGTGTACACCACGGTACTTGTCCGACCGGACTTGGAACAATCTACGTCTTCCAACTGTTCCGGCGTAGTTGGATGGCCGTGACTGTTTTTAAGTCTTCCTTAGTCGGCCCTTGTCGCGTGATCCTTCTGCTCCACACCAGCCTGGACATCCAACTCTGGGCTGGCGTTTGGTGTCTATTTGAAGGGCGTGGTATGTATTCGACCGACCAGGGCAAAGATGGGCCCGCTGGTGGTCATTGTGGTGATAGTCTTCTCATACTAAGGATCGTCTAGGCTATCGAATCATGCGGCCAACCTGCGTGGTCATGATTATTTCTGAGACTAGCACGGTGTTTATGGGTGAAAACTATTTCTGCTGGTTTTAGTAATTTGGGGTGTGTTGATGAGAAATGAATCTAAACCCTAAACAAATGCACTGCACGGGAGTGCTTGTGATTCGAGAAATCAATCTGTACAACTCCGGCCTAAACCAAGAAATGGCTGTTTCAGACTTGCTTCAGTCACAAAGTGAAGAAGATGGGGTTGATCTTAGGGAGGGAAGCGAAGAAGGTGTTGAGATGGTGGAGGTGTTGGCTGTGTATGACTTGTATCAGAAAGATGAACTTGCTTGCAGAATGTAAGCTATCAGTTCTGGTGCTTGGATACAGTTGTATCAACACTTGGTTTATGTTGTCTTTTTCTGGAAATAGGGAGGAGAACCTATTTATACAAGTCATTGAGCCTTACCCACGTCTCTCGTGGGAAGTGGAGAAAGTGGAGTGATGGAGTAGTGGAGTTGCGTGTGTTAGTGTCACACGATCAGTCTTGCCCACTTCTCCCATCATCACTAACCGTCCATGTCTTCCTGACACGTTCTTGTGATGGCGCAAAGGAATTGAAGACCGTACGTCGTGCCTACTTCGGGCGAACGTTTCGATACGACCAATCATGGTCGGTCTTGGACGATCAGTCAGGCATCCTGTCGGCAGGCCAGCGTACACGTCCATACCTCACGGTCCCGTGAAGATCTGATCTAAGCCACTCAATTTGTCCGGAAAAGTTGAGTGGTCGAGATCGATTTGCAATTAAAAACGCGCGGCCATGCCTAGTTTGGGCGCACAAATCGAGACGACCAACCATAGTTGTTCTTGACCGATTAGTCATGTATGTAAGCGGGCCCACGGTGATTGTGTTGACATGCTCTGGGCCCTTTGAATCTACATCTACACCTTCCATCTATGCCTGCGAAGATGGATGGTTGAGACTGATTTGCGACACATGTGATGTGCCGCAAACCCTAGTTAGGGTTTCACATCCACGCTGCTTTGGCTGGAAGAATTGGCAAGCCACGCTTCTCTTTTATTGAGGCCGACCATGTGGGGAACACATTGAGCCGGTGGTGAACACGCCAATACCTTCCTGGTGGCTATAGGTCCGATCTAAGCCATCCAATCATGCCGGTGAAGTTGGATGGTCGTGATCAATTTGGGATCTTTAGTGGAATTTCCTGCGACCCTTTAAGCTTTCACGCCGGCCCATCTTCAGACAACCGTACATGGTTCTATGGCTAGGTCAGGGGAGGATCGATTATGCAGGCGTGAAGGGGGCCCGCCGGTATGCAGGACACGCTTGTCCATCCGATCATGGGATGATCAATGTCGTCCAACCATGCTGGTGATGTTGGACGGAAGTGATGATTTTGAGACTTCCATAGGCGGCCTTGTTCGCACGTCTCCTCCAAGCCGCTCCATACCAGCCTGGACATCCAACTTCAGGATGGTGTTCGGTGGTAGTTTGGATGGCATGATAGATATTCGACCGACCAGGGCGTAAGTGGGCCCGCTGGTGGTCATTAAGGTGGTAGCCTGATCCTGCTGAGGATCGTTTAGGCTAGTTAAATCATCCGGCCGACTTGTGTGGCCGTGATTGTTTCTGAGACTGATATGGACAGTCCAGATTCAAATATGTGTAATCGGGCTAGTATAACACACCGAGAGATGTATCCTGTACGAGTATTTCGTGCATACCTCATTATCAACGTTTGGAGATTCTTGCTACTCTGATGAGAGCAACACTCAGTCGTCATGCCGCACTAATAATGAGAGTTCAGCGGAACAGGAAATACAATGCTAGTCATGTATTAATTGATAACGCTATAAATTCATAGGGTATAAGAGATTGTTGCTACATGCTCCAACCTGGATGAATTAGTAAAGTGGAGAAGTATTCATCACTTATCAGTGGCTCTATCCTTTGCAGGATGTCAGCGCATAATTTTTTGGCCTTTTACAATTTTAGCCTTAAATGAAAATTCACCATCAACACACGGGCAATCCAGATTATACTCAATCGGGCTAGTATAACACACCGAGAGGAATGCTCAATCAGGCTAGTATAACACACCGAGAGACTTTACTCAATCGGGCTAGTATAACACACCGAGAGATAGCCTGTACGGGCATTTCGTGCATGCCTCACTATTGACACTCGGAGATTCATGTTACTCTGTTAGGAGCAACACTCAGTCCTCATGCCTCACCAATAGTGAGGGTTCCCGGAAACAACACGTGAATTACAAGGATAATAAGGCATTAATTAATAATGCTATAAATCCACAGAAAATCGGGTTTGTTGATACATGCTCCGTTCTGGGTGTATCTAATTCACATGGATTGTTGCCACATGCTCCATTCTAGGAGAATTAATAAAGTGAAGAAGTATTCATCATTCAAATGGCTTTATCCTTTACAGGATGTCAGCCTATTAAAATTCGGCTTTTACAATTTTAGACTTAAACAAAAATCCACCATCAACATTAAGTCCCATGCCTAGCACACAATGGTTACATCATTGTGGGGTAGGCATGAGATGGTGACAGTATGCACGTAAGAAGACAAGATAAATGAAGTTTACCTGGAGGAGTTCTGACCAGCCCTGCAATCATCCATTTGGGTACGCTGGGTGTGACCACGACCTTGGTGGGACCGGTTTCCTCCTTCGGGTATTTGAGCCAAGAAGGGAATAGAACTTGTATGCTCCTCTTCCCACAGAAAATCGTGCATGTAACCATGGACGAATATGGACCCCACCATGTATATGCTTAGACCAAACGTCACCCTGTTGCACCTGTTTGATAGGCATGTGGGCCCGCCTACTTCGCTCAACCGTGGGACTCATCATGCGCCTGCTTGATCGAACGTAAGATTCTTGTGCCTGCTTCGGTCGAACGTGGGACCCGATGCGAGCATGCTTGCTTCGAACATGGGCAGTTGTACATGCTTCGATCAAACACGGGTCCACCGTGTACGTGTTTCAAACGTTGCCCGTACGGTTGATATGCTTGCTCGAGTGTCATCCTTGCTACATCTACCAAACACCAACCCTGTTATCTTGATCAAACACCGGCCTTGCTGCCTGCCTCGCTCGAACGTGGGACCCACCGCGTGCTTGCTTTGCTCAAAAATGAACCTTGTGTGCTCAAATGTGAATGTGGGTCCTTCAGAGAGTGTTGAAGCAGCTTCTGGAGTGAGAAGGTCTGGAGAGCGTTGAAGCAGCTTCTGGAGCGTACGTCTAAGCGGGTCCCGGAAAGAGCGTTGAAGTGTTGAAGCGACTTCTTCTGGAGAGAGAGCTGAAACGCCTTCTTCTGGAGAGAGCTGAAACTCCTTCTTCTGGAGAAAGAGCTTTGAAGCGGCTTCTGATGGAGGGAGCGTTGAAGCAGCTTCTGGAGCGAACATCGAGGTGGCTCCTGGAGAGAGCATTGAAGCGGCTTCTGCTGGAGAGAGTGTTGAAGCGACTTCTTCTTCAGTTTGGTTTCCCCATGAGAATTACATGCTTCTTGATTGACCATTTCTCTTGTGTTGAAGAAGTTCTTGACTGACGGCGAAGGAATTTCATGTTGAGCCTCAGTCCCCAAACGTGGTCTACGTGGCTCTATCTTGTATGCCCGATGGGTCTACCATAATAAAGGTATCTCCATCCAGCCTTCGTACTAGTAATCATATTACTTCTCCATGGGTAAAAATATGCAGAAGTTTATATTACCTTTTGTACGTAGTGGTCGTTGATATGATGAAGCTCTAGATGGTATCAATCAGCAAGCAACAACGGTTCTTGGCAGCAGCTGTGATCATAAGAGACCGGCAGGTAGTGGCGTGGTGGCAACTTGCACGAACTTGGCACCCTTCATACAATGGTAGATATCGTCTCGTTATTAAAGGGAGAAGCAGGAACTGATGGCTTTCTTGATGTTTCTTCATGGAATAGAGAAGAGAGAGACAGTCCCCTGCCCACGAGTATCCACTGAGATTTTGAATTGATAGATTTTGTCACGCTAAGTTCATGAGGCCGTCTTTACGTATGCTCACTTGAGTATATCCTCGTATTTGGACATCTTGGAATCATAGTGATAGCGTGCTTGCATCTCTCTAAATTCACCATCTTTGAGATGGGAAGTGCTAAGCAGTCCCCAGTCATACTCCTTTTCCATTCTCATCTTTGGATCGTGTCTTTGAGGAGTAGGGAAGTTCCTTCATGCGAATGACTTAACTAATAGGTTCTGCAAATATGATGAAGCTTTTGACATGGAGGATTTGTATGTACCTCTGAAGTCCCAGGTGCAATCTCCTTTGGTAACGCAACTACTTCTTCTACGGGAGACAAATTCTGAAAGCGTCTCTCATTGATGTAGTTACCGTCGATCCAGATATGGAATATCTTGGACGTTGTTTCATCATTGTTGCAGTCGTGCATGTGGTACTAGAGTTGAAGTTGGCGATTTTGGACGCGCGGGATGTTGTATCTCGGTGGATTTCTTTTTGCTGGTTATTTCTAGCAGGGCAGATGTTGTTGTAGATGAGCGTTCAACAACTTCACGAAGTCCAGAGGATGACCAAAAGCGCAAATTCTCCAATATAGCATGATAGACATGCACCATTGTCTGATAGAGTAAATTCGCTCGGATTTTTCTCGACATGACGCGCGGACATCATTATCTTCTTGAGGCTTCTTCCCTTGAGGTATCGGGCTCCAGTGGAAGATTGTCGTCATAGAGCATTGATACCTTGAACCGACGTTCTTTAAACCAAATGGAATTACAGTATAATAAAAATTTCCGAGAGGAGTTTGAAAAGCTGTCTTACTTGCGTCATGCTCGTACATCCTTATCTAATTATACCCTCTATATCCATCCATGAAGAAGAACATGTCGTGTCCGCTGATGGAGTTTACTAACATGCCAATGTTAGGTAGAGGAAAATCGTCTTTGGGGAAGCATTTGTTCAAGTCTCGGATGAAGAAGAACGCATTGTCAGCAAAGATGCATAGCGGGGCTTAGCCCTCAATGATGCGAGTCGGTCCTCCTCCTGAATTGACGCCCACGTGGGGAGTGGGATGCAATGAACTTTGTCTGATCCTTCCTACGGAGCTTCTCTTGGTTCATACAATTCCACTCCACATATCAGTGCATAGGAAGACAACAATGCAGGGATACGAATGACTTCTTTATTCAGCATAGTCTTCAGGCACTGGTGATATGTCGAAGGGACAATCCTACTGTCATGAAGCCACAGTCTCCCCAATATCATGTGGTAGTCTGGCTCTTTTTTTATGACTTCGAATTTCACCTTTGACTGGAGGGGCCCTACAGATAAATTCAGGTTGACATACCCCTACGTGTTGGTTTGGTTTCCCTCGAAGTTTGTCATTGTAGTAGGCTTCCGTACGATCTTTCCTAGGCGAACCTTGGACGTCCTGAGAGTCTTGAGAGTAATCACATTCGAAGACGCTCCCGTGTCGATGAGAGCCCTCTTGAACTCTGAATCCTTGATGCGTGCGGTAACATGTATGGCACAGTTGTGATCTTCCTCTGGTTGATTGCAGCAAACGTCTCCGCCCGCTAATTCTTCGAGAGGTGTAAAAGTTCGCATAAACTTTCCACTAGAGAAGTCGCTTCCTGATCCACCGGCCTCTGGTTCATAGGGAAACTATTGACTTGAGGAGTATCGTTGTGAGGATCAGTCCCCAGTGTAGGAGTCTTCATGACAGGACCGCTCATATCTGATGTCATCTTGTTGAGGAGATCGAGTATGTCGTTCATCGCTTCTTTGATCCGGTCCATGTAGGCCCGCGCCGCTGAAGTACCTTCTCCGGGTGCGTCGAATGCGTTCCTTGTTGGCTCCAGGTGCTGTCGTGGCTCTTGTGGAAATCGATCAGTTAATGTCTTAAGAAAAGTGAGTACCTATTTCTGAGTTGTATCCACGTCCATTTGGGCCCTAGCGAGAACTTCTTGTCTCTCCATCAAATCTACCATGGTAATAGGGGGTTGTCCTCCTCTGTCTCCTCCAACTCTTCGTCCCGATGGAGGAGTGGCAGTTTCTCTGGTGACGGCTGGAGGCGTTACACTTGAATAGATGCCATGGTTTGCGGCTGCTCTGGCTCTGGTGATAGGAGGTGTCACACCCAATGGAATATCTCCTCATGCTCCGCTGGTGCTGGTAGTAGAGGAAGTAATTCCACGAGATACATTGATGGTATTGACTGGCTGCAAGTGACACCACTGATTGGGATATCAACACCGAGAGTGTTGTCAGCGCTAGTCCCGTCAGGATTGGTTGCTGATCCAGACCTAAGATCCACCATTTTCGAAATCAGTAAAATTGAATTGGTATTGAAGAAATTGACTTCACAACCGAGAGATTAATCTCCCACTGTGGTCGCCAATTGTTTATTGGTGAAAACTATTTCTGCTGGTTTTGGTAATTTGGGGTGTGTGGATGAGAAATGAATCTAAACCCTAAACAAATGCACTACACGGGAGTGCTTTTGATTCTAGAAATCAATCTGTACAATTCTGACCTAAACCAAGAAATGGCCGTTCCAGACTTGCTTCGGCCACAAAGTGAAGGAGATGGGGTTGATCTTAAGGAGGGAAGTGAAGAAGGTGTTGAGATTGTGGAGGTGTTGGATGTTTATGACTTGTATCAGAATACCGAACTGGCTTGCAATAATGTAAGCAATCAGCTCTGGGTGTTTGAATACGTTGTATCAACACTTGGTTTCTGTCTTGTCTGTGTTGGAAATAGGGAGAAGAACCTATTTATACAAGTCATTGAGCCTAAACCACGTCTCTCGTGGGAAGTGGAGGAGGTGGAGTGATGGAGTAGTGGAGTCGTGTTAGTGATTGTCACACGATCAGGTATAATCCCACTTCTCCCATCATCACTAACCGTCCATGTCTTCCTGACCCGTTCTTGTGATGGCGCGTTGCACGCTGTAAACCGCCGGACCAATACCCCAGTTTGTGACATGCTTGATGTCTCGATTGTGTGGATCGTGGGACCCACATGAGGTAGCATGTAATGCTATGTTAAATAACTAAGTTATTTAGGAAGTCGATACTCATGAAATATCGTGTGTACTCTATACATGTAATGCATCGAATATAATCAATGTGTATGAAGCATCGTTGTTTTAAGGCTTAACGGAGTAAGTCGCGGATTAAGCGTCTTAGGACAGATGCATGCTTAGCTATCTTCGAATGATAGTTTGGAGGTTTCACAGGCAAGCCCTCCCTTGGCCGATCACATGATGTGGTAGAGTGACGGATGGTAATCACCACGATACCTTATTGGCCATTTAACTCCTAGCCTGGGATGCCTAACCAAGCTGGTATAGTTGGATGTATAAGATGATATATGATGCTCATCTGCGACCGTTGATGGAGTTTTAGGGTTTTGAAGAGGTTTGCAAGCATCACTCTTCAGCTTGGTCGAAACCAAGCATGGGAGGTGTTTTTGACAGGACCGACCGGGCAGGCGTGTAGACGGCTTGCCGGTGTGCATGTCCATACCTCACTTCCCCATGAAGATGCGATCTAGGCCACTCAAGTTTACCGGTAAAGAGGAGTGGCTGAGATCGATTTTCGGCAGGAATCTTGTGCCGCAAAGGATTTTCAAAGGGGCGCGTCATGCCACCTTCAGGGCGCACGAATCGAGGCGTCTGGTACTTCCTTGCTCTGGTCGGTCGGACATAGAGGTAGACAGGCCCACGGTGATCATGTAGATACTCTATGGACCTCCTTAGTCTATTCCTGCACCCTTCATCCAGGCTGGCGAAGATGGACGCTCGTGATCGATTTACGACACATGTAATATGCCCCAAACCCTAATTAGGGTTTTATGTTGGTCGCGCGCATGCTACTTTGGTCGGACGAGTTTTCATGCTATGCTCTTCGTTTGGATTGGCCGACCAAGTGGGACCCACGTTGGGATGGTGGTGAACATGGTGATACCTGACTGACGGTCATAGGCCTGATCTAAGCCATCCAAACATGCTGGTGAAGTTGGATGGTCGTGATCAATTTGAGACCCTTAGTGGAATTTCCTGCGACCCTTTAAGCCTCACGCCGGCCCAACTTCATGAAACCACACGTCATTCCATGGCTAGGTCATGGGAGGATCGATTATGCTGATAGGAAGGGGGCCCGCCAGTGTACACCATGGTACTTGTCCGACTGGACTTGGAACAATCTACGCCGTCCAACTGTGCCGGAGAAGTTGGACGGCCGTGACTGTTTTTAAGTCTGCCTTGGTCGGCCCTTGTCGCGCGATCCTTCTGCTCCACACCAGCCTGGACATCCAACTCTGGGCTGGCGTTTGGTGGCTATTTGAAGGGCGTGGTATGTATTCGACCGACCAGGGAAAAAACGGGCCCGCTGGTGGTCATTGTGGTGATAGCCTGCTCCTACTGAGGATCGTCTAGGCTATCGAATCATGCGGCCAACCTGCATGGTCATGATTATTTATGAGACTGGCACGGGCAGTCCAGATTATACTCAATCGGGCTAGTATAACACACCGAGAGGAATGCTCAATCGGGATAGTATAACACACCGAGAGAGTTTACTCAATCAGGCTAGTATAACACACCGAGAGATAGCCTGTACGGGCATTTCGTGCATGCCTCACTATTGAAACTCGGAGATTCGTGTTACTCTGTTAGGAGCAACACTCAGTCCTCATGCCGCACCAATAGTGAGGGTTCCCGGGAACAACACATGAAATACAAGGCTAATAAGGCATTAATTAATAATGCTATAAATCCACAGAAAATTGGGATTGTTTCTACATGCTCCATTCTGGGTGTATCTAATTCACAGGGATTGTTTCCACATGATCTAGGTGAATTAATAAAGTGAAGAAGTATTCATCACTCAAATGGCTTTATCCTTTACAGGATGTCAGCCTATTAAAATTCGTCTTTTACAATTTTAGCCTTACACAAAAATCCACCATCAACATTCATGTATAAGGCATTAACCATTTCTCCCCAACTAGCGATGCTCCCAGGTGCAATGTTGTAGTACCAGGTGTACGCTCAGCATGTCAGAGATTTCTAGAATTCCTTCATACGGACGACATGGTTGTGTTCGTGCTCTCCTAGTTCCTCCAGGAATCGAGAGACGTTTTCTCGAGCGTTCCCCAATCCGTTGTATAGTGTGAACGTTGGAGAGGTATAGCTGAAAAAGCGGGGGTACAACAACCACACCCAATATTTCGATTAGCAATCTGTTGGTCTAACTCCAATATACTTTCAAAAGAATCAACTAGACTCAATCTTTAATAAAGTATATCAAGGAGTTCTAATATCTTTATTTCACAATGTAATCATCAAATCGAACAGATAGAAATCCGTGAGCCTGATTATTATGTGAAATAACTTGAACGGTACCAAAGACCAATGTTCAAGTGTCAATCGATGTAAATCAACAACCAAAGGTTGGATATTCTAATTGATTGATCTTAACGCACAACCTGTGATATTTCAATTATATAACAAACTATAATGCGGAAAAGAAATAACACAGACACCAGAAGTTTTGTTAATGAGGAAACCGCAAATGCAGAAAAACCCCGGGACCTAGTCCAGATTGAACACACACTGTATTAAGCCGCTATAGATACTAGCCTACTACAAACTAACTTCGGTCTGGAATGTAGTTGAGCCCCAATCAATCTCACACTGATCCAAGGTACAGTTGCGCTCCTTACGTCTCTGATCCAGCAGGATACTACGCACTTGATTCCCTTAGCTGATCTCACCCACAACTAAGAGTTGCTACGACCCAAAGTCGAAAACTTTAATAAATAAATTGGTATCACACATAAAAGTCTACGGTAATAGATAAATCTGTCTCCCACAGAAATACCTACGAGTTTTGTTCCGTCTTTTGATAAATCAAGGTGAACAGGAACCAATTGATAACCCGGACTTATATTCCCGAAGAACAACCTAGTATTATCAATCACCTCACAATAATCTTTGAAAAAGCGGGGGTACAACAACGACACCCAATATTTCGATTAGAAATCTGTTGGACTAACTCCAATATACTTTCAAATGAATCTGTAGTTGCAGGAATTCCGACACTACACCCCTCATATGATTTCATTGATGATCAACTCATTTTTAGGTTCACACTTTTAATTTGATTGATTAATTTTTGAATGTTCTTATAAGAAAGATAAAGAAATCAAGAATGAACTTTGCTCTGAACTTTCTCTCTCCTATTTACTTGTCTCTTACTCAAAAAAGATCTCTCCCCCTTTGCAACTCGAATGACTATTTATAAGGAAATACATAGTGGATGACAGCTAATCTGTCCTTTATTTTCGGATATGGTTTGAGACATTCTCGCAACCTTACAAATGTTCACTTCTTAATCTCTCTAATTTTCGCAAGACTATCATATCTTTCTCATGATCCTTGCTGACGTCGTTTCTGAAATTGTTCTGCGACGCTATTGTGCAATATCTTTGATAATTTCGCTGAGACATAATTGTTGCGAGATTCTGATCCTACATCTTGCCTCTTCTCATATCTTCTCTGCAAAGTAGAGAATGATGTGAGAAATTCCGCAACTGCTTATCTTTTCATATTCCACATTTATCACATGTATTCTTTCTTCCATTTATTTTTCGACACGTCTTTTGTAACCGTTACTTTTTAACTGCTTAAATCTTTCCGTATTAACCTTGTTTATTTTCTCGAGGAAAAATTCCCTATATATATATTTCTTTTCATTCTCTTCTTCTTTCCTTTTATTCTCTCTGCAACTTCATTGTTCTTCTGCAAATCCCATTATTGCAATTTTTCTTCTTTCCTCTTCAATCTTTTCAAGTTCTTCTTCATCTTCAAACTAGATCTTCATAGTTCGTGATCTTCTTCGAGACAATCTTCCTACTATCATTTTCCATGGATTCATCAAGGTTAGTCTTCTCTTTTCTTCCTTATAAGTTTTGCTGAAATTGATGTATTTGAAATTAATCTTGTTTATTGCCTTATGTTATTTATGTGATTCCCATACTCTTGATATTTCAGCAAAAGCGTCTCCAACACTAAATTTACAGTTAAGAACCCTAACAATCCCAAATCACAGCATAAAATTGTCGCACACAAAAGAAAGTCTGCGAATGAGAAGGTAGTAAGAAACACTATCTTTTTCTAATAACAATATTGTTGCCTCTGTTTCTTATCTATATTTTTATTCGCAGGGTGATAAAGATCTTCATAAACCTCACAAGAAATATCGCCACCTCAAGACTGTTCCAACTTCTGTTCCCCTCCACCTACTCATTTCTTTCAAATCCCCTGCGACATCTTCGCAAGATAAACCTTTATCTCCAGTTCGGGAAGATGCTGCTTATGATTTCATTTCTTCCAAATCTCTTGCGACCTCTTCGCAAGATAAACCTTTATCTCCAACTCGCGAAAATGTTGCCCCTGATTTCATTTCTCCAGTTGATCTTTCCATGATTGAAATTCCCCTTATGGGTCCTTCTGCGAATGAAACCTCTTCTCTTCCCATTGAGAATGTTTCTCAACCTTCTATCTCTACTAGTTCTCTACCCAAGTCTCTTCCTCTGTCGAAAGAAACCGTGGAAGGGATAGATATGGCTTTCAAGGTTTTATCTGAGATTCTGGATGATGGCAAGAAGTCTTCTACTGATCCCATCAAGTCTAATGTTTGCGAAATTCTGAGCAAACATTTGGGTTCTGACAAAGCTGCTTCGCAGACAGCTTTAGAAAAAGAATGTAATGCTCTTCGTCTTGAAAATCAGAAACTTCAGAATGTGTTGCTGGATCGTGACAATCTTCGCAAGAAGAATGATGAATTAAGAGGTATGATTTCCTCATTTATGTCTTTAATTTTCCTTTTTTATGGTTTTATCCTTCCCATGTTTAATTATCCTTTAAATCCCTCTTTCGCATGTTAAGCATTAAATCATAAACGAGTAATGGAGAGATATCAATTTGAATATGCTGTTGAAGAAGCCCGTGTTGATAAAAAAAATTAATGGATCAATATAACCAATTAGATAACCTCTATTCATATTCCCTTGACCAAATAAATAATCTTTCCAATGAAAATATCCAATTAGTTCAAAGACAAGATCTATTAAGTAATGAAGTATCTCGTCTTTCTTATTCCTTAACCAAAACTAATTTAGGGATGGAAACTTTATCAGATGAGAATAAAACCTTATCTCAAGAGAAGCGAGTTTATTTAAACAAGATGGCGATATCTTCGCAACAACTTAATATTCTCCAAAAAGTATGTGCTGACCAAGAGAAATCTCTTCGCTCTTTAAGAAATGAACCTAAGGAAGTAACAAAATCATCTATCGCTGAAAGAGATACACTCATTCAAGGTAGAATAGCTTTAAGTGTGAAGGAAAATCATCTTAAAGAACAATATTCCCAATTAGAAGAATCTTATTATTCTCTTGTGAAGAAAAATGCCTTCATTGTTTCTAAAGAGAAAAATCTTCAGTCTCGACTTAAAGGCTTAGTTGGAGATAAATTTGATGACGCCATGGACCATTGGGAGAATAGTTGTCTATCCTTGATTCAACACCTTATTTCGCAAAAGGAAGGTATTTATAATAGTTTGACTGCCTTAAATATCTTTTCTTTGTCGTATCTCTCTGAATTCCTTATTTTAACAAAATTTTGTATTCTATTTTTCGCAGAGTCTGAGAAGAATCTTCACTCCTCTATTTCTGACTTGGAGGCTAAATATGCCAAAATTCGCAAAGAGAATGACATCTTACCAAATCTCTTCCTTCTACATCAATTGATCCTCTAGAAGTAGATGATGATGAAGTTCCTCGTCCTGCTGATAGTGATTACGATTACGAAAGCAGTGCAGATGATAATTTCCTTGAAGATGAAGAAGAGGTTCCTTCTAAAGAAGTTATCTACCGGTGTTAATCAGAATGAGAAAGAAATTTCTCCTGAAGAAGCAATTGCTGGCGATAATCAAAATGCTTGTCATGGCGAAGATCAAAGCCGAAATGAAAGAGAAGCTTGCGAGAATGTTGGCGAAGAATTTCTGTCATCTCCTGCTACTGATATTAATATTGAAGCTTGAGCTTCTTTTTTAGCTTTGTTTTCTTGAGCTATCTTATTTTTATCACTTTTGAGAGCTACACTTTTCAATAACTTTGAAGTGAACTTTTCCTTTTAATATTTTGTTGATAAGAAAGATAATGCTTCTTGTATATGGATTCCCATACTTGCCTCTCATTATCTTTCTTTGCACAAAATAATCTGTTGTGAATGCTTATCATCAATTTGTTTTATCATATGGTCTTATTTTTCCTTCCTAATTAAAGGTCTTATTATGCCATCTCTTGTCATTGCGACAAAATCGCAGGACGTCCTTGCATTTTCATACAAAAACCCATTGATCTTGTCTTAACCTTTTCTTTTGTATTATGGCCTCTTCAGGAATGTTGTGACAATATGACAGGCCTAAATATTCTTGCGAAAATAAAGACCCATGACATTGCCGTCTTGCGACGAAATCGCAGGACGTCTTCGCACTTTCATGCGAAAACCCATTGATCTCGTCTTATCTTTTTCTTTTGTATTATTGCCTCTTCAGGATTGTTGCACAAATATGACAAGCCTTAATATCCTTGCGAATAAAAAGCCTCATGACATTTGCGTCGAGGGTGTCGCCCTTATCTCCCCCCTGGTTGCCCCTTCAAGGAGGCGTACTTCTACCATACAAGGTTAGCTCCTCCCATCCAGTCTTAACAACAACCAGTTGTCTTCGCAGTCTCTTATCCATTTTACCTATAGGGCTTATGGTTACGAGACTGCACCCTAAGTGGGGTTTTCTTCAGGCCGAGTGCAGTATAAGCCAAGAATTGTCAAGATTGGCAAGGACGCTTCAAACGCCCCCGGCACCCTTGACTCAACCGTGTACCTCGGCGCCTTGATCATATTCTGTACTCCTTGGGAGAGTCCTTATTACCTTAATCGCCCAACCTAAGTCATATGCTTAAGTTAAGAATCCAAGGTGCCTCTCCCGGATGGTCTTTATTGACCCCAAATCTCCATGACTCAGGTTCCGGGGGTGGTGTAGCCTTTCCCTGAGCCATGTATCAGGTACCCCCTAATATGACGTACTTCAGGTCTTACATTTGCCTCTTGCGAAATTTTATTCGCGAACTAGGGTGTACGCCATAAAGGTTCGCCCCTTTCTTTTATGTCATTGTTCTGTGGTTATCTCTGCGACAATTTCGCACATCATGATCTTCTTTTGATATGAGTAATTCTGCAATTATTTTTTCAGAATTCGTAACTTCCCAAAGCTTCTTACTGATAATATCTTTTCAAATACAACCTATTCCATGGCCTGTCTAATCTATGACCAACATCTCTCCTTCTGGATCCATTAATCTATAAGCTCCTGTTCCAACTATCTCCTTAATGATGTAAGGTCCATCCCATTTTTTCGCTAATTTTCCACCATTTTCTCGCTGATATATTGGTGTTTCTCGCAGAACTAAATCTCCTGGTTGAAATTCACGTATTTTGACACGTTTATTATATTCTCGAGCTAATCTTCGCTGATAATTCTCCATATGTTGTAAAGCTTTTTCTCTTTTTCTTCTAATTCATCAAGTTTGTTTAAAATTAACCCGCACTAAGATTTTTCTCCCAAGCTTCTCTTTTGTTGTCGGAATAACAACTTCTGTTGGTAACACCGCTTCAACTCCGTATGTTAAACAAAAAGGTGACATTCCAGTAGCTTCTCTTCTAGTTGTATAAGCCCATACTGCATTATGTACTTGTTCGCACCATGATCTGTGATGTCCTTCCAATTTCTTCTTTAATATATCTGCAATTGTTTTATTTGTTGCTTCTACTTCCCATTAGCTTGTGGATACAAAGGAGTGGACTTTCCACATTTTATCTTGAATGCATTAAGTAACATTTCTATATTCTCCCCTCAAACTGTTTCCCATTATCAGATACCAACTGTGCAGGAATTCCAAATCTGCAAATGATATTTTCGAATATGAATGTAAAGATATCTTTGTCGCGAATATGTTGTACTGCCTTCACTTCTGTCCATTTTGTGAAATAATCTGTTGCGACTATTAAGTATCTTCTTTGTCCAGTTC
The DNA here is from genome assembly GCF_003573695.1 of Papaver somniferum. NCBI lineage: Eukaryota > Viridiplantae > Streptophyta > Magnoliopsida > Ranunculales > Papaveraceae > Papaver > Papaver somniferum. The sequence continues at coordinate 107,100,979 of NC_039364.1, forward strand.
CTGGTAAAATGGCCCCACAATGTCTAAGCCCCATTTTCCAAAGGGCCATACACTGGTTGAAGATGACAATGGTGCTCCTGGTGCATGTATTTTCTTTCCATGTCGCTGACAATCTTCGCAGCGTCTTGATATTTGTTTTGCATCTTCATGCATGTATGGCCAATAATAACCTTGCATTTTTGCTCTATGTGCCAAAGATCTTCCTCCACTATGATTGCCAGCATCTCCACTATGTAACATTTTCAGCACCTTTTCTCCTTCCTCTCGTGTCAAACATCTGAGTGATGGTCCACTAAAGGATTTTCGGTATAGCAACCCATCTCTTAATTCATAATTCGTTGCTCGGCTTTTTAACTTGTGTGTTTCCAATCTATTTCTTGGTGTTTCTCCTTTCGCCAAATATGCGTGAAGTTCCATTCTCCAGTCTGCGACATTGTTCATTTGTTCTTCTTTTTTCATTAATCATCATCACATCCATATCTTCCTCTTCTTTATTTATTGATGGTGACAGAAGTGTTTGTATTTTTATGCATCTCGCAGTTGGATCTGTCATCATGCTTGAGATAAAGCAAAAGCGTCTGCGAGTCTATTATCCTTTCTTGAAATGTGCCTCCATTTTATCTTTGGGATTTTCGCTGATAATTCTTCAACCAGCTTCTTGTATTTCTTCAAGGATGGTTCATTTGTAGTATACTCTCCTTTTATTTGGCGAATAACTAGCTGCGAATCACTAGTGATCCTGGCATTTTCTAGTTTCATTTCTATTGCGAATTTTAAAGCATGTATCACAGCTTCATATTCTGTTTCATTATTAGTGGATGCAAATTCCAATCTGAATGAAAAAGCCATCTTTATTCCTTCTGGCGAAATTAAAACAATTCCAACTCCATTTCCTTCTCCATTTGATGATCCATCTACCAATATTTCCCATCTATTTGGTTCTGTTAATAAATCTTTTGGATCTCCATGTTCTTCTTCTACATCCATCATTTCTTCTACTGCTTCATCTTCTTCTAAAGGAAATTCTGCCAAGAAATCCGCAACAACTTGTGATTTTGGTGAAGACAAAATTTCATATTTAATATCAAAGTGGCCTACTTGTGCATTCCATCTCTCTACCCTTCCTGATCTTTTAGAATTCTTCATCACTGATTCAATTGGTACTTTTGTTAATACCTTTATCTTGTGTGCTTGAAAGTATATGCGGAGCTTAAATGATGCATAACCAATGCTAAGATTAACTTTTCAATTTTTGAGTAATTCTTCTCAGCAGTATTAAAAGTTTTTCTAATATAATAAATGGGTTTCTCTACTCCTGCGTCTACTCGCAATAACACAGCACTTAACGCATGCAACGTTGTCGCAAGGTAAATCAATAATTCTTCTCCTGGTACTGCCTTTCGCAAAATAGTTGTATTCATAAGATGTTCTTTGATTCCTTGAAAAGGATTTTCACATTCATCACTCCATTTAAATTTTGCACCCTTCTTGAGTATATCGAAAAAATATTTGCATTTGTCTGATGATCGCGAAATGAATCTCCCCAGCGAAGCTAGAAGCCCATTCAACTTTTGTACATATTTTATTGTTGCTGGTGTTGGCATGTCACGAACTGCATGCACTTTTTCTGGATCAACCTGTATTCCTTCCTTTGATACAATGTAGCCTAAAAATTTTCCCGATGCCACTCCAATAGTACACTTCTCAGGATTCAATTTAATGTTATACTGCCTCATTTGTTCAAAAATCTAACTCAAGTCTTGTATATGGTCTTTAGCTTCTTTACTCTTTACTAACATGTCGTCCACGTATACTTCTAATGTTTTATATATCCATTTTGCGAACACCTTCTCTACCATTCTTTGATATGTCGCTCCCGCATTTCGCAAACCAAATGGCATTTTCGTGTAACAATATAAACCTCTAGGGGAAAAGAAAGCAGTATGTTCTTGATCTTCTTCAACGAGAGGAATTTGGTTATACCCTTTGTACCCATCTAAAGATGATACCATATCATTTCCCGCTGCAGATTCCATCATTTGAGGAATATCGGGTAACAGAAAACTATCTTTGGGGCAAGCTTTGTTCAAATCAGTGAAATCTATGCAAATCCTGATTCCCTTGTTTTTATTTGGAACAATGACCATATTCGCTATCCATTCTGGGTATTTAGCTTCTCTTATAATTCCTGCCTCAAGCATTTTCTGTAATTCTTCTTCTATTTGGGAATGGTAAGTTGTTGCAATTTTTCTTATTCTCTGTTTAAATGGTCTCACATTTTTGTTAATCTCCAATTTGTGGAAAGCAATTGAGGGGTCTATTCCTGGTATCTCATCCATGTTTCCTGCGAAAATATCCTTATATTCTCGCAATAAGTTGACAGTTCTTTCTTCTTCTTCTACATTCATTTTGGTTCCAATTCTCAACATTAGAGGCTCCTATACAGTCCCAACATTTATTTCTTTTGCCGGTTCTGTAACTGTATTTAGGTTCTCCCATTGGTGTTGGTTCTTTTATTGCTTTTATGGGTCCTTCCCCTTCTTCCGAAATTTCGCCGGGTATTCCTTTTCCTTTTTTTTTGCCCTTATCATATAAACTCTAAATTCTTCTTCCTTCTTTGCTTCCTTTGCCAATTTTCTGCGAAATTGTTTCCTTTTTGCTTGTTTTTCATAATGCTTTACTTCAATTTGATGGCATAATTTCGCATTGTCAACATCTCCTCTAATTTCACCTATTCCATTTGGAGTGGGGAATTTAATACATTGATGCAACGTTGACACCACAACTTTTATCGCATGTATCCATGATCTTCCTAATAACATATTATATGGCGATTCCATATCCACCACACACAATGTTACATATGTTTTGATTTCTCCAAGTGGAATTCACACCACTATTTCTCTTTTAGGTTTTGTTGTGGATTTTCCAAAGCCGTGAACAAAATATGCTGAATTGGACATTTCTTCATCTTTAAATCCCATTCCCCGGAATGCATGATAAAATATTATATCAACTGGACTTCCTGTATCGATTAAAGTTCTGTTCAACATCCATTCTCCTGCGGATTTTATTACTGTATCCTTATCTTTTCGTGTAACCGGCACTGTGATAACCAACGGAGATGTATGATTTAAATTTTCTTTTGGTATTTCTTCCGCCATGAATGCAATTTTTTTCTTTTCCAACTCTTTCAAGGGTGATATTTTTTTCTACCGCTATAATTTTCTTCCCTTCAAAATTTCGTTTATGTATTCTTCCTTTGACGTTTTCATGAAATTCATTGATCAAGCTTTTTTTAATCATATTACACTCCAATCTTTTGCCATTTTCATTAATTCTGCTCATCTTTGTTTTAACTGATTCACTGATTTATTTAATCATTTTCTTGATTTGAATATTCTCAACCAACAATCTTCAACTTTCCCTCTTCAATTCACATGTTCAATCCCTGTTTCTAGCGCCATTATGTAGTTGCAGGAATTCCGACACTACACCCCTCATATGATTTCATTGATGATCAACTCATTTTTAGGTTCACACTCTTAATTTTATTGATTAATTTTTGAATGTTCTTACAAGAAAGATAAAGAAATCAAGAATGAACTTTGCTCTGAACTTTCTCTCTCCTATTTACTTGTCTCTTACTCAAAAAAGATATCTCCCCCTTTGCAACTCGAATGACTATTTATAAGGAAATACATAGTGGATGACAGCTAATCTGTCCTTTATTTTCGGATATGGTTTGCGACATTCTCGTAACCTTACAAATGTTCACTTCGCAAGCTCTCTAATTTTCGCAAGACTATCATATCTTTCTCATGATCCTTGCGGACATCGTTTCTGAAATTGTTCTGCGACGCTATTGTGCAATATCATTGATAATTTCGCTGAGGCATAATTGTTGCGAGATTCTGATCCTACAGAATCAACTAGACTCAATCTTTAATAAAGTATATCAAGGAGTTCTAATATCTTTATTTCACAATGTAATCAGCAAATCGAACAGATAGAAATCCGTGAGCCTGATTACTATGTGAAATAACTTGAACGGTACCAAAGACCAATGTTCAAGTGTCAATCGATGTAAATCAACAACCAAAGGTTGGATATTCTTATTGATTGATCTTAACGCACAACCTGTGATATTTCAATTATATAACAAACTATAATGCGGAAAAAAAATAACACAGACACCAGAATTTTGTTAACGAGGAAACCGCAAATGCAGAAAAACCCCGGGACCTAGTCCAAATTGAACACATACTGTATTAAGACGCTAAAGACACTAGCCTACTACAAACTAACTTCGGTCTGGACTGTAGTTGAACCCCAATCAATCTCACACTGATCCAAGGTACAGTTGCGCTTCTTACGTCTCTGATCCCAGAAGGATACTACGCACTTGATTCCCTTAGCTGATCTCACCCACAACTAAGAGTTGCTACGATTCAAAGTCGAAAACTTTAATAAACAAATCTGTATCACACAAAAAAATCTACGATAATAGCTAAATCTTTCTCCCATACAAATACCAAGTTTTTGTTCCGTATTTTGATAAATCAAGGTGAACAAGAACCAATTGATAACTCTGACTTATATTCCCGAAGAACAGTACTATCAATCACCTCACAATAATCTTAATTTACGCGGCGAAAGAAGATATTGTGGAATCACAAACGATGAGACGAAGATGTTTGTGACTACTTTTATATCTTGCCTATCGGAGATATTAATCTCAAGCCAATCGTTACGATTGTACTGAACACGATAGAATCAGCAAGATCTGATCACACAACTACAAGAAAGTAGTATCGGTCTGGCTTCACAATCCAGTGAAGTCTTCAAGTCGTTAGCCTACAGGGTCTCGAGAAGAAACCTAAGGTTAAAAGAGAATGGACTCTAGCTAATACAATTAGTATCACACATGAGGTGTGGGGATTAGGTTTCCCAGTTGATAGAGTTCTCCCTTATACAATCTTTCAAATCAGGGTTTGCAATCAATGTTAGCTTGGTAACAAAGCATTCAATATTCACCGTTAGATGAAAAGATGATTAGATTCAAGATAATATTTTTCAACCGTCGGATCAAAAACTTAGCTTGTTAGACACAAATGAAATACACGATTTTAGGTTTGTGTAACCGTACCCAAACATGTACATTTGTTGGTTCAACAATAATTAACCAAATGGTTAGCCATATGAGCACTTTCATATCAACCATATTCTTCTTCACCATAACTAGTTCAAATGACTCAAATGAACTAGTTAGAGAGTTGTTCAATTGTATAAATCTTATAGAAGTATACAAGACGCAAATGAAGCAAAAACGATTTGGTTCACTCGAATCGATTCATGAACTTTCTAGACACGGTTTGCAAACTTGCATTCCTTAGTTAATATAAATATAAGTTCACAAATAATCATCTTTAGATATAACCAACTCTAGTACGCGGACTTAGTTCGCGGACTTAAGTTCCCAGAAGGAGTTCACAAACTCCAGCAGATTTTCTCGGGATGAGAACTTCCGCCAGTACGTGGACTGGGTTCGCGGACTGAGTTCACAGCTCTTGTTCCGATTTTCCTGATCAACAAAGTACGCATACTTTGGTTCAAGGAATAAGGACTTATACATATATGTGTTTCTACACAATGCTTATATCCAACAATGGTTATATAATCTAAACTCTCATTTCAATCATTGAAACATTCTTAGAGGACGTTATACAGTTGTTTTTCACAAACCATTTTTCGTCAAATCCATTTTCAAAAGATTGAAACATAACATGACTTTCGTCACTAGGTAAAGATGAACTTGGCCAAAGCGAAAGCTTACAAACACGTATTTCGAGAAATGGATAAGCGAGATAAACTCGGCTCGAAATAGCAAATGTGTATAATCAAAGTCTATATAGCAAAACGACTTTTTTCCCAAGATAGGAGATAGAGTAGATAGACTTTGGAGTGATAGATAAGTTCAAGTCTCCACATACCTTTTAGTCGATGAAGTTCCACCAGTTCCTTGAGTAGTTCTTCGTCTTGTATGCTGATTGCCATGGAGTTCTTGAGCTCAACTACACTTTCTATCATAGTCTGAGACTTAGCTATAATATACTAGAAATCCAGACTTATAGTTTTGATCACTAACATTGACAAACATGCTTGAGATAGCAACGCATGCGAGTTCGACCGAGCAGTGCTCTAACAATCTCCCCCTTTGTCAATTTTAGTGACAAAACTATCAATACACATGGAATACAAAAATAAATGAATAAACTTTTGTAGCTCCTATTCCACATGCCTAATCTTCAACATTACTCGAAATCTTCGTCACTTCCAAATACTCCAATGATCTCAAAGGTTGTAAGTTCAGCATCATCGTTGTTCAAAATCCGTAGCTATAACAATGAGAAAACAAGTATTCTCGATCATTGTTATACAGTGTCATAGTATTATTATACAACATCAAAGTTCAATTGTACCACAACTTCGACAACAATACTATGGTGATATGTATCACTCCCCCTTAGTCAATACTCCATCTCACATGGAAACCACTCCCCCTTACATAATGATCCGAAAACCATATGTATTTGTAGTGTGAACTACATATTAATTCTCCCCCTTTTTGTCAATAAAATTGGCAAAGGTACAAAAACGGATCCTAATGAAATTTCCAAAAAATACATTTCATGACCAAAAGAAAGCACATATCAACTTATTTAGATGCAATCATATAGCCGAAGCTAAATGCTGGAGTTTATAAAGATACAAGATAACCCCTAAAATATTCCACAGCCGCGCTCCCCACAAAGATTTGGAAATTAAGCACAAGTTCAATTAAGAACTCTGCCCCATAATATGTCATTCCCGAAAGAACAACAAGAGCGACCTTAATTTCAAAAGAAAAGAAGGATTTCTTTGGACATAACAAATCACATACGAATATGAATTTGAATCCAAAAATACTCGATTAAATTAACCACAAGAGAACCCATGATTAATTTAATCGGAAATATACAATCAAATTTACCACAAAAGTGATGAATTTAATTGGTCATGCTCGACATAAGAGAACTTACGGAGCCTCACAGTATAAACATAAAAATATGGATCAGGGAAGATCAATATTGCGGAATACAGAAGGATTCATTCTACTTTCCATCACTATTCGCACAATGACATACAATAGACATAATCCTTGTAAACAAAAGATTTTAACCTATCTTCCATCAAAAATGACATAATAGGCTTAAATTTTGTATTGTCAAAAGTTCATTCATTCTTTTATCAATACATGGATATCGACATATGAAAGACTTAACTTTTGACAAGGTATGGTACAATCATAGTTGACGGGCGCAAACACACATATCCCGATAACAAATTGCAATATATAAAATCATAAAGATTAATACTGCAAAAATCATCTTCCAAACAATTTTAGAATTTAAACAAATAAACCTAAAAACATGAAGATGAAAACGTTGGACATAGCTATGTGTAATCACAATAATGGCTATTCCAAACTCTAGTTATTCTTCTAAACAAAACAAGGATATAAAAGATTTACTAGACATAAAAACAAACTCTTTAGAGAACATGAACTGAAAACAAAAACGCTAGACCCGGTCAGAAACTAGAGATTGAACATGGACGAGCTCCTCAGTTGCTTTCTTCAGTTTGTTTTTCAGAAAATCAAGATTCCTTGTTGCAATTTCGAGTTGTTCATGTACGACTTTGTAGATGGGGAAAAAAAATTTGCTGGTTTTTACGGAATTGAAGAGTCGACCGTGTGGAGACTCCTTGAACCGAGCGAAATGTTGAGCCTCACACAGATGCACTGAAAGAAGGGAGTGCTTTAAGTTCGAGAGATCAATCTGTAAGACCCCGTCCTAAACCAAGAACAATGGTCGTTCCAGAGTCAATTCGGTCACAAAAGGGGATGGGTTGATCTGTAGGAGGGAAGCTGAGAAATGTGTGGGATCGATGGAGATCTGAGATTGTAGGTGTGTTGTGAATTCAGCGTAAGAACGCTCTGAATGATTGAATTTTACTCAAATGAGTGTGATTGCTCAGACGATGAGTTCGTGTAGACGAAAGATTGTCTGTATGAACTTGCCGAGAAATTGCTTGTTTAGACGAATGTTCGAGTATTTGAATCTTGTCCTTTCAATCAGGATTCAGAGACATTTTATAATGCCAGAGTTGAAAATACCATTATCCCATGAAGTGTGACAGTTGCTGGAATCAGAGAGTGGGGAAGTGGGAAATCTTGTTAAAACCAGTTGCTCATCGTGCGGAGACTTGGTTAATTTTCCACCCACTACTTTGATGACTCTTCCAACTGATTGCACGAATTGCTCACATTCTCGTCGTGGGTGAACACATGTGCCGTATACCGCCAGACTAAAACCCTAGTTAATATCCCCCCATGTGACACGATTGATATCTCGTGGTTGTGGAGTCAGTTGCTAACTTTATGGGACGATGAGTCCATGTATTACTGAATTGTACATGATTTGCAAATGTTCTGAGACTCGTGAATTAAATATGTCTGCTGAGACGAGGTATTGTTATGTTGACTACCTAAGATGAGCAAGCTGTGTTGCTGAGTTATTGAATATTGATAGTTGAACCAATATTCTTGAATCTGAGCAAATATTGCCGGTTCGAGCAAATATTGCTAATTCGAGCAAATATTGCCGGTTTGAGCAAATGCCGCTCATTTGATGAATTGTTGGTAGCAGGGAGCAAATGCCGCTCATTTGATGAATTGTTGGTAGCAGGACCAAATAAAATATTAATTTAAGATACTGACTGCTAGGTCGAGTATAATAAATAAAAGTGTTGATCACGGGATCAACATAAAATTATTAGTATTTGAATCCGCTCAGAATCATGTTTTTGCAGAGTTCTGGATTCAAAACCCTAATTTTAATGAAATGATGATTTATTAAAAATCAACCGCAGAACGAAGCAGGGACCGGCTACATGGGATGATGACTCCACCATGTGACGCCCAGATGCTCGAATGAGCAAAATACCAAAGTCTCTTGAGGACCAGTTGGTGAAAGAATGATTAAATGCTGGTTTAATCATTTATTAAAATAATGCTCGTGTGAGCGACATATAATAATAAAACCTAGCCGTGAAAAGGTAAGGGACCGGCCAAGAGGTCATGGTACCGGCTCTTGGTGGTCGTGAGACCAATAGATGGTCGTTTTAGCAAACTCTCGATTGTTCGGAAAGAGTTTGAACCTAATATGAGCAGTTCAAATTAGGTTAAAAATAGTTAAAACATTTGGGATCGGCCACTTGCAAGCCTCAGGGCCATCCTTGGTCGGTCAAGGGGATGCGCTCGTGTCACCATGTTTTTCGTGTCTCAGTCCTGAGAGTTTTGATATTTTCCGGTGCGCGTTTGAGCAACATTTTGAGGAAACATGCAGAATCCAGGATTTTGCTGAAACTAGGAAAAATACATGAGATGATGAAAAATAATTAATAAAATAGGGAATTGCAAGGTGTGGGACCGGCCACGGCTAGGGCATGGCCGGCCAGCTGACAGTCACGGTCCCATACACTTTTCCCAGTTTTATGTATTTTCTTTGAATTGAGGGAAATTCCATGAAACTGGAGAGTTTTATGAAATTAGGGAACTTCCATGAGATGAGAGAAATAAAATAATAATAAAATAGGGAATGATGGAGTGTGGGACCGGCAATGGCCAAGGCATGGCCGGCCGGCCAACGGGCACGGTCCCAGGGCACTCTTCCCAATTTTATGTAATTTTCATGATTTTAGGGAATTTTCATAAAATCAAAGAGTTTTGTTGAAACCAAGGTATTTTGTAGAAATCAGGGAGTTTTCATGGAATGAGGAAAACAAAACAAATAATAATAATAAAATAATAGGCGTGTGGGACCGGCTAGGGAATGACCAGCCGGCTAGGGCCCGGTCCCATAAATTTTATAATATTTTTCATGGTTTTAGGGAAAATTCATGAAATCAGGGAATTTTCATGGTTTTAGGGAAAATTCATGAAATCAGGGAATTTTCATGGTTTGAGAGAAATAGTAAAATAATGGGGACGTGAGGTGTAGGACCGGCCACGGCTAGGGCATGGCCGACCGGTTGGTGCTCGGTCCCGTGACACCTTTCCCTGATTTTATTATTTTCTTGACATAAAGAAATATCATGAGATTAGAGAATTTCCTTGAATCGAAGGAGATTTGCTCGAACGAGAGAATTCTCATGAGATCAGGAAAAATAATAAAATATCGTAAAAAAATATAAAATTGGGCGTGGAACTGGTCACGGCATGACCGTCTGGCTGGTGAGCCCAGTCCCTGGCGCCTTTGCTAATATTTTATTTATTATTATTTTTCCTTCCTATTTTGCATAGGTTCATCGTTCATTCGTATTTTTGAAATGCTCGTTTGCGCATTCAAATGTTGGTCTGTGCATTATTGCTAAGTACACTTGCACCATTTTAGTCGGGGCTTATTCGATGCTCAGATGTCTGTTTCGTAGAATATTTATCACTAACCCGTAGAATTCTGCTGGGAAGAACCACGAATTGAAGTAACGAAATATAACGAAGAATCGTAGAATATTGCTGGATATTCAGGTGATTAGAGATAATTAACTGATGGCTCTATACTAGCAGTGCTTCCTATCTAGGAGCATTAATTATCTGAGAGTTGAGCAATATGAACTTGCTGGAGTATCATATTTCTCCTATATAGTCAGGGAAAACTTGGTTGCATCTTGAATACGTTGTCGCTCTATACTAGCAGGCATGCTGTCTAGGAGCCGTCCAATCTTTCAATTTTATATAGAAATAATTACTGAAATTGCTCAGTATTCATGAGATGTGTCGTGGTCTCAGCTGGGAGACTACACATCTACAGATACTCTGAGAGACAACCTTCTCAGTCAGAGGTTTTATGGCATGAGCTTTCATGCTTTATTGAGAGACATGAGTCTCAATACTCATCTAACTGCCGGATCCGGAGCATAAATAATTACTGAAATTGCTCAGTATTCACGAGATGTGTTGTGGCCTCAGCTGGGAGACTACACATCTACATATACTTTGAGATACAGCCTTCTCAGTCAGAGGTTTTATGGTATGAGCTTTCATGCGAGACATGAGTCTCAATACTCATCCGATTGCCGGTCCAGAGTATGCATAGTTAGGGTTTTACAGTTTTACCCTTGTCGAAAATCCACCATCTACATTAAGTCCCCTGCTTAGTGAGGAACAGTCATGTTCCTCAGTCAGCATTTAATGGTGATTTTCCAGGTATAGACGAAAAATAAGTAATTGAACTTAGTCATAAGATAAGACGTTACCGGATTTCGACCGAATGAGCAAACCATGGTTTGAGCGAAAACCCCAGTGGCATAATAGAGTGTCATCCAGTGAGCATAAATTGGTGTAGAACCGTTGATTCGATGGTGGGTCCTTGGTCGGTTTAGGATTCACGGGCCGGGCCCGAAAAGGAAATCCTTATGGAATTAGGTTTTGGAAATAAAATTTGGTATAAAAGGAATTAATTCCCTTTTTTTTAATTTCTTTTTCTCTCACCTTGGACGACCACCATCTTCCTCACGTCAGCGGCAGAAGAAGAAGTTTTTTCGCCGGAGCCGACCGTCGCCGCCCACCGCCGGCCGAATTCCGGCCAACTCCGGCGCCGACCAGGTGCGTCAATTTATTTTTTTTATTTTTTTTTGCCTTTTGCTGTTTGTTCATGAGTTGTTCATCAAAAAATCTTATACATGTGTATATATGAGTGTGAGTTTTGTTGAAAAGTCCCGATTTTATTTAAACGTATGTTCGTTCGATCATTAGTTTAGGAAACTAGCAACAATCCCTATTTTAAGTGAAATTTTTCTTTGGAAATAGACCTGAGTCCAGTGATAAAATTTTGTTTATGAGCTTTCATGGAGACCAAAACTTTATCTTTAAAAGGCGTGAGCTTTCACAAAACCAAAATAAACCTTCGCTTTATAGAAAAACGCTCGTACGAAGGAAAATAGATTTTTTTTTATGTATAGACTTGTGTCCAGTGTTAAAACTTTGTTTATGAGCTTTCATGGGAACCAAGATTTTACCATAAAATATGTGAGCTTTCACAAAACTAACATAAACCTTCATTTTAAAGAAAAATGCTCATACAAAGGAAAATAGATTTTTTTTTTATATGTAGTCGTGACATATTATGCAAAATATGGTGACATATTTTACTCACATGAGTTTGTTCTCATTAGATAAAATTTGAAGATTTTACGTGAGTAATTCACATTAATCATTGTTTTGTAAAATCAAAACATGGGTTTTGAGTAACTTTCGAAATTAGACAACTTATTTAGATAAAATATTTTCTTGGTATAAATTTAATAGCTCAGTTGTGGATGTTTATACTATGAAAATTATGTCTATGATTTTATGAAAAATCAGTCTAAAAAAGTTTTGTTCGTTATTCGCAGGTTTCAAGGAACGAACTAATTTCGGGGTGTTAACTCTTACAACACAATCACTACTGTTAGTGGAATCGTAAAGAGGTAAGAGTTAAGAATTACCATTTTTGTAGATGCCTCCATAAGTATCCGTTTTCGAATTATATGATCCCATCATATTGTTGAAGTTTTCGTTTGATATGATGATATACTGAAGTAGAATGCTTTGTGCATATTACAGCTACTTCGCAAGGATGTCTGATTCTCAGGAAAATGACGCTTCCAGTGATACGGGTATGGAAGAGACTTCTATCATTGGTGATGATGATGAAGAAGCACCTGGAATCAAAAATGTTCCCAATATAGATGATGCATTCTTCGCGGTTCAGCAAGACACTGAAAGACGTTTCAGAACTCCAGCATTCCGCCTTTTGATAAATCCCAGAATGGTTATTCAAAAGAAGTTGGTGACTCCTCGAGTAGCTATTCGGATTTTCCTTGAACGAGGACTTTTCCTTGCCTCAATTATAGAATTCAAACTCTCTCGACGACCTTTAGAGAAATTTTCTGGATGCGCAAGACACATGCTGGGTGTTCCTCGTGTTAGAGCTATGCTGGATAGAGCACAGGTTACCAGAGTTATTCAATCATCCGGAGATTTGTACATTTTTCATGATGCACGAGGTATTGTGGACCTTCTAGCTCGCTGGTGCATTCCAACTCATACCTTTATATGCAGCTGGGGAGAGTTTACTATTACCTTGGAAGATGTAGTTGCTTTATTGCATCTTCCAATCACAGGTAACTTTCCTGAAGAGCTTTCGACGGAGGAGAAAGCAATTTCTAACACCTTAACTGTTGAGATGGAGAGAATTAACAAGGCTTCTGGCAAAGGCTGTTATGCTCACTGGTTAACACACTGGTGGCCACGAGATGTCCCTCTCGACGAACCTGACGTTATGTTGTCTATTGCTGCTTTCTTGTGTTTATGGATGTCCAGGGACGTGTTCGAAGACGCCAGAACTTTGCTAAAGCCGTTTGTAATCCCTTTTGCTATTAAGATGGCTCAAGGTGAACAACTTCCCATAGGTAGCTTATTCTTAGGTTCTTTGTACTATAACCTAGACTCCTTGGTTATGTACTCCAGTGTTTCGAACGGCTTTATGAAGATTGAATGTTACGCCAATACGATATTTCTCTAGGCCTTGATGTGGGAACGCTTTGCAAAGTATGCACCTATTCCCCGTAGTATCTTGCAAGGGTTGAATGCTGCTGATTCTCGACGTATTTTCCCCGAGAAGGATAACGCTAGGATTATGCGCTGGTCAACAAAACAGCCTCAATCCAAGACGCGTTTCATTGATGTTGTAGACGATGAGTCTGAGTTTAACTTCAGTCCCTGGGTGCTGATTCCTCCTTATGTTTCCCAATTGACAACTTTCAATGCTGGAGAAAGCATGGCTTTGAAATATGGTGCTGACTTGAGCGATGGTGAAAAATCCTTCATGTTGAGCTGCACTCCAGGTTATTTAATAGCAGCAACATATGGAGACTTTTCGGTGGAGGAATATAACATTGACAGAGCAGCCCGTCAGATGGGTATGGATCAGTGTGTTCCAACTTTTCGGAGGAGCAAACCGTCGGTGGAACAGATTAAGACTTGTTTAGACCGTACACATGTCGAAGGAAGCTCTTATTGGTTCCCTTGTGCTGACCGAGTTACGTATGTAACTCCAGGTTATATAGATTTCTGGACCAGCAATTTGAACGCTTAAATGATTTCGTAAGGGTTAGTCATCCTCTGGTGAAAGAGCCTCCTTCCGCTGATATGATTGCTTCTCGACCCAGATTGAAACACATCTCCGGTGGCGATAAGCGAAAGACATATCCAGGATGTTCACCAGTATGTATCTTTTGCACATTCTTCATAAAATTGAAATAATTGCCTTTGATTATCACCTCAATTTATTTTGCAGGACGGTCGTGCTGTGAGACCTCGTCTTGAAGTGAATTTCTCAGAGGCTGAAACAGTCATTCATGGTGGAGAAGGTAGGAACAAGAATTGTAAGTTGATGCCTAACACCATAAAGTCCCCGGTTTTTTCTTTGGTGAGTTGTCGACACTTTTTCCGCCGTGACTTCTTCTATCCGTATTACTAGGATCGTAAAAACAATATTTGTTATTTGGTTATAGAATTTTGCTCCGTATAGTATCGATGGTCTTCAATTCTCTACTCCTAGGCAGACAATTTTTGATTCGACCATTGAAGAAGAAAATGCCGTGAGTACTCTTCCTCGTAGCCAAATATAATGCTTCATATGTAAAATGCTAATTGTTTGAGAATGTGTCCAGGAGGATGTCTCCATGGAGGTGGAGAGTGCTGATACTCGGTCATCCTCTAAGAATAGAGATGGAGGAAATTCCAAAGGCTCGGAACCGAATGAAAGCAATGAGCCTCTTGATGTTGACACGGACAATCCCAACTCTTTGAACGCTTCGGAGACTCCCCAAGTAAGCACATATCTTGTAAACTCTTCATAGAAGTATGAAATTGTTTATTTGTGAATGAATGAATGAGAATCCATGTGCATATACGAAAAACTTTGTCGAAATTCGTCGTCAGAAATTTAGAACCCAGTTTTTAGCAAAAATACCGTAAAACCTTCACCTGGAGTCGGATTTTCATGATCTGCATATGCATCTTTAAGCCCGGAAAATTTACAAGCTTTATCAAAGAAGATTTTTAAGTTTTGAGCACGTTCAGGGCCTGAAAAAAGCGAAATAGTAAACTTCCAGGAGACTTTCAGAACCTTTTCAGACGGTATGTTGCTCAATGTTTTGACTACATCTCCTTGCCCGTTGATCGGATTGTCATGAAATTTTGAAATGTGGTAGAGGACATCCATACGAATAGAATGGTATATAACTCATACTAATATTCCTTGTAGATTGCTCCATTTCGTCATCTAGTACAGGACAGAGTACAGTCTCTTCAGACGAGCTTGCCGCAAAACGTATTTTCATGACTTTCATGCTATTTTCTTGTGCCTTGAGTGTATAATGATGAAACTTGATGATTTTATGCTGATTGTATATTTTATTTTGTGATCTCATTTGGTTTCATGTTTAGATTGCTCTAACCTCATGTAATCTTCGTATTAGGTGTCAAATACCGAAGTTGAGGATACTGAAACCAATAAGGATAACTTGAGCTGCCCTGGAGTTATTGATGAAGAGACAACCATCCCTGAACTTCAAGACCATGAGAAGGTTGTCACTGAAGTTATGGAAACCCCGATTGTTGCTGGTTCAGTGATAGAAGAAACCGAGCCACCAGTAGAGAATACTGAAGAAACCGTTGTCCTGATTGTAGAGGCTGCCCCAGTAACTGAGAACCGTATAGTGGTGCATGAATATACAAGTGAAGGAGTTTCTTTTGATCCTCCGTTTGATGCATCACTCCCGTATCATGAACTAGTTGGTGGGTTCAGCGTTCCCATTGGATATGCAGGCTTGTACAAGAAAATACGGAAGAAATTTGGCCACATAATTGTTGACAGGAATCCTGGACGTGCTTATGCTTTAACAATGCAAGTAAGTGTTATCTTATGTGTTGTAAGTGATATATGCACTAGGGCCAGAAATACTGTGACTCCAGATGTACTCTTTGATTGGGAGTTTAACTTGGAGAATTCAGAAAGACTTGGCTTCAATGTAAAGTGGATTCGTAAGAAAATGAACGCTATCAAGGACTATGTGAGAACAACATACCCTTTCCCAATGATGTTGTGATGGAGAAAGAAGACAAGATTGCCAGGATGACTGAAGAGCTGAACAAGGAGAAGGCGGCTTTGCAGGTCTTGAAGGATGCAGAGGAGCAAAAATCCTTTTTTGCTGATTTTCTTTGATTTCCTTTTCATAATCTCTTGAATTTCTGAACTTCTGAGAGATGTGAGGTTTTTATTTGGGTTTTGATATTAGCTGGTTTTGGATTGGTAGATGATTGAGGATTTTCTTTTGGATTTGATAGAGATTTTCTTTTAAGAAATATGAACTGAATTTTAATAAATTGCTGAATTCAAATACTGATTGCAAGTATTGAAAATGTTTTGGAGGAATTGAAATACAATGAAAGAAAATCCTAAATGCCAAATACGGACGTCATGAATGCCCAAACGTCTAGTACCTCGAATGCCCAATAATTTCAGCCAAATGCCTTAAGCCAATTCTCGTGAATTACTGGCAGGGTTCTGCCATCTGTGTTGATCAATTTGTAGTATCCTCCGGTTATGGATTTAGCAACCATAAATGGTCCTTCCCAATTGGATCTCCTAGCAGAATAGAGATCACGTTTAGTCGCCTTAAGAACCAAATCTCCTTCCTCGAATTTGTTCGGTTTAGTAGTTTGCGCCTTGAATATTTT
Organism: Papaver somniferum; assembly: GCF_003573695.1. Classification (NCBI taxonomy): domain Eukaryota; kingdom Viridiplantae; phylum Streptophyta; class Magnoliopsida; order Ranunculales; family Papaveraceae; genus Papaver; species Papaver somniferum. The sequence goes on from NC_039364.1 coordinate 107,117,867, forward strand.
CTGTTGATTCCATGGTTGTGGTACATATGGACACTCACGTAGAGGGGAGTATTCAGCATACTGTCGGTCATGCTTAGCCATATCTTCAACAATAAACCTCTTGATAAAATGATCAATTTGGAGAGGCTCTGAGCGTAACTATTTGGTGTAATATTGCTGAGGTGAGACTATCCATTCGTAGATTTTGGTAATCGCTAAGTTGTTAGTAGGGAGAAGTCCCGAGACCATAGTAGTATATTTCAACATTGGTATTATTGGCGAATGAAGAGGAATAAGACTTGCTTGAGTACGGAACCTCTTGACGAAAGAATTGGCACTCTCTCTAGGTTTCTGTGTGAGTTCTGTCAAGGCTTTAACTTCCTCCAGATGCTCGAACGGGGAAGTATCCTCCATTTTTTTGAGTCAGATCCCGCTTCAACAACAGGACGTATTGAAGGCGTTGGAGCCCTCTTTCCAGCGTGAATCCAATTTCGTCCAAGGATTATATCATATCCTGGGTCTTCTCGGATTATGTAAAACTTGGTCTCAGTGCAGACCAAATTTTCTTTGACTTTGAGGATGATATAGCCATACGCGTCTCTAGAAACCCCTTCATGATCTCTGATTGCCATGGGATCATGAGTAGCCTCTTGTCGAGTAATGCCAGCAGCTCTGAGAGTTTTCAAAGGAATGATGTTAATGGCAGTGCCGACATCAACAAATGCTCTTTCGAATTTGTTTCCTTTAATATGCACTGTGGTGAGCAGTCCCCAGTCATACATTTCTTTGTCAGTGGCTGAAGGTTCAGGAGGTATTTCTGAAATCAACAGGCGTTTTCCAGATACTATGTAGTTCAAAGCTGTGAACATGTCTCCCCTTTGCGCCTTTGACAGATAGAGTAATCCACAGACATGCTCTATTAATGACTGGACTGCTTCCTTGACTGGTTCTTCAGAGATGGAGAAAGTTATGACTGGGAGGGGATCTCTGTGTACTCCTTCAGCCCCCAGATTAAGTTCTCCTGACTCAACCTTTTCCTTAAATATGTGTTTCAAAACTTTGCAACTACTTGTGGGGTGATTGACGAACCTGTGGAAGCGACAGTGACGAGGATTTTCCATGTCCTCCTCAGTTGGTTCTCTCCTGACATATGGAAATTTGATTGCACCATCTTGGATCCAGGCATCCAGTAGTTCGAGCACTTTTCCAATGGGGAGAGGAAAGTCAGGTGCCTCTTGATCATGAGTCTATGTACGTTAGCCAGGGGCCTGTGCCTCTGGTTTGTCCTTCTTTTGTGTCTTTAGAGGAGCTGAGGTATGCTTACTTGGAGGTTCGGCCTTGCGTTTGCTCCCTTCTGCAACATCGTTTGTGGAGGGCTGCAGGTTGTACTTCTTGTTGATCAAACGTCTGCTTCCTCGAGTGTCTCGTGATTATTCAGTCTTTGTAGGTTTTGCTCTTTCCAACAGAGCAGGTGCAGTAGTCGCCGATCTCTTCGCAGCTTCGTGAAGCTATGAGAAAGTCTGAAAACGAATATTTTCCAGTAAAGCTCTGTAGACCGGGATCATGCCATTGATGCATAAATCTACCAGATGCTGCTCCGTGACATTCGGATCATGGCAGTCCAGAGCCTGGACTCTGAATCTTTTCACGTAGTCATTGGGATTTTCACTAACCCTCTGAAACATTCTCCCAAGATCATAGAGAGTGACTTGTTCTGACACAAAGAAGTACTTCCTGTAGAAGGCGTTAATCATTTCTCCCCAATTGTTGATGGTCCCTGGTGCGATGTTGTTGTACCAGGTGTATGCCCTGCCTTTCAAAGATTTTGAAAACTCCTTGAGGCGAACGATATGGTTGTGTTCATGTTCTCCCAAGGCTTCCAGGAAACGAGAGACATGTTCTCGAGCATTGCCAGTTCTATCATACAGAGTGAAAGTCGGAGAAGTGTAACCTTTCAGAAGAGGGATCCTTTGCGTAGCAGCAGGATATGGAGGCTGGTGACGATGGGCATGTGATGTCTTATCTTTTCCACGATTCTCCAAAAGGCGCTCCAAATCTTCCCGACGTAATGAAATTTGATGGATCCTTTTCTGATGGATCGTCTGCGGCTTTGCGGACTTCGTCATCATCCACCGTATGAATTGGAACCACCTCAGGATCAACATTTGAGGATTTCTCCTTTACTTTTTCTTGAGTTCTCTCTGACATCTTGTCAGTGAGAGTCTTCAGATAATTAAACATCTCTTTCTGTGTAGTATCCATATCGGTTTGATTCTTTGCAAGAGTCTCTTGCACTTTGATGAGATCAAAAATGGTAGGTGGTGGGTTTCCTCTGACTTCCTCAGGGTGTCGGCCGAACAGAGGATGACCTTCCGTGTTAGCGTGAGGAGGAGTAACATCATCACCGCCAGTGTTAGAGGACGGAATTGTTTCCGGGATATCCTCATTGTTGTTGTTGCTATGCTAGCGTCGTTTGTGTTGGAACCTGTAACTAACCCAGACCTAAGACCATCCATCTTGTGAAATTGTGAGATTGCAAACGAGAGATTAATCTCCCACTGTGGTCGCCAATCTGTAGATGGGGAAAAATGATTTGCTGGTTTTTACGGAATTGAAGAATCGACCGTGTTGAGACTCCTTAAACCGAGCGAAATGTTGAACCTAACACAGATGTACTGCAAGAAGGGAGTGCTTTAATTTCGAGAGATCAATCTGTAAGACCCCGGCCTAAACCAAGAACAATGGTCGTTCCAGAGTCAATTCGGTCACAAGAGGGGATGGGTTGATCTGTAGGAGGGAAGCTGAGAAATGTGTGGGATCAATGGTGATCTGAGATTGTAGGTGTGTTGTGAATTCAGCGTAAGAACGCTCTGAATGATTGAATTTTACTCAAATGAGAGTGATTGCTCATACGATGAGTTCGTGTAGATGAAAGATTGTCTGTATGAACTTTCCGAGAAATTGCTTGTTTAGACGAATGTTCGAGTATTCGAATCTTGTCCTTTCAATCAGGATTCAGAGACATTTTATAATGCCAGAGTTGAAAATACCATGATCCCATGAAGTGTGACAGTTGCTGGAATCAGAGAATGGGGAAGTGGGAACTCGTGTTAAAACCAGTTGCTCATCGTGCGGAGACTTGGTTAATTTTCCACCCACTACTTTGCTGACTCTTCCAACTGATTGCACGACTTGCTCACATTCTCGTCGTGGGTGAACACACGTGCCGTAGACCGCCAAACCAAAACCCTAGTTAATATCCCCCCATGTGACACGATTGATATCTCGTGGTTGTGGAGTCAGTAGCTGACTTTATGGGACAATGAGTCCATGTATTACTGAGTTGAACATGATTTGCAAATGTTCTGAGACTCGTGAATTAAATATGTCTGTTGAGACGAGGTATTATTATGTTGACTACCTAAGACGAGCAAGCTGTGTTGCTGAGTTATTGAATATTGATAATTGAACCAATATTCTTGAATCTGAGCAAATATTGCCGGTTCGAGCAAATATTGCTAATTCGAGCAAATATTGCCAGTTTGAGCAAATGCCGCTCATTTGATGAATTGTTGGTAGCAGGACCAAATAAAATATTAATTTAAGATACTGACTGCTGGGTCGAGTATAATAAATAAAAGTGTTGATCACGGGATCAACATAAAATTATTAGTATTTGAATCCGCTCAGAATCATGTTTTTGCAGAGTTCTGGATACAAAACCCTAATTTTAATGAAATGATGATTTATTGAAAATCAACCGCAGAACAAAGCAGGGACCGGCTACATGGGATGATGACTCCACCATGTAACGCCCAAATGCTCGAATGAGCAAAATACCAAAGTCTCTTGAGGACCAGTTGGTGAAAGAATGATTAAATGCTGGTTTAATCATTTATTAAAATAATGCTCGTGTGAGCGACAGATAATAATAAAACCTAGCCGTTAAAATATGAGGGACTGGCCAAGAGGTCATGGTACCGGCTCTTGGTGGTCGTGGGACCAATAGATAGTCGTTTTAGCAAACTCTCGATTGTTCGTAAAGAGTTTGAACCTAATATGAGTAGTTCAAATTAGGTTAAAAATAGTTAAAACATTTGGGATCGGCCACTTGCAAGCCTCAGGGCCATCCTTGGTCGGTCAAGGGGATGCGCTCGTGTCACCATGTTTTTCGTGTCTTAGTCCTGAGAGTTTTGATATTTTCCGGTGCGCGTTTGAGCAACATTTTGAGGAAACATGCAGAATCCAGGATTTTGCTGAAACTAGGAAAAATACATGAGATGATGAAAAATAATTAATAAAATAGGGAATTGCAAGGTGTGGGACCGGACACAGCTAGGGAATGGCCGGCCAGCTGACAGTCACGGTCCCATACATTTTTCCCAGTTTTATGTATTTTCTTTGAATTGAGGGAAATTCCATGAAACTGGAGAGTTTTATGAAATTAGGGAACTTCCATGAGATGAGAGAAATAAAATAATAATAAAATAGGGAATGATGGAGTGTGGGACCGTCAATGGCCAAGGCATGGCCGGCCGGCCAACGGGCACGGTCCCAGGACACTCTTCCCAATTTTATGTAATTTTCATGATTTTAGGGAATTTTCATAAAATCAAAGAGTTTTGTTGAAACCAAGGTATTTTGTTGAAATCGGGGAGTTTTCATGGAATGAGGGAAACAAAATAAATAATAATAATAAAATAATAGGCGTGTGGGACCAGCTAGAGCATGACCGACTGGCTAGGGCTCGGTCCCACAAATTTTATAATATTTTTCATGGTTTTAGGGAAAATTCATGAAATCAGGGAATTTTCATGGTTTTCGGGAAAATTCTTGAAATCAGGGAATTTTCATGGTTTGAGAGAAATAGTAAAATAATGGGGACGTGAGGTGTGGGACCGGCCGCGTCTAAGGCATGGCCGAACGGTTGGTGCTCGGTCCCGTGACACCTTTCCCTAATTTTATTATTTTCTTGACATAAAGAAATATCATGAGATTAGAGAATTTCCTTGAATCGAAGGAGATTTGCTCGAACGAGAGAATTCTCATGAGATCAGGAAAAATAATAAAATATCATAAAAAAATATAAAATTGGGCTTGGAACTGGTCACGGCATGACCGTCCGGCTGGTGAGCCCAGTCCCTGGCGCCTTTGCTAATATTTTATTTATTATTATTTTTCCTTCCTATTTTGCATAGGTTCATCGTTCATTCGTATTTTTGAAATGCTCGTTTGCGCATTCAAATGTTGGTCTGTGCATTATTGCTAAGTACACTTGCACCATTTTAGTCGGGGCTTATTCGATGCTCAGATGTCTGTTTCGTAGAATATTTATCACTAACCCGTAGAATTCTGCTGGGAAGAACCACGAATTGAAGTAACGAAATATAACGAAGAATCGTAGAATATTGCTGGATATTCAGGTGATTAGAGATAATTAACTGATGGCTCTATACTAGCAGTGCTTCCTATCTAGGAGCATTAATTATCTGAGAGTTGAGCAATATGAACTTGCTGGAGTATCATATTTCTCCTATATAGTCAGGGAAAACCTGGTTGCATCCTGAAGAAGTTGTCGCTCTGTACTAGCAGGCATGCTGTTTAGGAGCCGTCCAATCTTTCGATTCTATATAGAAATAATTACTGAAATTGCTCAGTATTCATGAGATGTGTCGTGGTCTCAGCTGGGAGACTACACATCTACAGATACTCTGAGAGACAACCTTCTCAGTCAGAGGTTTTGTGGCATGAGCTTTCATGCTTTATTGAGAGACATGAGTCTCAATACTCATCCAATTGCCGGATCCGGAGCATAAATAATTACTGGAATTGCTCAGTATTCACGAGATGCGTTGTGGCCTCAGCTGGGAGACTACACATATACATATATTCTGAGAGACAGCCTTCTCAATCAGAGGTTTTATGGTATGAGCTTTCATGCGATACATGAGTCTCAATACTCATCCGATTGCTAGGTCCAAAGTATGCATAGTTAGGGTTTTATAATTTTACCCTTGTCGAAAATCCACGATCTACAGACTTTAAAATCTTGAAGAATATTTCCTACCAGTTGTGAAGACATCTGAAACTGGTAGTTTGTTTTCATGGTCAATGGCATGATAGCATGTTATGAAAACATCATTCTTGTGAAACTCGATAGTCTTCCCCTTCTTGACTTCATCATCTTTGTTGCCTCCATTCATTGTGCACACACCAAAAATCGGTAGAACCTTTTGACCTCACGGAACTATGTATCAAGAGATGACACGTAAGTATATATAAATAAGTTCCATGGAAAACCCTAGGAAAACTTGTATATTTCTGTGTGGGTCAGGTGTTCGTGCACTTGTGGTCACGACCCTAATGTGTGACCAAGAGGATAGAGGACAAATTTAGACTGCTTCTTGAGAGCTCAAGAGACATTTTAAACAAAGAATGAAATTCGTGTGTCAAGAATAATAGTTGAGAACCAACTATTTGGAGGAAGCACACACAAACAGGGAATTTTTCTCAAAAGAGGATGATCAGAATTATCTTCAAGAGAAGAACTGGAGCGAAGCACAACAGATTTTAAGATCATCAACAACAAACAAAACAAAAAAAGAAGAAAGAAAGGAAAACATACAACCTTGACAACACTCTCAAGACACACTTCTTAAGACTATGAGCATCCTTCTTAGACTACACGAAGAATGCTACATTGAGCAGTCATGTTGTATTTAGATGAGCATTTTGCTCATCAATATTGACTTCTTTTATCTCTCCTTCAAGAGGATTTACAGAAAAATCACTCGACTTACTTGAGGAAGTTTTATCAAGAGAGGAACAAGAAGTACCTGAGCCAGCCACTTTCCTTGTCTTTTTGATGCTCCATTTGAGTATCTTTATGCTGGTCTTAAGCTCAGAGATTCGACTATTGATATGAATGAAATCTGGAGCAGAAGACTTGGATCCACAGTCTTCTTTAGAGAGAGAAAAGGGACTCAACTTTTCTTTCTTTCTCCGATGTCTTTTTCTCTTTTCAGAGATATTTAAGAAGTCAGTTGCCCTTCTGCCATTGTCGGTATTCTTTGTTTCAAAAACACAATTAAGAAAAGTCTTATCACATAATTTTTCTTGATTGTTGACAATGCCTTTTACTCCAACAATATGAGAGACAGGTTTAATAACTTCTTTTGACATCCATGCAAGAATGTTGTGAAGTTTTTCATTCCTTAAACGAAAACGACATCTTCGCTCAGATTTCCTTTATTTCCGCAATAACAGCAGTTAAAAGAATTTTTCTTTACCGTTCTCGTGTGAGTAGATTTAGAAGGAGAAAAATCCTTGTTTCCAGAATCATTACAAGATACAAAAGGTTTCTCGCATGAAGAATTATCATTAGCTTTAACAAAATTGATCTTACTAGATTTTTGAGCGTTTATTCCTTTTAGCCCAGACCACATGTATCACGATGTTCTTTACATGCTCCAATCATAGAAGATAATTTTGTAGATCTAGAATTGAATCTACTCAGATTCTCTTCCAGTGACTTTACTTTAACAAGAGCAGCAACAAGGTCAGTCTCCAAGGATTTTTCTTTGGCGAGAAGACTGAGTTTGTTAGAGCATTGCTCGGTCGAACTCGCATGCATTGCTATCTCAAGCATGTTTGTCAATGTTAGTGATCAAAAGTATAAGTCTTGATTTCTAGTCTACTATAGCTAAGGTCTCGGACTAGGATAGAAAGTGTAGTTGAGCTCAAGAACTCCATAGCAATCATCATACGAGACAAAGGACTACTCAAGGAACCGGTGGATCTTCATCGACTAAAAGGTATGTGGAGACTTGAACTTATCTATCACTCAAAAGTCTATTTATCTCTTATCTTGAGACAAAAGTCGTTTTGCTATATAGACTTAGATATACACATTTGCTATTTCGGACCGAGTTTATCTCGCTATCTATTTCTCGAAATATATGTTGGTAAGCTTTCGCTTTAAACAAGTTCATCTTTACCTAGTGACGAAAGTCATGACAAGTTTCAATCACTTTGGAAATTGCTTACTTTGACGAAAAATAGTTTGTGAATAACACCAATAGAATATCAACGTCCTCTAAGAATGTTTCAATGATTGAAATGAGAGTTTAGATTATATAACCATTGGAGGATATAAGAATTATTGTGGAAACACATATATGTATGAGTCCTTATTCCTTGAACCGAAGTTTGCGAACTTTGTTGATCAAGAGAACCGGCATGGTGGCGTGATCCAAGTCCGCGAACTCAGTCCACGAACTGGCGGAAGTTCTTGTCCCGAGAATTTCTGCTGGAGTTTGTGAACTCCGTCCGAGAACTTAAGTCCGCGAACGAAGTCCGCAAACTTGAGTAGGATACATAAGAACGATTTTTGTGAATTTTTTCTTATATAAACTAAGGAATGCAAACTGCAAACCGTGGATGTATAGTTCATGAACCGATTCCAGTGAATCAAATCGTTTTTGCTTCGATTGTGTCTTGTGTAGTTACATAAGATTTCCTTGCAATTGAACAACTCTCAAACTAGTTCATTTGAGTCACTTGAACTAGTTATGGTGAAGAAGAATATGGTTGATATGAAAGTGATCATATGGCTAACCATTTGGTTGACTATTGTTGAACCAAAAAATGTACAAGCTTGGGTACGGTTACACAAGCCTAGAAACGTGCATTTCATTTGTGTGTAACAAGCTAGTTTTCGATCTAACGGTTAAACGATATTAGCTTGAATCTAAATCAGGTTTTTATCTAACGGTGAACATTGAATGCTTTGTTACCAAGCTAACATTGATTGCAAACCCTGATTTGAAAGACTATATAAGGGAGAACTCTAGAAACTGGGAAACCTAATCCCCACACCTTCTGTGTGATACTAGTTGTGCTAAGATAGAGTCGATTCTCCTTTAACCTTTGGTTTCTTCTTCAAAACCAGGTTAACGACTTAAAGACTTCATTGGGATTGTGAATCCAGACCTATACTACTTTCTCGTAGTTGTGTGATCTGATCTTGCTGTTTCTATCATACGAGTACAATTGTAATAATTGGCTTGAGATTGATATCTCCGATAGGCAAGATATAAAAGAAATCACAAACACTTAGTCTCATCGTTTGTGATTCCATAATATCATTTTTCGCTACGTCAGTTAGGATTATTGTGAGGTGATTGATAATATTAGGCTGTTCTTCGGGAATATAAGTCCGGTTTATCAATTGGTTCATGTTCACCTTGATTTATCAAAAGACGGAACAAAACTCGTAGGTATATTCGTGGGAGATGGATTTATCTATTACCGTAGACTTTTCTGTGTGATACAGATTTGTTTATTAAAGTCTTTGACTTTGGGTCGTAGAAACTCTTAGTTGTGGGTGAGATCAGCTAAGGGAATCAAGTACGTAGCATCCTGCTGGGATCAGAGACGTAGGAGTGTAACTGTACCTTGTATCAGTGTGAGATTGATTGGGGTTCAATTACAGTCCAGACCGAAGTTAATTTGGAGTAGGCTAGTGTTTGTAGCGGCTTAATACAGTGTGTGTTCAATCTGGACTAGGTCCCGGGGTTTTTATGCATTTGCGGTTTCCTCGTTAACAAAATTTGGGTGTTTGTGTTATTTCTTTTCCGCATTATATTTTTTTATATAATTGAAATATCACAGTTTGTGCGTTGTTCAATCAATTAGAATATCCGACCTTTTGGTTGTTGATTTAAATTGATTGACACTTGGATATTGGTCTTTGGTACCATCCAAGTTATCTCTCTAGTATTTGATAATGACTCGCAGATTTCTATTTTCTTTAGTATATAACAAATCGAGAGATTGAGATATAAACTCTTTGATATACTTTTTATCTAGATTGAGTCTGACTGTCTAGTTGATTCTCTAGAAAGTATATTGGAGTTTGTCCATACAGATTGCTAAGCGAAATATTGGGTGTGGTTGTTGTACCCCCACTTTTTCAATTGGTATCAGAGCAGGAAAACACGTTTAAGACCTTACAAGTCTGTGTTTGTAGCGATCTGACTCTATGGACAAGAGTACTATCTCTGATAAACGCGTCACCAGAAATAAAAGTTCTGTCTCGTCTAATTATATTAAAGAGAAAGATTCTTCAATCTCGAATATAGACGAACCATGTGTTCCAACAAGTCAGACATACATGAGTATTTCCGATTACCCTTATGTAGTTGCAGGAAATCCTACACTACACCCCTCACAAGATTTCATTAACATTCAACTCATTTTAGATTAACAATCTTAATTTTATTGATGAATCTTTGAACAATCTTACAAGAAAATATAAAGGAATCAAGAATAATCACTACTCTAGATTTTCTCTCTCCTATTTACTTGCTTCTCAATCAGATAAGATCTCTCTCCTCCTTACAGCTGATCGACTCTTTATATAGAGTTTTACATAGTGGATGAAAGCTAATCTAACCTTTATTTTCGGATATGGATTGCGACATTCTCGCAACCTTACAAATGTTAATCTCGCAAACTCCCTAATTTTTGCAGGACCATCACACTTTTCTCATGATTTAGCTGACGTCGTTTATTATGTCATTTCTGAAGCTGTTCTGCGACACTGTCGTGTTGTGTTGTTAATAATTTCGCTGAGACATTATTGCTTCGAGATTCTGATCCTACATCTTTCCTCTTCTCATATCATCTCTGAGAAGTAGAGAGTGATGTGAGAAATTTCGCAGTTATCCATCACTTCATATTCTGCATTTATCACACGTATCCTTTCTTCCATCTGTTTCTTGACACGTCTTTTGTAATTGCTGCTTTTTAACCGCTCACATCTTTCCGCATTAATCGTGTTTATTTTCTCGAGAAAAAATTTCCTCTATATATACTCTTTCTTACTCTCTTTTTCTCTCTTTTTATTTTCTCTGCAACTTCATCGTTCTTCTGCAAATTCCGCTATTGCAACTTTTTCTTCTTTCTTCTTCTTTCAATCTTTTTAATTTCTTCTTCATGTCCATACTGTTCCCTCTGTAGATCTTCATCATTTGTAATTTTCTTCGAATTAATCTTCCTGCTAGTGTTTTCCATGGATTCATCGAGGTTAGTTTTCTTTTTTCTTTTTTATGGTTTTTGCTGAAATTGATCTTGCTTACTGCCTTATTTGATGTTGTTTGTGTGATTCCCATATTGTTGTTATTTTAGCAAAAATGCCTCTAATACCAAATTTACGGTTCAGAACCTAATATTCCCAAATCGCAGCATAAGGTTGTTGTAAACAAAAGAAAGTTTGCGGATCATAAGGTAGTAAGAAACATTATTCTTTTCTAATAACAATATTGTTGCCTTTGTTTCTTATCTGGATTGTGATTCGAAGGGTGATAAGGATGCCAACAAACCTCTCAATAAATCTCGCCACCTCAAAACCGTTGAAACCTCTGTTCCCTTTCATTTACTTATCCCTTCAAAATGTCCTGCGACATCTTCACAAGTTAAACCATTATCTCCAATTTGTGAAAAGGTTGCCTCAGATTTCATCCCTTCAACTGACCTTTCAATGATTGAAACTCCCCTTATTAATCCTTCTGTGAATGAAACTTCTTCTCCTCCTATTGATAATGTTTCCCAATCTTCTATCATTACCAGTTCTCTACCTGAGCTTCTTCCTTTAAATATTGCTTTCAAAGTTTTGTATGAGGTTCTGGATGATGTTAAGAAGTCTCCCATTGATCCTGTCAAGTCTGGTGTTTGCGAAATTATGATTAAGTATTTTGTCCCTGACAGAGCTGCTTCGCAAACAACTTTGGAAAAAGAGGTTGAAATCTTGAATAAATATCTCCAGATGATGACTTTAGAGTGTAATGCTCTTCGTCTCGAAAATCAAAAACTCCAGAATGTTTTGTTGGATCGCGACAATCTTCGCAAGAAGAATGATGAACTGAGAGGTATGATTTCCTTATCTGTGTCTTCAATTTTCTTTTTTAATGATTTTATCTTTTCCATATGTAATTGTCCTTGAAATCCCTTTTTCGCATGTTAAGCCTTAAACCAGAAACGAATAATGGAGAGATATCAATTTGAGTCTGCTGTTGAAGAAGCCCGTGATGATAAAGAGATTTTGATGGATCAATATAACTAATTAGATAACCTCTATTCATATTCTGTTGATCATATAAATAATCCTACCAATGAAAATACCCAATTAGTTCAGAGGCAAAATTTATTGAGTAATGAAATATCTCGCCTTTCTTATTCTTTAACTAAAGCTAATCTAGGGATGGAAACTTTATCAGATGAGAATAAAACTTTATCTCAAGAGAAGCGAACTTGTTTAAACAAGATGGCGATATCTTAGCAATAACTTAGCATCTTTCAGAAAGTATGTGATGACCAAGAACAATCTCTTTGCTCTTTGAGAAATGAACTTAAAGGAGTAACAGAGTCATCCATTGCTGAAAGAGATTCACTCATTCAAGGTAGAATAGCTTTAAGTGTAAAGGTGAACCAACTTAAAGAACAATATTTCAAATTAGAAGAATCTTATTCTTCACTTGCGAAGAAAAATGCCTTTCTGATTTCTAAAGAGAAAACTCTTCAGTCTCGACTTAAAGGTTTAGTTGGAGATAAATTTGATGATGCGATGGATCGTTGGGAGAATAGTTGTATGTCCTTGATTCAACACCTTATTTCGCAAAAGGAAGGTAGTCATAATAGTTTGACTGCCTTAACTATCTTTTCTTTGTATATCTTTTTGAGTTCTTCATATTACTGAAATTTTGTATTCTACTTTTCGCAGAGTCTGAGAAAAATCTTCATTCCTCCATTTCTGTTTTGGAGGCTAAATATGCCAAAATTCGCAAAGAAAATGCACTACTCGTCTCTGTCCTTTCTGGTTCTCGTGACCGAGCATAAAGAAGACTTGATTATCTTGCTTACTTTAAGGATATTCAAGATAGGAATCATCAGAGAGCACTTCTTTGTCAAGTTCATCTCCGGGCTGAAGTTCTTGTGAATGATATTTTATTGTCCAAATCTCTTCCTCCTACATCAATTGAGCCTTTGGAAGTAGATGATGATGAAATTCCTCGTCCTGCTGACAGTGATTATGATTATGAAAATGGTGGAGAGACTGATCTTTTGGAAGATGAAGAAGAGATCCCTTCTAAGAAAGCAACTGCTGGTGCTAATCAAGATGGAAGTGAAAAAAAAATCCCTTATAAAGAAGTAATTGCTGGCGATAATCAAGATGGCGGCGAAAAAGAAGTCCCTCTCAAAGAAATTATTGTTGGCGAAGATCAGAATCGAAATGAAGAAAAGGCTGGCGATAATGAAAACATTGGCGAAGAGCTTCTTATCTAATTCTATGTTCTTGAATTGTTTCATCTTTATTATTTCTTGCGAATAATATTCTTCAACCAACTTTGGAATTAATTTTTTCTTTTAGTATTTTGCTTGCGAGAAAGATAATGCCTCTTGTTTACTGATTCCCATACTTGCCTCTCATTATATTTCTTGCGAGAAATGATCTGTTATGAATACTTGTAAATATTTTGTTTTGTCATGTGGTCTTATTTTTCCTTCCTAATTAAAGGTCTTATTATGCCACCTCTTGTCATTGCGACAAAATCGCAGGACGTCCTTGCACTTTCATGCAAAAACCCATTGATCTTGCCTTAACTTTTTCTTTTGTATGATTGCCTCTTCAGGAATGTTGCGGCAATATGATAGGCCTAAATTTTCTTGCGAAAATAAAGCCCCATGATATTGCCGTCTTGCGACGAAGTCGCAGGACGTCTTCGCACTTTCATGCGAAAACCCATTGATCTCGTCTTATTTTTTTTCTCTAGTATTATTGCCTCTTCAGGATTGTTGCACAAATATGACAAGCCTTAATACCCTTGCGAGTAAAATCCTCATGACATTTGCGTCTTAAGACACTTATCAGCTCCCTAATGGAGGGTGCCGCCATTATCTCCCCCCTGGTTGCCCCTTCAAGAAGGCGTACTTCTACCATACAAGGTTAGCTCCTCCCATCCAGTCTTAAAAACAACCAGTTGTTTTCGCAGCCTCTTATCCCTTTTACCTATAGGGTTTATGGTTACGAGACTGCACCCTAAGTGCGGTTTTCTTCGGGCCGAGTGCAGTATAAGCCAAGACTTGTCAAGAACGGCAAGGTACGCTCCAGACGCCCCTGGCACTCTTGACTCAACCGTGTACCTCGCCGCCTTGATCATATTCTTCACTCCTCGGCGCCTCTCATCACAGTTTTCTCATGATTTAGCTGACGTCGTTTATTATGTCATTTCTGAAGCTGTTCTGCGACACTGTCGTGTTGTGTTGTTAATAATTTCGCTGAGACATTATTGCTGCGAGATTCTGATCCTACACCTTCAAAAGTGTCTATCTCTCTAAATGAACGGGAAATAGCTGAAGAGAGTGTCTTGATTCTAAATCTTGCTAGAATCCAGGATGATAGATTTAATCGGTTAAAACACCATGTCGATGTTTTGCTTGGTGTAATAAGAGACTGCGAATTCAAAGAAAATACTGAAGATCGTTCTTCACGTATGACTCTTGAGGCCAGCCTCAAAAAGGATGCTTTGGAAGTTGAACATCGCTTGAGTAAACTCTCTATTCAAGGATGCTCTAAGCAGTCTAATATATCAATCAATTATGCTACGCCTGAAAACCTTCCAGCTCCAGAAGTAAAATTGTAATCTCTTCCTTTTAAAAAGAATGTGTCTGAATTTACCGTAAATCAAGGATGTTCCACATCACATGGAAAGAAGAAATTTCCTAACGAGGTTGTTAAGACTATCGTGTATAATCACTCTTGTGATCAGAAAGTATGGATCTTTTGCGATGCAAAAGGCTCTGCTAAATAAAAGAGAAACTCTAGGTTGAATAAAACCTCCTTGGTTCAACTTCAACACAACTTAGACTTAATTCTCAAAGGTGTAACTGACATTCGTATGTCTAAACCAGTTGGTTTTTGTACTTACCCTATGTATGTTACCAGGAAGGTCAGTTCAATGAGTTCCTCAAATGCTCTAAAGCAGAATAGGAGTCTTAACAAGAATCGTCCAAGGAAATATCATGTCATTTCCTCTGGAAATAACATTACCCTTAATGTGAACGAAATTCCAGAAGAAAGAAGAAAAATTGATGATATGAGAAATAACCTGATGGAGATAATTGAAGGATATAAAGGAATTGTCGACAGGTTGTCATCCTCCTCAAGTCAAAATTCTTCTGGTAAGAACTCTAACTATGTCTCATATTTTGATGACGGTAAGTTTTATGATAATTTCTCACATAGAAAGGGATCTCTTTCTAGATTCAGAAGGAAAAAGAGACTCGATCATAAACACAGTTCTTTTAATGAGCTTAGAGCTCATACTTGTGCTAATTAATCACAATGGTTAAGAACTTTCTCATAAAATCCTGTTGAGCAAGATGTGTAAGAATCAGGTATACTATGGAAATTTGATGTTCTGCTTAGTTGATCTATCCTCTTATCGTTTATAGATAAACTAGTGTTTGCAGACAATATTGCCTAAGAAGTATTTGTGTTGTCTAGTATCGTTTCTCTCTTTATGCAATTCTTTTGCAACTTTGTGGATTGCTACACTTGTGCTCTAAAATTACTCATATGGTAAGGAATTTATTGAGCCATTTATGATTTCTCATGTAGCAAAAGTTCTTTTGTTGTTTTATTCCTTATGGGCCATGTTGTATTCGTATGTGTACACGGGTTACCATCATGAGTCAACAGTTTGCAAACCCTAAAGGTCTTCTTTCCTAAGAAACCATATAAATACCAAACCTCTGAGTCACGTTTGCGTACTCTAGGTTATTTTGGTTTATCAAGAATGTCGTCCTCTTCACAATCGTGTGGTTTTGCTAAAGGCTTTCTTGATAAAGGTATTGGTTTTGAATCCGAAGGGAGGAAAAAAAGAACCCTTGTAGATGAAAATCATCCCAATGCCTCGTGTTACTATACATATACTCAGAGAACGTTGAGAAGGATGATATGATTTCTGCTGGAGTGGTCCATGACTTATTTAAGTATTTTGAGGAAGCAAAACTGCAGCTCGTTGATACTCTGAAAAGTCTTGATGTGTTGAAAACTGAGTTGAAAAAGGTCTCAACTGACCTTGGTCTCATAAAATCGCGCATCAATGATATTCATAAAGAGAATCTCTTCTTCGAAGATGCATTCGATGCTTCTAATATCAAGCTCAAAGCGCTAAGACTCGTGAGGATCCTGAACCGTCTATTTGACCTTAGTTCGTGTTCGGCTATGGCATTGGAGTCTGCTTTTGTTCCCTAGATTGTTGATTTCTTCTTTGTTTTCCTAGTAAATCTTATATTTTCTTGTTTTTTAGAAGAATAACTAGAGTATGGAATAGCCATTATTGTGATTACACATAACTATGTCCAATGTTTTCATCGTCAATGTTT
This sequence comes from Papaver somniferum, assembly GCF_003573695.1. Classification (NCBI taxonomy): domain Eukaryota; kingdom Viridiplantae; phylum Streptophyta; class Magnoliopsida; order Ranunculales; family Papaveraceae; genus Papaver; species Papaver somniferum. Next base: position 107,134,295 of record NC_039364.1, read on the forward strand.
TTAGATTTATTGGTTTAAACTCTAAATTTGTTTGGAAGATGGTTTTTGCAGTATTAATCTTTATGGTTTTATATATTGCAAATTTTTTATGGGATATGTGTGTTTACGTCCGTGAACTATGATTGTCCCATACCTTGTCAAAAGTAAAGTCTTTCGTATGTCGATATGCATGTATTGATAAAAGAATGAATAGACTTTTGATAAATACAAAAGTTAAGCCTATTATGTCAATTATTGATGGAAGATAGGATAAAATCTTTTGTTTGCAAGGATTATGTCTATTGAATGTCGTTATGCGAATAGTGATGGAAAATAGAATGAATCCTTGTGTATTTCGCAGTATTGATCTTCCCTGGTCCATATTTTATGTATTACTGTGAGGCTCCGTAAAGTGTCTTATGTTGAGTATTGAACGATCAAGTTGATTATTTTTATGATTAGCTATGTTGTTGTTCCGTGAGGTACTTTATGTCGAGCATATTCAACTAAATTAATCATCTTGTTTGGTTATTTAGTTGTTGCTCCGTAAGTTTTCTTATGATGAGCATGACCAATTAAATTGATTACTTTTGTGATTAGTTTGATTGTGTATTTCGATTAGATTAATTATGGATTCTCTTGTGATTAATCTAATTGTATATTTTTGAGTCTCCATAAGCTCACTTATGTTTGAGTATTTTTCGATTAAATTAATCATGGGTCCTCTTGTGGTTAGTTTAATTGAATTTTTTGGATTCAAATTCATACTTGTATGTGATTTGTTATGTCCAAAGAAATCCTTCTTTTATTTCGAAATTAAGGTCGCTCTTATTGTTCTTTCGGGAATGACATTTTATGGGGGAGAGTTCTTAATTGAACTTGTGCTTAATTGCTAAATTTTTGTGGGGAGTGCGGCTGTGGAATATTATAGGGGTTATCTTGTATCTTTATAAACTCCTTGATGAATGCATTTAGCTTTGGCTTTATGATTGCATATAAATAAGATGATATATTTTTGCTTTCTTTTAGTCAAGAAATGTCTCTTTCGGAAATTTCATTAGGATCCCGTTCTTGTACCTTTGCCAATTTTATTGACAAAAAGGGGGAGAATTAATATGTAGTTCACACTACAAATACATATGATTTTCGGATCATTATGTAAGGGGGAGTGGTTTCCATGTGAGATGGAGTATTGACTAAGGGGGAGTTATACATATCACCATAGTATTGTTGTTGAAGTTGTGATACAATTGAACTTTGACGTTGTGTAATGATACTATGACACTATATAACAATGATTGAGAACTCTTGTTTTCTCGTTGTTATAGCTATGGATTTTCAACAACGGTGATGTTGAACTTTCAACCTTTGGGATCATTGGAGTACTTGGAAGTGACGAAGATTTCAAGTAATGTTGAAGATTAGGCGTATGGAATAGGAGCTACAAAAGTTAATTTATTTATTTTTTGTATTCCATATGTATTGATAGTTTTGTCACTAAAATTGACAAAGGGGGAGATTGTTAGAGCATTGCTCGGTCGAACTCGCATGCGTTGCTATCTGATAGACGCATTTATGTGTCTAATATATCTCATTTGTATATACTGTTAGTGCCCATTTTTGTACTTATTATGGTGTTTTATTTATTTATAGGTGTTTTTGGAAAAATAAGGTTTGCGGCGAAATTGGTTAAAAATGCGGCGTTTGGAGCTCCGTTGACGGTATACCGGAAGCGCCCCAGAAGTGTGCGGAAGTACCCCGTAAATGTCCTGGAGGAACCCCGAAAAAGTGCGGAAAATATCCCAGAAGAATTGCTAAAGGCACCCCTTGGTTGGATAAAGGCACCCCATGGATATTTACACCCCAAAAAGGATGTTTCCACCCCCAGTTGCTAAGGGGACACCCAACAGTGGTTAGGGGGACACCCAACAGTGGTTAGGGGGACACCCTTCTTCACGATTTGAAAATTCAAAATGGCGGGAAACATGCATGCAGACGCTGTTGAATTTTCGATTTGATTTTGGAAGATTTCTAAAGAGATTCAATACCAAGAATCAGTTGGGCTTAACTTTATAGAGCTAAACAGGGCTATTGTAAGCAATTTGATCGATCAAAATGGTCCAGATAAGCCGTGGGAGGATTCAAAGTTAAACAGGGGAAGATATTATCGGGTGCACTGTGAGCCGATTTTGGAAAGTTTGTGGACAAACAGGGGAAGATATCTTCTCTTATAAAGTTTGTATGTGACTTATGGAAGTATTAAAGCTCATTTGTGCAGGCAGAAGAGGTGGAAAAGATCGTATCTCGGCTGACAGTGAAGAAAATAAAAAAAAATATTTTCCGAGTAAATGAGAATTATGTGGAGTTATTGTGAGTGATTTGTTGCTCCTGTTGTGTATAAATAGCATCCTAGGGTCTCATAGAAGGGTGTCGAGAGTTTTGGTAGCTAGGGAGAGCTAGAGAAGACGAAATCAGAGTTTAACAAAACTCTGTTTCTGCTGCTGCAGGAAGATGAACACGAAGAACAATAGACTGTAAGAGACTGTCGTTCTTCAACAGTGACAGCGACAGGGGAGTGTGGGTCGTAGTTTCCCAAGACTACAACATTTCATATGTATCGTTCTTGTGTGACGCTTTTTGTGCGTCGCAGATTACAGTTTTACACCATTTTCTCCTTTTCTCTCCATTGTAAACACCATTTGATCTATAAAAATATATTTTGAGCGTGTTTTCATCATGAGGAGCTAAAACCCAACACTGGGACGACGGAGGAGGCTGAATTTCATCCTTGGGGTAATTTATTTTATTCTTTTTTATGACTTTTGCATTAATCTAAAATTGAAATATGATTTGAATTAATTGGTTGTTATTTAATTTGATGATGTATGCTTAGCTTAGTTGTTCTGATACATCATGCTTAGGACTTACAATCAATGTTTTAAGAATCTATCTTGGCAAAATCAGAGTCTATGTTAATTTTATTGAGTTTTATTTGTCAAAGAATATATGAATGAACCTTGTATAGTGAATTCATCCAAATCCTTAGTCCCAGTACCTCTCGCCCATTGTTAATATTTTTGTATATATATATATTTTTTTAAATCTAAAAATTCCATTTCCTTCACAAGTCTGAAACGAATCCTATTTACTACAACCCCATCAAAAATCATAATCATTTTGGCGCCGCCGACGCGGATTTGTGCTTAGGTAGAATTTTTAGGTTTTTATTATTATTCCATTTTTTCTTTTTACGTCTCTTTGGTTGTGTCTTTGGTACAGGTTTGAAGTTGGATACTAAAGACCTTGGAATCAAAGCTTAAAGCTAAAAGAGAAGGAAAAAAGACAAAGCAAAAAAATAAAGAAAAAAAGAGAGAAAAAAAAAAACAAAAAAGGAGAGAGAATTATTATTTTATTTTATTTTAAGAGACTTTCCATTTTTTTTTTTCTTTTTTTCTTTTTTTTTGTAATTATTATTTTTATTTTTTGTATTTCTTTTCATTGGACTGGACTTTGGACAATTTATTTTAATTTTAAACCCTACGGAAGGGTTATAAAAAAAAAATTTATATATAAACTGTGTGCAGGGAAGGACGACGATTACTATATCGTCTCGGCCCCTCGGGTTCGTACATGACATAAGAGTCTTGGCCCGAGTCGACTTCAACGGTTCATCCTCCGTCTGGTACGGGAGGTAAGTCCATTGAAACACTTGCGAATCTCTTGTCAGCGGGTTTACTGTATTCCTTAAGGTGATTCATTGATTGAGGACGAATTTGGACTGTTTTTAAATTCCTAGTAAAGGGCAAGGCCTGTCCAATACAAGATAAGGGTTCGGATTTCATCACCGCTCCCTTCTTTCCCGCCTTAGGAAAACGAAACCTAACGCGAACCCAAGCTTAAAACTTGACTAGAACGAGACCGATAGGGTATCGCGCTTATCAGGAAAAAATTTCGAAGGATATTGGTTACTTTCTTAAGCACACCTTGAAGTTCATGATGGTTTCTGTGAGTTGAATGCGTGACTGCGCCGCCTTGTGATAGCGGTGAGGCCTTGGGTATCAAAGCTCCACTGAGCTTCCCTCGCCTCAATTCAACTTACTTTGACTCGGATTGATTCCAGAGGGGTTTGCTTAAATTGTAACGAATTCCCCTTCGAGAGATAGAAGCAAGTCTAGAAACAATCTAAGTGAAGCCATCATGCTTTTTGTTTGCTAGAAATCTTTAGGTTTGTTTTGGTAGAGTCGTGTCGGCCTTGTTTGTGGTTGTGTAGAATTCCCTTGCAATTAAGAATGTCGAACTGGTATGATAGAAGCCAATACAATGAGTATCGACCTGAATTTGAATATGGACATCATCAGTTTTATGACCATGGTGGGAATAGTAGTTAGGAGCGCCAACCTTTTCAAGGTTATGGTTCATACCATGGTGAGCCCAATTACTATCTACACGCGAATTGGTCTTACGAGCAAGAAAATCAGGAACACTGTAGTACTGGTTACTCGTTTTTGGAAACTAGTCCTGATTATGATATTTCTGAACCTGTTCCATCTCTAGAAGAGACCCAACAACGGATTGAAAGGACGTATAAACGTTTAGTTGCAATGAATAGTTCAAAAGAAGAGTGTACACGATATTCTGAGATGATAAACGAGAGTGGTGAACGTATAAGTGTTATGCTCAGTGAAATTCAGGCATGTCTAGAGGCAGAAAATGAACAGTTGTCTAATGCTGCTCGAAATAATCTAAATTTCCAAAATAGGGTTTCTAATTCTACCCTTGATATCAATAGTGAATATTTGCCTAATTTAGAGGACGAGGCTAGAATAAAAGGCACTACTTATTTAGATAAGGTTCAATCATCTTTGTACTATTATGATGATGAGGATAGTAGTAATGAAGAATCTGAGATATGTAGGCATAGTGATCAGGAATCTATTAATCCAATTGAGCTTTATAATGATTATATTATTTCTAGTTCAAATCCGAATAATTTTTATAATTATTCACCTATTCAAAAGGATGTCGATTTGACTAGAGATACCACCGTTTTAGACGATGTAGTTCATGATCCTTTAGCCTGCAGTATGTTGGATAATCCATTATTTGATGTGCCTATCAGTGAATCGGAGGAGGTAACTATGATTAAAACCTTAGTTGATGAGCCTTTATATGAAACTTTCTCTGATAATACTTTATATGATTGTGATGATGGTTTAGAGGAAAGAGTTTACCCTGAGAATACTGTTTTAGAATCTAGCGATTTAGAAACACTAGTCTTAGAAGATGATAAACTCGTAGAAATGAGTGAGGATGAACCCAACTTAGAAGAATCTATTGACCATTTTCAGGAATCTGATGACCTAGAAATTAGGGAAGTTGTGACTAGTCTTTCTAGAGACACAGAAAACTCTAAGTTTGGGGGTGATTATCATTCTCCGTGTGCTTTAACTCTTAGAAAGTACCCTCATGTAGGACTTGACATTTGTGCCTCAACCATCTTACAATATTATCTTCATACACGTTTTCCCGAACCTAATGATGTCCAGAAAGAAGCTCAGTTGTTAGAAACCCATCCTCTGGTTGATGTGGTTTGCCCAGGCTATGATCCCAAGATTGACTTTGTTTTCCCACCAAATAGTTTTCTTCCAACTGTGGGAACGTTTATATTCCAAATGTGTCGAATATTAAGTTGTGAGACTAAACCTAAATGCTTTAGGAAATTAGAATCGACACATTTACTTAAGAATGACCACTACTCTCATTGTGGTCAATTATGTAAGTCAAATCTTATTGACTTAGAGGATCCTTAGTTATTTAGGTTATTATTGTGCGCTTCTAAGATCATATTTGAGTTTTTCCAGACTCTAGGACCTAATGATTCGGATCCCACCTATGAAGAAACGCAGCCAATGAAAATTTTCTATTTAGACCCTTTCATAGAACCTGAACCACAATTAGATATAAATTTATTAATCAGGAAACTAAGTAAGGGCATGCTAGTCTTGTTCACTTTCTTGGTTCATTGCAGTTTCCTTTGGTCAGCTCTATTTAGTTTTGAAGACCCACAGTTATTTCGACTGTTACTATATGATTCTACGTGGTGACTAATCCCTGCTTAGTCTGGCTGAAGACTTTAAACTTAGCACTTATTGGGAGGTAACCCAATATTCATGCGACACGGTAATATCTTTCCTTATCTCTTTTGCTTCATTGGTAACAATTTCTCCTTGTTCATGTTTTTAATTTTATCTTTAGAACATTGAGGACAATGTTAGGTTTAAGTTTGGGGGTATGGGAGAAACTTTTTAGTTGCATAATAAATAAACTCCAGAGCCTAGAAATTTATGCTTATTTAGGATGGCACTAACCAATCTAAGTGGATGGAAGCATTTTGGTTTTAGGAGTTGAGGGACCAATCTGACTAGATGGAAACATCTAAAGAGTCTATTCATAAAAGCACAGAGCTCAGGTGTTAGAAATAACATGATAGTTTCGCCATATCTCGTTGAGTCCTTTTCATTTTTGTTTCTATTTTTATTTTTAAACTATGTTTCTCTAGGTGATTAGGTGGGGCTCACGATTCAAGTTGTTACCACTGCTAGGGTAAAATAGAGTGACTGAGTATTGAAAAAAAAAAAAAAAAGTTTTAGACCAGACCATTTGACCAAACGGAATAAAATTCAATAAAGTCGACCACTGGAACCCTTGTATATGCCAGTTGTGTTGACCTAGAGTTAGGATTATCGAACACTGGTTCCCTTGTATATGCCAGTGATTTGATATTAGTCAGACTATCTCAGTCATTTAGGATAGGTTTATTTTGGCAGTGGCCTTCAGACAGATATGAGAAACATCGTTCACCTAGTTAACATCAAAACCATTTATATTTTTTCTATATCCATCTCTTAATCTATCCATATGATTAGTCTGACTCCGAGTATGATGTCCATCGTGAAACTATCTTAGTAGAGCTCTGTCACTTTTATGAATTTTAGTATGCTTGACTGAAAACTCGTATACAACAATTGGAATTTCGCGTCAGGGTACTTCCTCCTGTAATTAATAAGTATGCCAACCAAGGAGGTTCTTTAATGCTTTCCAAGATTTTGCGTAGATAGTTAGGGTCTGGAGTAATGATTTTGTGGGTATATCTCTGGTAAGCCCTCCCAAGACTATAACTCGGCCGCTAGGGCCACCTAGGGGTTTAAAGGCTTATTGCATACGCTAAATGCAATCGACGATGCCTGCGAAAGTGAGTTCGGATTTTATTTTGTAGTTTTGATTTGCTCGGGACTAGAAAATAATAAGTTTGGGGGTATTTGATAGACGCATTTATGTGTCTAATATATTTCATTTGTATATACTGTTAGTGCCCGTTTTTGTACTTATTATGGTGTTTTATTTATTTATAGGTGTTTTTGGAAAAATAAGGTTTTGCGGCGAAATTGGTTAAAAATGCGGCGTTTGGAGCTCCGTTGACGGTATATCGTAAGCGCCCCAGAAGTGTGCCGGAAGTACCCCGGAAATGTCCCGGAGGAACCCCGAAAAAGTGCGGAAAATATCCCAGAAGAATTGCTAAAGGCACCCCTTGGTTGGATAAAGGCACCCCATGGATATTTACACCCCAAAAAGGATGTTTCCACCCCCAGTTGCTAAGGGGACACCCAACAGTGGTTAGGGGGACACCCTTCTTCACGATTTGAAAATTCAAAATGGCGGGAAACATGCATGCAGACGCTGTTGAATTTTCGATTTGATTTTGGAAGATTTTTAAAGAGATTCAATACCAAGAATCAGTTGGGCTTAACTTGATAGAGCTAAACAGGGATATTGTAAGCAATTTGATCGATCAAAATGGTCCAGATAAGCCGTGGGAGGAAATCAAAGTTAAACAAGGGAAGATATTATCGGGTGCACTGTGAGCCGATTTTGGAAAGTTTGTGGACAAACAGGGGAAGATATCTTCTCTTATAAAGTTTGTATGTGACTTATGGAAGTATTACAGCTCATTTGCGCAGGCAGAAGAGGTGGAAAAGATCGTATCTCGGCTGACAGTGAAGAAAATAAAAAAAAATATTTTCCGAGTAAATGAGAATTATGTGGAGTTATTGTGAGTGATTCGTTGCTCATGTTGTGTATAAATAGCATCCTAGGGTCTCATAGAAGGGTGTCGAGAGTTTTGGGAGCTAGGGAGAGCTAGAGAAGACGAAATCAGAGTTTAACAAAACTCTGTTTCTGCTGCTGCATGAAGATGAACACGAAGAACAATAGACTGTAAGAGATTGTCGTTCTTCAACAGTGACAGCGACAGTGGAGTGTGGGTCGTAGTTTCCCAAGACTACAGCATTTCATATGTATCGTTCTTGTGTGACGCTTCCTGTGGGTCGCACATTAGCTGTTTACACCATTTTCTCTTCTTCTCATCATTTGTAAACCATTTTTGAGCCATAATAAATTATTTTGAGAGCATTTATACTATGATGAGCTAATTCCCTCGTAACTAAGGCAATGGAGGAAGCTATTCACGCAACATAAATGGGTAACTATTTCATTTAATTATATAATTCACCTAATCGCTTCTCTTGCAGAGTTTTAAATTGTTTGAATGATTGTCTTAATTATTTGTTATTCAGTTTGATAGGTTATGCTTGGTTTAATCTCTTGATAATCTATGCTTAAGGTTTACAAATAATGTTTGAGAATCTGTATGATTGATAGTGAATTAAAGATAAAAGAGGACTTAAGAATTGAATAGAGTTTTGAAATATTTATCATTCAATTTTTCATAATAGTGGAATCTAGTGTCTTGGTTACCTCTCACACCCATTGTTAATATTTTTGTATATAATTTTATTAAATCTTTAAATTTAATCTTCACAAGTCCGAGAGTCTGAACCTCATTACTACAACCATAATCAAAAATATTAATCACTATCTCAAGCATGTTTGTCAATGTTAGTGATCAAAACTATTAGTCTTGATTTCTATTCTACTATAGCTAAGGTCTCGGACTAGGATAGAAAGTGTAGTTGAGCTCAAGAACTCCATGGAAATCATCATACAAGACGAAGGACTACTCAAGGAACCGGTGGATCTTCATCGACTAAAATGTATGTGGAGACTTAAACTTATCTATCACTCAAAAGTCTATTTATCTCCTATCTTGAGACAAAAGTCGTTTTCCTATATAGAATTAGATTATACACATTTGTTATTTCGAGCCGAGTTTATCTCGCATATCTATTTCTCGAAATATGTGTTGGTAAGCTTTCGCTTTAACCAAGTTCATCTTTACCTAGTGACGAAAGTCATGACAAGTTTCAATCACTTTGGAAATTGCTTACTTTGATGAAAAATAGTTTGTGAATAACAACTATAGAAAATCAACGTCCTCTAGGAATGTTCCAATGATTGAAATGAGAGTTTAGATTATATAACCATTGGAGGATATAAGTATTGTTGTGGAAACACATATATGCACGAAGTTTTCGAACTTAGTTGATCAAGAGAACCGGCATGGTGGCGTGAGCCAAGTCCGCGAACTGGCGGAAGTTCTTGTCCCGAGAATTTCTTCTGGAGTTTGTGAACTCCGTCCGGGAACTTAAGTCCGCGAACCCAGTCCGCAAACTTGAGTAGGTTATATCTTAAAATTATGTTTGTGAACTTATTCTTACATAAACTAAGGAATGCAAATTGCGAACCGAGGCTATTTAGTTCATGAACCGATTCGAGTGAATCAAATCGTTTTTGCTTCGATTGTGTCTTGTGAAGTTACATAAGATTTCCTTGCGATTTGAACAACTCTCTAACTAGTTCATTTGAGTCACTTGAACTAGTTATGGTGAAGAAGAATATGGTTGATATGAAAGTGATCATATGGCTAACCATTTGGTTGACAATTGTTGAACCAACAAATGTACAAGTTTGGGTACGGTTACACAAGCCTAGAAACGTGCATTTCATTTGTGTGTAACAAGCTAGTTTTCGATCTAACGGTTGAAAGATATTAGCTTGAATCTAAATCAGGTTTTCATCTAACGGTGAATATTGAATGCTTTGTTACCAATCTAACATTGATTGTAAACCCTGATTTGAAAGACTATATAAGGGAGAACTCTAGCAACTGGGAAACCTAATCCACACACCTTCTGTGTGATACTAGTTGTGCTAAGCTAGAGTCGATTCTCGTTTAACCTTTGGTTTCTTCTTCTAAACCAGGTTAACGACTTAACGACTTCATTGGGATTGTGAAGCCAGACCGATACTACTTTCTCGTAGTTGTGTGATCTGATCTTGTTGTTTCTATCGTACGAGTACAATTGTAATAATTGGCTTGAGATTGATATCTCCGATAGGCAAGATATAAAAGAAATCACAAACACTTCGTCTCATCGTTTGTGATTCCACAATATATTTTTTCGCTGCGTCGATTAGGATTATTGTGAGGTGATTGATAATACTAGGCTGTTGTTCGGGAATATAAGTCCGGTTTATCAATTGGTTCATGTTCACCTTTATTTATCAAAAGACGGAACAAAACTCGTAGGTATATTCGTGGGAGACGGATTTATCTATTACCGTAGACTTTTCTGTGTGATACAGATTTGTTTAATAAAGTCTTCGACTTTGGGTCGTAGCAACTCTTAGTTGTGGGTGAGATCATCTAAGGGAATCAAGTACGTAGCATCCTGCTGGGATCAGAGACATAGGAGCATAACTGTACCTTGGATCAGTGTGAGATTGATTGGGTTCAACTACAGTCCAGACCGAAGTTAATTTGGAGTAGGCTAGTGTCTGTAGCGGCTTAATACAGTGTGTGTTCAATCTGGTCTAGGTCCCGGGGTTTTTCTGCATTTGCGGTTTCCTCGTTAACAAAATTCGGGTGTCTGTGTTATTTCTTTTCCGCATTATATTTTGTTATATAATTGAAATATCACAGGTTGTGCGTTGTTCAATCAATGTAAATCAACAACCAAAGGTTGGAAATTCTAATCGATTGATCTTAACGCACAACCTGAGATATTTCAATTATATAACAAAATATAATGTGGAAAAGAAACAACACAGACACCAGAATTTTGTTAACGAGGAAACCGCAAATGCAGAAAAACCCCGGGACCTAGTCCAGATTGAACACACACTGTATTAAGCTGCTACAGACACTAGCCTACTACAAACTAACTTCGGTCTGGACTGTATTTGAACCCCAATCAATCTCACACTGATCCAACGTACAGTTGCGCTCCTTACGTCTCTGATCCCAGCAGGATCCTACGCAGTTGATTCCCTTAACTGATCTAACCCACAACTAAGAGTTGTTACGACCCAAAGTCGAAGACTTTAATAAACAAATATGTATCACACAGAAAAGTCTACGATAATAGATAAATCTGTCTCCCACAGATATACCTACAAGTTTTTGTTCCATATTTTGATAAATCAAGGTGAACAGGAACCAATTGATAACCCGGACTTATATTCCCGAAGAACAACCAAGTATTATCAATCACCTCACAATAATCTTAATCGACGCGGCGAAAGAAGATATTGTGGAATCACAAACCATGAGACGAAGATGTTTGTGACTACTTTTATATCTTGCCTATTGGAGATATTAATCTCAAGCCAATCATTACGATTGTACTCAACAAGATAGAATCAGCAAGATCAGATCACATAACTACAAGAAAGTAGTATCGGTCTGGATTCACAATCCCAATGAAGTCTTCAAGTCGTTAACCTACATGGTCTCGAGAAGAAACCTAAGGTTAAAGGAGAATCGACTCTAGCTAATACAACTAGTATCACAAAGGAGGTGTGGGGATTAGGTTTCCTAGTTGCTAGAGTTCTCCCTAATATAGTCTTTCAAATCAGGGTTTGCAATCAATATTAGCTTGGTAACAAATCATTCAATATTCACCGTTAGATGAAAACCTGATTAGATTCAAGCTAATATCTTTCAACCGTTGGATCAAAAACGTAGCTTGTTACACACAAATTAAATGCACGATTTTAGGTTTGTGTAACCGTACCCAAACATGTACATTTGTTGGTTCAACAATAGTTAACCAAATGGTTAGCCATATGAGCACTTCCGTATAAACCATATTCTTTTTGGCCATAACTTGTTCAAATGACTCAAATGAACTAGTTAGAGAGTTGTTCAATTGTATAAATCTTATAGAATTATACAAGAAAAAATTGAAGCAAAAACGATTTGATTCACTCGAATTGATCCATGAACTTTATAGCCACGGTTTGCAAACTTGCATTCCTTAGTTAATATAAATATAAGTACACAAATAATCGTCATTAGATATAACCAACTCAAGTACGCGGACTTAGTTCGCGGACTTAAGTTCCCGGAAGGAGTTCACAAACTCCAGCAGATTTTCTCAGGATGAGAACTTCCGGCAGTACGCGGACTGGGTTCGCGGACTGAGTTCACAGCTCTTGTTCCGGTTTTCCTGATCAACAAAGTACGCATACTTTGGTTCAAGGAATAAGGAATTATACATATATGTGTTGCCACACAATTCTTATATCCAACAATGGTTATATAATCTAAACTCTCATTTCAATCATTGAAACATTCTTAGAGGACGTTATATAGTTGTTATTCACAAACCATTTTTCATCAAAGCCATTTTCAAAGTGATTGAAACATAACATGACTTTCGTCACTAGGTAAAGATGAACTTGGCCAAAGTGAAAGCTTAGCAACATGTATTTCGAGAAATAGATAAGCGAGACAAACTCGGCTCAAAACAGCAAATGTGTATAATCAAAGTCTATATAGCAAAACGACTTTTGTCTCAAGATAGGAGATAGAGTAGATATACTTTTGAGTGATAGATAATTTCAAGTCTCCATATACCTTTTATACGATGAAGTTCCACCAGTTCCTTGAGTAGTTCTTCATTTTGTATGATGATTGCCATGGAGTTCTTGAGCTCAACTACACTTTATATCCTAGTCCGAGACTTAGCTATAGTGCTCAACTACACTTTATATCCTAGTCCGAGACTTAGCTATAGTAGACTAGAAATCAATACTTATAGTTTTGATCACTAACATTGACAAACATGCTTGAGATAGCAACGCATGCGAGTTCGACCGAGCAGTGATCTAACAATCTTAATCGGCGCAGCGAAATAAGATATCGTGGAATCACAAACGATGAGACGATGATGTTTGTGATTAGTTTTATATCTTTCCTATCGGAAATATCAATCTCAAGCCAATCGTTACGATTATACTCAATACGATAGAAACAGCAAGATCAGATCACACAACTACAAGAAAGTAGTATCGGTATGGCTTCACAATCCCAATGAAGTCTTCAAGTCGTTAACCTATAGGGTCTCAGTAGAAACCTAAGGTTAAAGGAGAATCGACTCTAGATTATACAACTAGTATCACACAGGAGGTGTGGAGATTAGGTTTCCTAGTGGCTAGAGTTCTCATTTATATAGTCTTTCAAATCAGGGTTTGCAATCAATGTTAGCTTAGTAACAAAGCATTCAATATTTACCGTTATATGAAAACCTGATTAGATTCAAGATAATATCTTTCCACCGTTAGATCGAAAACTTAGCTTGTTACACACAAATGAAATGCACGTTTTAGGTTTGTGTAACCGTACCCAAACATGTACATTTGTTGGTTCAACAGTAGTTAACCAAATGGTTAGACATATGAGCACTTTCATATCAACCATATTCTTCTTCACCATAACTAGTTCAAATGACTCAAATGAACTAGTTAGAGAGTTGTTCAATTGCTTAGATCTTATATAAGTATACAAGACACAATCGAAGCAAAAACCATTTGATTCACTTGAATCGATTCATGAAATTTATAGCCACGGTTTGCAAACTTGCATGTATAAGTTCACGAATAATCATTTTTAGAAAATAACCAACCTAAGTACTGGAATTAAGTATCCGGAATAAGTTTGTAAATAGTTCACAAACTCCAGCAGATTTTCTCGGAAAGAAAACCTCCGACAGTACGCAGACTGGGTTCGCGGACTCTGTTCCGGTTTCCTGAGAAGCAAAGTACACAGAATTTGGTTCAAGGAATAAGGACTTATACATGTATGTGTTACCAAACAATGCTTATATCCAACATTGGTAATATAATATAAACTCTCATTTCAAATATTGAAACATTCTTAGAGGACGTTATATTGTTGTTATTCACAAACTATTTTTCTGCAGAGTCATTTTCAAGTGATTGAAACATAACATGACTTTCGTCACTAGGTAAAGATGAACTTGGCCAAAGCGAGAGCTTACCAACACATATTTCAAGAAATAGATAAGCGAGATAAACTCGGCTCGAAATAGCAAATGTGTATAATCAAAGTCTATATAGCGAAACGAATTTTGTCTCAAGATAGGAGATAGAGTAGATAGAATTTTGAGTGATAGATAAGTTCAAGTCTCCACGAACCTTTTAGTCGATGAAGTTCCACCAGTTCCTTGAGTAGTTCTTCGTCTTGTATGATGATCGCCATGGAGTTCTTGATCTCAAATACAATTTCTATCCTAGTCCGAGACTTAGCTATAGTAGACTAGAAACCAAGACTTATAGTTTTGATTACTAACATTGATAAACATGCTTGAGATAGCAACACATGCGAGTTCGACCGAGAAGTGCTCTAATAATAGCCCTTCGGGAGAGGAATTCTTCGCATAACGGTGGGATATGGATGTTGATAACGGTGAACATATGGTGTTTTGTCTTTTCCTCGATCCTCCATGAATCGTTCTAGGTCTTCGCGGGTGATGAAGCCTGAGGGTTCCTTCGTTGGTGGGTTATCCGCAGCCTTGTGAACTTCATCATCGTCTACTACATGGATTGGAGTGACTTCAGGATCAGCAGTCGAGGATGTCTCTTTGGCCTTTCCCTTCTCTTGGGTTTTATCTGACATCTTGTCAGTGAGAGTTTTGAGATAATTTCACAGCTTTTTCTGTGTTGCAGCCATGTCAATCTTATTTTTGGAGAGAGTCTCCCGCACCTTCATAAGATCAGCTGTGGTAGGCGTATTTTCTCTGATTTCCTCGGGAGACCGGCCGAAGAGCGGATGGTTGCCGAAGTTAGTTTGAGGAGGAGTGGTATCAACAACACCGGTGTTGGAAGCAGGAGTAGTTTCTAGAGTACCACCATTGTTGATAGTGATAGAGTTGTTTGTATTAGGATTTGTAACTGAACCTGACCTAAGATCAACCATTTTTTGAAAGTTGAGATTGCAACCAAGAGATTAATCTCCCACTGTGGTCGCCAATCTGTAGATGGGGAAAAATGATTTGCTGGTTTTTTAGGAAAGTGAAGAGACGATGGTTCGGGCAAGACTCCTCAACCGAGCAAACTGTTTAACCTCACACAGATGCACTGCATGGGAGTTCTTTGAGTTCGAGAGATAAATCTGTAGGACTCTGGCCTAAACCAAGTCAATGGTCGTTCCAGAGTCAATTCGGTCACAAAAAGGGAGATAGGTTGATCTGTAGGAGGGAAGCTGAGAATTGTGGGATCAATGGTGATCAAGGATTGTAGATGTGTTGAAGGTTTCTACAAATATGTGTAAATAAGTTTCTATCGAGAGGATTTGTGTATATACAAATTGTTGTTGTTCGGTCATCGATTCAGAACCTGTTTATATTGTCAGAATATCGAATACATTGATCGCAATAAGTGTGACGGCTTCATGAGTGGAAGAGTGGGAAACTGGGAGATCATGGTAAAACCAGTTCCGTGTCGTGTGGATACTTGGTTGATCGTCCACCCACTACTTTGCTAACTCCCTCAACCGCTTGCAAGACTTACTCACATTTCTCATCGTGGATGAACACACGTGTCGTAGGCCGCCAGACCAAAACCCTAATTGGTAACCCCCATGTGACGTGATTGAGATCTCACAGACGTGTATTTGATTAGTCAGTCATTGAATTATTAGACAGTGAGTCTAAGTTTTGTTGAATTGAGCATGAGTGACAAATGCTCAGTGATTCATGGATTGAATATGTCAGACGTACAGTTCTTATGTTGATATTGCTCGTCTGAACAAATGTTGTAAATTCGAGCAACTGAGCAAGTACTGCCCAATTCGACGAATTACTGATAGTTGGATCAATATTCGCGAGCAAGTATTGCTCGACGAATTACTGAATATTGATAAATTAATGAATATTGATAGTTGGATCAATATTCGAGTAACTGAGCAAGTATTGCTCAGTTCGATGAATTACTGAATATTGATAGTTGGATCAATATTCGAGCAACTGAGCAAGTATTGCTCAATTCGACGAATTATTGGTAACGTGACCCAATAAAATATTAATTAAAATATTGGTAGCCTACCAAATATTATATAATTAATATGAACATTGATTACTTGATCAACATAGAATTATTAGCGTTTGAACTTTCTCAGAATGATGATTTGTGGAGCGTTTGTTCAAAACCCTGATTTTTGATCAATTGTTCGTCAATTGATGAATTTCTGAAAATAGGTCATGAGTGAGGGAGGGACCGACCACATGGGATGATGGACGACCATGTGGTGCCCAAGTGCTCGAGTGAGCGTGCACCATGGTCCTTAGTTGACTGGTTGGTGAAAGAATGATCAAATGATGGTGTTGATCATTTATTAGAATAATGCTCGTACGAGCATTAGATGATGAAACCTAATTTTGGAGAAGTAAGGGATCGTCCAAGAGGGCATAGAACCGGACATTGGTGGTGTGGGACCAGCTGATGGTCGATTGAGCAAATTCCAAGTTGGTTGGAAAGAGTTGGAACCCAATATGAGCAATTGAGCAAATTAGGTCAAAATTATAAGAATGTGTGGGACCGGCTCCTTACAAGCCTTAGGGCCGGCCTTGATCGGTCAAGGAAGCATTCCCATGTCAACACAATGTCCGTGTCTCATTCCTGAGAGTTTTGGTATTTTCTGGTGTGCATTTGAGCAATATCTTGGATTTTCAGAAGAGTTCGATCTTTGACTGAAATTCTTGATTTTGCTCGAATGGGCAAGTAGGACTTTGCTCGTTTGATCAAAATTTGGAGAATATTAAAATAATAATATTTTATTATTTGGCGTGAGTAGCCTAGTCGGTCATGTGACCATTTGACTTTTTCATGGTTTGGGCAATATTTGAGAAAATATGAAGAAACCATGATTTTTGCTCAAACGGAGGAGTTTCATGAGATGAGGGAAATAATAATTATGAAAACAAGGGATTGCAAGGTGTGGGACCGGCCACGACTAGGGCATGGCCGTCCGACTAGGTAGCCCGATCCCACGACACTTTCCTTATTTTATTATTTTTCATGAAACTATGAAAATATGGAGAAACCGTGAGTTTTGCTCAAACAAGGAAAGTTGCTTGAATGAAGGAGTTTTCATGAGTTCATGAAATAAATAAATAAAATAAGAAAAATAAAGGAAGAGGCATAGGGGACCGGTCGGTGGGTCCGGTCCCTAGGCGCCTCTTTTCTATTTTTTTATTATTATGTTCTCTCTCCTATTTTGTGTAGGAATCCTCGTTTGTCCATATTTTCGAATGCTCGTTCATGCATTTGGGTGCTCGTTCGTGCATCATTGTTGAGTACATTTGCACCATTTTATTGGGGCATACTCGGTGATAGTCCAGATGCCCGATTGTTGAGTAATTATTACTAATTCATGAAATTCAGCGGAGAATGATTCATGAAACGGAGCAATAATTATGAATTGTGCATCTATTACTAATCCATGAATTTAGCCAGGAAATTTAGGGAACGGGGTAATGAGATGAATTGGTTATCTATTACTAATCCATGGAGTCATCCGGGGATTCATGGAACAGAGTAATGATATATAATAGATTATTTTTTAGGAATTCAGTGGCGAATGTCATGGTAGAATTAATCTATTGTAAAATCGAGATATGAGATAGTTGAAGCATCATACTTGTTCTGAAAGGTGCATAATCAGGGAACAACGTGCAGCGTTTTTAACGTCCTGAGGCGTTTAGCCCCCTCAACAAACAATTATGTAGGTGTTTATGGGTGAAAACTATTTCTGCTGGTTTTGGTAATTTGGGGTGTGTGGATGAGAAATGAATCTAAACCCTAAACAAATGCACTGCACGGGAGTGCTTGTGATTCGAGAAATCAATCTGTACAACTCCGGCCTAAACCAAGAAATGGTCGTTCCAGACATGTTTCGGTCACAAAGTGAAGGAGATGGGGTTGATCTTAGGAGGGAAGCGAATAAGGTGTTGAGATTGTGGCGGTGTTGGTTGTGTATGACTTGTATCAGAAAGTTGAACTGGCTTGCAGAATGTAAGCTATCAGTTCTGGTGTTTGGATACGGTTGTATCAACACTTAGTTTCTGTTGTCTTGTTCTGGAAATAGGGAGGAGAACCTATTTATACAAGTCATTGAGCCTTACCCACGTCTCTCGTGGGAAGTGGAGAAAGTGGAGTGATGGAGTACTGGATTTGCGTGTGTTAGTGTCACACGATCAGTCTTGCCCACTTCTCTCATCATCACTAACCGTCCATGTCTTCCTGACACGTTCTTGTGATGGCGCGTTGTGCGCTGCACGCTGTAAACCTCCAGACCAATACCCCAGTATGTATCCCCCAGTTTGTGACATGATTAATGTCTCGAGTGTGTGGATCGTGGGACCCACAGAAAGAATGTGATGCTAGATTAAATAGCTAAGTTATTTAGGAAGTCGATATTTATGAAATATCGTGTGCATTTTATGCATGTAATGCATCGAATATATTCAGGGTGCATGAAGCATCGCTGTTTTAAGGCTTAACGGAATAAGTCGCGGATTAAGCATAGCATCACGTCCAACCATCTTCGAGTGATCATTTGGAGGATATATAGGTAAACCCTGACTTGAACGATCACTCTGTGTGGAAGAGTGGTGGACGGTGATTGTGGTTATACCTCATGGGTCGCCTAACTCATGTCTTAGGCTGTCCGTCCAGGCTGGTAAAGTTGGACGGACGAGATGGATTGCGACCCATATCTGCGACCGTCGGATTAGGGTTTAGGAGGTGCTCGAACACCAAACTTTAGCTTGGTCGAATCCAGGCATGGGACACGTTTTTGGCAAGGCCGATTGGGAATGCGTGTAGACGGCATGCTGGTGTAGGTTTTTGTACCTCACTGTCCCATGGAGATGCGATCTAAGCCATTCAATTTTTCTGGCAAAGAGGAACGGTTGAGATTGATTTGCGACAGAAATCCCATGCCGCAAAGGAATTGAAGACCGCACATCGTGCCTCCTTCGGGAGCATGTTTCGAGACGACCAACCATGGTCGGTCTTGGCCGATCAGTCAGGCGTGCAGTCGGCAGGCCAGTGTACCCGTCCGTACCTCACTGTCCCATGAAGATGTGATCTAAGCCACTCAATCTGTCCGGCAAAGTTGTGTGGTCGAGATCGATTTGCAATCGAAAACGCGCGGCCATGCCTAGTTTGGGCGCACGAATCGAGACGACCAACCATAGTTGGTCCTGACCGATTACTCATGTATGTAAGCGGGACCCACGGTGATTGTGTTGACATGCTATGGCCCTTTGAATCTACATCTACACCCTCCATCTATGCTTGCGAAGATGGATGGTTGAGACTGATTTGCGATGCATGTGATGTGCCGCAAACCCTAATTAGGGTTTCACGTCCACGCTGCTTTGGCTGGACAAATTGGCAATCCACGCTTCTCTTTTGGGGAGGCCGACCATGTGGGGCCCATGTTGGGCCGGTGGTGAACACGCCAATACCTTCCTGGTGGCTATGGATCGGATATAAGCCATCCAATCATGCCGGTGAAGTTGGATGGTCGTGATCAATTTGGGACCTTTAGTGGAATTTCCTGCGACCCTTTAAGCTTTCACGCCGGCCCATCTTCAGGAAACCGTACATGGTTCTGTGGCTAGGTCAGGGGAGGATCGATTATGCAGGCGTGAAGGAGGCCCGCCGGTGTGCAAGACATGCTTGTCCATCCGGCCATGGGACGATCTATGCCGTCCAACCATGATGGTGATGTTGGACGGAAGTGATGATTTTGAGACTGCCATGGGCGGCCTTGTTCGCACATCTCCTCCAAGCCGCTCCATACCAGCCTGGACATCCAACTTCAGGCTGGTTTTCGGTGGTAGTTTGGGTGGCATGGTAGATATTCGACCGACCAGGGCGTAAGTGGTCCCGCTGGTGGTCATTAAGGTGGTAGCCGGCTCCTGCTGGGGATCATTTAGGTTGGTTAAATCATGTGGCCGACTTGTGTGGCCGTGATTGTTTCTGAAACTGATATGGATAGTCCATATTCAAATAAGTTTAATCGGGCTAGTATAACACACCGAGAGATGTAGCATGTACGAGTATTTCGTGCATACCTCATTATCAACGTTTGGAGATTCATTTTACTCTGCTGAGAGAAACACTCAGTCGTCATGCCGCACTAATAATGAGAGTTCAGCAGAACAGGAAATACAAGGCTAGTCATGTATTAATTGATAACGCTATAAATTCACAGGGTATAAGAGATTGGTGCTACATGTTCCAACCTGGATGAATTAGTAAAGTGGAGAAGTATTCATCACTTACAGTGGCTCTATCCTTTGCAGGATGTCAGCGCATAATTTTTTGGCTTTTTACAATTTTAGCCTTAAATGAAAATCCACCATCAACACTAAGTCCTCTGCCTAGCACATAATGGTTACACTATTGTGGGGTAGGCATGAGATGGCGACAAATTTGTATACTAAAATGACCAAGCTAGAGTAAATACATATTTACCACATAAACATCGCCAGGTGGAGCTGGTCAAACTAGGGTTTGGGAGAAAAGAACGACTTGGTCGGCGTTGAGACCTCAGGATAAGCTTTGTTGTAGCTGATTCGGTCTTTCTTAGGGTTTTCTTCAACATGTATGTGGGGTTTAAAACCGCCATTCATTGATAGGCTTTTCTTGCAGAAACTCTATCTCTTCAACATGTCGAACAACAACAGATCATCCTCTTCGTATCACCCAGGATCTTCTGTTAAACGCGCACGCCCATCTGAGGTTCAAGATGAACAGCTTTGTGATGACTCTCCTGTTCGTTCTCGCCGGAAGGCCGTACCAGTTCGTTCTCCCCCCTTTTTGCAGAGACGCCCATGTGTGACAGTGGTCGATGATGATGATTTGACCAGTCCTCTTCCTTCAAATTCAAACACAACCACCCCTGCTGACCTCGATGATGCAGATTTAGGTATCTCGTCTTACGAATATCCCAACGCATGTCTTCCATTCGATATTCACATGAAATGTCTGTCTTCCAGCTATCGAACCATCAGCGGATTCTTGGTGCGGAAGGAGTTTGTGCCTTTATACACAAAAGTATGGAAGACGTATGGCCAAATTGCAACCACGAATGTAGTTCAACACTGTGCATCTGCTTTGGTTACTACGGTAAACTGCCTTCTTCGTATGAATCTCTTGTACCCGCGCTAGTTCACTCAACGTTGGAAGTCTCCTGATTATGCCATCACGTATGCCGTTGGGAGGAGGGGTATCTCCGTTGGAGGAATCACCAGGATTTGAGGCCGTTGAGGCGGTCCTAAGACCAACCATCTTGAAACCGATCGAATAGTATTGAAAAAATTGACTTTACAACCGAGAGATTTACCTCCCACTGTGGTCGCCAATTGTTTATAGGTGAAAACTATTTCTGCTAGTTTTGGTAATTTGGGGTGGGTGGATGAGAAATGAATCTAAACCCTAAACAAATGCACTGCACGGGAGTGCTTGTGATTCAAGAAATCAATCTGTACAACTCCGGCCTAAACCAAGAAATGGTCGTTCCAGACTTGCTTCGGTCACAAAGTGAAGGAGATGGGGTTGATCTTAGGGAGGGAAGCGAAGAAGGTGTTGAGATTGTGAAGGTGTTGGCTGTGTATGACTTGTATCAGAAAGCTGAACTGGCTTCCAGAATGTAAGCTATCAGTTCTGGTGTTTGGATACGGTTATATCAACACTTGGTTTATGTTGTCTTGTTCTGGAAATAGGGAGGAGAACCTATTTATACAAGTCATTGAGCCTTACCCACGTCTCTCGTGGGAAGTGGAGAAAGTGGAGTGATGGAGTAGTGGAGTTGCGTGTGTTAGTGTCACACGATCAGTCT
Source organism: Papaver somniferum (assembly GCF_003573695.1). NCBI lineage: Eukaryota > Viridiplantae > Streptophyta > Magnoliopsida > Ranunculales > Papaveraceae > Papaver > Papaver somniferum. The sequence goes on from NC_039364.1 coordinate 107,156,448, forward strand.
TGCCCACTTCTCCCATCATCACTAACCGTCCATGTCTTCCTTAGACGTTCTTTTGATGGCGCGTTGTGCGCTGCACGTTGTAAACCGCCAGACCAATACCCCAGTATGTATCCCCCAGTTTGTGACATGATTAATGTCTCGAGTGTGTGGATCGTGGGACCCACAGAAAGCATGTGATGCTAGGTTAAATAACTAAGTTATTTAGGAAGTCGATATTTATGAAATATCGTGTGCATTCTATGCATGTAACGCATCGAATATATTCAGCGTGTATGAAACATCGCTGTTTTAAGGCTTAACGGAATAAGTCGCGGATTAAGCATAGCATCACGTCCAACCATCTTCGAGTGATCGTTTGGAGGCTGTATAGGTAAGCCCTGACTTGACCGATCACTCTGTGTGGAAGAGTGGTGGACGGTGATTGTGGTGATACCTCACGGGTTGCCTAACTTCTGTCTTAGGCTGTCCGTCCAGGCTGGTGAAGTTGGACGGACGAGATGGCTTGCGACCCATATCTGGGACCGTCGGATTAGGGTTTAGGAGGTGCTCGAACACCAACCTTTAGCTTGGTCGAATCCAGGCATGGGACACGTTTTTGGAAAGGCCGATTGGGCATGCATGTAGACGGCATGCTGGTGTAGGTGTCTGTACCTCACTGTCCCATGGAGATGCGATCTAAGCCACTCAATTTGTCTGGCAAAGAGGAGCGGCTGAGATTGATTTGCGATATAAATCCCATGCCGCAAAGGAATTGAAGACCGCACGTCGTGCCTACTTCGGGCGCCCGTTTCAAGACGGCCAACCATGGTCGATCTTCGCCGATCAGTCAGGTGTGCAGTCGGCAGGCCAGTGTACACGTCCGTACCTCACTGTCCCGTGAAGATGTGATCTAAGCCACTCAATTTGTCCGGAAAAGTTGAGTGGTCGAGATCGATTTGCAATTGAAAACGCGCGGTCATGCCTAGTTTGGGCGCACGAATCGAGACGACCAATCATATTTGGTCTTGACCGATTCGTCATGTATGTAAGCGGGCCCACGGTGACTGTGTTGACATGCTCTGGGTCCTTTGAATCTACATCTACACCCTCCATCTATGTTTGCGAAGATGGATGGTTGAGACTGATTTGCGACGCATGTGATGTGCCGCAAACCCTAATTAGGGTTTCACGTCCATGCTGCTTTGGCTGGACGAATTGGCAAGCCACGCTTCTCTTTTGGGGAGGCCGACCATGTGGGGCCCACGTTGGGACGGTGGTGAACACGCCAATACCTGCCTGGTGGCTATGGGTCCGATCTAAGCCATCCAATCATGCCGGTGAAGTTGGATGGTCGTGATCAATTTGGGACCTTTAGTGGAATTTCCTGCGACTCTTTAAGCTTTCACGCCGGCCCATCTTCAGGCAACCGTACGTGGTTCTGTGGATAGGTCAGGGAGGATCGATTATGCAGGCGTGAAGGAGGCCCGCCGGTGTGCAGAACATGCTTGTCCATCCGGTCATGGGACGATCTATGTCGTCCAACCATGCTGGTGATGTTGGACGGAAGTGATGATTTTGAGACTGCCATAGGCGGCCTTGTTCGCACGTCTCCTCCAAGCCGCTCCATACCAGCCTGGACATCCAACTTCAGGCTAGTATTCGGTGGTAGTTTGGGTGGCATGGTAGATATTCGACCGACCAGGGCGTAAGTGGGCCCGCTGGTGGTCATTAAGGTGGTAGCCCGCTCCTGCTGAGGATCGTTTAGGCTGGTTAAATCATGCGGCCGACTTGTGTGGTCGTGATTGTTTCTGAGACTGATATGGACAGTCCAGATTCAAATATGTTTAATCGGGCTAGTATAACACACCGAGAGATGTAGCTTGTACGAGTATTTCGTGCATACCTCATTATCAATGTTTGGAGATTCATGTTACTCTGCTGAGAGCAACACTCAGTCGTCATGCCGCACTAATAATGAGAGTTCAGCGGAACAGGAAATACAAGGCTAGTCATGTATTAATTGATAACGCTATAAATTCACAGGGTATAAGAGATTGTTGCTACATGCTCCAACCTGGATGAATTAGTAAAGTGGAGAAGTATTCATCATTTATCAGTGGCTCTATCCTTTGCAGGATGTCAGCACATAATTTTTTGGCTTTTTACAATTTTAGCCTTAAATGAAAATCCACCATCAACAGTAGGAGAGCCGCCTGAATCTATACACAATCTCTCTACATGGTCAGGGAACAGCGAGTGTCGCCGACGTCCTGAAGGCGTTAAGCCCTCTCAACAAACAATTATGTAGGAGGACCGCCCAATCGTTCTTCTATGTAGAGGTGGGTCTCTCTATGTAGTCATGGAACAGCGAGTATCGCCGACGTCCTGAAGGCGTTAAGCCCTCTCAACAAACAATTATGTAGGAGGACCGCCCAATTGTTATTCTACATAGAGGTCACGATGAAATGTGTAGCATCGAACGCTCAACTAGTGGGAGGCCTTTCGAGAAACATATTCATCATGACTCTGAGAGGAACCCGATCAGAGATCGTGAAACGGTTCAGGGATCATAAAATATGAATCGTCACACGCGTTCCTGAAGCATGATCAGAAACATGCAGTATCATGATTTTACGATTTTGACCTTTGTCGAAAATCCACCATCAACAGTGTCGTCCTCTATAACCTAGGTTCTTCATGAACTGTGTTCTAGTTTGCGACTTAAAGACTTCTCTTAGAGATTCATGAAGTCAGGTCAGACTATCTTTTACCTGATAGTTTTTGTATCCTTATCTTGTTTTTATTCATCTTTGAGGTTTTCGTAATCTCAGAACAGGAACGAGATTAGAGCTGTACATGGGTCGGGAGGGTCGGGTTTCATCTAATACTAACTACCAACCCAACTATAGCGGGTTTTTATAACCCCATCCGCCTAATTATCAGTTTGGGTTTTAACCCGCCGGCCACGGGTCAGTCGGTTTCGGGTTTAAACCCGCTTTAACCCGTTTCAATTGTGATGGGAAGATCCAGCCGAACTTTATTGATGAAACTCAACTTTCAAGTTCTAACTCATCAATTGTTTAAGTTAAATGGGTATATCCTTTCTGTTATATATTATGTTACTCTAGTTAACTAGATTCTTAAAGTTGATCTGTAGCACAAATCATATGAAAACAACTAATTGTTCTTTCACAAGTTCGTTAAAGATATGAACGTAGAAAAGTCTAGATGACTGAATGTTTCAATCACGTTTCCCGTTGTAATGATAGAACTGTCGATACATATTTTAAAATGTTTGTTGTGATATAGATGTAAGTAACGTAGATACTGATGCAGTGGAGTTGTTTTCGCCTTAACATCTTAATTTGCAGTCATAAGTTGGTGGTATTTTGGGGCAAGGGAACTCAAACAAACAGTCTAGTTCAACCTAACCCATCCGCTGGGATTGCTTTTCTCGAAAGAGGTAGAAGACTTGGAGGAAATTAAGTTGTACAGCATGGAAACTTTTGAATGTTATGATTTCTGGTGATACGATGGGGTGGCAATATTCGAACAGTTAAAGACTTGAAGGATGCTAGCATTGCTTTTTATCCACTGGTTCATTATGTAGATTACATTCTATTTTTACCGATTTTTTCGGGTGGGTTTGGAACCATAACCAACTACCAACCCCTGGGGTGGCAATATTCGAACAGTTAAAGACTTGAAGGATGCTAGCATTGCTTTTTATCTAATGAACCGGGGTGGCAATATTCGAACAGTTAAAGACTTGAAGATGCTAGCATTGCTTTTTATCTACTGGTTCATTACGTAGATTACATTCTATTTTTACCGGTTTTTTCGGGTGGGTTTGGAACCATAACCAACTACCAACCCAACTATAGCGGGTTTTTATTTTCATAACCAGCAACCAACCCGCTACGGACTGGTTCAATATAAAACCCACGGGTTCGGGTAAGACGGTCGAGTTTTGTGCAGCCCTAAACGAGATAGATAGAAATCACAAGAAACCATCTTCCTGTGAACTGTTAATTCATACATCAAGAGAAACGCTTAATTAATCTTGCCTTTTGAAATAACCTTCTTGAAGATCAGAATACTGACGCACCTTTCATTTACAAATTGGATGTAATGGAAGAAATGAATCTGTTTATTCTCATTCCACAATTGTCTATATATATTCAGATTGCTATAATAATAACAGAATGAAAAGCACACTGTTCTTAACGAAGATGAAATATTGACACACCTTTAGAGACAGATCTGGGAGACAGACTAGTAACATCCACTACGATGAGCTTGTGGGGAATGAAAAAAAAACGAAAAAAAATAAATATTAATGGACCTGTGTAAGTAAAAGACTACAACGCTAACCTTTGCAGGTTGTGTGAAAGAATGTGAGTGTGGAGGATAAACCATTAAAGAAAAATTACAACAACATTGCTCTTTGATCTTTATACTGACTTTGGAAAGGTTGTTTTAGCCAAGCTTTTTGTCAGATCCCTTCAGATTGAGATTGAACCACTTTTTCTTGCCTGATTTATCCCTTCCATCTGAATTACTATCCTCTCCTGGGCTTTCATCTTTTGACTCCTCTGCAGGAGCTTTAATGCTACCAGTGCCACTCCCACTAGCGCCATTTGCTGGTCTGTTTACGGTGAACGAACAATGGATGCTGTCTCTCTGCTTCAGCAACTCATCGACCTGTTTTGCAGAGAAACAAAAAGATTTGAGCAAGAAATGCATAATGCATTAAAGCAGGGAAAGGTTCTCTTTGACACAATTATATATGCAGACAGTCATCAGAAAATTATATCAGGAGAAGTATTAGTGTTAAGCAGTGAATAATCATCATTGACTACTATAACCTTGCACGAAGATGCTAACTATTACAGGAAGCCAGCCATACAAAAATTGACAAGTAAACACAAACAATGGGCCGAAAGAACACATAAACAGATGGAGAAGAAATGAAGTACATGAGCTTTCTGAGAGAGCAATAAGAAAAAAAGGTCAAAAGTACTACAACATATTGACGACATTCTTATGCATTCAAGTTATTCTAACTAAACAAGCTTCGAAGATTTCAGTCACCACAGCAACCTAGAATTTAGAGCACTCAAGGGAAAACAGAATGCTCACTTTCTAAGAACTTGTTTTGATTAAGACATACAATCATATTCAATTTAAATGAAGTGATGGAAGCTATAAACTGTACACAATAAAGTGGAGAATAATATATTCTACAGATTTTTTTACGTACGGATTGCTTTTCCTGGGTGTATCTGTTTGTGACCTCCTGAAATCGAGCCAGTGCCTATAAAACAAAGATAAAATGATTAATTACATATGTAAAATGTGTTCATCACCAATCAGAGAAAGTAGCAGAAGCAATAGTGCCATACTTTTCGGTATTCTGATTCAAATTGGCGTAGCTCATTTCTTTTTTTTAATATCTGTGCCTCGATCTCCTTTAATTTCTCAGTGGTATCTTCAAATGACTTGGCACAAAGAGCCTCAATGGTATATGTAGCAGTCTTGAAGAAGTTATCTCCTGAAGAAAATTTGATCATCATCAGCAAAGATGAGCAGAAAATGGCACCAATCTCAGAAGCATAAGGGTTCAAGTACAAGGGAACAGTACAAACCGTAAACAGCAAAAATGTGGGTGCCGGGTTTTAATTCGGCAACTTCACAAGGTTGAAGGCCTTCCAACCTTTTGAAAAAAGCAGATTCAGGATCTTTCGCCATTGCTAGCTGCACACCAAAACAAGAATGAAGTCATTAATCTTTGCTTAATTCCACCTTTCAAAAAGAAAGGATGTATAGAGGTCTCACATACCGCATTCACAGCTGAATCCATACGATATACTTGAAAATGTAGGAAATACATCCCTGCGGATGTAACTTTGCCAGTTTTCTCACTGTCTTCCTGCAAACAGCAGTACCAATAATAAGTTTGTTAAGTGATCCCATGAAAAGTAAAATACTAAACTCATTCAATAAAACAGTTTCTGGATCAGTAAAAAAAGCTTAACATTCAGCAAAAGACAACGCTATTGAAACTTGTTGTCTTTTCAAATGTTACAATTATGTTACATAATGGCCCTTCTTGTGTTATATGCTATTGAAGACTGCGCAATGTTGAAATTTCAGATTCCTATCATCATAATTCTAACTTAAACATGATAATAATCCATACTAACATACACTGCAACCCATAAAGACAACGCTTCATGAGAATCAAAACCACATATCTTTATAGTATCAACAGCATACATACCATACCATATCTGTAAAGATAGAAACGCCTTTATACAACCAATCATTAACAGCAGCAACCCACTAGAACAGATTACTGATAAGCTTGAGGAATCGGTTTTACACATGTACTTCTACTTCCACTTCTTCTTGCTTGAAGAAATAGAAGTATTTGTTTCACACATGAACAGATTACTAATAATCAGATTATTTATTATAATTATATACAAGAGTCCTGGTCATGCTTGCCGCATCTCTCTAACCTTTCTATCATGAGTTTGAAAGATACCGCACAGTTATGTAACCGTAATTAGCATCAACTTTAAGCTAAATTACATACTTATGATCCAGCTTACTTAATTTTTTAACAGCTTAACCTAATTTAATTAAGGATTAACCATACTAGTCTTGACTTGTTGCATAAACCAGAGAATTAGCAGCTTAACCCAACATTCTCCCACTTGGTTAAGCAACATTAACTTAGAATTAGCAGCTTAACCCAACATTCTCCCACTTGGTTAAGCAACATTAACTTATACTAATCTTGACTACGGAGACCCACACCATGCTTTTAAGACTCAAAGGCCACGCCACCAATTATACGGCAGTATAGTGTACAATCACTGCGACTATAGATATATATATCATCCTTGATCTTTGCATTGAAATTGGTTTTAGTGCAAGATAGAAAAGCATAAGAACAAAGTGAATTCAGTACGCACCTGTAAAGCCAAACCGTAACCTCCATTCACATCTTGTTCAAAATATAGTAGCTGCAAAAAATCAAGCTGTAAATATTTTGTCTCCTTTTCATGACAACCGAGATATATGATTTACACTTCGAAAGGATACAAGGTTAAGATGAAGTTCCAGATAGAAATAAGCATACTAGTGTTTCAAACTCTAATAACACAGCACCTTAAACTTGCTTTGCGCTGTTGAAGTAGCTCTAACAACAATTCCAGCCTGTGCCTGCTGCTCACTGATTGTCACGCCAAAAAAGTGGGCGCATTGCTTGTCAACCTGCAACAATCGAATATGAGTAAGAAAAAAAATGAAAACAAGAGAATAATTCAATAGAAGGACCATCAAATTGTACACCTTTCCGCTAACTGATGTTCCAATTGGAAGAGGTCTGACTGTAACAGTTCCATTTAGAGCATCTTCAAGAACAGTGGCAGAAACTGTCGTCTTGATAGGAACACCCAATTTGCTGAACCACGCAAAAGAAAGCATTGAGGGAAGTGAAAGCAATTATCATGTAAAGAAGAAAACGCCCAGAACAATGAAAAAAATGATGTAAGCATCAAGCAAGCATCACCTGAATAACGCGGCAAACATTGTATTGACAGTTCCCAAGTTGGACAAGTCAATTTCCATATTCATGCCATCAGTTTCTATAGCCTGAGTAGATGTAATTGGGAGAAGTCAAACATTCAAGAAATAAATGAAATACCAGCATAATATGTCAACTTAGAGAAGTTTGAAGATTTAATGCCACAATGTTGAGAAAGATTGTAAGTGGATCATACAAAAGCATGACATCATGTTGAAGACAATACCAGCATACATATGTCAACTTAGAGAAGTTTGAAGAATTAATGCCACCATGTTGAGAAAGATTGTAAGTGGATCATACAAAAGCATGACATCATGTTGAAGACAACCAGCATACATGATAAGTCTGCAGCAACAGCTTTCACACAAGTAAGATTCTAAGCAGTGACTAGAACTAGAGCATCGACAAGGGATTCTTAGTTATCGCCATATTTTCACCCTTCTGTAGCTGATGGTACCTATAGCTAATGAGACGTCATTCTTGACATTGCAGATTTCATACTTCATCTTAGATATGCACCTATAGTTCATACTTCATCTAAGATATGTACCTATAGAAACATGCCAGATAAGTGACCAGAACTTAGAGCATTTACAGGGGATGCTTAATTCTCGCCATATTTTCATCCTCTTATCACTCATGGTACCTATAAAAAATGAGATTTCATTCTCACATTGCAGACTCCATACTGCATTTAGCACCAACCAACTGTTTGTGTAAATATTTGTTTCTAAAAATTGACATGGCAAGATGCAGGACGATATTTCAGTAACTTCCATTTATAACAATTGATATTTACATTAGCAACGTTGAGTTTCTTTTCACACTAGGACTCCAAACAGTTAAGAGAACATAGTAGAATCCGGAGGATATATATGCTGAAAAATAAAACCCTTAACAATGAAAATGCAACAACTGCGAATGCGATTTATACGGAGAGAGAGAGGGAGGCAGACCTCGAATCCTGCAGTATCATATTGCCTTCTTTTCTCTGGATCAGATAATATGCTATAAGAATATGCAACCTCCTTGAAAAGTTCTGACGCTTCAGGATTATTGGCATTTTTATCAGGATGATACCTGATCAGAGTTTGAAGCTAAAACAGTTAGATTAAGTAAGTTGATATATGCACACAGGAGTAGTACAAACATCAAAGCAGAAACGTGAAACCAATAACATGCGATAATAAACATTAATAGTATGCATACTTTACAAAACAAATTAGATATTAAATGGTCACTTCGGATCAAAACTACTCCCTCCGTCCCTAATATATAGGTGGAGAAGATAAAATCTCTTAGATTAAGAAATTTTATGGTTTTTATAAATTTTCATGCCTTTTCCTGTTTTTACCCTTTGTTTTATTCTCCATACAATTTCCAATACAACATAAATAAGGGTATGTATGTCAAAAAACACCTTGAAACTAGAACTCCGCCTATTTAGTGGGACTAAGAAAATTCAATATTCCGCCTATATAATAGGGACGAAGGGAGTATAAAACAATTGATTAGGCTGTTAAACAGCAACAAACTATAAATCACTGTGTAGCTATGCATAATACAACTGCTCTTGACTATTTTTGCCTTGAAAAAATTTGTAAAGGCATCTCTGGTTCGACGCGAGCTACTATCCTATTATCTGTTAGTTGCAATTTATTAGCAACTGAAGTAACTTGCAACAATGTCACCTCAGCATACTTGATAGTTGTAGATATAAAAAAAATAGAAAGAGAATTACATCAATTAGATATTTTGGGCATCTAATAACAAGAATGTAAGTGTAATCAAAAATATTAAATACACTGCCCAGCATCAAATTATATGCCCAGTAATTCTCATACATAAAGCTCTGTTTATAAACAGAAAAGTTGGATAAAGACCTTAACATACTAAAACCATGAAATCTTGCTAGCCAAGTAAGTAACTTACACAGTTATTAACTTATTGTAATACCTAGTATTTCGGTCTTATATGACTGCACCACTAAGAACCATAGGATTTAAGGGCAGAGAATATTTTCAGATACATGAAGATGTAACCATAGATATATGCTATCAAATTATACTCTATCGTAGAGTAATTCAGGTGGAAGTTGGTAGCTTAAATAGGTAAAGCCACTATTACTACTACCTATGTAAGATAAAAAGGACAAAATATGAAACTGTATACAAATGCAACAGATTCTGTGATGGTACCATGAGCCAATAAGGAGATGCTAGTATTAAGATATCCATTGATTATCGGGGCACCTAGGATACTGGTGATTTTTGTACCAAGACATTGGACTTAAACTTATTTTATTGAATTGGGGTTCTCTTTACTACCTTGACACCCTTTGATATCATATATGGTGCAACTGTATTTCCCTGTTTATGCCAAAAGTTCTTTGTTAGCTGAACTCCTCAGCACCATTTTGTGAAAACATCTGACCAACTATTCAGGTAAAGCTTTTCTTTTCTTGTTCTGCTTTCTCTTTTCATTCATCAGCTAACAAACGATGTACACTCACACTCACCCTGGATGACTCGTAACTAAATACATAGGCACCTAACAATGAAATTAAGTAAAGTTGGGTCTAATTAAGTTAAATTTCGAACCTCCAAGTTCCTAACACGAACAGAAGTCCGTTGAATCATTAACGTTAATGATAAACTCCACATAGTTTCATAAAAATCCAGCACCAATAAAACCCTTCCCCAACATTCATATTCAGAATCATAAATTGTTTTTTAAGTTGAGAACTAGATAAACTCGTACCTAAATTTTGATTAAGTAAACTGGGGTCATAACTATATATCTAGAACGGAATTCAATCAAACAAAAGTCTACACTTAGCGCACATAATTGAAAGTTACAGAACAAATAAAATTTGCCACGGATTAAAACAGTAGAATTTGTTTAGAGTAAGTTAAAACGAACTTACTTTAGAGCAAGCTTTCTGTAAGCTGTTTTAATCTCCTGATCGGAAGAATCCCTTGAAACGCTTAAAACTTCATAAGGATCTCGACGCAGAGGAGGCATAGAAGTACCCTCGCTCTTTGAACCCATCTTTCTTGATTTGTCTTTCTATCTTCTTCTCTATCTCTCTGAATGCGTACTTGTCTATTTCTATCTCCTCTCAAATTCAAAACCTCCCATTCAAAAAGGTTCAATCTTTTCAAGTTTCAAAAGCTCGTATCCCTAAATCTACTAACATATTTTACCCCAAAAAAAGAAAGAAAATCAATACCAGAATCAGAAACTAAAAAACCCTAACAATCTGACGAAGCTTGATCAATACCAGAATCAGAATTACTTCTTCGATGGTATACGGTTACGGATTACGGTTCAGAACGGGATCTCAGTTCGACCAAATCTAATGGAAAATAAACTAGGGTGTTTTTCTTAGCCCATAAGGTATATTGTATTTTATTTCTATTTTTATATTTACTGGAGTACTTTTTTTCTTTTTTTTTTTGGTTTTATATAAACAGCAAATTTGGTTTTATATAAGCAGCAAAGTCTCTTTTGTCATCCATCCTTGAGCTTTACGAGCTAGCATTTGAAGCAAGGGATCGAGTATGTGATGGGAGGTTCTCCATGTTTGAATTGGACTCCAAGATATATAGGAGGGGTTGAAGAGGTTGGCATGTTGTAAAATTGGTGTAGAGTATTTATATCGTGTGGTTGTAATCTCGGATGGTGGATGATTGTTGATTTGGTTGTGTTTTAGTTCTCATTAAAACCTCCTTAACTCCAACCTCCAACCACCTTATGCAAACACAACTTTTTCCTACATGTTCACAAACAAATCGATCGAATTACCAAAAAAAATTTATAGGGGCATGATTCTTCTGTTAGAAAACTTCACCCTCTGGGATGGAACAAACTCAACACACCGATAGCGAAAGGAGGACTCGACATCAGGAAGAGTAGCCATCACAATAAAGCTTTGCTTACGAAAAGACTATGGAACATTCACGATCAACAACATTCCATCTACAACGAGAAATACCTCCAACATCAACCAATTTTTCAAGGTACGATCATTTTGCCTTCTACTGCCAGTCCGCAATGGAAGCAACTGGCATCCCTTATACCTTTCCTAAAACAACAGTTATTTCATCGCATATGAAATGGTTTAGACACTCCCATCCAAGCTAATTGGATTCCTCATTTTCCTAACCTTGATCATATCTATTGTTATCCTATCCAAATTGTAGCTGATATAATTGACCCTCTTTCTCATAATTGGAGACATGATCAGCTAAACAACCTTCCACCTGATGCACTACAACATATTATCGATATCCACCTTCCCCTTGACAACAACCCAGATAAAATTATCTGGCCACATTCAAAATCAGGAAAATACACCACTGCTTCTGGATACAACTGTTTAGCCCAACAAGATAACCATACAATCATAAACCCCCTCCGAACCACCAAATTTCTATGGACCTTACCATGTCCTCCAAAAATTCAGCTTTTCTTGTGGAAATCTATCAACGAAGGATTACCAACCTTCTCCTTATTACACCACACCAACCTCACTAACTCAAACATCTGCCCTAGATGCAACTCCGACCCAGAAACGGTGACACACATGCTTATTCATTGTCCGGTGGCAAACGCGGCGTGGACCAACCTTTTAAACCGCATACCAACAAACCATATTCAACATAACTACCAACCAATCACCTTAAATACTCAAACAACCATTTTGCATCTACTGCAAGCTTCTACCGATATTCCTTCCATCATATCTTTTTGTTTTCTTTTCTGGTCGCTATGGACAACCAGAAATGAACTTTTCTTTCAACCAATCCCAATCTTTTCATGAAGACATCTTGAGAACAACCCTAGCACAACAACAAGAATTTGAATGTGCAAGAAAGTTTTTCCCACCAGTGCTACCTGGATATCCAACACCCAGGATCACAACAACCATCACAAGACCAACTACAATCATTCAAGTTGGATGGTCTACTCCAGATTCGGGTTGGATAAAAATAAACACACATGGGGATGCTAGAGGCCATCCAGGTATGGCGGGAGCAGGATTCATTTGCAGGGACTCGAACGCACAAACCATAATGGCTCTTGCACAACCTCTAGGTTTAACTACTGCTCTGACAGCAGAGACATGGGCAACCGTAATAGCTACCAGAATAGCAGTGGAAAGACAATGGCCACAGGTGATATTTGAAACGGACTCTGAGAATCTCATGCGCTTCATCAAAACTCCAGAGGAATCTCCTTGGTATATATCACAAATGATTGCAGAAATCAAACAAAGAATGCGCCAAATACCTTCCTGCCACATTCAACACAATTATAGAGAAGGAAACCAGGCAGCTGACGGTATAGCAAACTTCGCAGCAGATAGGAGCGAAGAAGGCAATTACTCGACAACTATTTGGGATCAAGCAAGCCCACAATTTCTTAATCAGATTCTCTTAAGTGACTCTATGGGAATTACATTCCCTCGTGTAATCACAATTTAGTTCCTTTTTTAATATATGCATGCTTCAAAAAAAAAAGTCTCTAAACTGCTTCAAAAAAAAACAAAAAAAAAAAAAAAAAAAAAAAAAAAAGCCTCTAAACTATATGGGTTGTTAATCTCTTAAAATTAAAATTACACTTCCATAAAAAATTGGGGCAATTACAAAATGGTCATATTTTTTTGTAATTTGGTTTTACGAAATGATCATGAGCCATCCGATTATAATATTTTTGGGGAAAATGGTGTACTTTTTATTTTTTAACATGACTCAAATACTAAGTGTTATCACAGTTAAATCATTACCTGTGGTAGCAGTTGATGCGATCATTTTTGACATTGCTAACTATTACTTGTGTTAATTTTTATATTGCTTAAAAATCATACTATTGTCAATGGTTTAATTTTGTCTTTATTTATATACCTGCGAACATTCATTTTCATATTCTTTCATTCCACAATCCAACAGATAACATGTTTAAATAAGAAATTGGAAGAGGAAAAAATGAATGGTGCCATCAAGCAGAAACAGTTTAATAGATGCCTCAAGTAGCAGCAACGTCATTTGTTCTTTATGTGGGAAAGGTATACATGAGTGTATTGACTGTCCAAGGATATATTCTAGATGCATGTATGTACCTTACAATTGAGTGAAGAAGTTGTTAAACGCTCAAACTGATGATCATGTTGGTGAGAAGTTCTTCAGCAGCTTCATCTGCTCATACTTTATGGTTTGCAGATGCCATAAATCCTTGAAAAGTAATGCAAATTCGGCTCCCCGCTCCACATTTTTGTTTTCTTGTGATGTCAAGAAACATATGTTGAAGACTTGTTCATTGGATAATCAACCGTGCAAGAAGAATAAGTTTAAGGGAATAGTAATGTTAAAGAAATTCAAGAATGAACATAATTAGATATTGCTTAACTCGAATGCAATAATTGTCTGATGTTGTTTTCAATGCAATAAAATCCAGTGTAAAAACAACTCTGAAAATGGCAGAATTATGCAAGAAAATAGAAAATCTACAAATGTAATGGGCAAAATTTTAAATAAAAGAAGATATTAAGTTAAAAGTTATAAATATGCATTAGGTGGATTCGAAATACCTAGTTTATGAATTTAGTCGTTCATAGTCATAGGACTGAGCCTTTTGGGCTCCACATGGAGCTTGAATATAGATAGGCACCCGCGCGTAATAGGATCTGAAGGGTGTAGCACCATAGGAACACCCATGTAACCAACTATGTCTTTTGGACCTGTAACACTACATCACTTGGAGGGTCTATCTTCAGAAAAAGTATAAATATGACACTTAACCTTCAAGTTAAGGGCTCTGGATTTAAGTTTTTTGAAAATGCGGGGGTACAACAACCACACCCAACAATTCTTTTGGCAATCTGAGAGGACTTACTCCAATATACTTTCTAGAGAATCAACTAGACAGTCAGACTCAATCTAGAGAAAAGTATATACAAGAGTTTATATCTCTATCTCTCAATTCAATCTGCAATCAGCAAATAGAAATTTGCGAGCCCGATTGAATATAAGAGAAGTAACTTGAACGGTACCAAAGACCAATGTTCAAGGATCAATCAATTTCAATCAACAACCAAAGGTTGGATTTCATAATTGATCGATACAACGCACAACCTGTGATATTTCAATTATATAACAAAATATAATGCGGAAAAGAAATAACACAGACACCAAAATTGTGTTAACAAGGAAAACCGCAAATGCAGAAAAACCCCGGGACCTAGTCCGGGTTTGAACACCACACTGTATTAAGCCGCTACAGACACTGGCCTACTAACAATGAACTTCGTACTGGACTGTAGTTGAACCCTAATCAATCTCACACTGATTCAAGGTACAGTTGCGTTCCTTACGTCTCTGATCCCAGCAGGATACTACGCACTTGATTCCCTTAGCTGAACTCATCCACAACCAAGAGTTGCTACGACCCTGTAGATGGTGGATTTTCGGCAAGGGTTAAAATCGTAAACCCATAATTGTACATACTCTTGATCCAGCAATCAGATGAATATCGAGGCCCATGTCTCTTATCGAAATCGTGAAAGCTCATGCCACAAAGATCTCTGACTGAGAATACTGTCTCTCAGAGTATATGTAGATGTGTAGTCTCTCAGCTGAGGCAACGACATATCTTATGAATACTGAGCAATTTCAGTGATTATTTATATACAGAACCGAAAGATTAGACGGCTCCTAGACAGCTTGCCTGCTAGTATAGAGCAATAACGTCTTCAGGATGTAACAATTGTTTATCCTGACTATATAAAAGAAGTATGACGCTTCAACAAGCTCATATCACTTAATTCATGAATAATTAATGCTCCTAGACGGTCGTACTAGTATAGAGCCATCGATTAATTATTCCTAAATCATTAGATTCATTAACTGAATCCCTGGAAAATATAGAATATTTTCCATAATATTTCATTACTTCAATTCATGGTTTTTCCCAGCAGAATTCGATGGGTTAGTAATAAATATTCAACACACGGGCATCTGAGCCACTATCGAGTAAGCCCCGACCAAAATGGTGCAAGTGTACTTAGCAATAATGCACTAACGAGCATCTGAATGCACGAACGAGCATTCCAAAACACGAGGGAACGATGAAATTATGCAAAATAGGAAGAAAATGATAAAATATTAATCAAGGCGCTAGGGGACTGGGCCCACCGGCCGGCCAGTCCCACGCCCAATTCTATGTTTTATCATATTTCTATTATTTTCCTCGATCTCATGAAAATCCCTTCATTTGAACAAATATCCTTCATTATAAGGAAACTCCTCAGTTTCATGGTATTTCCTTCGCATCAAGGAAATAATATAAAATTGGGAAAGGTGTCTACTAGCCGGCTGGCTATGCCCTAGTCGTGGTCGGTCCCACACCTCAGGATTCCTCATTATTTTATTATTAATTCCCTCATCTCATGAAAACTTCTTAATTTCATGATATTTCCTTCAAGTTGTTGATGGTGGATTTTAGTTCAGGGCTAAAATTGTGAAACCAAATTTATGCGTTGACATCCTGCAAAGGATAAAGCCACTAATAAAATGATGAATACTTCTTCACTTTGCTAATTTACCTAGAATGGAGCATGTGGCAGCAATCCCGTGTACCCTGTGAATTTATAGCATTATTAATGCATGCTTAGCCTTGTATTTCCTGCAGAACTCTCATTATTAGTGCGGCATGACGAATGATTGTTGCTCTCAGCAGAGTAACACGAATCTCCAAGTGTTAATAATGAAGCATACACGAAATACCCGTACAGGCTACATCTCTCGGTGTGTTATACTAGCCCGATTGAGCATATTTGAATCTGGACTGTCCATATCAGTCTCAGAAATAATCACGACCACGTAAGTTGGCCGCATGATTTAACCAGCCTAGACGATCCTCAGCAGGAGCAGGCTACCACCTTAATGACCACCAGCGGGCCCATTTATGCCATGGTCGGTCGAATACATACCACGCCTCCCAAACGGCCACCGAACACCAGCGTAGAATGGGATGGTTGGGCTGGTGTGGAGCATCTTGGAAAAGCTTGTGCCCACAATACCGCCTGCGGAAGTAATTCATCACGACCGTCCAACTTCACCAGAATGATTGGACGGCGTGGATTATCCCATGACCGGTTGGACAAAGCTTTTCCTGCACACCGGCGGGCCCCCTTCACGCCTGCATAATCGATCCTCCCCTGACCTAGCCACAGAACCATGTACGGTTTCCCGAAGTTGGGCCGGCGTGAAAGCTTAAAGGGTCACAGGAAATTCCACTAAAGGTCTCAAATTGATCACGACCATCCAACTTCACCGGCATGATTGGATGGCTTAGATCAGACCCATAGCCTTCAGGCAAGTATTGACGTGTTCATCACCGGCCCAATGTGGACCCCACATGGTCGGCCTCCCCAAAAGAGGAGCGTGGCTTGCTAATTCGTCCAGCCAAAGTAGCTTGGACGTGAAACCCTAATTAGGGTTTGCGGCACATCACATGTGTCGCAAATCAGTCTCAACCATCCATCTTTGCAGGCATAGATGGAGGGTGTAGATGTAGATTCAAAGGGGCAAGAGCATGCCAACACAATCACCGTGGTCCCCTCTACATGTGAGACCAATCTTCCAAGGTCGACCATGACTAGGTGCCTCGATTCGTGCGCCCAAACTAGGCATGGTCGTGCGGTCCCAATCGCAAAACGATCTCGACCGCTCAACTTCGCCGGACAAATTGAGTGGCTTAGATCACATCTCCATGGGACAGTGAGGTACAGACACGAATGCTGGAAAGCCGTCTACACGCATGCCCAATCGTTTTTCCAAAAGCCTCTCCCATGCTTGGATTCTACCAAGATGAAAAGAGGTACTTGCGCACCTCTTAAACCCTAATCTGACGGTCGCAGATGTGGGTCGCAAGTCATCTCGTCCGTCCAACTTCGCCATCTTGGACGGACAGCCTAAGACAGGAGTTAGGCGACCAGTCAGGCATCACCACGATCACTGTCCACCACTCTTCCACACAGAGTGATCGTCCAAGTCAGGGCTTACCTGTACAGCCTCCAAACTATCACTCGAAGATGGCTGGACGTGATGCTATTTTAAGACGCTTAATTTGGACTTACTATGTTAAGCCTCAAAACAGCAATGCTTCATACATGCTGAATATATTCGATGCATTACATGCATAGAATACACACGATATTTCATAAATATCGACTTCCTAAATAACTTAGTTATTTAATCTAGCATCACATGCTACTTTCTGTGGGTCCCACGATCCACACATTTGAGACATCAAACATGTCACAAACTGGGGGATACATATTGGGGTATTAGTTTGGCGGTTTACAGCATGAAGCGCACAACGCGCCATCACAAGAACGTGTCAGGAAGACATGGACGGTTAGTGATGATGGGAGAAGTGGGCAAGACTGATCGTGTGACGCTAACACACGCGACTCCTCCATCACTCCACTTTCTCCACTTCACACGAGAGACGTGGGTAAGGCTCAATGACTTGTACAAATAGGTTCTCCTCCTTATTTCCAAGACAAGACAGAAACCCAGTGTTGATACAACCGTATCCAAATACCAGAACTGATAGCTTACATTCTGCAAGCCAGTTCAGCTTTCTGATACAAGTCATACACAACCAACACCTTCACAATCTCAACACCTTCTTCGCTTCCCTCCCTAAGATCAACCCCATCTCCTTCACTTTGTGACCGAAGAAAGTCTGGAACGGCCATTTCTTGGTTTAGGCCAGAGTTGTACAGATTGATTTCTCGAATCAAAATCACTCCCGTGCAGTGCATTTGTTTAGGGTTTAGATTCGTTTCTCATCCACACACCCACATTTACCAAAAATCGCAGAAACAGTTTTCACCCATTAACAATTGGCGACCACAGTGGGAGGTTAATCTCTCGGTTGTAAAGTCAATTTCTTCAAAATCCGATTCAACTTTATCAATTTCGAAAAGGGTAGATCTTATGACCAATTCAATCATCAATCCATTTCAAGATGGTAGAACTCAGGTCTGGATCAGCAATCAATTCTGATGGAGCTAGTGTGGATAACACTCTCGGTATTGATGTACCTGTCAGTGAAGCTACTGTGGTCAATACATCTCTTGGAGTCGTCACTTCTACCACCAACGCCAGCGGAGCAGGAGATGTTCCAGCACTAGTGGAGAATAGGATTTGAACCACTTCCTGAGATTTGAAAAAACGACTTCCTCCGGCCAGGGTAATTATATTATTTGTGAGACCTAGTAGTTTTTAAAGGAAAAAAAGAAAACTTAGTTCTGACACAGTTGTTTTATGAGTAGGTATTTTCGTAAATATATGGGTTTTCTATGGACCAGAGAAACCACTGTGAGAGTCAAAAATTTCTATGATAAGAAAATTGTAAAATATCTTCTTCATTCACTCCGCCACCACATCTACCACTATCTCCTTCTTCTTATCCATTCACTCACAACTTCAATCTTTTTCGATATATCAGAAAAACCCAAAATTTTCTACTTTAAAATCCACTTCATCTCTTCATTCTTCGCTTTCACTAAAAATTTCATTACATCATTAGATCTGAGAAGAGAATAGACAAACCCTAGCCATCAACTAAAACCTAGTAAACCAAATCAATCAGTCTTTATCCCTGCCTCTCTCTCAATCTCTCTTAAAATCTCTCTAATTAAAAAACAAAAATAGCACCGAAGAAGTAGCAGAAAGATAAGTGGGGGATGTTGATCAAGACGGAGAAATGGTCAAGGGATGATTTTAAGATTTTCTGGTTAGGGTTCCTTTCTTCTTTCAGTTTTTCTTACAATCCTTGAAGAGTTCAGAGATATCCATTTTTACTTTATTTTTTTAGGGATTTCAGTAAGAAAAGCTGATTACCACAAGTATGGAGATCTTGTGAAAACGATAAGATTAATTATCAGTCTTTTATTTAGATTTGAACTCTAAACATTGAATTTCTATTTAAGCTTATAGAACTTGTTATCTTGGTTATATTTGATTCGACAATCTGGGTTAATTTGATTTCAACTGAAATTAACAATACTGGGTTTGTTATCTATGTTTATAGAATTTATGGTGCGTATATCCTAATAAGTCACGGCGGAGCATGTTCTGGTACTTGTCCATAGTCTTCGAGAGACATTCTCACTGTAACGAATTGAGAGTTTTTCTATCAAGGTAATTGTTGATAAATTCTGTAGTATATTCCTAACTTAATTTGAATTTTGTTGGTTGTGTAAGGGTGTTTGTGTTATATAAATCATATAATTAGCAGCAAGGTTTTAGTGTTTGATTTTTATTGTATTATGTGATGTGTAGGATCATAGACCAGAGGTAAGGAATTTCGCAGCCCCATCAACTATAGTTGAATTTGTTGCAGTATTCGCTGGAAGCAATGAAAAAATTAAGGTGTATCTAACAAAGTCTTACAATCTCAGCAGGTGAGGATTTGATGAATGATGATAATCTGAACAAATTTTACATTATTTGCTTAAGTTTTTGATCGTGATTCGATTTTTTTACAAAGTGAGCAGGAGAGGATCTGATCAGAATGATGATAAATTGAACAAGTTTTACATCCAGGTGAGGATTTTTTGCTGTGTTTATGTTATAGGAAGCGATTTTTTTACCTCCATGGGTTGCACTTGTTGTTCGTGCTGCGCATTTCGGTTCATGAGTAATATTTTGCCCCGATATTGATTACTGTTTTACTTGACTAATGGTGAAATAAGTACTTGGGTAATAGTAGTTCAATTTTGGCTTTAACACATGTTTAGACTCATACTGTGACATACGTAATACATGAACCTATGGTATGATTCAGATTTTCAGTTGAGTACCTATTGTTATTTTGGTTATTTTTAATTTTAACAATCTGGGTTAATTTGATTTCTACTGGAATTACAATTGGGTTTGTTATATATGTTGACATAAGTTGTGGTGCGAATATCCTAGTAATTCATGGCAGAACCTGTTCTGCAACTTGCTCATAGTCTTTGAAAGCAATGGGAATCTCAATCTCACCGTAACGAATTGTATATATGTGATTTAATTGGAAATTTTTTGCATGTGTAAAGGTGTTTGATAAAGGAAGAAGATGATCGGAGCTAAGCCGGAAACGGTTGATTCAAATGTCCTTACTCCAGGAACTCCATTCATGGTTGTGTTGTCCATCGCCCTTTAATATTACATACGCTCTAGGATGAACCACCATCCTGGGTGGTGTTACACTAAGGTAGGGACTAGTGAGTCCTACTTACGGAACAAAGTCTTATTTCTCTCAAGGATGATTAGTTTTATGCCTGGATAGTAATCTGTCTTAGTCTCTTTCCCCGAATACCTTGTTTTCAGGATACTTCTCTGTGTATCTCTCTAATTTATTCATGGGGATTCATTGGGTGATTTTTTGAAGGTTATTTTTTCTGATTCAAATGTTCCTGGTGAGGGTGAGCACAATGTCATGTCCTACATTTGCTTAGATAGGATTCTTCCAGGTTACAATCCAAACACAGTGCATTGTCTCTATAGCCCGGTATGTTTCAACTCCAAAATTATTCTTTTTATTTCCTTAAACTTCCATATCTTCATTTTTCTTCTAATTACAATTTTAGGACAAACTGTTTGCTTTGTTATCCATAGGATACTGATCTAATTATGTTGTCACTGACTACTCATGAGGTTCACTTTTCCATATTAAGATAGGTTCGTCAAATTGGATCTTTGAACACCTAGTCATTCTATTACTTGGCCATTGATAACTAAACAAGGAGATTTTGTTATTTGCAGATTATCACGTACCCAGGGCAACAAGAAAAATGTTGTCATCTAGCAGCCGAGTGGTACGGCAAGCCCGCTGAAAAAGATGAAACACTGATTCGCAAAAAGAAATATCAGGTGAAGAAGTATCATTGGACAACTTTTGTGGATGCAGCTATGGACCTCAAGAGGGAGCATGTGGAATTAAAGTTTGATGCATCTATGGACCTCCCTACGAGTGTCAACTGACAAGTCTGCTCGGTAAGGATCTCAATTGGTGAATTTTGTGGATTTTCTCCTAAGACTTCTACCAATTTACTGTGTACGTTTTTTATCAGGAATTCAGGATCTCAATTTCTTCATGACTTATGGACCTGATATTTTACATATGAAAATTAACTGCAGTTCATACGTTCTCTTTAAATTTCAATTTGAGTGGATACATGTATTATTGGGTTTGGTGTCGATCAGATTCCTTGTCTCATTTCCTTTTTTTTTTTTTTTTTGCTGTTAATTGATGTAGTCTTGGTTGGTTTTTGTTTATAGCTTAGGGCTGGAGCTATGGAGCTGATTTGAGCTAGGTTTTCAGAAAATGAAGGCATAGATGAAGTTTTACCTTAAACTTAGTGTTGAAACTTATATGGTTTGTTAATCTTGTAGTAGGATATTGGTCAAGGTTTTCCAACTCAGTCTCCAACTTTTTAAGACTTGGAACTTGCAGTATACTGAATTCACTTTTTAATATGCTTCAAAGTCCAATTTAATTTTGTTAGATCCAGTTTTGAAGTCATTATTTTCTTAATTGCGATTCAACTTTTAATAATTCAGTTGAATCAGCTTTGGATTTAGCTGAATCAATAACAATTTTTTTAATAAAATATCACCAGTAAAACAACTGTGTCCATCAGTATCTGTTGATAGACTGTTGAAGAAAGTTGTTTTTTTAAAGAATTTAATATTTTCCAGACACAGTTGTTTCGAGAAAAACTACTCATATATTACTGCTGATGGACACAGTCGTTTTTAGTGATATTACTTCTTGTCCTGACAGTGGTTTAACTTCCATTTTCGACTAGTGCAGTAAGTGTAACACCTCCCATCACCAGAGACAGAGCAGCCGCGAATCCCGACATCTCCTCAAGTGTAACGCCTCCGGTGGTCACCAGGGCAACAGATTCCACTCATTCGTCAGGACGAGGAGCCGGAGGGACGAGAGGAGGACCATCTCCAATTACCATCGCAGACTTGATGGAGAGGCAGGAAGTTCTTGCTAAGACTCAAACGGATATGAATACAACTCAGAAAGAGGTACTCACTTTTCTTAAAACATTAACTGATCGATTGCCACAAGAGACGCGACAGCCCCTAGAGCCAACAAGGAACGCATTCAACGCACCCGGAGAAGGTACTTTAGCGGCGCGTCCCTACATGGACCTGATCAAAGAAGCAATATCAGATATGAGCGGTCCTGTCATGGAGACTCCTACACCGGGGACCGATCCTCACAACGATCCTCCTCAAGTCAATAGTTTCACTATGAACCAGAGGCCGGATCAGGAAGCAGTTTCTCTATGAAATTTTATGCGAAATTTTACACCTCTCGAAGAATCAGCGGGCGGAGACGTTTTGTTGCAATCAACCAGAGGAAGGTCACAACCGTGCCCTGCATGTCACTGCACGCATCAAGAATTCAGAGTTCAAGAGGGCCCTTATCGACACCGGAGCGTCTTCGAATGTGATTACTCTCAAGACTCTCAGGACATCCAAGGTTCGCCAAGGAAAGGTCGTACGGAAGCCTACTACAACGACGAGCCACGAGAGGAAGTATCAGATGCTCCACGACAGCTGCAGGACGGTACCAATTCCACAACTGATGAGCTCGAAGTGGTCAACATCGGGGATGAAGAATATCTTAGGCCTATCTCCATCAGTTCGACCTTGTCTGCGGAGGAACACACGATACTTGTGCAACTTCTCAAGGAATACCAGGACATATTTTCCTAGACGTATGAAGAAATGCCAGATTTAGATTGGTCACCCATCATCTACATGTCATACCCGGATCCAAGCCGGTTGCAGTTCAGACACGAGGAAAATGGACAGATCAGGTGATGCATGGATTTCAGAGACTTGAACAGATGCCGCCCCAAAAACGATTCTCCTCTACCTAACATCGACATGTTAGCAGATGCAACCAGCGGACACGGCATGTTCTCCTCCATGGATGGATGTAGCGGCTACAACCAGATAAGGATATACGAGCATGACGAAAGTAAGATAGCTTTTCGAACTCCTCTCGGAAATTTTTATTATACTGTACTGCCATTTGGTTTAAAGAATGCCGGTGTAACATATCAACGCTCTATGAAGGCAATCTTCCACTGGAGCCGATACCTCAAGAGAGCCGCCTCAAGAAGATAACGATGCCCACGCGTCATGTCGAGAAAAATCCGGGCGAGTCACTCTATCAGACGATGGTGCATGTCTATCGTGCTATGTTGGAGAATCTGCGCTTTTGGTCATCCTCTGGACTTCGTGAAGCTGTTGAAAGCTCATCTACAACATCATCTGCCCTGCTACAAAGAACCAGTTTCGCTGAAACAGCAAGAGGAAAGCCACCGAGATACAACATCTTGCGCGTCCAAAATTGCCAACTTCAACTCTAGTACCACATGCACGACTGCCACAATAATGAAACAACGTCCAAGATATTCAATATCTGGATCGACGGTAACAACATCAATGAGAGACGCTTTCAGAATTTGTCTCCCGTGGAAAAAGTAGTTCTGTTACCAAAGGAGATTGCACCTGGGACTTAAGAGGGTGCCAAGTTCGTACAAGTTGCCACCACGCCTCTCTCTGCCAGTCTCTTCTGATCACAGCTGCTGCTGGTGTGAAAATGGAAAACACACAAAAACTTGCAAGTATACAAGGCCAAGTTTTAGTATAGAAGGTAAGCAAGGGGTTAGTCCACAGGGAGTGGGAGCATAAAGAAGTTAAACTATGCTGGCAGATGATGTAAAACAAGATGCAAGATCACAATGTTATAGTGGCAATGAAACAAAGAGGGCAAATGGCATGAACCAAGGCTGTGATCCAAGGGCAGGGGTGAGTTTGTGCACTGATTTCAGTGCACAACAGCTTCAAAATGCAAGAAAAAACAGTGAAGGAAATAAACTGATCAGGAAGCAAAACAAGACTGAAATTGAGTGACTGTAAAAGGGATTGTGGCTAAGCTAAGGCTTAGTATCCAACTTGTGTCCTAATCAAACAACATATTTCTAGGTTGAGTTAAAAATCCTATGCATACATCTAGAATGGGAGGAAAACTAACTTGCTCACTAGTTTGCCCCTAGCATTGACTGTCTTTTGACAGAACAATCAATCACAGGCACTAAGAGCATTAGTCTCTTCCCATTTCTCAAGCAAAACAGGGCAAGGAGTTAACTATCTAGCAACATGTCAATTGACAGTGCATAAGGCTTCAACTGAGCCTCAGCCTAAAGCAGTTTAGCTCATGCTAAACATGTGAACAACAATCAATATCATACAGGATAATTCAAACAACACACACATAACATTCAAAATAATTGAAAACAACATGCACACATTCACTGTTAACTGCATAAGAAGAACTGAAATTGGAATTGCAATGAAAACAGAACAAAATGTTTTTCTGGATAGTCCAGAGATCATCCCCCTCTACCCCTCTACATCACCCCCTATTTATATCACCAAATACCCAATTTTTCCGAAACCCTAGAATTGAAATTAGGGTTTTCAATCTCCGAAATTTACTCACCAAAACTTTGAATTGACGTCGCCCCATGTCTTCTCTGCCTCTCTCGGTTCTTCTCCTGCTCCCAATCGCTACAATTGCTCCCTAATTTGAGGTGTTTTATCAACCCTCACCTAGGTCAGTTGGTGAGAGAGTTTAAAGCGCTTCGAATTAGGGGGATGGGTCGTGTCGGGTAATGATGGAGAGGTGTGGTGGTAGTGGTGTGGAGTGAATAGGTGGTGGACGACATGGGGGTATGGTGGTTCTGTTGCAGAGAGGGGGAGAGGAAGAAGAAGGTGGAGGTCGATATGGGTTAGGGTAGGGAGCTGTTTGGCTAGGTCATAGGGTTCGAGTATTAGTGTGTTAGGCGGGTGTATCAAGATGTGTGTACCACGAGCTGAAGCCGCTGGATATGGAGATGGTAGGTGGATCGGACGGCTAAGAAAGAAGCAGCTTGTAGCGACCGTAGGATGTAAAATACAACGAAGTCTACGGTGCGAGATTAGGTTAGGTGTTGTAGTGTTTAGCGGAATCATCGGGATTTGATGCACAGGCATAGGAGCGACCGTAGGATGCTGAAATGCTTCGATCTGACGGCTGAAATCCGAGACGGGCTTGGATATAGAAAATGGGTTTGGGTGAGGGTTTTGGGCCTTGGGTATGCCAGCCCATATCTTCTTTAGAACAATCTTCCTCTTCAAGCCCACTTCTAGCCTTTTGGTCTTGTGCACGACATTCTTCGCGGCTTCCTTGTGTAATTCCTCCCTCCCGGCTTTTCACTACTTTTCTTCTCTTTTCGCTCCGCAATTCATCCAAACTTTATTTATTACCTAAAAATGCAAAATTAATAAGAAAAATATTTATTCTTGAAAACAATGAAAATACAGAATATGGGATAAAATGTAGAATTAATGCACAAAAGATGAGTTAAATGCCAACAAAAAATAAAATATACAATATTTGGCACTCATCAAATACCCCCCCAACCTGAATTTTACTTGTCCTCAAGTAAAACAAAACTAAGGAAATCCTAACTATACCACTGTCGCTGGTCTCTCGAATGCATTTAGCGTATGCACTAAGCCTTTTAAACCACTAAGTGTCCCTAGTGGACGAGTTGAAGTCTCGTGAAGGTTTGCTTAGAACGTACCTACAAAGTTCTAGGTCAAAATATAAGCTCAGATTCCATCAAATGTGACATGTGCAAAACAGTTTAAGCTCACAGCAAAATGGAGATGTCAATCTAGCTATCAAGGCACAATCCTAGCACTGATAACAAAAAAGACATGTGATAAGAGTGTAAAGTGTATCTACACATGTGTAAAGAAAGATCTGAAGTTATGACTACTAATCACCAAGAGATAGTTTCTCAGGCTAAGAACCGAGGTCGAAATCTAGCTAGCTGTCCGGACTTTACGAGAATTGTGAATGAGTTGGAGGTATTTCACAATTACTCGCGTTGTACATCAATGGCATACACCCTCCTTGCTTATTACAAAAACAACAAAATGACTATTTACATGACTCTTATTTACATTGACTATCTCTTTTTTTTTTGGAACAAGAGATGATGGAATTGATAAATACTTGATTTTTTTTGTATTTTTCTTTTTTTTTTTTTTTTTTTTTTGAATAACATCGTTTTTTTTTTTTTTTTTTTTTTTTTTTTTTTTTTTTTTTTTTTGAAAGGAAACACTTTTGATACATATACAAAAGGAAACAAAAGATTACATGACACTTTGCAAGAGGTAGCCCTTTTTGATGCACCCAGTTAAATTCGATGGTTGTCTTTCTTAATGTAACCTCCACCTTCTATCCCAACCAACCAAAGAACAAGCTAGTCAAGTTTCGTTCAGTATTCTAAAGTGATTGGCAATCGTAACTTCCTATCAAACACCTTGAAGATCGAGGCCATACATGTATTGGTAGATCGTGCGCGTGCAAATTTCTTATCACTATGTGAATTGTGCTAGAATCAGGGTGCCTAAATATCTAGACTAAGACTCCTAATAATACATATTTGCACAAGAGTCAACATTTCAAGGTAAATGAGCTCCATTTTTATGATTTTTTTTTTAATTTTTTTTTTTAATTTTTTTTTTTTTTTGGAATTTTTCAATTTTTTCAAAAAGAAGGAGTTTGTTTTCAATTATAGCATATTATCATGGTATCTACTCTATACCCCCAAACCTAAACTAAACATTGTCCTCAATGTTTCAAAAATGGAAAGAATTATAAAACAATATATGAAGAGGAACATGCTGAGTAGAGTAAAAGGAGAGAGAATACCCGATTGTACGCGAAAGCTCCGTTATTCAAGGCAAAAATCCATCATATTAGGAGTCACAATGGATGAGCACAAAATATATACAAAAGGAAATTTAACTAACACATTATCTACAAGAAAATTTGGTTTTTAATGGGATTGGACTTTTTGGAAAAATTTGGTTTTGTTGGGACATTTGGTTTTGATGGGAAAAAGAAAATTTTGGTTTTTAGGGAAAGATTTGGAAAACTTTTTGGTTATTTAGGGAAAGAGTGGACCAGTTTAGTCCACATAGACTGGGTCCTCCAGGTTGGTTGTTTCAATGTCGGGTGGAAATGGCTCAAGGAATGGCTTTAATCTCTGCCCGTTGACTTTGAAAACGTTCTTGTTGGAGACATCCTCCAGCCTCTACAGCTCCATGAGGAAAAACTGTGCGTACTAGGTACGGACCCTTCCATCTGGAACGCAGTTTTCCTGGAAAAAGATGTAATCGGGAGTCATACAGCAAGACTTTCTGACCAGGAGTGAAGGATTTGCGTAGAATACGCTTGTCATGAAACATCTTCATCTTCTGCTTATATAACTTGGCACTGTCATAAGCCTCATTTCTCAATTCTTCCAACTCGTTGAGTTGAAGTTTCCTTTGAATTCCAGCTTCGTCCAGAGAAAGTTCAGCTCTTTGATTGCCCAGTAGGCACGATGTTCTAATTCCACAGGTAGATGGCACGGCTTTCCATACACTAGACGATAGGGGGACATGCCAATTGGTGTCTTATAAGCTGTTCTATAGGCCCACAAAGCATCATTCAATCTTGACCAATCTTTCCTGACGGGTTACCGTCTTCTCCAGAATGTGCTTAATTTCCCTATTAGACACTTCCACTTGTCCACTAGTCTGAGGGTGGTACGGAGTAGCAACCTTGTGAGTTATGCCATACTTGCGTACTAAAGACTCAAAGTACTTGTTACGAAAATGTGAACCGCCGTCACTGATGATAGCTCTAGGGGTACCAAAACGTGCAAATATGTTTTCCTTTAGAAATGAAAGTACCACCTTGTGGTCATTTGTTCTGGTTGCTATGGCTTCTACCCACTTAGAAACGTAATCAACTGCGACTAGGATGTACAACTTGCTGTCAGACATGGGAAATGGACCCATGAAGTCTATCCCCCAAACATCAAAAATCTCCACAATCAAAATGGGGTTCAATGGCATCATGTTTCTCCTCGAAATGCTTCCTAGCTTTTGACAGCGTTCACAAGCAACACAATAATCATGGCAATCCTTGAACAATGATGGCCAATAGAATCCACACTGCAAGATCTTTGCAGCGGTTTTCTTGGCACTGAAATGGCCTCCACATGCTTGGTCATGACAGAAAGATATCACATCTTTCTGTTCAGTGTTGGGGACACATCTCCTAATGATTTGGTCTGGGCAGTACTTAAACAAATATGGGTCATCCCAAAGGAAATGTTTACTTCAGCCAGGAATTTAGAGCGGTCTTGTCTCGACCAACGTGAGGGCATCCTACCTGTAGCGAGGTAGTTAACAATATCAGCAAACCAAGGAAGGTCTGAGATAGACATCAGCTGTTCATCTGGGAATGATTCTCTAATCAGCTCAATTCATCAATAGACTCTAAAGTTAATCTAGACAAATGATCAGCAACCACATTCTCACAACCTTTCTTATCACGGATTTCGAGATCGAATTCCTGTAATAAGAGTATCCATCGAATAAGGCGAGCTTTAGCATCCTTCTTGGAAAGAAGATACTTCAAAGCCGCATGGTCTGTGTATATGATGATCTTAGACCCTATCAGATAAGATCTAAACTTGTCTAATGCGAAAACGACGCAAGCAATTCCTTCTCGGTAGTTGAATAATTGAGTTGGGCATCATTAAGGGTTTTGCTAGCATAGTATATCACATATGGTAGTCTATCAACTCGCTGTCCTAAAACAGCACCAACAGCATAATCAGAGGCATCACACATAAGTTCGAACGGAAGCTTCCAATCGGGTGGTCGGACTATAGGAGCGGTGGTGAGAAGGGTTTTTAATTCCTCCCATGCCTTCACACAAGCAGCATCGAAATTGAAGGCAACATCTTTGGAGAGAAGACTGCACAGAGGTCTGGAGATTTTGCTGAAATCTTTGATGAATCGCCGGTAAAAACCAGCATGACCTAGAAATGATCTGATCTCCCACAGAGCAGTTGTGGTTTGAATGAGGTCAACTTTAGCTTTATCCACTTCAATTCCTTTTTCTGAGATGATGTGTCCTAGAACTATTCCTGAATTCACCATAAAATGGCATTTTTCCCAATTTAGAACAAGGTTCTTTTCTTTACATCTGGATATCACGAGGGCAAGATGCTTCAAACATTCGTCAAACGAGGAACCAAAACAGAGAAATCATCCATAAAGATCTCGAGAAAACTATCTATCATGTCAGAAAAAATGCTCATCATGCAACGCTGAAAAGTAGCAGGTGCATTACACAACCCGAAGGGCATACGTCTATAAGCAAACGTCCCAAATGGACACGTGAATGTAGTTTTTTCCTGATCTTCTGGAGCAATGTGAATTTGGTTATAACCGGAAAAGCCATCTAGAAAACAGTAGTGACTGTGTCCAGACACACGTTCTAGCATTTGGTCAATGAAAGGGAGCGGGAAGTGATCCTTCCTTGTTACTGTGTTCAACTTCCTGTAGTCGATGCATACTCGCCATCCTGTGGTTGTACGAGTAGGGACTAATTCATTCTTGTCGTTCTGAACTACAGTAATGCCTGACTTCTTAGGCACAACTTGAATGGGACTAACCCATTTGCTATCGGGAATTGGGTATATGATACCCGCATCAAGTAGTTTCAGGATCTCTCCTTTGACTACATCTCTCATGTTAGGATTAAGTCTCCTTTGCATTTCCCTCGATGGTTTGGCATTCTCTTCAAGGTTAATGTGGTGCATGCAAATGGTGGGACTAATTCCTTTGAGATCTGAGATGGTCCATCCTAAGGCCTCTTTGTGTTCCTTAAGTACTTCTAAAAGCTTACTTTCCTGTTCCGTGTCTAAACATGATGAAATAATGACAGGTAAAGTATCAGAAGAACCTAGGAATGCGTACTTCAACGTACTAGGCAATGTTTTCAATTCAAGCTTGGGTGGCTCAACAATGGATGGAATAAGCTTGGAATCAGAGAGTAAGGGTGGTTCCACTTCATATTTCCTTTCAGTGATGTCCATTTGAGGTACAGATTCGAGCAGAGATAGGACGTCACTACAGTATGCATCATCATAGGAATCTGGGTTAAAGTTCTCCATACATGCTTGAAAGGGGTCGACGGATAGAATGTTAGTCAACGAATCTTGCATTAATCCTTCAATCATATTAACTTCATGCACATCATCATCATCAAGATTCACAGGTTGTTGACTAATATCGAACACATTCAATTCTACCGTCATGTTACCAAAAGACAGTTTCAACACTCCATTACGACAATTAATGATCGCGTTGGACGTAGCCAAGAAAGGACGTCCTAAGATGACAGGAATGTGACAGTCTGGGTTTTGTACAGGTTGAGTGTCTAAGACAATGAAGTCTACGGGAAAATAGAATTTGTCAACCTTGATCAAAACGTCTTCGACCACTCCACGAGGAATCTTGACAGATCGGTCTGCCAGTTGTAGAGTGATAGATGTTGGTTTCAACTCCCCAAGACCTAACTGCTCATAAACAGAATATGGCAGTAGGTTAACACTTGCACCTAGGTCTAATAACGCTTTATTGACCGTGTGTTCTCCTATAGTGCAAGAAATTGTTGGACATCCTGGATCCCTAAACTTGGGTGGAGTTTTGTTCAGAATGATGGAACTCACCTGCTCAGCTAAGAAAGCACGTTTTTGCACATTGAGCTTGCGCTTTTGAGTACACAAGTCTTTGAGGAATTTGGCATAAGCAGGGATTTGCTTGATTGCTTCAAGAAAAGGAATGTTGATGTTGACTCTCTTGAACAGATCTAACATCTCATTGTAATGGGTACTTTTCTGTTGATAGATCAATCTTTGAGGAAATGGGGCAACAGGAGAATGAGTTGGCAAAGGGACATTCACAGCAGTAGAATTGTCAGATTTTCCAACTTGCTCAGATTCTTTGGTTTTCTGGGGTTGTGGAGACAGCGTGGAATTTGTATCAGATTCATTAGGTTCGCCCACGTTGTTCTCGATGACTTTACCACTTCGGAGGGTGGTAATGGCATGGATTGATCGGGTGAGGTTTCAGTGCAGGATGTTGTGCCTGTTTGAAATATCCTCTTTGGATTTTGTTGGGGTTGGCTCGGAAGTTTACCCTTTTCTCTCTCACACATTTGATCCATCTTTTGATCTAGATTTTTCTGACTTTGCATCAAACTCTGGAACATTTCCTCTAGGGTGGATAATCTCTTGTCGGTATTGTGTTGAGGATATGATTGTTGTTGAGAGTTTGATTGTTGTTGAGGGTTTCTCGGGTGTTGATAACTTTGATTGTTCTGATATCCCTGATTGTTTTGATAGCTCTGATTGGGTTGAGATGGTCCTCCCTGAGTGGGGCCTTTGGACCATGAAAAGTTAGGGTGGTTTCTCCATCCTGGATTGTAGGTCTGTGAATAGGGGTTATGTTCTTGTTTTTGAAACATGGCATGTGCCTGTTCAAGCCTAGATTCCTGGACTGCAAGCAAATCGGGACAATTTTGGAATTGATGGTTGGGATCGTTACAAGCGGCACATACAGCCGAAGCGACATGTTCTCGGAGAGTAGTGGTGGAAGGTTTTGAATTTTTATGTAGTTCTAACTCTTCTAATCTCCTAACTATTGATGCCATGTTTGCTCTTCCCTCGAAATCTGTTTCAATCCTAAAAGCCTTCGCTTCAGATGTAGTCTTTCTGGGTTCACGGATGGATTCCCACTGTTGCGTCTTTTCAGCTACTTCAATCAAGAAGTCCCAAGACGCATCAGCAGTTTTGTCTACGAATAGACCATTACACATCGACTCAACCGTTGTTCGGGTGGACACATCTAGACCTTCATACAAAATTTGCACAAGTCTCCATTTTTCAAAACCATGATGGGGACATTGGAGCAATAATTCATTGAATCTCTCCAAGTATCTAGCTAAGGTCTCACCCTCTAATTGCACAAAGCTATTTAGACTTTGACGAATTGTCGCAGTCTTGTGGTTCGGGAAAAACTTTTTGAAAAACTCCTTTATGAGGTCATCCCATGTCATGATGGATTGAGGCTGTAAAGCATAAAGCCAGGCCTTTGCCTTATCTTTCAGGGAGAAAGGAAAAAGCCTTAACTTTAGGGTTTCGTCGGACATTTGAGTGAAACGCAGAGTTCCACAAATTTCCTCGAATTCTCTCACGTGGTGGTACGGGTTTTCATTCTCAACACCTCTAAAAATAGGAAGCATCTGTATTGTGCTTGATTTCAGCTCATAATGGCCATTAGCCTCGGGTAGCACAATACAAGAAGGTTGACTGGCTCTAGTTGGGTACATATAATCCTTGAGGGTACGGGGTTCTCCCATTGTTTCTGGTTGATCTGGACTGTCTCCCTCAGAACTTAGAATTTCGATAGGTTCGTCTGGGTTAATTCTAACAAGTCTGTTTGTTTGGTCTCTGTAGGTCACAATCATGTCCTAGTAGGTACCTTAACTAACATGTTGGTCAGACAGAGCAATCGGAAACAATTTGGCCCACAAGGGTTATGAAGATTTGGTTTTGAATGGGTGTTGGACTAACAAGGGATTTTGGTTTTTTTTTGGTTTAAAGTTGGGCTTTGGAAAAAATTTTGAACTAAACCTAGCATAAATTAGCACAACCCATAAAAGAAAATAAAAACAATAATAATAATTACAAGCCCATAAAAGAAAAATAAAAGAAAATAAAAGAAAAATAAAAATAAAAATAATTATTACAAGCCCAAATTAAAAATAAATTAATTATTACATACCCAAATTGAATATTTAATGGGGCCCAAGTGGGTTACTCATGGTTTAGGCTTACTTGGTTAAGGAGGGAAGCCCAGTTAGGCTTTTGTTCCCTTTAGTTGCACAGCCCAGTTGGGCTTTAGGATCGTCCTTAGCAGCTCACGCTCAAGCCCAGCAACAGAAGAATGCAGAGCCCAGCAGCACTTGGCAAGCCCAGATCAGTTGAAGTTGGTGAAGCCCAGTTCAGAGAAGTACAAGCCCACCAGTAGAAGGCAGAGCCCAGCAGCTTCAGTTGGCAGCCCAGTTGCTTTGGCTTGGCAGCAGCAGGCTTGGTTCACCAGCTCCAGCAACAGCAGCAACAGCAGCAGCAGCAACAACAACAGCAGCAACTCAGAAATTGGCTACAAGTGCAATGATTGCAGGGCAGGAATGAATGGCATGCAATGATCTTGACAGAGAAGCAATGGTAGATGAAAGACAGCAAAGGAAATCAGCAGATGGCAGCACTACTCCCCGGCAGCGGCGCCAAAAACTTGGTGTGAAAATGGAAAACACACAAAAACTTGCAAGTATACAAGGCCAAGTTTTAGTATAGAAGGTAAGCAAGGGGTTAGTCCACAGGGAGTGGGAGCATAAAGAAGTTAAACTATGCTGGCAGATGATGTAAAACAAGATGCAAGATCACAATGTTATAGTGGCAGTGAAACAAAGAGGGCAAATGGCATGAACCAAGGCTGTGAGCCAAGGGCAGGGGTGAGTTTGTGCACTGATTTCAGTGCACAACAGCTTCAAAATGCAAGAAAAAACAGTGAAGGAAATAAACTGATCAGGAAGCAAAACAAGACTGAAATTGAGTGACTGTAAAAGGGATTGTGGCTAAGCTAAGGCTTAGTATCCACCTTGTGTCCTAATCAAACAACATATTTCTAGGTTGAGTTAAAAATCCTATGCATACATCTAGAATGGGAGGAAAACTAACTTGCTCACTAGTTTGCCCCTAGCATTGACTGTCTTTTGACAGAACAATCAATCACAGGCACTAAGAGCATTAGTCTCTTCCCATTGCTCAAGCAAAACAGGGCAAGGAGTTAACTATCTAGCAACATGTCAATTGACAGTGCATAAGGCTTCAACTGAGCCTCAGCCTAAAGCAGTTTAGCTCATGCTAAACATGTGAACAACAATCAATATCATACATGATAATTCAAACAACACACACATAACATTCAAAATAATTGAAAACAACATGCACACATTCACTGTTAACTGCATAAGAAGAACTGAAATTGGAATTGCAATGAAAACAGAACAAAATGTTTTTCTGGCTAATCCAGAGATCATCCCCCTCTACCCCTCTACATCACCCCCTATTTATATCACCAAATACCCAATTTTTCCGAAACCCTAGAATTGAAATTAGGGTTTTCAATCTCCGAAATTTACTCACCAAAACTTTGAATTGACGTCGCCCCATGTCTTCTCTGCCTCTCTCGGTTCTTCTCCTGCTCCCAATCGCTACAATTGCTCCCTAATTTGAGGTGTTTTATCAACCCTCACCTAGGTCAGTTGGTGAGAGAGGTTAAAGCGCTTCGAATTAGGGGGACGGGTCGTGTCGGGTAATGATGGAGATGGTGGAGTTGGTGGTAGTTGGTGTAGGTAGTGGAATAGGTGGTGGTACGACAGGGTATGGTGGTTCTGTTGCAGAGAGGGGGAGAGGAAGAAGAAGGTGGAGGTCGATATGGGTTAGGGTAGGGAGCTGTTTGGCTAGGTCATAGGGTTCGAGTATTAGTGTGTTAGGCGGGTGTATCAAGATGTGTGTACCACGAGCTGAAGCCGCTGGATATGGAGATGGTAGGTGGATCAGACGGCTAAGAAAGAAGCAGCTTGTAGCGACCGTAGGATGTAAAATACAACGAAGTCTACGGTGCGAGATTAGGTTAGGTGTTGTAGTGTTTAGCGGAATCATCGGGATTTGATGCACAGGCATAGGAGCGACCGTAGGATGCTGAAATGCTTCGATCTGACGGCTGAAATCCGAGACGGGCTTGGATATAGAAAATGGGTTTGGGTGAGGGTTTTGGGCCTTGGGTATGCCAAGCCCATATCTTCTTTAAGAACAAATCTTCCTCTTCACGCCCACTTCTAGCCTTTTGGTCTTGTGCACGACATTCTTCGCGGCTTCCTTGTGTAATTCCTCCCGGCTTTTCACTACTTTTCTTCTCTTTTCGCTCCGCAATTCATCCAAACTTTATTTATTACCTAAAAATGCAAAATTAATTAATAAAAATATTTATTCTTGAAAACAATGAAAATACAGAATATGGGATAAAATGTAGAATTAATGCACAAAAGATGAGTTAAATGCCAAGAAAAATATATAGAAATATGCACTTTTTAGCACTCATCAGCTGCCAAGAACTGTTGTTGCTTATCGATTGATACCATCCAGAGCTTCACCATATCAACGAAGATTACGTACAAAAGACCCATCGGGCATACAAGATAGAACCATGTAAACCACGCTTGGGGACTGAGGCTCAGCACGAAGTTCCTTCACCGTCAGTCAAGGAATTCTTCAACACGAGAGAGATGGTCAATCAAGAAGTATGGAATTCACAAAAGTAAATCAAACTGAAGATGAAGCCACTTCAACGCTCCCTCTAGAGGAAGCTGCTTCAATGGTCTATTCAAGAGTCGCCTCAACGCTCTCTCTGGGACCCACGTTCGCTTCAGAATCCTGCTTCAATGCTCTCTCCAGGAGCCACCTTCCCATTTGCTTCAGAAGCTTCTTCAATGGTCTATTCAAGAGCCGCCTCAACGCTCTCTCCGGGACCCACGTTCGCTTCAGAATCCTGCTTCAACACTCTCTCCAGGAGCCGGTTCAACGTTCGCACCAGAAGCCACTTTAACATCCTCTCGAGCCGTTTCAACACGCAAGCTACATCAATAATCTGCGCTTTGGTCAAGTTATCTTTGATGCAATCATTGCTCAACATACGTCTCATCCATCCTTCATAAGGGCCCAGCGGAGCATGACAAACCTTGAAGTCGATGGGAGAAGGGTTATCTTGTGGAACGGATATTTTCAGATAGTTGAAAGGGCGCGGTGAACAACTCATCATCCATATTCGGCATATCTTTGAAGCTGTCAACACTCCCTGACTTGGCATCAGCATTATCCCCTGAAGACATCTTAGCAGGACCCCTTTTGTTCATCCTACAATAAAATAAAAGCGGGGGAGTCAGTACTTGTATGAAAACACATGGGATGTGTATTCACGCACAACAAGACATACATTCACGTTAAAATACACCAGGATGGGCAAAGCAAACAAGGCTGGTATTGGGTCACGTCAGCAAACGAGGCCGGTGTTAGTCAAGTCCGCAAAGCCGGTGTTGGTCGAGATCTCAAGGCTAATATCCCATCACGCAAGCAAGACTGATATCACGTCACGCAAGTAGGACGGTATTGTGTCACGTCAGGCCAATATTGGTCAAGGATGATCAAGGTCACAAGGCTGGTACTGGTCCACGTCAGCAAACAAGGCTGGTATTGAGCCACGTTAGCAAACAAAGCCGATGTTGGTCAAGTCCACGAAGCCGGTGTTGATCAAGGTCACAAGGCCGAATGAAACAAGGCCGGTGCAGATCGAAGCATCGATGTCCGTCAGCAAGGTCGGGGTTCGTCAAATCAGCAAGGCCGGTGTTGGTCAAGGGGGAAGTCTGGTGTTTGGGTTAGGCAACAGGTATGGTGTTTGGTCGAAGCAGGCACAACCTGCCCCAAGCAAAGCAGGCACGCGGCGGGTTTCACGTTCGAGCAAGGCAGGCACAACAAGCCCAAGTTCGAGCAAGGAAGGCATAACAAGCCCACGTTCGAGCAAGCAGGCGCATGATGAGCCCCACGATAGAGCGAAGCAGGCGCAACAGTCCGTTGAGCAGGCACATCAGCCCCACGCTCTAGCAGAGCAATCACGAAGCAGGCTCTCGACCGAAGCATGCATAGCAATGTCGATCGAAGTAGGCAAGACCAACATCATGCTAGGGGAACGCTCGCCTGGACGCCTCTTGAACGTGACATGCTCCAAGGACAGGACGACTCGTCTCTCCTGGTAACATCTAACTTTGTCTCATAAGTTTTATCTATATATGTCACCATCTAATGCCTACCCCACAATAGTATAACCATTATGTGCTAGGCAGGGGACTTAATGTTGATGGTGGATTTTAGTTCAGGGCTAAAATTGTGAAACCAAATTTATGCGCTGACATCCTGCAAAGGATAAAGGCACTGATAAAATGATGAATAGTTCTTCACTTCGCTAATTTACCTAGAATGGAGCATGTGGCAGCAATCCCGTGTACCTTGTGAATTTATAGCATTATTAATGCATGCTTAGCCTTGTATTTCCTGCAGAACTCTCATTATTAGTGCGACATGACGAATGATTGTTGCTCTCAGCAGAGTAACACGAATCTCCAAGTGTTAATAATGAAGCATACACGAAATACCCGTACAGGCTACATCTCTCGGTGTGTTATACTAGCCCGATTGAGCATATTTGAATCTGGATTTTCCATATCAGTCTCAGAAACAATCACGACCACGTAAGTTGGCCGAATGATTTAACCAGCCTAGACGATCCTCAGCAGAAGCAGGCTACCACCTTAATGACCACCAGCGGGCCCATTTATGCCATGGTCGGTCGAATAAATACCACGCCTCCCAAACGACCATCGAACACCAGCCTAGAATGGGATGGTTGGGCTGGTGTGGAGCAGCTTGGAAAAGCTTGTGCGCACAAGACCGCCTGCGGCAGTCTCAAATTCATCACGACCGTCCAACTTCACCAGCATGATTGGACGGCGTGGATTATCCCATGACCGGTTGGACAAAGCTTTTCCTACACACCGATCCTCCCCTGACCTAGCCACATAACCATGTACGGTTTCCCGAAGTTGGGCCGGCGTGAAAGCTTAAAGGGTCGCAGGAAATTCCACTAAAGGTCTCAAATTGATCACGACCATCCAACTTCACCGGCATGATTGGATGGCTTAGATCAGACCCATAGCCTTCAGGCAGGTATTGACGTGTTCATCACCAGCCCAATGTGGGCCCTACATGGTCGGCCTCCCCAAAAGAGGAGTGTGGCTTGCTAATTCGTCCAACCAAAGTAGCGTGGACGTGAAACCCTAATTAGGGTTTGCGGCACATCACATGTGTCGCAAATCAGTCTCAACCATCCATCTTCGCAGGCATAGATGGAGGGTGTAGATGTAGATTCAAAGGGCCCAGAGCATGCCAACACAATCAACGTGGTCCCGTCTACATGTGTGACCAATCGACCAAGGCCGACCATGACTAGGTGCCTCGATTCGTGCGCCCAAACTAGGCATGGTCGTGCGGTCCCAATCGCAAAACGATCTCACCACTCAACTTCGCCGGAAAAATTGAGTGGCTTAAATCACATCTCCATGGGACAGTGAGGTACAGACACGAACGATGGCAAGCCGTCTACACGCATGCCCGATCGGTTTTGCCAAAAGCCTCTCCTATGCTTGGATTCGACCAAGATGAAAAGGGGTACTTGCGCACCTCCTAAACCCTAATCCGACGGTCGCAGATGTGGGTCGCAAGTCATCTCGTCCGTCCAACTTCGCCAGCTTGGACGGACAACCTAAGACAGTAGTTAGGCGACCATTCAGGCATCACCACGATCACCGTCCACCACTCTTCCACACAGTGTGATCGGCCAAGTCAGGGATTACCTGTACAGCCTCCAAACAATCACTCGAAGATGGATGGACGTGATGCTATTTTAAGACGCTTATTTTGGACTTACTCCGTTAAGACTCAAAACAGCGATGCTTCATACATGCCGAATATATTCGATGCATTACATGCATAGAATACACACAATATTTCATAAATATCGACTTCCTAAATAACTTAGTTATTTAATCTAGCATCACATGCTACTTTCTGTGGGTCCCACGACCACACATTCGAGACATCAAAGATGTCACAAACTGGGGGATACATACTGGGTATTGGTCTGGCGGTTTACAACATGCAGTGCACAACGCGACATCACAAGAACGTGTCAGGAAGACATGTACGGTTAGTGATGATGGGAGAAGTGGGCAAGACTGATCGTGTGACACTAACACACGCGACTCCTCCATCACTCCACTTCCTCCACTTCCCACGAGAGACGTGGGTAAGGCTCGAAGACTTGTATAAATAGGTTCTCCTCCCTATTTCCAAGACAAGACAGAAACCAAGTGTTGATACAACCGTATCCAAACACCAGAACTGATAGCTTACATTCTGCAAGCCAGTTCAGCTTTCTGATACAAGTCATACACAGCCAACACCCTCACAATCTCAACACCTTCTTCGCTTCCCTCCCTAATATCAACCCCATCTCTTTCACTTTGTGACCGGAGCAAGTCTGGAACGGCCATTTCTTGGTTTAGGCCAGAGTTGTACAGATTGATTTCTCGAATCAAAAGCACTCCCGTGCAGTGCATTTGTTTAGGGTTTAGATTCGTTTCTCATCCACACACCCACATTTACCAAAAACCGCAGAAACAGTTTTCACCCATAAACACAAGTCATGAAAAATAATATAAAATTAGGAAAACTCGTGGGACCGGGCCCTAGCCGGCCGGTCATCCCCTAGCCGGTCCCACACGCCCCTTATTTTATTATTATTATTTTATGTTTCCTTCATCCCATGAAATTTCTTGATTTCATGATATTTCCTTCAAATTATGAAAATTCCTTCAAATCATGAAATAATACATAAAATTAGGGAAAACTCACGGGACCGGGCCCCAGCCGGCCGACCATGCCCAAGCCGGTCCCACACGGCCTTATTTTATTATTGTTATTATTATTATTATTATTTGTTTCCTTCATCTCATGGAAACTCCTTGATTTCAACAAAACTCTTTAGTTTCAACAAACTCCTTGATTTTATGATATTTCCATAAAATCATGAAAACATATAATAAAAGTAGGAAAATGCTATGGGACGAGCTCATTGGCCGGCCGACTATGCCTTGGCCATAGACGGTCCCACATTTCATGATTCCTTCATTTTATTATTATTTTTCCTTCATCTCATGAAGTTTCCTCAGTTTCAGTAAAAAATCCCTGGTTTCTTCGTATTTTCCCAAATGATTGCTCAAACGCACATCAGAAAATATCAAAACCCTCGGGACTGAGACACAAACACTTTGGTGATGCGAGCATACTACCTTGACCGACAAAGGTTGGCTCTTTGGCTTGCAAGAGGCCGGTCCCACATATTTTCATCATTTGACTTAATTTCTTCATATTAGGTTCAAACTCTTCCAAACAATTTGGAACTTCATAAAATGATCGTCAGTCGATCCCATGACCGGTTTTATGACCCCTTGGTCGGTCCCTCATCTCTTCATAATTAATTAGGTTTTATCACCTAAGGCTCAGACGAGTATTATTTTAATAAATGATTAAACCATCATTTAATCATCCTTTCACCAACTGGTCTTCAAGAGACTTTGGTATTTTGTTCACTCGAGCATCTGGGCGCTACATGGTCGATCCATCATCCCATATAGCTGATCCCTTCCTCACTCCATGGTTGATTTTCAATAAATCATCAATTGATCAGCAATTGGTCAAAATTAGGGTTTCGAATCCAAAGCTCTGCAAAAACATAATTCTGAGCAGATTCAGACACTAATAATTTTACGACGATCCCATGATCAACATTTTATTAATTATATTGGGTTCAGTTGCTAGTATCTTAAAATAATATTTTATTTGGTCATGCTATTAATAATTCATCAAACGATCAACACTTGCTCAAATGAGCAATATTTGCTCAGACTAAGGAGTATTGGTTCAACTATCAATATTCAACGATCCATGAGCAATATTTGTTCACTTTAACTATCAACATTTATTCGACAATTATACTTCTGTCTCAACAGACACATTCAATTAATGAGTCTCAAAACATTTTCAAATCACGTTCGACTCAGGACTCATCGTCCCATAAAGTCAGCAACTGACTAACTAAATACACGTCTGCCTTGCAGACTCCACAATCACGAGACGTCAATCATGTTACATGGGGGGATACTAACTAGGATTTTGGTCTGGCGGTCTACGGCACATGTGTTCATACACACGATGAGAATGTGAGCAAGTCGTGAAATCAGTTGAAGGAGTTAACAAAGTAGTGGGTAGAAAATTAACCAAGTCTCCGCACGATGAGCAACTGGTTTTAACACGATTTCCACTTCCCCACTCTTTGACTCCAGCAACTGTCACACTTCATGGGATCAAGGTGTTTACAATTATAGCAATATAAATAAGTCTCTGAATCATGATTGAAAATAAGGACAATCTTTCGTCAAACAGACAACACGAGATTAACAACTCATCGTCTGAGCATTTACTCTCAACAGAGCGAATTCAATCAATCAGAGCTCATTTTTATTTCTTCACAAGAATACATAACACACCTACAATCTTCGATCACCATTGATTCACAAATCTCTCAGCTTCCCTCCTACAGATCGACCCATCCTCTCTTGTGACCGAATTGACTCTGGAACGGCCATTGTCTTGGTTTAGGCCGGAGTCCTACAGATTGATCTCTCGAACTTAAAGCACTCCCTTATTGCAGTGCATTTGTGTGAGGTTAAGCATTTCGCTCGGTTCAAGGAGTTTCCTGCGTACGGTCGTCTCCTCAATTCCGTAAAAACCAGCAAATCGTTTTTCCCCATCTACAGATTGGCGACCACAGTGGGAGATTATTCTCTCGGTTGCAATATCGATTCTCACAAAAATGGTCGGTCTTAGGTCTTCATCAGAAACTTCAGATCCTAACCAGAGCATTTCAAATGGTGACGCTCCTCATGCTCGTTCGAACGACTCTGGTAATATTCATCATTCCTACTTCACTACTCCTTTTCTCTCTATTGATACATTCTACGAAGAAATCCCATCGTTGGCTGAATTGGCACGGAGGCAAGGAAATCTGGCTGGGAGCATCAATCGACTGAAAGAAGCGATCGATGAACTGTTCAACTGTATGGTAGAGTTGACAAGACTTTTGGGAGCAGAAGTAGTGGAACATCTCAGCTCTACTACCATTGATGCTCCTCAAACCAACAGTTTCACTACTTACGAGAAGCCGGTAGACCAGGAGGTTACGCACTTGATTTGAAATCTATGCGAACTCATGCACTTCTCAAGAGATCAACGTACGAACACGTTCGCTGCACTCAACCAAATATCGTCAGACGTGCAATTGACTCCGTCATGCCTAGCAGTTGAAGAAACATCCATGATGACTGAGCATTCGATCGTCAATATCACTTTCGGAGAAGAAGACCGCATGGCGGACAAAGGGCATAATCCAGCCCTGTACGTGACTGGATTCATCAAAGACTCTGAGTTTAAGAGCGCTCTTGTTGATACGGGCGCTTCTACAAACATTATTCCTATGAAGACTCTCAAAGCAGCCAAGTTCCCACAGATTAAAATCGTTCGCCATCCCATCTTGATGACAGGTTTTGAAGGAAGCCAGATCCATACATATGGATATGCATACATAGACTTGAAGGTAGGGCCTATTCAGTCAAAGGCCAAATTCCACGTGATCGAGAAAGAGCCTGATTATCACATGATACTCGGACGACCATGGCTCCATGACAACAAGGTGGTTACCTCGACGTACCATCAA
The DNA here is from genome assembly GCF_003573695.1 of Papaver somniferum. Classification (NCBI taxonomy): domain Eukaryota; kingdom Viridiplantae; phylum Streptophyta; class Magnoliopsida; order Ranunculales; family Papaveraceae; genus Papaver; species Papaver somniferum. The sequence continues at coordinate 107,199,594 of NC_039364.1, forward strand.
TGAATGAAGGCTCTGCTCAACAAAAAGATTGTTCGTATCGCGGCTTCGTCATCTCCTTATGCTCCTGTCTATGATGCTGAACTCCTTGAATACCAAAAAAGCATCCTCGAACCTCGAAGCAAGATTTACAGTACTCCACTCCCAAGCTGGAAGTCCATTGAAGAAGTTGCTGACAAACCATCATCCTCATGCGCTAAGTCGATCAAGTCATCTGCTACACCGATTAAGCGCCGTAAGGATCAAGTCTATACTCCGGGATCTAATTTCATAGCCAGTCATGATGCGGAGGGGAGGATCATTTACCGCCGACGCAAAGATTAACAATTAACAGGGGAGAACGATGAAAAGTCTCCCCTCCCTGAAGAATCATGTCAGAGAGAACCATCACTCGACGAAGAGGTTCAAGATGCTCCACGACAATTGCAAGACGTCACAGATTCCACCACTGACGATCTCGAGACAATCAACATCGGGACGGAGGACGATCCAAGGCCAATTTTAATTAGTTCCGCGCTGTCACCAGAGGAACGAACGAAGCTGATCAATCTGCTGAAAGAATATCAGGATGTCTTCGCCTAGACGTATGAAGAAATGCCTGGTCTAGACGACAAATTAGTTACGCATCATCTGCATATCACTCCTGGCTCCAAAGCTGTCAAACAACCGTTCAGACACGAAGTCGAGGAACAAATCAAAATCGAGATTCAGAAACTATTAACAGCAGGATTTATCAAACCTATTCAACATTCAACATGGCTGGCAAACATTGTACCCATCAAGAAGAAGAATGGTCAAATCAGATGCTGCGTTGATTTCAGGAATCTGAACAAATGCTGTCCAAAGGATGATTTTTCCCTACCCAACATTGATATGCTCGTTGATGCAACCAGTGGTCACGGTATGTTCTCATTCATGGATGGTTACAGTGGATATAACCAAATCAAGATGTACGAGCATGATGCCAACAAGACCGCATTCCATACTCCCATTGGGAACTTTCACTACACCGTGATGCCCTTCAGATTGGAGAATGCAGGATCCACTTATCAACAAGCCATGACTGACATATTCCACGACATGATGCACAAGCAAGTGGAAGACTATGTTGACGATGTGGTGGTAAAGTCGAAGACTCGAGCATCCCACCTCGAAATTCTGAGACAAGTTTTTGAAAGATGCAGAGAATACAAATTAAAGATGAATCCTCTGAAGTGTGCTTTTGGCGTTTCCTCCGGAATGTTTCTAGGATTCTTGGTCACTGCAGAAGGAATCAAAGTTGATCCAGACAAGACGAAAGCCATTACTACCATGCCTCCTCCACGCACTGTGAAAGAACTCCAGGGTTTTATGGGCAAGGTAAATTATATTCGACGCTTCATTCCTGGATTGGCTCAACTCATTGCTTCGTTCACCCTTCTACTGAAGAAAGGAGCAAGTTTTACATGGACAACCATCCAACAAGAAGCATTCCAGAAAATACAGCATATACTGCTATCACCTGCTGTCATGAAATCTCCGGTGCAAGGACGTCCACTAATACTCTACAGTTTTCCAATGATGTCGCTATTGGAGCACTTCTTGCTCAAGAGGACGAAGAAGGCATCGAACGACCGATCTACTACTTCAGCCGTACAATGAGAGACGCTCAACTCCGATACCCAAAATTCGAAAGAGCATGTCTAGCATTGGTGCACGCAATCCAGAAGTTTAGACACTATTTGCTATCCAACAGAGTCATGCTCGTTTCCAAAGCTGACCCTATAAAGTTTTTTATATCAAAACCAACCTTGATAGGGAGACCAGCAAAGTGGCTACTTCATATGTTAGAGTTTGACATAGCTTGTGTACCACCTAAAGCAATCAAAGTACAAGCAGTTGCAGACTTTCTCGCTGCTTTTACAGGGGAAGATACAACAACGTTACACGAAGATGTACCAGGCGAATTTCCAGAGTTCTTAGTTATCGAAGAAGGGACGTGGGTTTTATACTTCGACGGATCGGCCAATCCTAGCTACGATACCGGAGGAGCGGGCATAATACTAGTATCTCCATTTGGTGAAGTCTTCTCACATTCATTCAAGCTGGATTTTCATTGTACCAACAATCAGCAGAATATGAAGCTTTCTTACTAGGCTTATCTTTGGCCAAGCAAGCAGGAGAAACACACCTTGAGATCAGGGGAGATTCAAAACTACTAGTCAATCAAATGAACGGAGCATACTTCTCAAGTAAATCACGCTCGCCCCATTCAGATCTGAAGCTCAGAGGATATTAACCCATTTTGTTGATGCAATGGTCATCCATACTGGACGAACTAACAATAGGCATGCCGACTGCCTGGAAACTCTCGTCTCTAAGATGCAATTCGAAGGAGCAGGGAAAACAATCATGGTACATAGGCGTACTGTGTCATCTACCTGGAGTGCTCAAGTCGAAGACATTCAAGAAAACGATTGGCGAGCACCTATTATTCATGAATTGGGCAGTTCTCTTTCAGAAGGGAAAGTCAGCCTCAAGGAATTAAAGAATTACTTCTTGCTTCACATTATACTATCGAAATCCTGATGGGTCCTTGTCACGATGTCTTGGAAACGACGAAGTGGACGAACAACTCAAACGCATAATGAAGAAATCTGTGGGCAAACGTTGGTGGTAACACTTTACAGAAAGCTTCAAAGGATGGGATACTATTGGCCTTCCATGGAGACTCAATCAAGAATCCTGCAAAGATCTTGTACCAATTTTCAGACGCCCCCCCATCACTTAGAAGCTTTGGCAGCCCATCACACTGGGGACTGGAGGGATCCTTACATCAAGTACCTTCGAGGAAATGAATTGTCGTTGGAAATGAAAGAAACAATCAAACTCATCCAGAGAGCTAAAAGATTTGTCTTTCTTGATGGAATCTTGTACCGCAATAGTTTTGGTGGGAATTTATTGAGATGCTTAGCTGAGCATGAAATCCCAACAATTTTAAAAGAAATGCATGATGGAGAACGTCAGGGAAAAAGAAAATTATTTCTCCAGATTCATGAGAAATATTATTGGACGACCATGGAAGACGATGCAGCTGCACACATTCAGAGGTGTCATCAATGCCAAATCCATGGTAATCTCATCCATACTCCTTGTCTCCCACTGAATTCTATGAATAGTCCATGGCCTTTCTATATCCGGGGACTGGATATCATCGGGAAGATCAATCCAGCATCTTCAAAGCAGCATGAATACATTATCACCTCAACTGAGTATTTTACCAAATGGGTTGAAGCCATTCCTCTTCGAAGCACCACTGGGGTCACGATTGCAGCTTTCATCAAAGAATACATAATATGTAGATTCGGTGTTCCTAAACACATCGTCACCGATAATGGAACTCCTTTTGCCAACAAGCACGTGACATAACTGCTCGAGGAATATGACATCAAACAAGTTTTCTCCACACCATACTATCCCCGGGGAAACAGACAAGCAGAAAGCACCAACAAAACTTTGATCTGAATTCTCAGTCGAACAATTCATGATAATCCGCGAACGTGGCATGAACAATTGCCTATGGATTTATGGGCCTATCGGACCGCACCGAGGAGTTCGATCGGAACTTCACCATACTCTATCTTCTATGGAGCCGACGCCATACTCCAGCAGAAATCAAAATTGCTTCAGCAAGGATCGCAACAGCCAGTGGAGTACGGTGGGGTGGATGGGGAAAACAGTTTGCTGGTTCTTAAAGGAAGTGAAGAGCGAGTGTGTGGTCGAGACTTCTCAGCCGAGCAAACTGTTGAACCTCACACAGATGCACTGCAAAGGGAATGCTTAGATTAGAGAGATCAATCTGTAGGACTCCGGCCTAAACCAAGTCAATGGTCGTTCCAGAGTCAATTCGGTCGTAGAGAGGGAGATGGGTTGATCTGTAGGAGGGAAGCTGAGAATTGTGTGGAATCAATGATGATCAAGGATTGTGGATGTGTTGAAGGTTTCTGCAATAATTGGTAAACTGTGAAGTTTTTTGAATAAGTTCTAAAAGATTGATGAATTCTTAAGAGTGATTACTCGTAAAATTCTTGTTATACGAGTGTTCGAGTGTTCGAATCTTGTCCTTCAATCATGGATTCAGAGACTTATTTATATTGTCAGAGTGGTGAAAACATTGATCCTTGTAAGTGTGACGGTTTCTTGAGTGAAAGAGTGGGAAAATGGGAGATCGTGTTAAATTCAGTTCCATGTAGTGTGGAGACTTGACTGATCGTGCACCCACTACTTTGCTAAATCCTTCAACCGTTTGCACGACTTACGCACATTTCTCGTCGTGGATGAATCCACGTGCCGTAGACCGCCAGACCAAAACCATAAGTGATACCCCCCCATTTGTGACGTGGTTGATGTCTCACGAATCGTGGAGTCTGTATGACAAACGTATCTTAGTTAGTCAGTTGTTGACTGATTAGACAGTGAGTCTAGATTTTGTTGAATCGAGCACGATTGACAAATGCTCAGCGATTCATGAATATTAATATTGCTCGTCTGAGCAAATACTGTAAATTCGACGAGTTGTTGAATATTGATGAGTTACTGAATACATGTGGATTATTCGAGCAACTACTGAATATTTATAGTGGGATCAATATTCGAGCAGCTGAGCAAGTATTGCTCAATTCGACGAATTACTGATAAATTACTGAATATTGATAGTGGGATGAATATTCGAGCAACTGAGCAAGTATTGCTCAATTCGAAGAATTATTTACTGGTGACGTGACCCAATAAAATATTAATTAAAATATTGGTAAATTACTGAATATTGTATAATTAATCCAGATGTTGCTCGCTGGATCAACATAATTTAGTGTTTGAACTTGCTCAGAATGGTGATTCGTGGAGCGTTTGTTCGAAACCCTAATTTTTTGATCAATCCTTCATCAATTGACGAATTACTGAAAATTGGTCATGAGTGAAGAGGGACCGACCACATGGGATGATGGACGACCGTGTGGTTCCTGAATGCTCGAGTGAGCATGCACCAGGGTCTTGAGTTGACCAGTCGGTGAATGAATGATGATTAATGCCGATTTCATCATTTACTAAAATATTGTTGGGTTCAGCATTAGGTGATAAAACCTAGGTATGAAAGATGGGGACCGACCAAGAGAGCATGGGACCGGGTCTTGGTGGTCAAGGGACCAGTTGTTGGTCGTTTGAGCAATCCCCAGGTTGGTTGGAGAGAGTTTGGGCCCAGTATGAGCAATTGAGCAAATTTGGTCAGAATTATGAAATCATGTGGGACCGGCTTTGTGAAATCCCTAGGGATGACTCTGGTCGGTCACGAAGGCATGCACATGTTATCGTGGTGTCCGTGTATCCGTACTGAGAGTTTCAGTATTTTCTGACGAGCGTTCGAGCAACATTGTGAATTTTCAGAAGAGTTTCATCTTGACTGAAATTCTTGATTTTTGTTGGAATGAGCATGTATGCTCAATTGATCAATATTTTGTAAATATTACTAGCCCTTAACCCGTGCCGTAACGGCACGGGCCATGATGTTGGTTCATTTTTAATATATCGTATAATTTGTGTCCTGAATACTTATCAACTCCTTATGATTTAATATGGGTTTGTCATAAAAATAGTCGGGATTTTCCTCTCTTTTTTTCTTTTTTTTTCCTTTAATATTTTACCACCGGAGATTTGCTCAAACGAAAGAAATATAATCTTAACTTCCAGACAATTTTTTATTTAGGTTCATTGCTTATAATGAGATAATGCTCTACATGAACATGGAAGTTTAAATATTTTTTGAAAATATGTCGTCAGCAGCGCTCATCTCAGCGAAATCAACTAATCAATATCGTCCATAAAAGTCTCCCCATGCTCCTATTTCGCTCCAGATGACTCATTTATCATGGTCATGTTGTCGATCCTCCAAATAGGCAGAGAATAATATATTTTTTGCATCGAACGGATGATACAAACTCTCCAATGTGACATGATTTTCCTGTAATTTTTCAACACCCATCAGATGACAATGTTTAAAATGTGTACCAATTACCTTTTCGAAGGATTGTATATATGCAAACCTCTGCCACTAAATCTTCAACAAAGTATTGTTCCCAACAGTTCGTCTTAACAAAGGCTTTGGTAACTTCAAAAGTCTTGGACATTTTGTCACTTCCATATGTTCCTACCTTCACTTGGAATACAATCTGGCGACACATTACCTCATAAAGAACCTTGAACACATATTGTACTCCCTGATCCTATTTCAAATTTATAGGTTGTCAATAGATCCTTTACCAAAAGTTGACATCTTCTACATTCAATATTTATAAAAAAAAATTATGGTATTTTGGGTCGTTGCTTTCTAAGATTGTAGTTTTCAGAATTGGTCTCTCCAAGTCCCACGGCTTTCTGAGTTTATATATATTGTTTGTTTTTAACATTTTAGTTAGCCATATTAGTTTGTTACTAACTTTAAACTTGATGTCATCTTCTACTGTGAACTTTATGTGATTTCAGAATCGAAATAGTTATACCTCTTTCATTCGTATCAAGTAATCCATCGTATATCCCAATAATTCTTCTACAACAATTCCTTTCTTTTGCCGTTTCCGGACCATCGGTAGCCATTATTATCAAACGCAATATGTCTAATCTTTGTTGATGTTATGTATTTGCAATGTTCATTTTTCTTAAATAAATAGATTGTCGAAAAACTAAAAAAAAAAAAAGAACATAAGTATTTCATCGGGTCTAAGTTACTATATCCAAAATACTCCGGACACTGCTTCTGGTGCCTTGTTTCCTCAAATTCATCGTTGCATTCTAGACAGTACATGCAACACCAATCATTTGCGAAGTGAGCTATTTGCGCAAGTGTGGTCAATGTATCCCTTACCTGTAATAATAATAACAACACGTCAATTTTTTTCAAGGCGTCCAGTTGTAAATGGTATTAATATAGTGGATTTGAATTGTACCTCAATCTTAGATATCACCTTCTTCTCACATAACATAGCAATTGAGGAAGGACAAATCTTGACCACTCTTTACATAGGCACAGTTAGCCAAACTATGTTTTGAAATTGTCTTACATGGAAATTATTATTAATCCATATTTTAGTCGGCTCCTATCGAAGCCGATCTAATTAGTCCTATAGAAAGTTAATCTTAAATTTTTGACCTTATTTCTTGACCAAATTATTGAAGTATTTTCAGTCATGTTCTGCTTTGTGTGATCTACCCATCTGTATCTACTCTACCTTCTAACCCAGTGAATGAAACCTATACATATTGATCCGTAATTTGATATTGTTGATTTGTAATCAAGAAGTCACATGATTTGAGAATGTAAAATATAAAGAATATTCTATAAACATCGGAGGCGAAATTTAGATTTATGATTTAGAGTTTTTATGATGATTTTGATGAACAAACAAATATTTTCAAACAGTTGTTGTCTTTGTAGGTAGTTGTCGCGAAACAACTCGACATTGATGGTCTTTCAGGAAAAAAAATGTAATGGTACTTGAGAGAGAAATAATGTTCTCTTACGCGGGCACATCAATTGCCTTTATATAATACGGATACCGTTTCGGTGATCTAACAGTCATGATCATATTGTCTTATACGTTCCGGTATCATCCTCGAAATATTTGATTTTTGTCCTTATCAATGGTGCTAAAAACAACCAATTACATCTTTCACAATACAATGTTGCATGTTTTGTGAAGATTTTTTTTTACTCGGTCAATAAAACTCACTAAAAAGCAAAAACTATTATTATCCACTACTATTACCAACACCCACCACCATAAAAACCATCCACTGCCACTATTTCTTCCACCGATAGTAATGTTACCGCCTCCACCATTCACAAACGCCCGCCACCGTTTATACTAACCCTACTTCCACTACCTCCATTAGAATCAATATAGCTTTTAGTACAATTATTTATTAATAAAATTATGTATTTATGTTAGATTATTAAAGGGACATTTATAATAGAAATTTAATTAATCATTATGAACAATCAATGAGACACTAATTAATAAAGTATTTAAAAATGGTTAAGTTAAACAAACCCCAGCGATAAATTTATCTTTTCCAAGGACAAATCCTGACCACTCTTTACATAGACAAATCGATAATAAATAATTTCATATGTTCTGATCTTGATTCGTGTCGTTCGTATAGTTATTACATAATATGGCAATTTATTGCACCAATTTTTTAAAATGGACATGTGTTTTATCGAGTTTATTTTAACATTAGAATGATCAACCACGTTTTATACTTTATAATATAACGTTACATATTTTGTGGCATTACAAAATTAGCATAATATGTTTTTGTTCACCAATACCCTCCACCACCATAAAACCATATGAATCCATTTTTTTTATCCACCACCACCTAGTGGCAGAGCCAAGGGTTGACTAACTTGGCTCTAACCCCTTCAATTTTTAATAACTACATGAATTTTTTAGTTCATTTTATAAATAGTACTTTGTCCATATATATTTATGGTTTAGTCCACCAAAATTTACATGTTTCTTTTTAAAAAAAAAAGTAGGCCTCCTCAATGTAAATTTTTGACTCCACCACTGCCACCATCACTGCCGCCCACCCTATGTAGGTTGTTGGACGCAATTCTAATTTTCAATCACAAATGCCATGTATGAGGTTTAGATTGAACAAAATGTCGTCAATTGATTGGTTTCATTATTTTTTTTTCCGTGTATATATTCTTTTTTTGTATTGCAATCAATTTTATTTTAACATTAAAAAATCATGATTTATACGATACAGTACCAAAGATAACATGGGTACCATTTGGATGATCCAACTACGATCATGAAAATATTATCTTGTATGATATCATCCCAGAAATATATGGCATCTTCCTTTATCAAAAGTGTTAAAAACAACCAACCACATATTCCACACAATGATGTTATCGATGTTGTAACGACAACATAAAACTAATATTGTCCATCACTATTCACCAACACTCACCGTCACTACTTCTTCCACCACAAACCAGGGACGAAGCCAGGATTTTGAGGAAAGAGGGAGAAAAAACTCTTGGCAAGTTGGATACATGTGAAAATGGACTTTGTATCCCATTTTATGATAAAAGAACAAAAATAAATATAATTGTGTTTGGCGCCGCCCTTAACCACCACTAATCTTTCGGCCTCCACCTCTTCTACTACTCATTGTCGCCAAAAATGTCTGTTGATATTATTTATCAAAATTACTTATTAATAGAAATACATATTATAATTAATTAAGAAAACATTTATAATTAAAAAATGATTAGTCATTTATTATGAGAAATTAGTGAAACACATATTAATAAAACACTTTATAATGAATAGATTATTTATTATGTGCAATTAGTGAAAAACTAATTAATAAAGCAATTATGATATTTAAGTTGAACAAACCACCACCGTTGATTTATCTTTTCTATTAATTCCAACCAAGGTGGAACACTGGTTAGAGGCCACTCTTATGACACAATAGGTCATGAGTTCGAACCTCCCCTTATAATTTTTGAAATTCCATATCTTGACTTGAGTATTCATTTTTCATTCATAATATTGGAATTAATGCCACGCATGCGAGTTGTAGGGGGTGGTCAGGAGAACCACAGCTCTTGATTTATCTTTGTCTGGACAAATCCAGACCACCACTAACACAGACTAACTTATCCTAGCTTTGTTTTGTACTAATGAAAATAAGAGTATTTTAACATTTAAAATTGCCGTGAGAGGCTAGCCGGTCGTGTGACCATGTTGGCTTTTGGTTTTTCATGATTCGAACAAAATTTGAGAAATTATGACGAAATCATGATTTTTGATCAAACCAAGGAGTTTCATGAATTGAGGAAAATAATAATTATAAAAGACTAGGGATTGCAAGGTGTGGGACCGACCATGGTTAGGGCATGGCCGGCCGTCTATGTTTCCCGGTCCGCATACCTTTTTCTATTTTATAATATTATTTTTCATGAACCCGTGAAGTTATGGAGAATCCATGAGTTTTCGTTGAAACAGAGGAGTTTCATGAGTTTAGGCAATAATAATTATAAAAATCTAGGAATTGTAAGGTGTGGGACCGACCAAGGCTTGGGCATGGCCGGCCGGCTAGGTTGCCCGGTCCCGCACACCTTTCCCTATTTTATAATATTATTTTTCAGGAATCCGTGAAGTTACGGAGAATCCATGAGTTTTGCTCAAACAAGGAAAGTTGCTAAATTGAATGAGTTTTTCATGAGTTCATGAAAATAACAAAATAGGGAAAAATAATGGAAGAGGCGTGGGACCGTCCACGGCTAGGGCATGGTCGGACGGCCGGTGGGCCCAGCCCTTGGGCGCCTTTTATTATTTTATTATTATTTGTTGTTTTCTCCAGTTTTGCTTAGGATTCCTCATCTATCCATATTTTTGGATGCTCGTTTGTGCATCCGGGTGCTCAGACGTGCATCATTGTCGAGTACACTTGCACCATTTTTGCAGGGCTTACTCAGTGATGATTAAGATGACCGATTGTTGAGTATTTATTACTAATTTATGAAATTCAGTGGAGAATGATTCATGAAACTGAGTAATAAAAATGAGTAGTTGTTTATTATCATTCCATAGGATCAGCAGCGGATTCGACCATGAATTCGGAATAATAGAGTCGAATATTACCATTCCATGGGATCGTTGATTCGACCATAGAATCAGAGTAATTAAATATTACCATTCCATGAGATCAGCCGTGGATTCGATCATGAAATCGGAATAATGAGATGATACAATTGTTTATTGCCATTCCATGGGATCAGGCAGTGGATTCGACCATGGAATATGAGCAATTATTATTGCCATTCCATGGGATCAGGCCGTGGATTCGACCATGGAATAGGAGCAATAATAGAGCATTCTGGGAATTCAGTGGTGAATGTCACGGCATAATTAATATATTGCAGAAAAGATATTAGCCAGTTAAAGCGTCACATTCATTCTGAATGGTGCATAGTCATGGAGTAACGGGTGTTGTTTACGACCTGAAGGCGTTATTGTTCTCAATCTATGGAGAACCGCCTGAATCTATACACGGTCTCTCCACATAGTCAGGGAACAGTGAGTGTCACCGACGTCCTGAAGGCGTTAATGCTCTCAATCTTCGGAGAACCTCCTAATCGTTCTTCTATGTGAAGGTGTGTCTCTCTCCTGCAGCCAGGGAACAGTGAGTGTCACCGACGTCCTGAAGGCGTTAAGCTCTCAATCTACAGAGACCCCCCCAATTATGTTATTCTGCATAGAGGTCATGATGAAATGCCAGGGATCGAATCGCTCATCTAGTGGGGCTTTTCGAAAACATGTTCATCATGGCTTCGTAAAATATGAATCGTTGCATGCCTGAAAGCCGTATCAAAAACATGCCTCATGATTTTACGGTTTTCCCTTTGTTGAAAATCCACCATCAACATTAAGTCCCCTGCTTAGTGAGGGACAGTCATGTTCCGCAGTAAGCATTAAATGGTGATTTTCAGTCGATGAGATCGGTGGTTGAACACAGTCATACAAAGGTAGTTTTAGAATCCTCGATTTGCTCCAATGGTGTCATGTACGAGCAAACGCGCAGATAAGGACCCTGATAACAAGATAGAGTGTCATCTCGTAAGCGTGGAGAGATGAGGCACTGCTGATTTGGGCGTTCAGAAGCCTAGTTATGGTCGGTTTAGGATTTGCGGGCCCGAGCCCAAAAAGAAATCCTTGTTTTAGGAACGGACGTTCGTTCTTTGTTAGTTTAAGAAACAAACAAAATAAACCTGAGTCTAATGATAAAATTTTGTCTATGCGCTTTCACGAAAGCCAAAATTTTATGTTTTTAAATATGTGAGATTTCCAAAAGGGAATAAACTCTCGTTTCAAAGGTGGATGCTCGTGAGAGGGAGCAAAAAAATATATACATATATTTTCAAAGTTACATGAGTTTCACGTTTAAGATGTATATTTTTGTAAAATCAATGTTTTGATTTTGAACAACTGTTGAAAGTAGACAATTATTCACGGTGATATAATGTTTGTATGTGAGTTTTCACAATTGTAGAATGGACGTTTGTCCAATTTTTGAAAAATCAGTGAATGTTCACACGGTGAAAATTTATGTGAAATTAAAATTTTGATTTTCCGCAATTGCTAGAAGTAAGCAATTTTTGATAAAATATTGTTTGTATGGATTTTGTGATTTGATATTGTATGCACAAAACCAATGAGTGTTCACTCGGTGGGAGTCGCTCACACGGTGAAAATAATGTGAATTGTTCACAGTTTTATGAAAATCACGTTATGGTTTTGAATAACAAATTTTGTTCGTCTTTGTAGGTTTGAAGGAGCGAACAAATTCTCGAGATTGTAATCACTACAGCTAGTGAAATTGTAAATAGGTAAGAGTTGGATGGTTACCATTTTTGTAGATGCTGTTGTGAGCACATTTATTCCATGATTCATTGTTTTGTTGAATCCTGCGCACTGATGCAACTTTAAGAAATGGTACTTCTGGGACCTCTGAGTGATGGTTAGAGATCCTTCATACTGAGTTGTACTTATGGTTATTTCATTAGCTTTACCACAGGATGATCGAATAGTGAGATACCGAATCAATTTAGACTCCATGGAAATGAAAGAAAGTCTACGGGAGCGGAGAACCCAGCAGTAAGGACTACAGGATGACATGTAGTCCCCAACCGTTTCTTTGGTGAGTTGTTAGCGCTCCTTGTGTCATGACTTTTCCCTTCCCATGCAATTAGGATCACGAGACCAAGGTTTGTTATTTATTTTCAGACTTTTTCTCCATGACGGTCTTCAACTTGTTACCGGACAAACAATTCAGGAATCCATCACTGATGAAGAAGTCGATGTAAGTATCTCTTTCGTGCAGGTGATCGTGGCATCTCATTGAATGAAATAATAATAATTGTTGTCGATGTACCCAGGAGGAAATCATTGTAGATAAGCAGCATGTTGACGAAGCGTGCTCTTCTTTGGGACATGAGAATATGGAGAATTCCCGAAATCCCGAACCGAATGGAGATAGCGGCGTTGCCGATAGAGATTTCGGCGTTGCTAAGCCTTCAAATGATTTAGAGACTCCCCTAGTAAGTATATCTCCTGTAATCTCTTTATAGAAGTATGAACTTGCTGATTTGTGAATGAATGAATGAGAATCCATGTGAGTATACGAGTAATTTTGCTGAAATACGTCACCAGAAAATTTCAGACTTCAGCCTTTTAGTAAAAACACTGTATAATCGTCGTCCGGGGTTGGATTTTCGCGATATGCATATGTATCTTCAAGCCCAGAAAATTTCCAAGCTTTTTAAAGAAGATGTTTGAGTTTTGAGCATGTTTAAGGACTGAAAAAGGCGAAACAGTAAACTTCCAAGAGACTTTCAGAACTTTTTCAGATTGTATGTTGTCCAATGTTTTGGCCATATCTCTTTGATCGTTTCTCCGATTGCTGTGAATTTTGGATATGTTGTAGAGGAAATCCATACGAAGAGAATGGTATATGACCCATCCCTAGATTCTTCACCAGTTGCTCCCAGTTCGTCGTCTTATACAGGGCAGCGTAAAATTATCTTATGTCTGCTGTAGAAGTACAGGACACCGATCGACTGTAGAAGTTATGAATCCCGTCTAAGAATTGCTGCTTGCATGTTGTATGCTCTGGAAACTGTAGGAACCTCATACGACGTCGGAATCCAATGCTTGACCCCAAGTTTTTAAGTTAAGATACTGAGTTATCACATGAGAAAAGAATCACTCAATTTGGAGTTTTAGAGGTCAGCCAACGAAGCGTGCACATTTGTAATTTGTAATCCCGTACAAATTTTTCAGATTTCATAGACCTGACGGTAAAGGCCATATCTTTCAGCTCCTATGTCCGATTGATGCACCCTTTTGGTATGTTGTAGAAGAGACATAGATGAACATATTTCGTTGAGGAAGTATTGTACCCATTGGTACGTTTTTGTAAACCCATGGCATGAAATGTGTTGTATCTCTTTAGTGGAGGCGATGAGAACATCTTGTAGAAAACTTTGGTGTGTGGTCGTCTGTTGCGTAAGCTTTGGGAAAACGTTCATGTTACCTTTTTTTCAGGTCTAATTATATTGACATGAATCATGAGGGCTTGAAGAAGTACGATCCATAGAGTAACGCTTCAGTGAAATGGATAGTTGATGAAGTCGGATGTTGCGCCTGAGGCTGATGCTGAGATTACAATTAAATTTTCTCCAAACATTCTTGTTGATATTGAGACCATGAATAGAGTTCCTCCACATGCTGATGTCGATACTGTGATTGGAGTTGATATAGAGACCGAAGATGAAAGTGTTTGCTCTTCCATACAGTGAGAATTTACATACACGAACTAATTGGTGAGTTGAGCATTCCTAAGATGAAGGTGTATTAGGATTTCAATCCAAATTCTCCGGATATGACTTTACTGTGAGGTGGCTTCGTCATAGAATCGATGTTGTTGCGCGGTAGATAGCAACAACAGTCTTCATTCTGGATATGATTGGTGAAGAGAGGAAGTTTCCCAGTCGTGCTGGGGCTTGTGATGTAGAGAGTTTCCGTTTGACGACGTTTCATGGAATCACATCAGGTTGCAATGGCTTGTAATGTGGATAACATTTATTGAAATATATTGAATTGATATTTCCAATAAAATCAAGTCCCCAGTGCATCCTTCATTCACTTATCAAAGTTTAAGGAGTTTGTAGCATCCATGAATGATGTTGCATCTGCTTCAGAAGTCTTATCATGTGATAGTGAAGGTTTATCGATTGATTGGTGTTGAATCAGCGTGTCATCGTCGAGATATTTGTGCTGAAGCCATAGGCGCTAATGAAAAGGGTGTACTCTTTGATTGGGAGTACAATTTGAAGAATTCTCGGATGCTTGAGCGTTGAAGCGTCGAATGTCTTAGGATTGATCGTCTTGGCCCGTGTATCTTCTGTCGATTCATCATTCCGCTGCGATAGTGGGATTCAACACTTGTGCAGACATCAGATATTTATGATTTTTTGGCACTCATGGACATTCCTGCAAGTCTATGGAGAAATGCTCAAAGCGTTCTTTGCCATACTTCCGTCATCTCTCAGTAGTGAATGTCTCGGTGAGATGCTCGATTCGAAGATGTTTCATATTCAACCACTTGGTAAAATATTGCGGAGGTGAAATTACCCACTCACAGCGTCTTGTGATAACAGAGATGCTAGCAGAATTGAGTCCCCATGATAGAATAACATGTGAGGATATGGGAGGAATGAGACTTTCCTGAATGCGAAACTTTTTGACGAATGTCAATTTGGTTGCACCATCTTGAATCCAGACTTCCAGTAACTCGATTACTTCTTCAATGAGAAGAGATAAGTTTGAATCTGTCTGATCATTTCCTTATTTGTTGATGCAGGGTTGAGGTTTGTGCATTTCAGGATTGGTTATCCTTTCTTTGCGCTT
The DNA here is from genome assembly GCF_003573695.1 of Papaver somniferum. NCBI lineage: Eukaryota > Viridiplantae > Streptophyta > Magnoliopsida > Ranunculales > Papaveraceae > Papaver > Papaver somniferum. The sequence continues at coordinate 107,215,118 of NC_039364.1, forward strand.
CCGAAGGATCCTGAGAGATTGGAGAAGTATGCTTCTGCTGTGGTGCTTCGGATTTCCTTTTGCTTCCTTCAGCAACAACGTTCATGGAAGGTTGGAGGTTGTATTGTCTATTGAAGAGACGCTGAGTATCACGAGGTTCTCAGTCTAGTCTTTCTCTTTCAGTAAAGCATGCGCGGTAGTTGCCGATCGCTTGGATGCTTCATGGAGTTCTGAGAAAGTATGGAACCGGAGGTTTTCCAGTAGGGCTCTGTAGACAGGGATCATCCAATTGATATACAAGTCCACCAATAGTTGTTCGGTGACAATCGGATCATGGCAATCCAAGGCTTGAACCTTGAACCTCTTCACATATTCGTTCGGGTGTTCAGTGTTCTTCCGAGTCATCCTTCCTAAGTCAGAAAGAGTAATCTGCTCCGAGACGAAGAAGTATTTCCTGTAGAAGGCATTGACCATTTCTCCCCAACTTGCGATGCTTCCTGGTGCAATGTTATTATACCATGTGTACGCTCGGCCCGTCAAAGATTTTGAAAATTATTTCAAACGGACGACATGGTTGTGCTCATGTTCGCCTAGCGCTTCTAGGAACCGAGAGACATGTTATCGAGCATTCCCTGTTCCGTTGGACAACGTGAATGTTGGAGAAGTGTAGCCTTTTGGGAGAGGGATCTTTTGTGTAGCAGCAGGGTACGTAGGTTGATGACGGTGGACTGTTGGTGTAGTTCCTTTCCCACGTTCCTCCATGAAGCGTTCAAGATCTTCACGAGTGATGAAACCAGCGGGCTCCTTTGATGTCGGTTTCTCCGCATCTTTGTGGACTTCATCATCGTCGACTACATGGACTGGGACAACTTCTGGATCGACGGTTGAAGCTTCTTCTTGGCCTTTTCCCTTCTCCTGAGTTTTTTCTAACATCTTGTTAGTGAGAGTTTTGAGATAATTGCATAGCTCCTTCTGTGTTGTAGCCATGTCAGTTTGATTTTTGGGAAGAGTCTCTTGCGCCTTCATGATATCAACTATGGTAGTCGGATTCTCTCTGAATTCCTCGGGAGACCGACCGAAGAGAGGATGGTTTTCGACATTGGTGTGAGGAGGAGTAATGTCACCACCATTGTGGGAAGCGAGAATAGTTTCTGGAATTCCATTGTTGTTGCTAGTGCTAGCGTTGTTTGTGTTAGGATTTGTAACTGAACCTGACCTAAGATCAACCATTTTTGCGAAAATATGAGATTGCAACCGAGAGATTAATCTCCCACTGTGGTCGCCAATCTGTGGATGGGGAAAAACGGTTTGCTGGTTCTTTAAGGAAGTGAAGAGCCGAGCGTGCGGTCGAGACTCCTCAGCCGAGCAAACTGTTGAACCTCACACAGATGCACTGCAAAGGGAGTGCTTAGATTCGAGAGATCAATCTGTAGGACTCCGGCCTAAACCAAGTCAATGGTCGTTCCAGAGTCAATTCAGTCGCAGAGAGGGAGATGGGTTGATCTGTAGGAGGGAAGCTGAGAATTGTGTGGAATCAATGATGATCAAGGATTGTGGATGTGTTGAAGGTTTCTGCAATAATTGGTAAACTGTGAAGTTTTTTGAATAAGTTCTGAAAGATTGATGAATTCTTAAGAGTGATTACTCATAAAATTCTTGTTAGACGAGTGTTCGAGTGCTCGAATCTTGTCCTTCAATCATGGATTCAGAGACTTATATATATTGTCAGAGTGGTGAACACATTGATCCCTGTAAGTGTGACGGTTTTTTGAATGAAAGAGTGGGAAAGTGGGAGATCGTGTTAAAGTCAGTTCCATGTCATGTGGAGACTTGACTAATCGTGCACCCACTACTTTGCTAACACCTTCAACCGTTTGCACGACTTACGTACATTTCTCGCCGTGGATGAATCCACGTGCCGTAGACCGCCATACCAAAACCCTAAGTGATATCCCCCCATTTGTGGCGTGGTTGATCTCTCACGAATCGTGAAGTCTGTATGACAAACGTTTCTTAGTTAGTCAGTTGTTGACTGATTAGACAGTGAGTCTGATATTGTTGAATCGAGCATGATTGACAAATTCTCAGCGATTCATGAATATTAATATTGCTCGTCTGAGCAAATATTGTAAATTCGACGTGTTGTTGAATATTGATGAGTTACTGAATACATGTGGATTATTCGAGCAACTACTGAAATTGATAGTGGGATCAATATTCGAGCAACTTTGCAAGTATTTCTCAATTCGACGAATTACTGATAAATTACTGAATATTGGTAGTGGGATCAATATTCGAGCAACTGAGCAAGTATTGCTCAATTCGACGAATTATTTACTGGTGACGTGACCCAATAAAATATTAATTAAAATATTGGTAAATTACCGAATATTGTATAATTAATCCAAATGTTGCTCGCTGGATCAACATAATTTAGTGTTTGAACTTGTTCAAAATGGTGATTCGTGGAGCGTTTGTTCGAAACCCTAATTTTTTGATCAATTCTTCATCAATTGACGAATTGATGAAAATTGGTCATGAGTGAAGAGGGACCGATCACATGGGATGATGGACGACCGTGTGGTTCCTGAATGCTCGAGTGCCCGTGCACCAGGGTCTTGAGTTGACCAGTCGTTGAAGGAATGATGATTAATGCTGATTTCATCATTTACTAAAATATTGCTGGGTTCAGCATTAGGTGATAAAACCTAGGTATGAAAGGTGGGGACCGACCAAGAGAGCATGGGACCGGGTCTTGGTGGTCACGGGACCAGTTGTTGGTCGTTTGAGCAATCCCCAGGTTGGTTGGAGAGAGTTTGGGCCCAGTATGAGCAATTGAGCAAATTAGGTCAGAATTATGAAATCATGTGGGTCCGGTTTTGTGCAATCCCTAGGGATGACTCTGGTCGGTCACGAAGGCATGCACATGTTCCCGTGGTGTCCGTGTCTCCATACTGAGAGTTTCAGTATTTTCTGACGTGCGTTCGAGCAACATTGTGAATTTTCAGAAGAGTTTCATCTTGACTGAAATTCTTGATTTTTGTTGGAATGAGCATGTATGCTCAATTGATCAATATTTTGTAAATATTAAAATAAGAGTATTTTAATATTTAAAATTGTCGTGAGAGGCTAGCTGGTCGTGTGAGCATGTTGGCTTTTGGTTTCTCATGATTCGAATAAAATTTGAGAAATCACGACGAAATCATGATTTTTGCTCAAGCCAAGGAGTTTCATGAATTGACGAAAATAATAATTATAAAAGACTAGGGATTGCAAGGTATGGGACCAGCCACGGCTTGGGCATGGCCGGCCGGCTAGGTTGCCCGGTCCCGCATACTTTTTTCTATTTTATAATATTATTTTTCATGAATCCGTGAAGTTACGGAGAATCCATGAGTTTTCGTTGAAACGGAGGAGTTTCATGAGTTTAGGGAATAATAATTATAAAAAGCTAGGAATTGTGAGGTCTGGGACCGGCCACGGCTTGGGCATGGCCGGCCGGCTAAGTTGCCCGGTCCGGCATACTTTTCTCTATTTTATAATATTATTTTTCATGAATCCGTGAAGTTACGGAGAATCCATGAGTTTTCGTTGAAACGGAGGAGTTTCATGAGTTTAGGGAATAATAATTATAAAAAGCTAGGAATTGTGAGGTGTAGGACCGGCCACGGCTTGGGCATGGCCGGCCGGCTAGGTTGCCCGGTCCTGCATACCTTTCTCTATTTTATAATATTATTTTTCATGAATCCGTGAAGTTACCGAGAATCCATGAGTTTTTCTCAAACAAGGAAAGTTGCTAAATTGAATGAGTTTTTCATGAGTTCATGAAAATAACAAAATAGGGAAAAATAATGGAAGAGGCGTGGGACCGGCCACGGCTAGGGCATGGCCGGCCGACCGGTGGGCCCAGCCCCTGGGCGCCTCTTATTATTTTATTATTATTTGTTGTTTTCTCCTGTTTTGCGTAGGATTCCTTATCTATCCATATTTTTGGATGCTCGTTTGTGCATCCGGGTGCTCAGTCGTGCATCATTGTCGAGTACACTTGCACCATTTTTGCAGGGCTTACTCAGTGATGATTCAGATGCCCGATTGTTGAGTATTTATTACTAATTTATGAAATTCAGTGGAGAATGATTCATGAAACTGAGTAATAAAAATGAGTAGTTGTATATTATCATTCCATAAGATCATTCGTGGATTCGACCATGAATTCGGAATAATAGAGTCGAATATTACCATTCCATGGGATTGTGGATTCGACCATAGAATCGGAGTAATTAAATATTACCATTCCATGAGATCATCCGTGGATTCGATCATGAAATCGGAATAATGAGATGATACAATTGTTTATTGCCATTCCATGGGATCAAGCCGTTGATTCGACCATAGAATAAGAGCAATTTCTATTGCCATTCCATGGCATCAGGCCGTGGATTCGACCATGGAATAGGAGCAATAATAGATCATTCTGGGAATTCAGTGGTGAATGTCACGACATAATTAATCTATTGCAGAAAAGATATTAGCCAGTTAAAGCGTCACATCCATTCTGAATAGTGCATAGTCAGGGAGCCAAGGGTGTTGTTTACGACCTGAAGGCGTTATTGTTCTCAATCTACGGAGAACCGCCTGAATCTATACATGGTCTCTCCACATAGTCAGGGAACAATGAGTGTCATCGATGTCCTGAAGGCGTTAATGCTCTCGATCTTCGAAGAACCGCCTAATCGTTCTTCTATGTGAAGGTGGATCTCTCTCCTGCAGTCAGGGAACAATGAGTGTCACCGACGTCCTGAAGGCGTTAAGCTCTCAATCTACGAAGAACTTCCCAATTATGTTATTCTACATAGAGGTCATGATGAAATTCCAGGGATCGAATCGCTCAGCTAGTGGGGCTTTTCGAAAACATATTCAACATGGATTCGTAAAATATGAATCGTTGCATGTCTGAAAGCCGTGTCAAAAACACGCCTCATGATTTTACGGTTTGGCCCTTTGTTGAAAATCCACCATCAACATTAAGTCCCCCTCTTAGTGAGGGACAGTCATGTTCCGCAGTAAGAATTAAATGGTGATTTTCAGTCGATGAGATCGGTGGTTGAACTTAGTCATACAAAGGTAGTTTCAGAATCCTCGATTTGCTCCAACAGTGTCATGTACGAGCAAACGCGCAGATAAGGACCCTGATAACAAGATAGAGTGTCATCTCGTAAGCGTGGAGAGATGAGGCACTGCTGATTTGGGCGTTCAGAAGCCTAGTTATGGTCAGTATAGGATTTGCGGGCCCGAGCCCAAAAAGAAATCCTTGTTTTAGGAACGGACGTTCGTTCTTTGTTAGTTTAAGAAACAAACAAAATAAACCTGAGTCTAATGATAAAAATTTTGTCTATGCTCTTTCACGAAATCCAAAATTTTATGTTTTTAAATATGTGAGATTTCCAAAAGGGAATAAACTCTCGTTTCAAAGGTGGATGCTCGTGAGAGGGAGCAAAAAAATATATACATATATTTTCAAAGTTACATGAGTTTCACGTTTAAGATGTATATTTTTGTAAAATCAATGTTTTGATTTTGAACAACTGTTGAAAGTAGACAATTATTCACGGTGATATAATGTCTGTATGTGATTTTTCACAATTGTAGAATGGACGTTTGTCCAATTTTTGAAAAATCAGTGAATGTTCACACAGTGAAAATTTATGTGAAATTAAATTTTTGATTTTCCGCAATTGCTAGAAGTAAGCAAATTTTGATAAAATACTGTTTGTATGGATTTTGTGATCTGATAGTGTATGCACAAAACCAATGAGTGTTCACTCGGTGGGAGTCGCTCACACGGTGAAAATAATGTAAATTGTTCACAGTTTTATGAAAATCACGTTATGGTTTTGAATAACAAATTTTGTTCGTCTTTGCAGGTTTGAAGAAGCGAACAAATTCTCGAGATTGTAATCACTACAACTAGTGAAATTGTAAATAGGTAAGATTTGGATGGTTACCATTTTTGTAGACGCTGTTGTGAGCACCTTTATTCCATGATTCATTGTTTTGTTGAATCCTGCGCACGGATGCAACTTTAAGAAATGATACTTCTGGGACCTCTGAGTGATGGTGAGAGATCCTTCATACTGAGTTATACTTCTGGTTATTTCATTAGCTTTACCACAGGATGATCGAATAGTGAGATCCCGAATCAATGTAGACTCCACGGAAATGGAAGAAAGTCTACGGGAGCGGAGAATCCAGCAGTAAGGACTACATGATGACATGCAGTCCCCAGCCGTTTCTTTGGTGAGTTGTTAGCGCTCCTTGTGTCATGACTTTTATCTGCACGTGCAATTAGGATCACGAGACCAAGGTTTGTTATTTATTTTCAGACTTTTGCTCCATGATGGTATTCAACTTGTTACCGGACAAACAATTCAGGAATCCAGCACTGATGAAGAAGTCGATGTAAGTATCTCTTTCGTGCAGGTGATCGTGGCATCTCATTGAATGAAATAATATTAATTGTTGTCGATGTACCCAGGAGGAAATAATTGTAGATAAGCAGCATGTTGACGAAGCGTGCTCTTCTTTGGGACATGAGAATATGGAGAATTCCCGAAATCCCGAACCGAATGGAGATAGCGGCGTTGCCGATGGAGATTTCGGCGTTGCTAAGTCTTCAAATGATTTAGAGACTCCCCTAGTTAGTATATCTCCTGTAATCTCTTTATAGAAGTATGAACTTGCTGATTGTGATTGAATGAATGAGAATCCATGTGAGTATACGAGTAATTTGCTGAAATACGTCACTAGAAAATTTCAGACTTCAGCCTTTTAGTAAAAACACTGTATAATCTTCGTCCGGAGTTTGATTTTTGCGATCTGCATATGTATCTTCAAGCACAGAAAATTTCCAAGCTTTAGGAAAGAAGCGTTTTGATCATGTTTAGGGCCTGGAAAAGGTGAAACAGTAAACTTCCAGGAGACTTTCAGAACTTTTTCAGATTGTATGTTGTACAATGTTTTGGCCATATCTCTTTGATCGTTTCTCCGATTGCTGTGATTTTTGGATATGTTGTAGAGGACATCCATACGAAGAGAATGGTATATGACCCATCCCTATATTCATCACCAATTGCTCCCAGTTCGTCATATTATACAGGGAAGCGTAAAATTATCTTAGACGGGCTTGTTGTAAAACACTCTTTTTGTGTCTTTAGACCATTCACTTGTGTCTTGAACGGTTGGTGAAGGATTTTGATGTCATTTATTCATTTGAGATCAGGACCCCTTGATTGATACATGAGCATGGTGCTTGAAGCGCCATCTTGTTTCTGTCAGTCGTAGAAACATCACTTCTGAAACCCTGGTCACGGGACCATCACTGAGGTTGCTCTCAAGAGGGGGTGATGTAATGACTATGATTGCATGTCCCGGGGGCAGCATTCCTTTTATGATGAACGATCAGCACATCAGAGTCTGGTGTCACGAGTCTTGGACTGTGAGACTTATCGCCATGATCAATGGACCGTCAGTCCCCAGTATTTTGTTAAATCTCTCTTTTCGTTTTCCCTTCTTCTGGCAAGACCTAGATAGAGGACCCAGGTAAAAAAATTGATGTAAAGACCTAGGTGGCCGAAGTTGGAGGTACCTTGATGAAGGACTTAGCGGAATGACCCGGTGGACACCGATCGACTGTGGAAGTTATGAATCCCGTCTAAGAATTGCTGCTTGCATGTTGTATGCTCTGGAAACTGTAGGAACCTCATACGACGTCGGGATCCGATGCTTGACCCAAGTTTTGAAGCTAAGAGACTTAATTATCACATGAGAAAAGAATCACTCAATTTGGATTTGTAGAGGTCAGCCAACGAAGCGTGCACATTTGTAATTTTTAATCCCGTACAAAATTTTCAGATTTCACAGACCTGACGGTAAAGGGCATATCTTTCAGCTCGTATGTCCATTTGATGCTCCCTTTTGGTATGTTGTAGAAGAGACATAGACGAACATCTTTCGTTGAGGAAGTATTGTCCCATTCCTCACTCATTGGTACGTTTTTGTAAACCCATGGCATGAAATGTGTTGAATCTCTTTTGTGGAGGCGATGAGAACATCTTGTAGAAGACCTTGATTTATGGTCGTCTGTCGCGTAAGCTTTGGGAAAACGTTCATGTTACCTTGTTTTCAGGTCTAATTATATTGATATGAATCATTAGGGCTTGAAGAAGTACGATCCATAGAGTAACGTTTCAGTGAAATGGATAGTTGATGAAGTCAGATGTTGCGCCTGAGGCTGATGTTGAGATTACAATTAAATTTTCTCCAGAAATTCTTGTTGATATTGAGACCATGAATAGAGTTCCTCCACATGCTGATGCTGATACTGTAGATGGTGGATTTTCAACAAAGGGTAAAACCGTAAAATCATGAGGCATGTTTTTGACACGGCTTTCAAGCATGCAACGATTCATATTTTATGAAGCCATGACGAATATGTTTTCGAAAAGCCTCCACTAGCTGAGCGTTCGATCCCTGGCATTTTGTCGTGCCCTTTATGCAGAATAACGTATTTGGGCGGTTCTCCGTAGATTGAGAACTTAACGCCTTCAGGACGTCGGTGATACTCACTGTTCCCTGACTGCAGGAGAGAGACACACCTCCACATAGAAGAATAGTTGGGCGGCGGACGCCTTCAGGACGTCGGTGACACTGACCGTTCCCTGATTATATGGAGAGAGTGCATATATTCAGGTGGTTCTCCGTAGATTGAGAACACTAACGCCTTCAGGTCGTAAACAACGTCGTGACTCCCTGAATGTGCACCATTCAGAATGGATGTGACGCTTTAACTGGCTAATATATTTTTTGAAATAGATTACTTCTGCCGTGACATTCACTACTGAATTCTCAGAATAATCTATCATTGCTCCTATTCCATGGTCGAATCCACGGCCTAATCCCATGGAATGGAAATAACAATTGCTCCGATTCTATGATCGAATCCACGACATGATCTGTTATCTCATTACTCCGATTTCATGATCGAATCCACTGATCTCATGAAATGGTAATGGATAATTTTAATAACTCCGATTCTATGGTCTAATCCACGATCCCATAGGGTGGTAATGCTCATTTTATTATTCTGAATTCGTAGTCGAATCCATAGACGATTCTATGAATTAATAATGAACAACTATTCATTTTTTATTACTCAGTTTCATGAACTATTCTCCACTGAATTTCTCCAATGATGCACGACTGAGCACCCGGATGCACGAACGAGCGTCCAAAAACATGAAATAATGAGGAATCCTACACAAAAATAGGAGAGAGAAAATAATAATAAAATAATGGAGAAGCGCCCATGGGCCGGGCCCACCGGCCGGCCGGCCGTGCCCTAGTCGTGGCCGGTTCCATGCTTCCTCCATTAATTTTCCTTATTTTATTTTCATAAACTCATGAAGGTTTCTCCATCTTAGCAAAATTCCTTATTTTGTGCAAAACTTGTGAATTCTCCATGACATGGTGGATTCACCAAATAATATTATAAAATAAGGAAAGGTGTGCGGGACCGGGCAACGTAGCCGGTCGGCCATGCCCATGGCCGGTCCCACACCTCACAATCCTTAGCTTTTTATAATTATTATTCTCAATCTCACGAAACTCCTCCGTTTCAACAAAAACTCATGGATTCTCCATATCTTCAAGGATTCTCCATAACTTCAAAGATTCACGAAAAACTAATATTATAAAATAGGAAAAGGTGTACGGGACCGGGCAACATGGCCAGCCGGCCATGCCCTAGCTATGGTCGGTCCCACACCTTGCAATCCCTAATCTTTCATAATTATTATTTTTCTCAACTCGTGAAACTCCCGGATTTGAGCAAATTTCATGATTTCTTCATATTTTCTCAAATATTGCTCAAATCACGAAAAACCAAAAGCCAACATGGTCAAACGACTGGCTAGCCTCCCACGGAAATTTTAAATATTAAAACACTTTTATTGTAATATTTTCAAAATATTGATGAATTGAGCATACATGCTCGTTCCACCAAAAAATCGAGAATTCTCAGTCAAGATGAAACTCTTCTGAAAACTCACAATATTGCTCAAACGCGCATCAGAAAATATTGAAACTCTCGGTATGGAGACACGGGCATCATGGAAACACGTATATTCCTCCATGACCTACCAGGTCGTTCCTAGGGCTTGCACGAAGCCGGTCCCACACGTTTTCGCAATTCTGACCTAATTTGCTCAATTGCTCATACTGGCCCGAACTCTCTCCAACCAACTGGGGATGCTCCAAATGACCAACAACTGGTCCCGTGACCACCAAGAGCCGGTCCCATGCCCCTTGGTTGGTCCCATCTCTCATACTTAGGTTTTACCACCTAATGATGAATCCATGAATATTTTCAGTAAATGGTGAAACCACCATTTAATCATCATTCTTTCACCAACTCTCAAACTGAGAACCCTGGTGCGTGCTCACTCGATCACTGGGAATCACATGGGAGCTCATCATCCCATGTGGTAGGACCCTCTTCATTCATGACTAATTTTCAACAATTCGCCAATTGATGGAGGATTGATCGAAAATTAGGGTTTCGAATAAACGCTCTGTGAAACCATCATTCTGAGCAATTTCAAACACTAATAAATTTATGTTGATCCACCAATCAGCATAAAAATTAATTATACAATATTCGGTAATCTACCAATATTTTAATTAATATTTTATTGGGTCACCTCACCAGTATATAATTCGCCGAATCGAGCAATACTTGCTCAATTGCTCGAATATTGATCAATATTCAGCAACTCATTAGTAATTTGTCGAATTGAGCAATACTTGCTCAGTTGCACGACATACTATAAAAAATCACTAATTTGGTGAATTGAGCAATGCTTGCTCAGTTGCTCATCAAATCCTCAATATTCAGCAATTCGCAGAATTGAGCAATACTTGCTCAGTCGCTTGTCAGTTGTTCATCAGTGAATCAATAATACTGACATCCCTTCAGAGAACTACATGTTCAACCCGTGAATCGCTGAGCATTCATCATTCATGCTCGATTCAACGAAACTCAGACTCATTGTCAACAATTGACTAATAAAAACACGTATGCCCTGCAGACTCCACGACTTGTGAGACATCAATCACGTCACAAATGAGGGGATATCACGTAGGGTTTTGGTCTGGCGGTCTACGGCACGTGGATTCATCCACAACGAGAAATGTGCGTAAGTCGTGTAAACGGTTGAAGGAATTAGCAAAGTAGTGGGTGCACGATCAGAAGTCTCCACACAACATGGAACTGACTTTACCACGATCTCCCACTTTCCCACTCTTTCACTCAAGAAACCATCACACTTACAGGGATCAAGGTGTTCACGACTCTGACAATATAAATAAGTCTCTGAAACCATGATTGAACAGACAGACTCTCGTCTACGTAGAATTTCTCGAGCTATCACTCTCAGGAATTCATCAATCCATCAGAACTTATTAGAACTTATCAGTTCACCATTATTGCAGAAATCTTCAACACACCCACAATCCTCGATCATCACTGATCCCACACAATTCTCAGCTTCCGTCCTACAAATCAACCCATCTCCTTCTTTGCGACCGAATTGACTCTGGAACGGCCATTGTCTTGGTTTAGGCCGGAGTCATACAGATTTATTTCCCGAATCTAAGCACCCCCTTTGTAGTGGTGCATCTATGTGAGGATTAACATTTTGCCCGGCTGAGGAGTCTCGACAGCACGCTCGACTCTCCACTTTCCCGAAAAACCGGCGACCCGTTTTTCCCCATCCAAAGATTGGCAACCACAGTGGGAGATTAATCTCTCGGTTGAAATCTCTCATTTTTTCACAATATGGCCGATCTTAGGTCAGATTCAGTTACAAATCCCAACACCAACAATGCTAGAACCAGCAACAACAATGGTGGTACTCCGGAAACCATTTCTGCTTCTAATAATGGTGGTGACATTACTCCTCCTCACACCAATGTCGAAAATTATCCTCTCTTCGGGCGGCATCCAGAAGAAATCAGAGAAAATCCGCCTACCATAGGCGATCTCACAAAGGTCCAAGAAGTTCTCGCCAAGAATCAAACTGACATGGCTGCTACTCAGAAGGAACTATTTAACTATCTCAAAACTCTCACTGACAAGATGTCAGACAAAACTCAAGAGAAAGGAAAGGACAAGGAAACATCTCCAACAGCCGATCCCGAAGTTATTCCAGTCCCTGACGATGATGAAACCCGCAAAGCTGCGGAACCTGAACCTGTCAGTTTCATCACCCGTGAATACCTGTAACGTTTTATAGAAAATCGAGGAAGAGGCCATGCACCGTCCGTGCACCGTCACCAACCTCCATATCCCGCTGCTACACAAAGAATCCCTCTCCCAAAGGGTTACACTTCTCCAACGTTCACACTCTACAATGGGACGGGGAATGCTCGAGAACACGTTTCTCGGTTCCTGGAAGCATTAGGAGAACATGAACATAACCATGTTGTCCGTTTGAAGGAGTTTTCAAAATCCCTGACGGGTCGAGCGTATACTTGGTGCAACAACATTGCACCAGAGAGCGTAGCTAATTGGGGAGAAATGATTAATGCTTTCTACATGAAGTATTTCTTTGTTTCTGAGAAAATTACTCTTTCTGACTTGGGAAGGATGGCTCAGAAAGCTGCCGAAAATCCGAATGATTATGTGAAGAGGTTCCGAGTTCAAGCTTTGGACTGTCATGATCCCAACGTTACTGAACAACAATTGGTGGACTTGTGCATCAATGGGATGATCCCAGTCTACAGAGCTTTGCTGGAAAATCTTCGTTTCCAGACCTTCTCAGAACTTCATGAAGCGGCCAAGCGATCGGCGACTACTGCTCCGGCCTTGCTGGAAAGAACTAAAACTGTCAAAGTAGAGGAATCGAAAGAAAATCGAAGCAGAACCTTTCGGTGTCTGATCAACAAACAGTACAACGTCGAAACTTCCATGAATGTTGCTGAAGGGAGCAAAAGAAAAGCCGAGGCACAACAACATAAGAATGATTCTCCGACGTCTCACCCTCCGAAAGCTCCAAGGAAGGACAACCAGACTATAAATGCACAACCTCAGCAGAATGATCAAGAAGTTCCTAACTTCCCTTTTCCCATGGAAGAAGTGATCGAACTATTAGAAGTCCGGATCTAAGATGGTGCAATCAAACTACCTCCTGTCAAAAAGGAACCAACTGCGGAACAAATGGAAAATGCACGATATTGTTATTTCCATAGGTATGTCAGTCATCCAACAAGTGATTGCAGAAATTTGAAGCGCATTATCAAAGAGAAGGCCGACTCAGGAGAACTGGGGACTGAAAGAGTGCACATAAATCCTTTCCCAATCAGAACGTTCGCACTCTCCGAGCAGCCAGTCAAAGAAGCAGTTCAATCCTTAATTGAGCACGTCTGCGAGTTGCTGTACTTGTCAAAGGCTCAAAGAAATGATATGTTTGTTGCACTGAACCATATTGTGTCAGGCAAACGACTGACAATTCAGGAGACACTCCCTGAACCGCCAGTGACGGACAAAGAGATGTACGACTGGGGACTTCTCACTATGGTGCATCTCAAGGGAAATGAATTCAAACGAGCATTGATCGGTGTTGGCACTGCTGTTAACATCATCCCTTTTAAAACCCTCAGAGCTGCTGGAATTACTCGAAAATAAGCAACTCATGCCCCTATTTTAATCCGAGATCATGAGGGAACCTCCAGGGAGGCTTATGGTTATATCATTCTCAACATAATAAATGATTCAGCCTGGACCGAAACTAAATTCTTCATAATTAAGGAGGATCTGGGATATGACATGGTTTTGGGGCGAGCATGGATTCATGATGGAAAAGTTGCTGCGATATCTTCATCATCTTCAGTTGCACAATTCTCCGTCGAAGAAAGCTCTGACTCGGAAGACGATCAACCTTTCGAGCATTTGGGAAAAGTCAAAGCCTTGATGGAGCTCGCACAAAAACCTGGGGAGAATGCCAACGAGTTTTTCGGAAGGTTTCGCAATCAGGCAAGTCTTATTCCTCATGATGCATATGTGTTACCAACTTTCAAATATGCTACTCTGATCCGGAGACTCGCTCAAAACCTATCCATCACCAAACGCTATGAGTGGTTAGTCTCACCTCAGCAATACTTCACCAAATGGTTAGACACAGAGCCCCTCCAAATTCATCATCTCACTAACACGGTCATGATGAACACGCAAGTGCAACGCATTTTCACCCATAATTACATGAGCTAGGACTCATTTTATCACTAATAATATTGTTTTAAGTCTTTTCAAGGAAATAAGCTCTTATGGAAAAGTTGTTCGAAAAGTGGTTTTTGGACCCCGGAGGACACTTGTTATTCGAACTCATAATTTTGGATAAGGGGTAACCTATTACTATGGGGCACTCCACTGGCTAAGGGGCTACCTGATTTGTTATATACACCCACCGCTATGGGCACCCTTCATATTGTTACGGGGCACCCTTCTTCATCACCAAGAACACAAGGTTTTGGCGGGAAAAATGAATCTGTTTCTGCGAATATTTTTGGGATTGATTTGAGGAGATATTGTGGGGATTTACTCTCGGATATGGATAGATACCATCCTGTTTCGAGTAAACATGGGTGGTAGTTGCATTTGAATCGAGAAAGGAAGGAAATTATCACCGGTTAGAAGAAATTGAGGATGAAGATATTTCATATATTCTGTTGAGTTATTGTGGAAGATTTTGTTGCAGATTTTTGGTAAGATTTTGTGTGATTTATTCGTGCAAATGGATTTGGATGAAGTTATAGCGGAATGACAGGATTGGTAAGGTGCATAATTCCGAAGAAGGAAAGATATATACACGATTTTTATAAAAGAGGGAAGAAATATCTTCGGGTTTATGGTTGGGTTTCTGGTGAGTGTAATACAGAAATTAAGTGCAGTTAAGAGAGGATATTCTCCTAGGATCCATATATTTATCATATCAACAGAGTTTGGGAATTTTTCAAGACAGTTAACGCATGAAGAGAAAGAAATAATATTCGTGTAATGGCAGTGAGAATAATGGATTAAAGAGAAAATATTCTGCATTAACTTGAGGATATTTGGATGCTGTGGAGTATAAAAAGGTAGTTAGTAAATAGAGAAAGGATATCGAGAGTCTGGGGAAGAAAATAGAGAGTTGCATAGCAACTTCTCTACTGCTGCAGAGAGAAGAAGAAGAAGAAGAGATTTGACGCCTACGGACTGTCGCAAGAAACTGTCGTTTATTGACAGTACTTGTAACAGTCTGTCTGGCACGCTTAATTTTTATTTGCAACATCTATTGTAACAATGATTTCTGTAACGCCGACACAGCATTGCAGATTCATTGTATTATTAGTTTTCTTTAATAAAAACACCATTTGAGCTATAAATTATATTTTTGAGTTTGTATTTATCATGAGAAGCTAAAGCCCAACACTGGGTCGACGGAGGAAGACGAATTTCATACATGGGTAAAATTATTTAATTCTTTATAAGACTTTTGCATTAATTTTAATTGAAATATGATTTGAAAAAATAGTTATCATTTTATTAGATGGGTCATGCTTGCTTAGATGTTTGATGTCCCATGCTTACGATTTATAACTAATGTTTGGAGAATCTACCTTGGCAAAAATAAGAGTCAATATTGTTTTATTTATTGAGCGATAATTGTTTGGGAATGAAAAATTGAACCTCTTGATATGAGTTTGGCCGAATCCTAGACCCAGTAACTCTCTATTTTATTCCTTTAAAATTAATCTTAACAAGTCTTAGAGTTCGAATCCCTATTTACTACAATTACAACGACAATCAAAAAAAAAATTAATCAGGTCATTGCTAGGATAATGACTGGATTTCACAATCAATATCCTAAGTATTCTCCTTTGCATGAGTGTCCACATGTGCTGCAAAACTGGAAAGCTCCACCAAATCCACGAGGAATTCCAAACCAGCAGAAGATATTCAAAGCACGTACAACCAAGCCTAACAAATTTAATGAAGGAGATTTGGCTATTAAGGCAACCAGACGCAATTTGCACTCCACAAAGAGTTCTAACTGGGAAGGACCTTTTATGATTACTAAGACAGTTGCTGGAGGATACTACAAATTGGCTGACATCAAAGGAAAGACAAGTGTATCAGTGATTCATGAGAATTGGATCAATATTTTCGACGCATGAAGCATTCAACATTGGATGTTTTATATCCAAGGCAAACACTCAAAGTATTTGGCGTTCACACCTTAGGATTTTCTTTTACTTGTATTTTTCAATTCCTCCAAAACGTGTGCATACTTGCACTCAGTATTTGAAATTCAGCAATCTATCAAAGTCTTTTATTTAAGAAAATCTCTATCAAATCCAAAATCCAAAAGAAAATCCTCAGCCACTCATAAATTCAGAACCTATCAATAAAACCTCACGTCTCTCAGAAGATTGTCAAAGGAAAACTAAAGGAAGTCAGCAAAGAAAGATTTCTGCTCCTCTGCCTCCTCCAAGACTTTCAAGGCTGCCTTTTCCGCCTCCAGCTTCTTGGTTAGTTCAGCAACTTCGTTCATCTTCTTCAACACAGCATCACTAGTGGGGAAAGGAGCATCACCCTCTACCGCTTTCCTGATAGCCTCAAACTTTTGACGAATCCACTTCATATTGAAGCCAAGTTGTTCAGCATTCTTCAAGTTGTACTCCCAATCAAAGAGTACATCTCGGATAACAACATTTCTGGCTGTGATCCGGATATCATTTATAACACGCAAGATGGATTCTACTTGCCTCGTCAAGAAATAAATGCGTCCTGGATCATGAGTAACAACGATGTGTCCATACATTTCCCACAGTCTCTCGTGCATGGCAGCATATCCGATGGGAACGCTAAATCCGCCAACAAACTGGTGATATGGGAGTAACTCACCAAATTGAGGAGCAAAAGAAATCCCTGCAGTGGGATACTCGTGTACTATCATACGGTTCTCAGTTACTGGAGCAGTGTCAACAATCATGGGGACAACTTCAGTTGGAGTAGCTTCTACCATTCTCGATTCGGATTCCACAGTCTCAGGCACAATTGGGGTTTCCGCCACCTCCACGGCATCAACAACCAGAAATCCATGACCCTGAGGTGCAGGGATGTAAGTCTCATCACT
This sequence comes from Papaver somniferum, assembly GCF_003573695.1. Classification (NCBI taxonomy): domain Eukaryota; kingdom Viridiplantae; phylum Streptophyta; class Magnoliopsida; order Ranunculales; family Papaveraceae; genus Papaver; species Papaver somniferum. The sequence continues at coordinate 107,232,328 of NC_039364.1, forward strand.
GACAGCTCCAGGATTTCCCAAACCATCACCATTGGATCCGTTACTCCCAACTTCGGCATTTGGCACCTAATGTGAAGATTACATGGGATTAGAATGGTTCGAGCATGGAAACCCAATACGACCATAAAATTAAGAAATTAAGTGAACTAACATCATCTAAGTTCCTTATTATGCATCTAAGACATGCACAAGTAGTGCGAAAGTTATGAAACACGTTTTCAAAACAAGCTCAGCTGGAAAACGTTTACACTTCCCTGTGTTCAATGACGAACTGGGAGCAATTGGTAAGGAATATAGAGTTGAGTTATACACCATTCTCTTGGTATGGAAGTCCTCTACAACATGTAAAAATTTCATAATAATCGGAGGAACGAGCGAAGAGATATGGCCAAAACATTGGACAACATGCAATCTGGGAAAATCCTGAAAGTCTCCTGGAACTTTACTGTTTCGCCTTTTTCAGGCCCTAAACATGCTCAAACGTCAAAAAGCTTATTTGCTAAAGCTTGGAAATTTTCTGGGCTTGAAGATGCATATGCATATATCGAAAATACGACTCCAAATGAGGATTCTACAACATTTTTACTAAAAGACTGAAGTCTGAAATTTTCTGGTGACGTATTGGTAGGCTCAGAAACCTACAATAAATACTGCAAGTGCACTGCGTCTAACTAGTAGACAATGGAAAGTACAGGTCGTTCCCACGAGGAGTGTGAAATACTTCTACTAACTAATACCAAGAATCAACAAATCAATAAGGTGATGTTTAACGATTTTTCAGGAATTCGGGACAAAATGAAATAATAAATAATTGTTAACAATAAACGAAATGAGAGCGGGTTATTAGGATTTTCGGTTTTCACCAAATAACTATGAAAACTATACTAATCTTTAAAAATATATTCCATGCTTTTATTTTCAAATACTGTTTCTCCGCTATAGTTTTCTTCGTTTCATGGGTAGTGATTCTAAAGCATTACCTATCAATCCTTGCATACCACGTCTAGGGATTTAACCGAAGAACAAAATATCAATTCAAAAGCATAAATAATCAAGAAAATCACATAAACGATTAAACACCAAGCTTTGTGAAGAAAATTTATTAATCAATCAAATCATTATTAAGCATATATCAATGTAGAGTTTTCACAATTAATTGATTTCTACCTAAACCCTAACATGACTCTAGCTAGACATGGCTTTCTCAAAAGCCATAAACATATTAAAATCAAACTCTAGCTAATGAAAAATGAAGAATCGAAAATAAAACTTCAAAACCCTTCTCTCCTTGCGGCACTATGGCCGGGGGCCTCCCTGCGTGCAACACAGAATTTATAACTTTCAAGAGATAAGATTGACTTTCCTTTTCTGTTTGATTCCCCACGTCATAGGCCAATGGAAGTTCACCACGTGTTTAGATGTACTCATAACTACCCATTAAAATTGTGCCAAGTGTCAGGCAATACACTTCCATATCTCCACTTTCGTTTCTCATGCAAGAAGATAGTGGAATAGTCATGGTATCCACATTAACCCTTTCTTGCAACAGCACACGTGATTTTGCATATCTTGATTACATTTATGGCTCATATATTCTATAATATTCGATGAAACGGAATCATGAAACTGTGACAATGTGTCATCAGCAGTAAAGAACCTAGAGACTCACCGAGCTTGCTTCCTTGTTCCATTCACAGTACGAACCATCCATTTCAATTCTCGGCAAAACCAACTCAACCATCACCCATTTCAGCGTCCATCATTGTTGTCATCTCAGCCAACTCCGACCACTGGCTATTCTTCTTTTCCTTGTAACTCAGCACCGGCAGCAACATCTCAGTCAAAACAAACCCCAAAACTTAGCTGCTCGTACCTCCAAACTCCTGCCACGGCTAGAACTAGTTTGATTCACTGCTCACGTTTCTTCCATGTCCGATCTCTCCATCTCGACCACAGCATCAGCACCCAAGTTCATCTTGCAAGCAACTGTATCGACCAAAGAACAACCAACTTCATCTCGTGCTGTTGCCAAACCCCTGAATTCGACGACCAGTTCCTTGTCTTTGGCATAAACATGACTTTCCTTCCTAATTCAGACTCGAGTTTCTCCCTGTGTAACCATCAGTCGGACTTCTCTAACCATCTGAATCTCGGCACCTACAAGAAATCCCATCACCGACAATTGTTTCCACCCTCGATATGCATTTCAGCGACTGAAATCAGTCGATACCCATTGAGTCTTCCCAACTTCTCTCACAGCTTCAGTTTATACGGACTCTGCTTGCTTGCAGCTCCTTGTCTCTCTGCCATGGCAACACCAACAGCTGCTCCAACTATCGAAGACAATCAACACCATCATCCAACTTGTCTGAGATTACAAACCCATTAACGTCTTCATTATGCCGGCAGACAAAACCCATCGAACTCATTGCTGGAACCAGATCCCATTGATGTTGCTTCAAGACCTAATGCTTATGAATTTGGGGGAAGAGCTTCAAACTCCATCTGAGGAGAGATAACAACAACAGGCAACACTTTGTTGTAGTTAAACAACGTCTTCATTCTCTCCATTTCGGTTTCTCCATCTCTGGCCATAGAAATGGTTGCAGCTGCTTTGAACAATACACACCGTCTACTGAATGTTGATGCTCAAACTTCTTCTCCTGTACCTTTAGAGTTAATTCTTGTTACCACCACCATAATGAGTAATGCATCCAACTGGTCCTCCATCCGCATCTCTCCATAAAGTCTGCTTGATAATTTGTTGTGACAAAAAGATGCTTTCATTGTATCACTACGACATGTGGAGAACAGCCACGTCAACCTTAATCGACTACACATAACCAATCGAGCAAAGAAAACTCTGACTCAGTGTATTCCATCAGTGAAAGGTGCTAGGAACAAAGGAACGGTTAGGTTGAAAGCCCGTAGTTATCTAGGATGTCTCTATGATGTCCGGAGAACTTTAGTGGTGCTCATATATAGGAAATACCAGGCCAGCCACATTTGTCAATTTCATCACAAGCACTTCTGATTAAGCCGTTTATCCACCAATGATCAGATTCACTCGTACTTTTTATAAAATCACTAAAATAGTGGTATTAGCCAAAATATTGAGTCCTAGCTAATATAAATACGAGTATAAAATGTAGCACTTATGTGCTTATCACGTATTTCGGCAAAATTACTCGTATATTCACATGGATTTTCACTCATTCATTCATAAATCAGCAATATCATATATCTATGAAGAGGTCCAAGGAGGTATACTTACTAGGGGAGTCTCTAAACCATTTGAAGGCTCGGCAACGTTGAAATATCCGTTGGCAACTCCGTTATCTTCATTCGGTTCGGGATTTCGGGAACTCTCCATATCTCCATGACTCAAAGAAGAGTGTGCTTCATCAATATGCTGCTTGTCCGCAATGATTTCCTCCTGAATACATCAACAACAATCATCACTAATTTGTCCAAAAGCATGTTACAAAGATTAACGCGAAAAGAGAATACTTACGTCGACTTCTTCAGTGCCGGATCCCTGAATTATTCGACCAGGAGAAAAACGAAGACCATCAATAACAGATGGAGCAAAATTCTGGAACGAATTGACAATATTCTTTCAAGATCCTAATTATATGGACGAGAAAGTCACAATGGCAAAGAAGGCGCTAACAACTCACCAAAGAAGCGGCAGGGGATTGTATATTGTTCGGTATCATCCTATGAGATTCCCTGCTCCTTCCTTCTCCTCCTTGAGGACTTTCTTGAAGGTTTGGAGAGTTTACATCGATTCAAGGTCTCGCAGCATGACCATCCTATCACAAGGTCAACAATACAATTAAAAGTGTGATTAACATACTTTGGCTGAAATCGCAAAAAAGGGACTTACCTGTGTCGCACTTGGAGACGTTTTCCTCTTGTCGCCACTGGAAAGGTATCTCAGCCTGGGTCGATCAGAAATCATGTCAGAGGAAGGGAATTCTTGAACTGGGGACTGGACATCCATTGCAAACTGGTACACATGCTCAAGTTGCTGACGCCAAAAGTCTATGTAACCAGGGGTTATGAAAGTATCCCGGTCAGAACATGGAAACAAATAATCGCTTCCTTCCACACTGTGCAGTCTAAGTGAGCCTTCAGGTACTCAATCTCTGGCTTATTTGTCCGATGACCCGGAATACACTGATCAAGACCCATCTGTGTAGCTGCTCTATCAATGTTTTCTTCTACTTGGAATTCTCCATTCATTACTGATATCAAGAAACCAGGAGTACAACTCAAGACAAAAGATCTCTCTCCTTCGCTCAGACCAGCACCAGTACTCAACGTGATATTCTCTTCAGCAGTATTAAAAGTGATCATCTGTGAGAAGAGAGAAGGAACCTACACCCAGGGGCGAAAGTTGAACTCGGATTCAATGTCCAAAACGTCAGTAATGCATATCTTATATTGAGGCTTCTTTCTAGACCAGCGCATGATCCTGGCATTGTTCTTCTCAAGGAAGGCATGACGAGTGCCGACCTTGGGACCTTGCAAGATACTACGGGGAATGGGGGCATAACTCTCAAGATGCTCCCACATCAAGGCTTGGAGGAAAATGGTATTGTCATATGTCTCGACTTTCATGAAGCCGTCAGAAATACTGGAGTCTATAACTAAAGAGTCTAAATTGGCGAACAATGAACCCAAGAATAGACTGCCAATGGGAATTTTCTCACCTTTGGCCATCTTTATGGCAAAGCGAATCACAAACGGCTTCAGCAAGTGTCCACAATCTTCAAGGATATCCCTGGAGAGCCACAGACATAAGAAAGCATCAATTGTTAAAGTGCCATCAACCGGTTCTTCAGTAATTCTATCTCTCGGCCACCAATGCGATAACCATTGAGCATAGCATGATATGGGTGACTCATTAAATTCGTGCATCTTGGCATCCAATACATTAGATATCTCTTTCTCCTCTGCTGAAAGCTCTTCAGGAAAATTATCGGTAATTGGAAGGTGCAACAAAGCAGCTACATCCTCTAAAGTAATAGTAAATTCTCCCCATCTGCATATGAACGTGTGAGTAGGAACACACCAACGGTTGGGCAAAGCTACCATACCTGGTATATCATGATTGATGATCAAATCTCCAGCAGCTTGAATGGCTCGTGTCACCTGAGCACGATCCAACACGGTCCTCACACGGCTATGACCCAGCATGTGTCTTGCCCATCCAGAGAAATGCGTCAGAGGTTTTCGTGAAAGCTTAAACTACACATGAGAATCCGAGAAGTGTTTCCCTTGCAAACAAAACCGAATTACTGCTTGAGGAGATACCAACTTATTCTGAGTAGTGCTCCTGGGATTTATCAGCAACCGAAATGAGGAGCCTAAGGGACGCTTTTCAGGGCTATACAGATACAGAAAGAATTTGTCCTCAGCAGTTGGAATGTTCTTAGTCCTGGGTCTCTCTGCTTTCTCCTTAGAAATCTCAGAGTCATCATTTCTGGAGGAACCATCATCTCTGGAAGATGCCTCTGTGGAAACATCCTCTCTAGAGGAAACATCATCTTCAGAAACGCTACGGGACTGAGTCATCTCTGCAAAGTTGTTGTGACATCCATACACGAATTTCATCAACACAATGGAATTAAAACAACGAGACAATTATGATGCTCATATTGACGTCTACAAAATTGTAATCCTCAACTCTTACCTATTTACGATTTCACGAACTTAGTGATAACAACGTAAAACCCCAAATTTGCTCGTTCAATCAAACCTGCAAAATCGAGCACAAAACATTTTATTCAAGAGTCAACACTGACTTTTCGAGAAACTATGAGTAATTCACATAACCCTCTATGTGGGCACTCGCTGATTTTTACGTGTACATACGCTATAAAATCACTGGATTCATACATACACTGTGAATTCACCAATTCATACATTGCGTATTTCAAAACTCGATTTCTATTTAATAAGATGTGAATAAGTCACGCGCATAAAAAAAATTCGTGAGTTAATGAACTCACGTAAATAAATAAAAATTTTGTGAGTTAACAACTCACGTAAAAAAAAAAAAAACTTTTTTTTGCTCAATCGAGCATTCGTCTGCGAAACGAGGGACTTTTCTATTTTTGAACAACTCTCCACACTTCAAATAAAATTTCGAAAGTTCTCAAACAAATTTTCATCATGAACTCCAGGTATTTTTCAAAATTCCTTTAACCCTAAGGATTATCATTTACTACTTTTACGAACAAACATATGTTCTCAAAAGTATTTGCGAAATTCATGCTGCAAAAACAAAATTGGGTTTTTCATGAAACCTAATAAACAAAACTTTTGCTACTGCAACTAGACCATGTCTATTAAAAATTTTATGTGTCTCTTCCATATTAGGGATTTTTTCTCGTTCCTTCAACTAACGGACAAACAGGTATATACGTACGTTTTCTAAAAATCCTTCATCCTACGCGTGCATGCAACCATGGGATTTTTGATTTTTTGAACAACTCATAAATCATAAAACTTACAGCAAAAAAAAAATCGCACGGAATTACCTACCGGAATTCTGTCGGACGGTGGTCGGACGTCGGCGGAGCTGACGTGAACTTTTCCTGCTGTTGCTGAACTCGTGAGGTGATGAAGAAAGGGAGTGCTGGTCGGTCAATAAAAAAAATTTAGGGCTTCTTCCATTTTATATCAAATTTATTTCCAAAACCTATAATAAAACATGGGTTTCCTTTTTTGGGCTCGGGCCTACAAATCCTAAACCGACCATAACTAAACTTCCAAACGCCCAAATCAGCAGGGCCTCATCTCTCCACGCTCAGATGACACTCCACCTCACTATCAGGATCCTCATATGTGCATTTGCTCGTACATGACACCATTGGGGTAAATCGAGGATTCTGAAACTACCTTTGTATACTAAGTTCAACCACTGATCTCGTCGATTGAAAATCACCATTTCATGCATACTGCGGAACACGACTGTTCCTCACTAAGCAGGGGACTTAATGTAGATGGTGGATTTTCAATAAAGGGAAAAACCGTAAAATCACGAGGCATGTTTTTGACACGGCTTACAAGCATGCAACTATTCATATTTTACGAAGCCATGACGAATATGTTTTCGAAAAGCCTCCACTAGCTGAGCGTTCGATCCCTGGCATTTCGTCGTGCCCTCTATGCAGAATAACGTATTTGGGCGGTTCTCCGTAGTTTGAGAACTTAATGCCTTCAGTACGTCGATGATACTCACTGTTCCCTGACTGCAGGAGAGAGACACACCTCCACATAGAAGAATATTTGGGCGGCGGACGCCTTCAGGACGTCGGTGACACTCACCGTTCCCTGATTATGTGGAGAGAGTGCATAGATTCAGGCGGTTCTTCGTAGATTGAGAACACTAACGCCTTCAGGTCGTAAACAACGTCGTGACTCCCTGACTGTGCACCATTCAGAATGGATGTGACGCTTTAACTAGCTAATATCTTTTCTGAAATAGATTACTTCTGTCGTGACATTCAACTACTGAATTCCCAGAATAATCTATCATTTCTCCTATTCCATGGTCGAATCCACGGCCTGATCCCATGGAATGGCAATAACAATTTCTCCGATTCTATGATCGAATCCAAGGCTTGGTCTCATAGAATGGCAATAAAACACAACTGTGTTATCTCATTACTCTGATTTCATGATCGAATCCACTGATCTCATGAAATGGTAATGGATAATTTTAATTACTCCGATTCTATGGTCGAATCCACGATCCCATAGGGTGATAATGCTCGTTTTATTATTCTGAATTCGTAGTCGAATCCATAGATGATTCTATGAATTAATAATGAAGAATTATTCATTTTTTATTACTCAGTTTCATGAACTATTCTCCACTGAATTTCATAAATTAGTAATAAATACTCAGCAATCGGGCATCTGGACCATCACTGAGTAAGCACCACAAAAATGGTGCGAGTGTACTCGACAATAATGCACGACTGAGCACCCAGATGCACGAACGAGCGTCCAAAAACATGAAATAATGAGGAATCCTACACAAAAATAGGAGAGAGAAAATAATAATAAAATAATGGAGAAGCGCCCATGGGCCGGGCCCACCGGCCGTCCGGCAGTGCCCTAGCCGTTGCCGGTCCCATGCTTCCTCCATTATTGTTCCTTATTTTATTTTCATAAACTCATGAAGGTTTCTCCATCTTAGAAAAATTCCTTATTTTGTGCAAAACTTGTGAATTCTCCATGACATGGTGGATTCACCAAATAATATTATAAAATAAGGAAAGGTGTGCGGGACCGGGCAACGTAGCCGGACGGCTATGCCCATGGCCGGTCCCACACCTCACAATCCTTAGATTTTTATAATTATTATTCCCAATCTCACGAAACTCCCCCGTTTCAACAAAAACTCATGGATTCTCCATATCTTCAAGGATTCTCCATAACTTCAAAGATTCACGAAAAAATAACATTATAAAATAGGGAAAGGTTTGCGGGACCGGGCAACATGGCCGGCCGGCCATGCCCTAGCTATGGTCGGTCCCACACCTTGCAATCCCTAATCTTTCATAATTATTATTTTTCTCAACTCGTGAAACTCCCGGATTTGAGCAAATTTCATGATTTCTTCATATTTTCTCAATTGCACAAATCACGAAAAACCAAAAGCCAACATGGTCACACGAGTGGCTAGCCTCCCACGACAATTTTAAATATTAAAACACTTTTATTTTAATATTTTCAAAATATTGATGAATTGAGCATACATGCTCATTCCACCAAAAAATCGAGAATTCTCAGTCAAGATGAAACTCTTCTGAAAACTCACAATATTGCTCAGACGCGTATCAGAAAATACTGAAACTCTCGGTATGGAGACACGGGGATCATGGAAACACGTATATGCCTCCATGACCGACCAGGTCGTTCCTAGGGCTTGCACGAAGCCGGTCCCACACGTTTTCGCAATTCTGACCTAATTTGCTCAATTGCTCATACTGGCCCGAACTCTCTCCAACCAACTGGGGATTCTCCAAATGACCAACAACTGGTCCCGTGACCACCAAGAGCCGGTCCCATGCCCCTTGGTCGGTCCCATCTCTCATACTTAGGTTTTACCACCTAATGATGAATCCATGAATATTTTCAGTAAATGGTGAAACCACCATTTAATCATCATTCTTTCACCAACTCTCAAACTGAGAACCCTGGTGCGTGCTCAATCGATCACTTGGCATCACATGGGCGTTCATCATCCCATGTGGTCGGCCCCTCTTCATTCATGACTAATTTTCAACAATTCGCCAATTGATGGAGGATTGATCGAAAATTAGGGTTTCGAATAAATGCTCTGTGAAACCATCATTCTGAGCAATTTCAAACACTAATAAATTTATGTTGATCCACCAATCAGCATAAAAAGTAATTATACAATATTCGATAATCTATCAATATTTTAATTAATATTTTATTGGGTCACTTCACCAGTAAATAATTCGCCGAATCGAGCAATACTTGCTCAATTTCTCGAATATTGATAAATATTCAGCAACTCATTAGTAATTTTTCGAATTGAGCAATACTTGCTCAGTTGCACGACAGACTATCAAAAATCACTAATTTGGTGAATTGAGCAATGCTTGCTCAGTTGCTCATCAAATCCTCAATATTCAGTAATTCGCAGAATTGAGCAATACTTGCTCAGTCGCTTGTCAGTAATTCATCAGTGAATCAAAAATACTGACATCCCTTCATAGAACTACATGTTCAACCCGTGAATCGCTGAGCATTCATCATTCATGCTCGATTCAATGAAACTCAGACTCATTGTCAACAATTGACTAATCAAAACACGTCTTCCCTGCAGACTCCACGACTTGTGAGACATCAATCACGTTACAAATGGGGGGATATCACGTAGGGTTTTGGTCTTGCGGTCTACGGCACGTGGATTCATCCACAACGAGAAATGTGCTTAAGTCGTGTAAACGGTTGAAGGAGTTAGCAAAGTAGTGGGTGCATGATCATAAGTCTCCAAACGACACAGAACTGACTTTACCACGATCTCCCACTTTCTCACTCTTTTACTCAAGAAACCGTCACACTTACAGGGATCAAGGTGTTCATGACTCTGACAATATAAATAAGTCTCTGAAACCATGATTGAACATACAGACTCTCGTTTACGTAGAATTTCTCGAGCTATCACTCTCACGAATTCATCAATCCATCAGAACTTATTAGAACTTATCAGTTCACCATTATTGCAGAAATCTTCAACACACCCACAATCCTCGATCATCACCGATCCCACACAATTCTCAGTTTCCCTCCTACAGATCAACCCATCTCCCTCTTTGCTACCGAATTGACTCTGGAACGACCATTGTCTTGGTTTAGGCTGAAGTCATACAGATTGATTTCCCGAATCTAAGCACCCCCTTTGCAGCGGTGCATCTGTGTGAGGATTAACATTTTGCCCGGCTGAGGAGTCTCGACAGCACGCTCGACTCTCCAATTTCCCGAAATACCGGCGACCTGTTTTTCCCCATCCACAGATACTATGATTGGAGTCGATATAGAGACCGAAGATGATAGTCTTTGCTCTTCCATCCAGTGAGCATTTACATACACGAACTAATTGGTGAGTTGAACATTCCTAAGATGAAGGTGTATTAGGATTTCAATCCAAATTCTCCGGATATGACTTTACTGTGAGGTGGCTTCGTCATGGAATCGATGTTGTTGCGCAGTAGATATCAATAATAATCTTCATTCTGGATATGATTGGTGAAGAGAGGAAGTTTCCCAGTCGTGCTGGGGCTTGTGATGTAGAGAGGTTCCGTTTGATGACGTTTCATGGAATCACATCAGGTTGAAATAGCTTGTAATGTGGATAACATTTATTGAAATATATTAAATTCATATTTCCAATAAATCAAGTCCCCAGTGCATCCCTCATTCACTTAGCAGAGTTGAAGGAGTTTGTAGCATACATGAATGATGTTGCATCTGCTTCAGAAGTCTAATCATGAGATAATGAAGGTTTATCGATTGATTGGTGTTGAATCAACGTGTCATCGTCGAGATATTTGTGCTGAAGCCATATGCGCTAATGAAAAGGGTGTACTCTTTGATTGGGAGTACAATTTGAAGAATTCTTGGATGCTTGAGCGTTGAAGCGTCGAATGTCTTAGGCTTGATCGTCTTGGCCCATGTATCTTCTGTTGATTCAGCATTCCGCTGCGATAGTGGGATTCAACACTTGTGCAGACATTAAATATTTATGATTTTGTGGCACTCGTGGACATTCCTGCAAGTCTATGGAGAAATGCTCAAAGCATTCTTTTCCATTCTTCCGTCATCTCTCAGTAGTGAATGTCTCGGTGAGATGCTCGATTCGAAGAGGTGTCATATTCAACCACTTGATAAAATATTGCGGAGGTGAAATTACCCACTCACAGTGTCTTGCGATAACAAAGATGCTAGCAGAATTGAGTCCCCATGCTAGAATAACATGTGAGGATATGGGAGGAATGAGACTTTCCTGAATGCAAAACCTTTTGACGAATGTCAATTTGGTTGCACCATCTTGAATCCAGACTTCCAGTAACTCGATCCCTTCTTCAATGAGAAGAGAGAAGTTTGAATATGTATGATCATTTCCTCGTTTGTTGATGCAGGGTTGAGGTTTGTGCATTTCAGGATTGGTTATCCTTTCTTTGCGCTTCCAAAGGATCCTGAGAGATTAGAGAAGTATGCTTCTGCTGTGGTGCTTCGGATTTCCTTTTGCTTCCTTCAGAAACAACTTTCATGGAAGGTTGGAGGTTGTATTGTCTGCTGAAGAGACGTTGAGTATCACGAGGTTCTCAGTCTAGGTCTTTCTTTTTCAGTAAAGCATGCGCGGTAGTTACCGATCGCTTGGCTGCTTCATGGAGTTCTGAGAAAGTCTGGAACCGGAGGTTTTCCAGTAGGGCTCTGTCGACAGGGATCATCCTATTGATGCACAAGTCCACCAGTTGTTGTTCGATGACATTCAGATCATGGCAATCCAAGGCTTGAACCCTGATCCTATTCACATATTCGTTCGGGTGTTCAGTGTTCTTCTGAGTCATCCTTCCTAAGTCAGAAAGAGTAATCTGCTCCGAGACGAAGAAGTATTTCATGTAGAAGGCATTGGCCATTTCTCCTCAACTTGCAATGCTTCCTGGAGCAATGTTATTGTACGATGTGTACGCTCGGCCCATCAAAGATATTGCAAATTCTTTCAAACTAACGACATGGTTGTGCTCATGTTCGCCTAGAACTTCTAGGAACCAAGATACATGTTCTCGAGTGTTCCCCGTTCCGTTGTACAACGTGAATGTTGGACAAGTGTAGCCTTTTGGGAGAGGGATCTTTTGTGTAGAAGCAGGGTACGAAGGTTGATGACGGTGGACAGTTGGTGTAGTTCCTTTCCCATGGTCCTCCATGAAGCGTTCCAGATCTTCACGAGTTATGAAACCAGCGCGCTCCTTTGATGTCGGTTTCTCCGAAACTTTGTGGACTTCATCATCGTCGACTACATGGACTGGGACAACTTCTGGATCGATGGTTGAAGCTGCTTCTTGGCCTTTTCCCTTCTCTCTGAGTTTTTTCTGACATCTTGTCAATGAGAGTTTTGAGATAATTGCATAGCTCCTTCTTTGTTGCATCCATGTCAGTTTGATTTTTTCCAAGAGTCTCTTGCGCCTTTATGAGATCAGCTATGGTAGGCGGATTCTCTCTGAATTCCTCGGGAGACCGGCCGAAGAGAGGATGGTTTTCGACATTGGTGTGAGGAGGAGTAATGTCACCATCACTGTGGAAATTAGGAATAGTTTCTGGAATTCCATTGTTGTTGCTAGTGCTAGCGATATTTGTATTAGGATTTGTAACTGAACTTGACCTAAGATCAACAATTTTTGCGAAAAATGTGAGATTGCAACCGAGAGATTAATCTCCCACTGTGGTCGCCAATCTGTGGATGGGGGAAAACGATTTGCTGGTTCTTTAAGAAAGTGAAGAGTCGAGTGTGCGGTCAAGACTCCTCAGCCGAGCAAACTGTTGAACCTCACACAGATGCACTGCAAAGGGAGTGCTTAGATTCGAGAGATCAATCTGTAGGACTCCGGCCTAAACCAAGTCAATGGTCGTTCCAGAGTCAATTCAGTCGCAGAGAGGGAGATGGGTTGATCTGTAGGAGGGAAGCTGAGAATTGTGTGGAATCAATGATGATCAAGGATTGTGGATGTGTTGAAGGTTTCTGCAATAATTGGTAAACTGTGAAGTTTTTTGAATAAGTTCTGATATATTGATGAATTATTAAGAGTGATTACTCGTAAAATTCTTGTTAGACGAGTGTTCGAGTGTTCGAATCTTGTCCTTCAATCATGGATTCAGAGACTTATTTATATTTTAAGAGTGGTGAACACATTGATCCCTGTAAGTGTGACGGTTTCTTGAGTGAAAGAGTGGGAAAGTGGGAGATCGTGTTAAAGTCAGTTCCATGTCGTGTGGAGACTTGACTGATCGTGCATCCACTACTTTGCTAACTCCTTCAACCGTTTGCACGACTTACACACATTTCTCGTCGTGGATGAATCCACGTGCTGTAGACCGCCAGACCAAAACCCTAAGTGATATCCCCCCATTTGTGACGTAGTTGATGTCTCACGAATCGTGGAGTCTGTATGACAAACGTGTCTTAGTTAGTCAGTTATTGACTGATTAGACAGTGAGTCTAGATTTTGTTGAATCGAGCATGATTGACAAATGCTCAGCGATTCATGAATATTAATATTGCTCGTCTGAGCAAATATTGTAAATTCGACGAGTTGTTGAATATTGATGAGTTACTGAATACATGCGGATTATTCGAGCAACTACTGAATATTGATAGTGGGATCAATATTCAAGCAACCGAGCAAGTATTGATCAATTCGACGAATTACTGATAAATTACTGAATATTGATAGTGGGATCAATATTCGAGCAACTGAGCGAGTATTGTTCAATTCGACGAATTATTTACTGGTGACGTGACCCAATAAAATATTAATTAAAATATTAGTAAATTACCGAATATTTTATAATTAATCCAGATGTTGCTCGCTCGATCAACATAATTTAGTGTTTGAACTTGCTCAGAATGGTGATTCGTGGAGCGTTTGTTCGAAACCCTATTTTTTTGATCAATCCGTCATCAATTGACGAATTGATGAAAATTGGTCATGAGTGAAGAGGGACCGACCACATGGGATAATGGACGACCGTGTGGTTCCTGAATGCTCGAGTGAGCGTGCACCAGGGTCTTGAGTTGACCAGTCGGTGAAGGAATGATGATTAATGCCGATTTCATCATTTACTGAAATATTGTTGGGTTCAGCATTAGGTGATAAAGCCTAGGTATGCAAGATGGGGACCGACCAAGAGAGCATGAGACCGGGTCTTGGTGGTCACGGGACCAGTTGTTGGTCATTTGAGCAATCCCCAGGTTGGTTGGAGAGAGTTTGGGCCCAGTATGAGCAATTGAGCAAATTAAGCCAGAATTATGAAATCATGTGGGACCGACTTTGTGCAAGCCCTAGGGATGACTCTGGTCGGTCATGAAGGCATGCACATGTTGCCGTGGTGTCCGTGTCTCCATACTGAGAGTTTCAGTATTTTCTGACGTGCGTTCGAGCAACATTGTGAATTTTCAGAAGAGTTTCATCTTGACTGAAATTCTTGATTTTTTTTGGAATGAGCATGTATGCTCAATTGACCAATATTTTTTAAATATTAAAATAAGAGTATTTTAACATTTAAAATTTCCGTGAGAGGCTAGCCGGTCGTATGACCATGTTTGCTTTTGGTTTTTCATGATTCGAACAAAATTTGAGAAATTACGACGAAATCATGACTTTTGCTCAAACCAAGGAGTTTCATGAATTGAGGAAAATAATAATTATAAAATACTAGGGATTGCAAGGTGTGGGACCGACCATGGTTAGGGCATGGCGGGCCGGCTATGTTGCCCGATCCCGCATACCTTTCCCTATTTTATAATATTATTTTTCATGAACCCGTGAAGTTATGGAGAATCCATGAGTTTTCGTTGAAACGGAGGAGTTTCATGAGTTTAGGGAATAATAATTATAAATAGCTAGGAATTGTGAGGTGTGGAACCGGCCACGGCTTGGGCATGGCCGACCGGCTAGGTTGCCCGGTCCCGCACACGTTTCCCTATTTTATAATATTATTTTTCATGAATCCGTGAAGTTACGGAGAATCCATGAGTTTTGCTCAAACAAGGAAAGTTGCTAAATTGAAGGAGTTTTTCATGAGTTCATGAAAATAACAAAATAGGGCAAAATAATGGAAGAGGCGTGGGACTGGACACGACTAGGGCATGGCCGGCCGGCCGGTGGGCCCATCCCCTGGGCGCCTCTTATTATTTTATTATTATTTGTTGTTTTCTCCTGTTTTGCGTAGGATTCCTAATCTATCCATAGTTTTGGATGCTCGTTTGTGCATCCGGGTGCTTAGTCGTGCATCATTGTCGAGTACACTTGCACCATTTTTGCAGGGCTTACTCAGTGATGATCCAGATGCCCGATTGTTGAGTATTTATTACTAATTTATGAAATTCAGTGGAGAATGATTCATGAAACTGAGTAATAAAAATAAATAGTTGTTTATTATCATTCAATAGGATCAGCCGTGGATTCGACCATGAATTCGGAATAATAGAGTCGAATATTACCATTCCATGGGATCGTGGATTCGACCATAGAATCAGAGTAATTTAATATTACCATTCCATGAGATCAGCCGTGGATTCGATCATGAAACCGGAATAATGAGATGATATATTTGTTTATTGCCATTCCATGGGATCAGGCCGTGGATTCGACCATGGAATAAGAGCAATAATAGATCATTCTGGGAATTCAATGGTGAATGTCACAGCATAATTAATCTATTGCAGAAAAGATATTAGCCAGTTAAAGCGTCACATCCATTCTGAATGGTGCATAGTCAGGGAGTCACGGGTGTTGTTTACGACATGAAGGCGTTATTGTTCTCAATCTACGGAGAACCGCCTGAATCTATACACGGTCTCTCCACATAGTCAGGGAACAGTGAGTGTCACCGACGTCCTGAAGGAGTTAATGCTCTCAATCTTCGGAGAACCGCCTAATCGTTCTTCTATGTGAAGGTGGGTCTCTCTCATGCAGTCAGGGAATAGTGAGTGTTACCGACGTCCTGAAGGCGTTAAGCTCTCAGTCTACGGAGAACCGCCCAATTATGTTATTCTGCATAGAGGTCATGATGAAATCCCAGGGATCGAATCGCTCTGCTAGTGGGGCTTTTCGAAAACATATTCATCATGGAATCGTAAAATATGAATCGTTGCATGCCTGAAAGCCGTGTCAAAAACATGCCTCATGATTTTACGGTTTTGCCCTTTGTTGAAAATCCACTATCAACAGGTGGGATGAAGCCGAAGTGTCCAACTCAAGAATTGCTGAACTGGACATGCTTGAGTCGAGGAGGGATAAGGTAGAAAAATATGTAGAAGCATACAAACAAAGGATCTCCAGAGCTTACAACAAAATGGTAAGGCCTCGAACATTCCAAGTAAGGGATTTGGTATTGAAAATATCAAAACACATTCAATAAGATTTATCTTCTCCCAAGTTCTCTCCAAAATGGGAAGGACCATATTTAGTCATCAAGGCAGTATCCAGTGGATATTACAAGATCTTAGCTGTCGACGGAGGAGTGGAAGGAAATATAATCAACGGTAAATGGCTCAAAGCATATTTAGTCATTTCATTTTCAAAATGTAATTTATATATCTCCAAAGAGCGTGCAAAATGCTCATTTGTTCATTAAACATCTCATAAATGAACAAAATTTCCTTCATGATCAATTATTTTACCTAAAGAAAAGCCTAAACTTATTCGAGAAACAACAATCATAAATGCTCATCTAAAGAACATCGTCCAATAACAGATAATTCTTACTGGACATCATCTTCAGATTCGTTCGCAAGTTTTCATTCCTTATCCTCAGATCCTCAGTTGCTTTATCAACTCTCGTTAATTCCAAAGTGAGTTCTCTCTCTTCCTCCATAATAGCAGTCGACGAGGAGGTCATGTGAGCAACAACAACAGCCCTATCAATCTTGATGATTTCGATGCGACGAAGAATCCATCCTACATTGAATTTCAAGAGCTCACAATTCGAGATCATATCATTCCACCTGTAAAGATCTTTATTCTTGACATCCCGCAAGTTCTTCCTGTCCATCTCAACAATAATAGGCAACAAGCCAGCAACCGTGGTCAAGAGAGTTGGAAGGAAACCCCTCCATGCTTCTGTGGTGGCAATATGTCCGGATTTTCTCCAGATTTTGGTGTACAGAAGCGCATGACACTTGGGCATGATGAAACCGCCAACAAGTTGATTATCTGGGCAAGTATTGTCCATGGGAATGTCAAATGGAATCCCAGCAGTCGGGTACTCACGAAGAACTCCAACATCATGGTCTACAACGTTGATCGAGTCGTCGTCAACATGATCATCATCAATTGTTGCTACTGCCGGTTGTCTTTTCTTCTTCTTCCCATCCTCTATAACATGAATATCAACCTGCAAATACAACAGTCAAGTTCAATAGACATTTGGATAAAAATTATTCAAGAAGTTCTCTGTCAAGACTTACAGATGTTCCGGCACCTGCACAAGCAAGTTTGAAACGGGCAGGAATCTTTATTGTACGCTTGGGTCTTGAGCTATGCGGGGAAGAAGAAGAACATTGGTCGCCTTGGTTAATCTGCAACAAACACTTTCTTTAATCATCCATTGACCGCGCAAAGGAAAGAAACAGAAAAAGGAATACCACATACCAAATTGGATTTCTTGCCTCTCCACTTTAATAGAGACATGGGAGGAGATGAACTGCTGTCTGACATGTTGATGAAGGTATGATAATAAAGATTTTCTCTGCACGATGAAACTAAATCAGGAATGGAGGAAATATTTCCTTAAATGATAAGCCCTAAGTCTTGAAGATATATACAAGATACTGTGGATACTTATCTTCTGCGAATAGTCAATTCAGTTGCGAATTCTACTGAAACTCTAAGTTTCAAACAAGATCAATATTGGAGACGCGGAGGAAAATAATGTACTGGGGACTGACCAAAGCTGGACATAGTCAGAAAGCAACCACACGGCTTTGTACACGTCGCACATTTTCCCAGTGCGGCACATACATGTTTCATTGATGGAAATCACGCTGGAAGGAATCATGATGGGTTTTGGCACATGAGCATTGGTCCATTTCATCAATTTCGATCAGGAAGAATCAACATCAATAAAAGGCTTTCTCATTCAAAAAGAAAATCTTAATTCTGAAATGAAGTTGTTCAAATGAACAAAAAGATGTCTACTACGAAGACCAAAAAAAAACATTCAGATGTTTAAACAAGATTATGAGTAAGACTAATCGTCAGAGTCATCCGATTCGTTGTCATCATCATCCTATGAGGAATCCTCCCCGGACTCTTTCTCAGAATCACTGTCTGAATCATCAGGGAATTCTTCTTCGATATCGCCATCTATTGCATCCAAGAGGTCTTCTTCATCACGTTCAGCTTGAAGATCATCCTTAACTTGTCGCTCAATCTCCTTGTGTGGTGGATATGGCTTACTTTTGCGTTATGGTAACCTCCATACAAGTTCCTCTTCTTCTTTTTCAGCATCTGAATCTGAGGCTACACCATAAGGACGGGATCGGAGTCTCTCCTCGGCCTCTTGCGTTTTCCGTTGAATTCTACGCCTCTTCTCTCGATATTCAACAAGTATCTCTTCCCTTTCCTTTCTCTTCAAGAACTCATCATGAGCAGCTTTTGGATCACAAGGAGGAACTTTAACATGAACACGTGCTTTGGCCATCGGAATACTGGAATCCTCATCAGAAGAGCTAGAGGAATAATCACTGCTGGAAGACACCATCATCTGAAACCAGAAACGCGGGATCATGGGTATGCCAATATCAATTTCACAACGAAATGGTAATCCTCAACTCTTACTTGTTTATGATTTCGCTAGCAATAGTGATTGTTATACAAGAGTTAACACTTCAAAACTTGCTCGCTTCTTCGAAATCTACAAAAGACGAGCAAAACTCAGGTTTTCATAAAATCATAAACACTTTTACTGTGTGAACATTAATCACTGAATTATGCAAACTAAAACATTATTTCATCATAAATAATTGTTTACTTCTAATAATTACACAAAATTCAAGTCTTGATTTTTAATGTATATATTCATATATATATAAATAAAACGTGATTTATTCACGTAAATAAAAAAAAATTGACGTGAGCAAGGCTCACATAAATAATATTCGTGGATACTCCACGGTTTCATAAAAAAAAAAATCTTTTCCTTCGTACTATCATCTGTCTTTGAAACGAGGGTTTATTTCGATTTTATGAAAGTTCACACCCTTTTAAGATGAAGTTTTGGTTTCCATGAAATCTCATAAACAAAATTTTATCACTGGACACAAGTCTATTTCAAAAGAAAAATCTCTCTCAAGTTAGGAATTTTACTAGTTTCTTAAACTATCGATTGAACGAACATACGTTTTCTAAAAACAAGGGTTTTCTACAAAACTCACATTCATATATGCATATGTACATAACTTTAACATGATCAAAGCATGAAAAACTCATGAAGTCTGCAAAAAAAAAAAAGCTCACATGGACATCGCCGGCCGGAATATGGCCGGACGGTGATCGGACGGCGGCTGTTCCGGATGGAAAGCTCCGACGAAAATTCTCTGCCTCCTTCCTCTGCTCGGGCGTGAAGAAGATGAATGGGTCAAGGAGGTGGTCGGTCGTGGGAAAGAAATAAAAAAAAAGGATTAATTTCTTTTTATATCAAATTTTATTTCCAAAACCTAATCTCACAAGGATTTCCTTATTGGGCCCGGCCCGTGAATCCTAAAACGACCAATGTCCCGTCGTCAAAATCAGCGGTTCAACACCAATTTATGATCATTAGGCGATGCTCTATCATGCCACCAGAATCTTCGTTCAAGCCGTGGTTTGCTCGTACTATCAAAAATCCGGTAAGGTCTCATCTTACAGCTAAGTTCAATTGCTTATATTGTTTGTAACCGGAAAATCACCATTCAGTGTTGACCGAGGAACATGACTGTCCCTCACTAAGCAGGGAACTTAATGTAGATGGTGGATTTTCGACAAGGTCTAAAATCGTAAACCCATAATTTTACATACTCCTGATCCAGCAATCAGATGAATATCGAGGCTCATGTCTCTTATCGAAAGCGTGAAAGCTCATGCCACAAAGATCTCTAACTGAGAATACTGTCTCTCAGAGTATATGTAGATGTGTAGTCTCTCAGATGAGGCAACGACATATCTTATGAATACTGAGCAATTTCAGTAATTATTTATATATAGAATCGAAAGATTGGACGGCTCCTAGACAGCTTGCCTGCTAGTATAGAGCAATAACGTCTTCAGGATGTAACAATTGTTTTCCTTGACTATATAAAAGAAGTATGACGCTTCAACAAGCTCATATCACTTAATTCATGCATAATTAATGCTCCTAGACGATTGTACTAGTATAGAGCCATCGATTAATTATTCCTAAATCATTAGATTCATTAACTGAATCCCTGGAAAATATTCTATATTTTCCATAATATTTTATTACTTTAATTCATGGTTTTTCCCAGCAGAATTCCATGGGTTAGTAATAAATATTCAACACACGGGCATCTGAGCCACTATCGAGTATGCCCCGACCAAAATGGTGCAAGTGTACATTAATAATGCACTAACGAGCATCTGAATGCACGAACGAGCATTCCAAAACACGAAGGAACGATGAACCTATGCAAAATAGGAAGAAAATGATAAATAATAAAATATTAGTCAAGGCGCTAGGGGACTGGGCCCACCGGCCGGCCAGTCCCACACCCAATTCTATGTTTTATCATATTTCTATTATTTTCCTCGATCTCGTGAAAATCCCTTCATTTGAACAAATATCCTTCGTTTTAAGGAAACTCCTCAGTTTCATGGTACTTCCTTCGCATCAAGGAAATAATATAAAATTGGGAAAGGTGTCGTGGAACTGTGTCTATTAGCCGGTTGGCTATGCCCTAGTCGTGATCAGTCCCACACCTCAGGATTCCTCATTATTTTATTATTATTTCCCTCATCTCATGAAAACTCCTTAATTTCATGATATTTCCTTCAAGTCATGAAAAATAATACAAAATTAGGGAAACTCGTGGGACCGGGTCCTAGCCGTCCGGTCATGCCCTAGACGGTCCCACACGCCCCTTATTTTATTATTATTATTTTATGTTTCCTTCATCCCATGAAATTCCTTGATTTCATGATGTTTCCTTCAAATTATGAAAATTCCTTCAAATTATGAAAATTCCTTCAAATCATGAAATAATACATAAAATTAGGGAAAACTCACGGGACCGGGCCCCAACCGGCCGACCATGCCCAAGCCGGTCCCACACGCCCTTATTTTATTATTATTAATATTATTTGTTTCCTTCATCTCATGGAAACTCCTTGATTTCAACAAAACTCTTTAGTTTCAACAATCTCCTTGATTTTATGATATTTCTATAAAATTATGAAAAAATATAATAAAATTAGGAAAAAGCTACGGGACGGGCTCATTGGCCGGCCGGCCATGCCTTGTCCATAGACGGTCCCACATTTCATGATTTCTTCATTTTATTATTATTTTTCCTTCATCTCATGAAGTTTCCTCTGTTTCAGTAAAAAAATCCCTGATTTCTTCGTATTTTCCCAAATGATTGCTCAAACGCACATCAGAAAATATCAAAACCCTCAGGACTGAGACACAAACACTTTGGTGACGCGAGCATACTAACTTGACCGACTAAGGTTGGCTCTTTGGCTTGCAAGAGGCCGGTCCCACATATTTTCATCATTTGACCTAATTTGTTCATATTAGGTTCAAACTCTTCCAAACAATTTGGAACTTCATAAAATGATCGTCAGTCGATCCCATGACCACCCAGGGCCGGTTTCATGACCCCTTGGTCGGTCCCTCATCTCTTCATAATTAATTAGGTTTTATCACCTAAGGCTCAGACGAGCATTATTTTAATAAATGATTAAACCAGCATTTAATCATCCTTTCACCAACTTGTCTTCAAGAGACTTTGGTATTTTGTTCACTCGAGCATCTGGGTGCTACATGGTCGATCCATCGTCCCATATAGCTGGTCCCTCCCTCACTCCATGGTTGATTTTCAATAAATCATCAATTGATCAAAATTAAGGTTTCGAATCCAAAGCTCTGCAAAAACATAATTCTGAGCAGATTCAAACACTAATAATTTTACGACGATCCCATGATCAACATTTTATTAATTATACTCGGTTCAGTTGCCAGTATCTTAAAATAATATTTTATTTGGTCATGCTACCAATAATTCATCAAACGAGCAACACTTGCTCAAATGAGCAATATTTGCTCAGACTAAGGAGTATTGGTTCAACTATCAATATTCAACGATCCATGAGCAATATTTGCTCACCTTAACTATCAACATTTATTCGACAATTATACTTATGTCTCAACAAACACGTTCAATTCATGAGTCTCAGAACATTTGCAAATCACGTTCGACTCAGGACTCATCGTCCCATAAAGTCAGCAACTGACTAACTAAATACACGTCTGCCTTGCAGACTCCACAATCACGAGACATTACATGGGGGGATATTAACTAGGGTTTTGGTCTGGCGGTCTACGACAGTGTGTTCATACACACGATGAGAATGTGAGCAAGTCGTGCAATCAGTTGAAGGATTTAACAAAGTAGTGGGTAGAAAATTAACCAAGTCTCCGCACGATGAGCAACTGGTTTTAACACGATTTCCACTTCCCCACTCTTTGACTCTAGCAACTGTCACACTTCATGGGATCAAGGTGTTTACAATTCTAGCCATATAAATAAGTCTCTGAATCATGATTGGAAACAAGGACAATCTTTCGTCAAACAGACAACACGAGATTAACAACTCATCGTCTGAGCATTTACTCTCAACAGAGCAAATTCAATCAATCAGAGCTTATTTTTATTTCTTCACAAGAATACATAACACACCTACAATCTTCAATCACCATTGATCTCACACATCTCTCAGCTTCCCTCCTACAGATCGACCCATCCTCTCTTGTGACCGAATTGACTCTGGAACGACCATTGACTTGGTTTAGGCTGGAGTCCTACATATTGATCTCTCGAACTTAAAGCACTCCCTTCTTGCAGTGCATCTGTGTGAGGTTAAGCATTTCGCTTGGTTCAAGGATTTCCTACCGTACGATCGTCTCCTCAATTCCGTAAAAACCAGCAAATCGTTTCCCCCCATCTACAGACCCAAAGTCGAAGACTTGATAAACAAATCTGTCTCACACATAAAAGTATATAGAATGAATAAATTTGTCTCCCACAGAAATACCCAAGAGTTTTTGTTCCGTCTTTTAATAAATCCAGGTGGACATGAACCAATTGATAAAGCAGTCTTATATTCCCGAAGAACAACCTAGTATTATCAATCACCTCACAATAATCTTAATCGACTTGCGAAACAAGATATTATGGAATCACAAACGATGAGACGAAGATGTTTGTGATTACTTTTTATCTTGTCTATCGGAGATATTAATCTCGAGCCAATTATTTCAATTGTACTCAACACGATGGAAACAACAAGATCAGATCATGCAACTACAGAGAAAATAGTTGGGTCTGGCTTCACAATCCCAATGAAGTCTTCAAGTCGTTAACCTATAGGGTCTTAAGAGAAACCTAAGGTTAAAGAAGAATCGACTCTAGTTTATGCAACTAGTAACACACAGGAGGTGTGGGGATTAGGTTTCCCAGTTGCTAGAGTTCTCCTTTGTATATTTTTCAAATCAGGGTTTGCAATCTAAGTTACCTTGGTAACAAAGCATTCAATATTCACCATTAGATGAAAACCTGATTCAACCAATCTAATATCTTTCAACCGTTAGATCAAACTTAGCTTGTTACACACAAATGAAATGTACCCTCATTTAGGTTTATGTAAACGTACCTAAACGTGTACACCATTGTTGATGGGGGAAAACGATTTGCTAGTTTTTACGGAATTGAGGAGACGTCCATGTGGAGACTCCTTGAACCGAGCGAAATATTGAACCTCACACAGATGCACTGCAAGAAGGGAATGCTTTTAAGTTCGAGAGATCAATCTGTAGGACTCCGGCCTAAACCAAGAACAATGGTCGTTTCAGAGTCAATTCGGTCACAAGAGAGGATGGGTTGATCTTTAGGATGGAAGCTGAGAAATGTGTCAAATCAATGGTGATCTGAGATTGTAGGTGTGTTGTGAATTAAGCGTGAGAACGCTCTGAATGATTGAATTTTACTCAATTGAGAGTGATTGTTCAGACGATGAGTTTGTGTAGACGAAAGATTGTCCGTATGAACTTGCCGAGAAATTGCTTGTTTAGACGAATGTTCGAGTATTCGAATCTTGTCCTTTCAATCAGTATTCAGAGACATTTTATAATGCCGGAGTTGAAAACACCATGATCCCATGAAATGTGACAGTTGCTGGAATCAGAGAGTGGGGAAGTGGGAAATCGTGTCAAAACCAGTTGCTCATCGTGCGGAGACTTGGTTAATTTTCCACCCACTACTTTGCTGACTCTTCCAACTGATTGCACGACTTGCTCACATTCACGTCATGGGTGAACACACGTGCCGTAGACCGCCAGACCAAAACCCTAGTTAATATCCCCCCATGTGACACGATTGATATCTCGTGATTGTGGAGTCAGTTGCTAACTTTATGGGACGATGAGTCCATGTATTGCTGAGTTGAACATGATTTGCAAATTTTCAGAGACTCGTGAATTAAATATGTCTGCTGAGACGAGGTATTATTATGTTGACTACCTAAAACGAGCAAGTTGTGTTGTTGAGTTATTGAATATTGATAGTTGAACCAATATTCTTGAATCTGATCAAATATTGCTGGTTCGAGCAAATATTGCTAATTCGAGCAAATATTGCCGGTTTGAGCAAATGCCGCTCATTTAATGATTGTTGGTAGCAGGACCAAATAAAATATTAATAAAAGATACTGACTGCTGGGTCGAGTAAAATAAATAAAAATGTTGATCATAGAATTAACATAAAATTATCAGAGTATTTGAATCTGCTCAGAATCATGTTTCTGCGGAGCTCTGAATTCAAAACCCTAATTTTACTGAAATGATGATTTATTGCAAATCAACCGCAGAACGAAGCAAGGACCGGCTACATGGGATGATGACTCCACCATGTAATGCCCAGATACTCGAATGAGCAAAATACCAAAGTCTCTTGAGGACCAGTTGGTGAAAGAATGATTAAATGATGGTTTAATCATTTATTAAAATAATGCTCGTGTGAGGGACAGACAACAAAACCTAGCCATGAAAAGATGAGGGACCGACCAAGAGGTCATGAGACCGGCTCTTGGTGGTCGTGGTACCAATTGATGGTCGTTTGAGCAAACCCTTAATTGTTTGAAAAGAGTTTGAACCTAATATGAGCAATTGAGCAAATTAGGTTAAAATAGTTAAAACATGGGGGACCGGCCACTTGCAAGCCTCAGGGTCACCCTTTGTCGGTCAAGGGGATGCGCTCGTATCACCATGGTATCCGTGTCTCATTCCTGAGAGTTTCGGTATTTTTCGATGCGCATTTGAGCAACATTTTGAGAAAATATGAAGAATTCAGGGTTTTGCTGAAACTAGGAAAATACATGAGATAATGAAAAATAATTAATAAAATAGGGAATTGCAAGGTGTGGGACCGGCCATGGCTAGGGCATGGCTGGCCGGCTGGCAGTCACGGTCCCACACACTTTTCCCAGTTTTATGTATTTTCTCTGAATTGAGGGAAATTCCATGAAACTGGAGAGTTTTATGAAATTAGGGAACTTCCATGAGATGAGAGAAATAAAATAATAATAAAAATAGGGAATGATGGAGTGTGGGACCCGCAATGGACAAGGCATGGTCGGCCGGCCAACGGGCACGGTCCCAAGGCACTCTTTCCAATTTTATGTAATTTTTTATGATTTTAGGGAATTTTCATAA
Organism: Papaver somniferum; assembly: GCF_003573695.1. Taxonomy (NCBI): domain Eukaryota; kingdom Viridiplantae; phylum Streptophyta; class Magnoliopsida; order Ranunculales; family Papaveraceae; genus Papaver; species Papaver somniferum. The sequence goes on from NC_039364.1 coordinate 107,258,593, forward strand.
AATCAAAGAGTTTTGTTGAAACCAAGGTATTTTGTTGAAATCAGGGAGTTTTCATGGAATGAGGAAAACAAAACGAATAATAATAATAAAATAATAGGCGTGTGGGACCGGCTAGGGCATGACCGGTCGGATAGGGCCCGGTCCCACAAGTTTTCTTAATTTTATAATATTTTTCATGGTTTTAGGAAAAATTCATGAAATCAGGGAATTTTCATGGTTTTGGGGAAAATTCATGAAATCAGGGAATTTTCATGGTTTGAGAGAAATAATAAAATAAAGGGGACGTGAGGTGCGGGACCGGCCACGACTAGGGCATGGACAGCCGGTTGGTGCTCGGTCTCGTGACACCTTTCCCTAATTTTATTATTTTCTTGACATAAAGAAATATCATGAGATTAGAGAATTTCCTTGAATCGAAGGAGATTTGCTCGAACGAGAGAATTTTCATGAGATCGGGAAAAATAATAAAATATGATAAAAATATAAAATTGGGTGTGGGACTGGTCACGGCATGACCGGACGGCTGGTGAGCCCAGTCCCTAGCGCCTTTGCTAATATTTTATTATTATTAGTTTTCCTTCCTATTTTTCATAGGTTCATGTTCATTCGTATTTTTGAAATGCTCGTTTGCGCATTCAAATGCTGGTATGTGCATTATTGCTAAGTACACTTGCACCATTTTAGTCAGGGCTTATTCGATGCTCAGATACCTGTTTCGTTGAATATTTATCACTAACCGTGGAATTCTGCTGGGAAGAACCACAAATTGAAGTAACGAAATATAACGAAGAATCGTAGAATATTGCTGGATATTCAGGCGATTAGAGATAATTAACTGATGATTCTATACTAGTTGGGCTTCCTATCTAGGAGCATTAATTATCTGAGAGTTGAGCAATATGAACTTGTTGGAGTATCATATTTCTCCTATATAGTCAGGAAAAACCTAGTTGCATCCTGAAGACGTTGTCGCTCTATACTAGCAGGCATGCTGTCAAGGAGCCGTCCAATCTTTCGATTCTATATAGAAATAATTACTGAAATTGCTTAGTATTCATGAGATGTGCCGTGGTCTCAGCTGGGAGACTACACATCTACAGATACTCTGAGAGACAGCCTTCTCAGTCAGAGGTTTTATGGCATGAGCTTTCATGCTTTATTGAGAGACATGAGTCTCAATACTCATCCAATTGTCGGATCCGGAGTATAAATAGTTAGGGTTTTACAATTTTACCGTTGTCGAAAATCCACCATCTACAACCATGTTGACTCAACAATGTATAGTTAACCGAGGTTAGCCATTTGATTACTCTCATATCAACCTTGTTCATCTTAACCATAACTAGTTCAAATGACTCAAATTAAACTAGTTAAAGAGTTTTTCAATTGCTATATTCTCATAGAATTATACAAGAACACAATTAAAGCAAAATCGGTTTGATTCACTCGAATCGATTCATGAACATTATAGCCACGTTTGCAAAGATTGCATTCCTTATTATATAAATGTTTATGTTCATGTACATAACCGATTTTAGAACTTTAACCTTCAAGTATGCAAACGGGTACGCATACTTGAAATACCTGGATCAAGATTGGGTTTCTCCAGTAGGAAAACGGGTATGCGTACTTCCAATCCCAGCAGAAATATTCAGACATGAAACTTACTCCAGTACTCGAACGGGTGTGCATACTTAGGTTCCCGGATTTCTCAAGCCAACAGGTACGCGTACAAGTACGCATACTATGGTTCCCGAACATGGATTACATATGTGCAAGAGTACAAAACATGACATATCCAATAATGGTTAAGTGTTCTAAACTCTTATTCCAATCATTAAAACTTTCTTAGAGGATGACAATAGCCATTTTCACACACTATCAACATCAAATAAATTTTCAAGTTATTGAAATAATCATAACGAAACATTCCAAGTCCACACCAAATGATTGTATCTCACAAATCATGTAAGATGTTACACGGCAATTTTCACATGATCATCTTTTGACTTGCGACAAGAATATAAGATGACCTTGGTCGAAGCGAAAGCTTTGTCAACACATATTCCGAGAAATATGTAAGCGATTGTTGATGGTGGTTTTTAGCTTAGGGTTAAAATCTTAAAACCGTACATCTGACATGCCGTCACTATGACCACTAGCGCATTCATTGAATCAATCAGCATGCCTATGTAAGAATTACCAGGGTACCTTTTTTTATATATATACATGTGTCATGTTCCATGGTAGAACCCTTAGTACTGACTGACATCATCATCGTATATACCAAACCCTAATTCTCACAACATGTGCCAATGGCATGCCGTGCCATCCACATCTCCGCGCCAAGGCATGCCAACCATGCCAGCCGCACCACCATGCCAATGGAAAATTATGCCAGCCACGTATCCGCACCAAGGCATGCCAACCATGCCAGCCGCACCACCGTGACAATGGAAAACCATGTCAGCCACGTCTCCGCGCCAAGGCATGCCAACCATGCCAGCCGCACCACCGTGCCAATGGAAAACCATGCCAGCCACGTCTCTGCGCCAAGGCATGCCAGCCGCACCACCGTGCCAATGGAAAACCATGCCAGCCACGTCTCCGCGCCAAGGCATGCCAACCATGCCAGCCGCACCACCGTGCCAATGGCAAACCATGCCAGCCACGTCTCCACGCCAAGGCATGCCAACCATGCCAGCCGCACCTTCACCGTGCACTAAGCTTGCCGGCCCCCCACTTTCATTAACCAATCAGGTTTCTCCAAACCTGCCATGGTCTCAAAAGAGGTCGCTATACATGCTAGCTTCCCAGAACACGCTAGCGTCCAAAACTTGCTAGCGTCCCAAAAATTGCTAGCTTCCTAAAACACGCTAGCTTCCCAAAACATGCTATCTTCTCAAAACATGTTAGCTTCCCAAAATACGCTAGCTTCCCAAAACATGCTAGCTTCTCAAAACATGTTAGCTTCCCAAAACACGCTAGCTTCCCAAAACATGCTAGCTTCTCAAAACATGTTAGCTTCCCAAAAACGCGCCAACGCGCCAAGCATGCCTCACGCGCATACTACATGCGCTAATTAGGGTTTCAACACGCCAAATCCTAATTTGGGAAAGTTGCTACCAACATCCCTCCTGAATTCTTCCTGAGTTTTACGTTCGGGCTGTTTTCACCCCCCAAACGAGCTCAAAACCTAGATATTGCCGCGTAGGGAGATAGGTAATTCTTTTCCGTGCAGAATGGAGGGGCGGACCATCAACATCCGAGTCTGTACGAGAATTCTACAGTGATTCTAGTAAAGGGAGCTATTTAGGGTTTCAACATACCAAACCCTAATTTAGACAAAGCCGCAAGCGCTTCCCTTCCAAGCCGCACACTTCCAGCGGATCTACTTCATTCCAAAGCCACGCCATCCATTCCTTCATGCCGCTGGCTACCAAACGGAAGGTTGCAACAATCAACGGCCGCCCTTCCTCCTGAGATGCAAATCTCAGCCGTACAAGTTTTCCACCGAACTTGTGGCAACTTGCGGCCCAAAGCCAAACAACCATGGTTTATTCCTAAACCCCTAATTTGTACGCGCCTATACCATTCCAGCCTTTCCTTCACGTCACTGGCTGCCAAAACGAAGGGTTGCAACGATCAACGGCCACCCTTCCATCTAAGATGCAGATCTTAACCGTCCAAGGTCACCAACTAACGCGTGGCAACTAGTGGCCCAACTCCAAGCCTTAACTGTGGTCGCGCACAAACTACGCCAAGACCCTAGCCTTTGGCCACGCCTAACTACACCAAAATCCTAGCTTGCCAGCCATACTTTCATGCCGCCTGCTATAAACGAAGGGTTGCAATAATCAATGGCTACCCTTCACTTTGAGATGCAGATCTCAACCATACAAGTTCGCTACCTAACGCATGGCAACTTGCGGCCCAAATCCAAACATCACGGTTTGCACCTAAACCCTAATTCTGGTCGCGCCTACTCTATGGCAAAGCCATGCTCGATGCTGGCGGATAAAAAGGAGGGTTGCAATAATCAACGGCTATCCTTCCCTCTGAGATGCGGATCTCGACCGTTCAAGTTCGCCACCTAACTTGCGGCCCAAAGCCAAAACATCACGGTTTGCACCAAAACCCTAATTTTGGCCACGCCTATTCTATGGCAAAGTGATCGTTGTCGTATGCGTCAAAAATAAATTACACTTTCTCACCACTCAAAATAAATAATAAAGCAAGGGCAAGAAAGGATCGTTCCCACAGAGATGAATAGGTTGTCAATATATTTTTGGTTTCCTATAAATAACAAGGGGGGATTTTTCTGATTTTTATGTAAAGGAAAATAAACTAAAAGCAGATAATGAAATAAACAAGCAAATCAATAAGATGAAGATATTGGTCAAGGATCAGTTTTCATTCACAAACATGTATTCGAAACAATAACTAGAATTGATATTTAATCTCAATTTTTATCAAAGGCCCTAGGATACCTTGATCGCAAGAATATCCCGCTAATTTCCTCTTATCATCAACAAACACATTAAAAGATGCGAATATGAATTTTACCTAAGAGAACAACCTAACGTGTAAAAGCACTATCAAGTTTAATTCCCTAGATGCACTAAGTTTTATGAAATCAGGCCAATCAAAGCAATCGAACGTGTAAAAGCACTAATCCGATTTAACAAAGGTTATGACTCACATGTGACTACTAGGATGTATCACTACAAGCAATAATCACAATTATGCTACTTGTATTCAAGGTGTATCACGTTTAGGTATAATAAACCCTAAACTAACAATAGATATGATTACGAGTTCTACCAATTTACAACTTGATGAAACTAACAATCAATCATACATGCGATATTTCTAGTGAATCATAATCGATAATTGTGAGACAAAACTAATTTATTGAACAAAACCCATGTTTGGAAATTCAACTTATTCCTTAACCAATAATAAAAACTAGCTCATGTTAATGGAGTTCATAACAAGGATAAAGAGAAGAGTTTTCATGTTTAAACCCTATAACAAAAGTAGAGAAGAAGATAATAAGATATGGAGATCTCCCCCCTTTTGTTGTGTGAATATGCTTATATATATCTTCTCCTGATGTGTGTGTGAATAGCCTACTTCCAAATCTCGGTCAAGGCTAAATGTCCAACCCATAACTCACTTCATGCTTCCGCCTCAACACATCCCACAATCCCATTAGCTCTTAGAACATTTTGCTTGTCATTTCTCTGGAACTGACAGCCTAATTTTCACTCAGTTTCTAGAACTGACAATTCATTATTCAATCATCTACTTTCCTCAACTATTGCAACTGCATAACGGCCAGCACCAGATCCACAACCTGCAATTTCATCTCAGAATTCATTACCAAGCATGTCCAACTGTTACATTCACCACTGCCTTGCATCTAACCCACGTTATCCTATTTTCAGTTGCAATTCTCTTCTGTCTGCTATATCTCCTTGCTGCAACACCAAGTCATAACATCAGTTCACAAACCATTCTACCAACTTCTGCTGCCTTCTCCTTAAGCCAGCTTTGAGCTTATCCATCTGCCAAACATAAACCCATATCCTAGTAAACATCTGAGATGTATTCTAACCCCCACTGTATTTTCTTCTTGATTTAAATCTGCAGCAAAACTCAATTGCCTCCATGTCTTGTCAATTCACTGCATACAACCTGAATTACCTGGCCTGTAATTCCATCTTCCAACTGAACCACCATCTAACTTGTAATCACTTCTAGCATCTGCAGTTCCAGCCTCATCACAGGTTATATTTCACGGCTCAGGCCATCCAACCCAGCTTCTTGACATGTGAAACCTAACATTCATCTAAACACCACTGCAACCTTCTTTCCTTGTTCGCACCAAATCCACAACTCCCTTCAATCCGCACCATCCACTTTCACAGCCCAATACATCAATCCACTTTGCCTGTACATAAACTGCATCTAATTTGAGCCTCCAGTAACTTCGACAAAACCCGTGTAATCTCTAGCAAAACACATGACCTTCAATGTCTCAACTGCAACAGCTCCGCAGTCAAAACTGCAACTGCATCCAAGCTCTCCTGTCACTTCAGCAACACATTCTGTAATTTTGCTCAAAACCCATTCTCTGAAGTTTGTTCTTCATTACCAGCTTGCATCAGAAACTCAACAGCATCACAATCACCTCAATCTAAACCCAGTCTCTGCCTCATTCTGACCATCTCAGTCAGTCCACTAACCTGTTCCCCTAGACTAACATCTTCCACCAATTCATGTAAATTGCGGCATCACCCTCAAGAGCTCAACCGCAACCAACACAGGCCTGCAACATTCATCAGCTTCAGTTAACCTCAGCTGCATCTAGCCATCACACTTCCTCTGGCATTGCATTCATTTCTCTTCACATTGCTACAGCTTTGACTGCAGTTGTAACGCTTGAACACCACAGGCCACCAACACCTCCATCAGTTCTTCACAGTTCATCATCTTTGATCCTGGCAGCAGCATCACAACAACCTTAATACCAACATCAATACTTCCTGCAGTTCCATTGCTCTGCCATCTTGCTCCAACAACACCTTATTGCAACTACACATCCTACAGCAGCAACCACATCACAATGTCATTTATATTCTTCACTCATCAGTTTCTGAATTCCATTTTCTAATTCTATGATAGCAACAGATCCAAGGGAGATCCGGGAGCTAGGCGGGAATGTCGTTCCCTTTCTGGTTCATCTCAAATCAAAGTCTCAGCAGCAGTACCTCCTTTTAAATTTGGTCTCAATCAAACCCATAATTCATCAAATTTGTTGTTCAAACCTCCTCTGATTAATCCACCACAGACCCATCTTCTCAATCTCTCTTCTTGATTTGAATCTGCATCTCAGTTCTCAATCACCTTGTACTCAAAACCCTAACTTCTATTTTTGTTAAAACCCCTTCCAGATTCGAACAACATCTGCTTAATCTTCACCACCAATTGCAACAGTTTGAGCTCAAGAACCCATCTTCTAATTTTTCCCCAATTTGCTCTCAATTTCGATCTCTCATTGTCTCGGAATAATGATGCCGTCAATGGTTTCTTTTCTCTGAATTTCTAAATGGGAAAGAAAGAAGAGCTAATGATAGGGAGGAATAATCTTCTCTGACTTTTAGCATTTGGTAATGGGTAAAATTTATATAGGCATCCAACAACCTTATGCAGGCCACCAGATGGCAGCTCCTAAGGTTAATCATGAGCAATTGCTTGCCCATTATCCTCCACTGTGCTCCCGATATGCTTGCAATGAATTGGCGCTTTTGCACTTCTCGCTCCAAATGCACGGTTTCTCCTTCTTTTGCTCCAAATGACTTCAAAGTACCTAAACACTCAAAAACAAACATAAGATACATAATTTACAAGAAAACTTAGCAAAGAAAGCATAATCAATAGATAATAACCTAGGTGTTTATGACACCTATCAGATTCCCCCACACTTAGACTTTGCTAGTCCTCGAGCAAATCAAACAAAATAATTATAAAAAGAATACATACAACTCCGTCTCGTCGAGGCTACGGTTACTCTTAGCATGAATAACAGGCCTTTAAACCCCTAGGTGTCCCTAGTTGACGAGTATTAGTCTCGTGAAGGTTTACAAGAGGTATACCTACAAAACCTATATTTCTAACTCCAACCACCTGTGAAAATTTAAGAATAACACTAAATATTTTTATTAATTGGCATACTATCAATGATTACAAGAGGAAGTACCCACTTTCAAATCCAATTCATAAATAAATTAGTAATATAGATTTATTCGGAAAGTTGAACACAACCACAATACTCGGAATCTAATCAACCACAATCACACGAAAATATTAAGAAGATGGATATAGAAAGTAGATGGTGGCGAACTTTTGACTAAGGTGAACGATGTTTCCCATATCTGTCTGAAGGTCACTGCCAAAACAAACCTAAAAATCCTATTGGATTGAGCTATTAGTCTGAATTCTAATATCAACACAGCTGGCATACACAAGGGAACCAGCGGTCGACAAACTTAATTCTAGATCAATTCACTGGCATATACAAGGTAACCATTAATCGATTTTATTCAATACAATAATAATTTTTTTTTTTTTGACATCATGATTGGATCTTGTGGATCCAAGCGCATGTTTCTTGTCAGCAGATTACATGATAGTTCCCTTGGATCCTGCACTTCACGCTTGCTTAGGCGACGGAGACAGGGAGAACACACACATATTGCTTTATCCAAGTGTCATTTATTCCTTTTGGTCAATCGGTCGGTCTTTTTTTTTTTGTAGTAATTCAATCACTCTATTTCATCCTAGCAGTGCTAACAATTCGATGTTCGTGCCCAACCAATTCACTTAGAGAAACAATAGATAAATATGGAAAAATAAAAATAGAAGTGCTATGGTGACGACTCCGAGATATGGTGACAACTAACATGTTATTTATTCTTATATTTTGTTCGTTTTCATATGAATAGACTCTACTAATGGGTTCCTCAACTCCTACAACCACGATGTTTCCATTAGTGTAAGGTACAAGTTGCTAGACTTGGGAGTTTATCATCTTTTTTTTTTTTTTATCAACACAAGGTAAAACTAACAAGGCTAAAAAAAAACACTATATATGAGAACACTCCCCCACACTTAAAATTTACATTGTCCTCAATGTAAATTGAATCGTCCAAAGAAAGTCAAGGTGGGAAATCTTATAACATGATATAATATACACAATAAGAAAATAAAATGCATAATAAAAAATGATACTCCAACTCATAGCTATTTCTGAACGATAAAGGATAAACACTAAACAAGCTATTTAGTTGGCATCTAATCTCAACTCAGCCAATATATATACCTCATCGTCAAGAAAAAAATTCCATCTACTTAGAAAGGCTAGTGTTTATTCTAAATTGTTCAAAAATCTCTAAAAATTTGAGTTTTGATATGCAAATATCCAAAATAAGAAAATAAAGATAAAAGACTTGAAAAATAAAAAGATAGAGATAGATACACAAAACCAGTGGGTTGCCTCCCGCTTAGCGCTTGGTTTAAAGTCGTCAGCCCGACTTGTAAGATGAATTCCCCATACACCAACAATCTGAAAAGTTGGGGATCCACCCATAGAATCTGTTTTGAAAACACTAGCTTCGCACAAATATTAGTAATATAAAACAGAAACGAAGCTATTAACCGATAAAAGTTTCCCCCACACTTATTCTTGTCCACACTTGGGAGTGTATAAAGAATATAGAAATCGGGTACTTCCACGGTTTCTTGTTCCAAGACCTGCATAGTATGAGAATCAAGTATCTCTAATGGCGGAAATCGAGAAACAAAGTCATTCAACAATATTCTCGAAGCACATACATTCAAACCAATAAGAGGTAAAGGAGAAGAAACAATAGGCAAAGAGTTAGACAAACCTTGCACAATCTCTTGTAGCACGGAATCCTCTTCATCCTTGAAAAATTCAAGTGAACTATTCACCTCTTGCATATCATGGTCCTCTATCAAACCTTGCAACCATTCTTCGTCCGTTTCTGCCTTAACCAAAATCTTGGCATCAACATCTTCATTACAATCCTTTGCAAGCTCAATTGGGTCTTCCACAATATTGGTCATATCGGTTTCATTCTCAACACACTCCTCTTCGTTGTAAGGCACATACTCTTAATCAAACAAAATAATTATAAAAAGAATACATACAACTCCGTCTCGTCGAGGCTACGGTTACTCTTAGCATGAATAACAGGCCTTTAAACCCCTAGGTGTCCCTAATTGACGAGTATTTGTCTCGTGAAGGTTTACAAGAGGTATACCTACAAAACCTATATTTCTAACTCCAACCACCTGTGAAAATTTAAGAATAACACTAAATATTTTTATTAATTGGCATACTATCAATGATTACAAGAGGAAGTACCCACTTTCAAATCCAATTCATAAATAAATTAGTAATATAGATTTATTCGGAAAGTTGAACACAACCACAATACTCGGAATCTAATCAACCACAATCACACGAAAATATTAAGAAGATGGATATAGAAAGTAGATGGTGGCGAACTTTTGACTAAGGTGAACGATGTTTCCCATATCTGTCTGAAGGTCACTGCCAAAACAAACCTAAAAATCCTATTGGATTGAGCTATTAGTCTGAATTCTAATATCAACACAGCTGGCATACACAAGGGAACCAGCGGTCGACAAACTTAATTCTAGATCAATTCACTGGCATATACAAGGTAACCATTAATCGATTTTATTCAATACAATAATAATTTTTTTTTTTTTGACATCATGATTGGATCTTGTGGATCCAAGCGCATGTTTCTTGTCAGCAGATTACATGATAGTTCCCTTGGATCCTGCACTTCACGCTTGCTTAGGCGACGGAGACAGGGAGAACACACACATATTGCTTTATCCAAGTGTCATTTATTCCTTTTGGTCAATCGGTCGGTCTTTTTTTTTTTGTAGTAATTCAATCACTCTATTTCATCCTAGCAGTGCTAACAATTCGATGTTCGTGCCCAACCAATTCACTTAGAGAAACAATAGATAAATATGGAAAAATAAAAATAGAAGTGCTATGGTGACGACTCCGAGATATGGTGACAACTAACATGTTATTTATTCTTATATTTTGTTCGTTTTCATATGAATAGACTCTACTAATGGGTTCCTCAACTCCTACAACCACGATGTTTCCATTAGTGTAAGGTACAAGTTGCTAGACTTAGGAGTTTATCATCTTTTTTTTTTCAACACAAGGGAAAACTAACAAGGCTAAAAAAAAACTCTATATGAGAACACTCCCCCACACTTAAACTTTACATTGTCCTCAATGTAAATTGAATCGTCCAAAGAAAGTCAAGGTGGGAAATCTTATAACATGATATATATACACAATAAGAAAATAAAATGCATAATAAAAAATGATACTCCAACTCATAGCTATTTCTGAACAATAGAGGATAAACACTAAACAAGCTATTTAGTTGGCATCTAATCTCAACTCAGCCAATATATATACCTCATCGTCAAGAAAAAATTCCATCTACTTAGAAAGGCTAGTGTTTATTCTAAATTGTTCAAAAATCTCTAAAAATTGGAGTTTTGATATGCAAATATCCAAAATAAGAAAATAAAGATAAAAGACTTGAAAAATAAAAAGATAGAGATAGATACACAAAACCAGTGGGTTGCCTCCCGCTTAGCGCTTGGTTTAAAGTCGTCAGCCCGACTTGTAAGATGAATTCCCCATACACCAACAATCTGAAAAGTTGGGGATCCACCCATAGAATCTGTTTTGAAAACACTAGCTTCGCACAAATATTAGTAATATAAAACAGAAACGAAGCTATTAACCGATAAAAGTTTCCCCCACACTTATTCTTGTCCACACTTGGGAGTGTATAAAGAATATAGAAATCGGGTACTTCCACGGTTTCTTGTTCCAAGACCTGCATAGTATGAGAATCAAGTATCTCTAATGGCGGAAATCGAGAAACAAAGTCATTCAACAATATTCTCGAAGCACATACATTCAAACCAATAAGAGGTAAAGGAGAAGAAACAATAGGCAAAGAGTTAGACAAACCTTGCACAATCTCTTGTAGCACGGAATCCTCTTCATCCTTGAAAAATTCAAGTGAACTATTCACCTCTTGCATATCATGGTCCTCTATCAAACCTTGCAACCATTCTTCGTCCGTTTCTGCCTTAACCAAAATCTTGGCATCAACATCTTCATTACAATCCTTTGCAAGCTCAATTGGGTCTTCCACAATATTGGTCATATCGGTTTCATTCTCAACACACTCCTCTTCGTTGTAAGGCACATACTCTTTTGCGGATACAAATTTTATTATAAGAAACTTTTTTAGAACACTCAAAAATGCAGTATCCTCAAGCTCCACCCTTTGAATATGCTCTTGATCATTATTAAGATCAATGCTTGAGTAATCTACACAAGTGTCATCATAGTCCTTTTCATCTTCATCTTGATCCCAGAATTCCATTGTACACCTTTGGGTAATGTCACCATGAGTTGCTTCAAACTACGTATCTTCATAATCATTGTCAATTTCATAGCTAACATAAGATTGGTTGTCGCTGAATTTAGTGTTGCTAACCTCAAACACATCCTTTTGAATAGGCGAATGATCATTATTAAGATAAAGAGTTGAGTTAGCTACATAATTATCAACGAAAGTCCCCAAAGGTTGGCCTTTTTCAACATTAGCATCAATCAAATATTCATCACGCACCACAGGCACATTAGAATAATTATTGCTTTGAAAACAAAATTCTTCTTCATACCTTTCTTCCTTGTATTCATCAATGCTTCTTCGTAATATAGCCATACCTTCACGAAGTTCTTGGAGTTGCTCGTTTGTAGCCTCTTTATATTTTTGAACCTCTTGTCGTAAAAAGTTGGAAAAGTTGTCTAATAAGTTAGAGACTTGTTGTTCACGAGCATAAGAATCCTCCAATCCTTGTGGTTGTTCACACACATACCCGTCATAAGGTTGTTGAGGAAAACCATAAGGATCCATGGAATATTGGTCATAGCCAATGAATTGGTTTTGATTATACCCTTGGAATTGTTGGAAGTTGTCATGTTGTTGAGATTGTTGGAAACCGTATCCATTGTTCCAATATGCTCCATCCATGAGAAATAAGTACCTGAAACACGATTCTCAAAACAAGGTTAAAACCAGAAAATAAAACAAAACTAAAAACAAGAAAATAAGAAACCAAAAACAAGTGAAAACCGCTGCCTCCCCGGCAGTGGCGCCAAAATTTGATCGCTGTCGTATGCGTCAAAAATAAATTACACTTTCTCACAACTCAAAATAAATAATATAGCAAGGGCAAGAAAGGATCGTTCCCACAGATATGACTAGGTTGTCAATATATTTTTGGTTTCCTATAAATAACAAGGGGGGATTTTTCTGATTTTTATGTAAAGGAAAATAAACTAAAAGCAGATAATGAAATAAACAAGCAAATCAATAAGATGAAGATATTGGTCAAGGATCAGTTTTCATTCACAAACATGTATTCGATACAATAACTAGAATTGATATTTAATCTCAATTTTTATCAAAGTCCCTAGGATACCTTGATCGCAAGAATATCCCGCTAATTTCCTCTTATCATCAACAAACACATTAAAAGATGCGAATATGAATTCTACCTAAGAGAACAACCTAACGTGTAAAAGCACTATCAAGTTTAATTCCCTGGATGCACTAAGTTTTATGAAATCAGGCCAATCAAAGCAATCGAACGTGTAAAAGCACTAATCCGATTTAACAAAGGTTATGACTCACATGTGACTACTAGGATGTATCACTACAAGCAATAATCACAATTATGCTACTTGTATTCAAGGTGTATCACGTTTAGGTATAATAAACCCTAAACTAACAATAGATATGATTACGAGTTCTACCAATTTACAACTTGATGAAACTAACAATCAATCATACATGCGATATTTCTAGTGAATCATAATCGATAATTGTGAGACAAAACTAATTTATTGAACAAAACCCATGTTTGTAAATTCAACTTATTCCTTAACCAATAATAAAAACTAGCTCATGTTAATGGAGTTCATAACAAGGATAAAGAGAAGAGTTTTCATGTCTAAACCCTATAACAAAAGTAGAGAAGAAGATAATAAGATATGGAGATCTCCCCCCTTTTGTTGTGTGAATATGCTTATATATATCTTCTCCTGATGTTGTGTGAATAGCCTACTTCCAAATCTCGGTCAAGGCTAAATGTCCAACCCATAACTCACTTCATGCTTCCGTCTTAACACAGCCCACAATCCCATTAGCTCTTAGAACATTTTGCTTGTCAGTTCTCTGGAACTGACAGCCTAATTTTCACTCAGTTTCTAGAACTGACAATTCATTCTTCAATCATCTACTTTCCTCAACTATTGCAACTGCATAACGGCCAGCCAGATCTACAACCTGCAATTTCAGCTCAGAATTCATTACCAAGCATGTCCAACTGTTACATTCACCACTGCCTTGCATCTAACCCATGTTATCGCAGTTGGAATTCTCTTATGTCTGCTATCTCCTTGCTGCAACACCAAGTCATAGAATCAGTTCAAAACCATTCTACCAACTTCTGCTGCCTTCTCCTTAAGCCAGCTTTGAGCTTATCCATCTGCCAAACATAAACCCATCTCCTTGTAAACATCTAAGATGTATTCTAACCCCCACTGTATTTTCTTCTTGATTTAAATCTGCAGCCAAACTCAATTGCCTCCCTGTCTTGTCAATTCACTGCATACATCCCGAACCACCTGGCTTGTAATGTCATATGCCAACTGAACCACCATCTAACTTGTAATCACTTCTAGCATCTGCAGTTCCAGCCTCATCACAGGTTATATTTCACGGCTCAGGCCATCCAACCCAGCTTCTTGACCTGTGAAACCTAACATTCATCTAACACCACTGCAACCTTCTTTCCTTGTTCGCACCAAATCATCAGCTCCATTCAATCCGCACCATCCATTGTCACAGCCCAACGCATCCATCCACTTTGCCTGTACATAAACTGCATCTAATTTGAGCCTCCATTAACTTCGACAAAACCCTGTAATCTCTGGCAGCACCCATGACCTGCAATGTCTCAACTGCAACAGCTCCACAGTCAAAACTGCAACTGGCTCAAGCCGCTCCTGTCACTTCAGCAACACATTATGTAATTTTGCTCAAAACCCATTCTATGAAGCTTGTTCTTCATTACCAGCTTGCATCAGAAACTCAACAGCATCACAACCACCTCAACTAAACCCAGTCTCTGCCTCATTCTGACCATCTCAGTCAGTCCACTAACATGTTCCCCTAGACTAACATCTGCCACCAATTCATGTAAATTGCGGCATCACCCTCAAGATCTCAACCGCAACCAACACAGGCCCCGCAACATTCATCAGCTTCAGTTACCTCAGTTGCATCTAGCCATCACAATTCCTCTGGCATTGCATTCATTTCTCTTCACATTGCTACATCTTTGACTGCAGTTGTAACCTTGAACACCAAGCCACCAACACCTCCATCAGTTCTTCACAGTTCATCATCTTTGATCCTGGCAGCAGCATCACAACAACCTTAATACCAACATCAATACTTCCTGTAGTTCCATTGCTCTGCCATCTTGCTCCAACAACACCTTATTGCAACTACACATCCTACAGCAACAACCACATCACAATGTCATTTATATTCTTCACTCATCAGTTTCTGAATTCCATTTTCTAATTCTATGATAGCAACAGATCCAAGGGAGATCCGGGAGCTAGGCGGGAAGTCGTTCCCTTTCTGGTTCATCTCAAATCAAAGTCTCAGCAGCAGTACCTCCTTTTAAATTTGGTCTCAATCAAACCCATAATTCATCAAATTTGTTGTTCAACCCTCCTCTGATAATCCACCACGGACCCATCTTCTCAATCTCTCTTCTTGATTTGAATCTGCATCTCAGTTCTCAATCACCTTGTACTCAAAACCCTACTTCTATTTTTGTTAAAACCCCTTCCAGATTCGAACAAATCTGCTTAATCTTCACCACCAATTGCAACAGTTTGAGCTCAAGAACCCATCTTCTAATTTTTCCCCAATTTTCTCTCAATTTCGATCTCTCATTGTCTCGGAATAATGAGCCGTCAATGGTTTCTTTTCTCTGAATTTCTAAATGGGAAAGAAAGAAGGCTAATGATAGGGAGGAATATCTTCTCTGACTTTTAGCATTTGGTAATGGGTAAATTATATAGGCATCCAACAACCTATGCAGGCCACCAGATGGCAGCTCCTAAGGTTAATCATGAGCAATTGCTTGCCCATTATCCTCCACTGTGCTCCCGATATGCTGCAATGAATTGGCGCTTTTGCACTTCTCGCTCCAAATGCACGGTTTCCTCCTTCTTTTGCTCCAAATGACTTCAAAGTACCTAAACACTCAAAAACAAACATAAGATACATAATTTACAAGAAAACTTAGCAAAGAAAGCATAATCAATAGATAATAACCTAGGTGTTTATGACACCTATCAATTCCCCCACACTTAGACTTTGCTAGTCCTCGAGCAAATCAAACAAAATAATTATAAAAATACATACAACTCCGTCTCGTCGAGGCTACGGTTACTCTTAGCATGAATAACAGCCTTTAAACCCCTAGGTGTCCCTAGTGGACGAGTTAGTCTCGTGAAGGTTTACAAGAGGTATACCTACAAAACCTATATTCTAACTCCAGCCACCTGTGAAAATTTAAGAATACACTAAATATTTTTATTAATTGGCATACTATCAATGATTACAAGAGGAAGTACCCACTTTCAAATCCAATTCATAAATAAATTAGTAATATAGCTTTATTCGGAAAGTTGAACACAACCACAATACTCGGAATCTAATCAACCACAATCACATGAAAAGATTAAGAAGATGGATATAGAAAATAGATGGTGGCGAACTGTTGACTAAGGTGAACGATGTTTCCCATATTTGTCTGAAGGTCACTGTCAAAACAAACCTAAAAATCCTATTGGATTGATCTACTAGTCTGAATTCTAATATCAACACAGCTGGAATATACACGGGAACCAGCGGTCGACAAACTTAATTCTAGATCAATTCACTGGCATATACAAGGGAACCAGTAATCGATTTTATTCAATAATTTTTTTATTTTTTTTGACATCATGATTGGATCTTGTGGATCCAAGCGCATGTTTCTTGTCAGCAGATTACATGATAGTTCCCTTGGATCCTGCACTCCACGCTTGCTTAGGCGACGGAGACAGGGAGAACACACACATATTGCTTTATCCAAGTGTCATTTTCCTTTTGGTCAATTGGTCGGTCTTTTTTCTTTTTTTTTTTTTTGTAGTAATCAATCACTCTATTTCATCCTAGCAGTGATAACAATTCGATGTTCGTGCCCACCAATTCACTTAGAGAAACAATAGATAAATATGGAAAAATAAAAATAGAACGTGATATGGTGACGACTCCGAGATATGGTGACAACTAACATGTTATTTATTCTTATATTTTGTTCGTTTTCATATGAATAGACTCTACTAATGGGTTCCTCAACTCCTACAACCACGATGTTTCCATTAGTGTAAGGTACAAGTTGCTAGACTTAGGAGTTTATCATCTTTTTTTTTTTTTTTATCAACACAAGGGAAAACTAACAAGGCTAAAAAAAACACTATATATGAAAACTCCCCCACACTTAAACTTTACATTGTCCTCAATGTAAATTGAATCGTCCAAAGAAAGTCAAGGTGGGAAATCTTATAACATGATATATATACACAATAAGAAAATAAAATGCATAATAAAAATGATACTCCAACTCATAGCTATTTCTGAACATAAGGATAAACACTAAACAAGCTATTTAGTTGGCATCTAATCTCAACTCAGCCAATAATATACCTCATCGTCAAGAAAAAATTCCATCTACTTAGAAAGGCTAGTGTTTATTCTAAATTGTTCAAAAATCTCTAAAAATTGAGTTTTGATATGCAAATATCCAAAATAAGAAAATAAAGATAAAAGACTTGAAAAATAAAAAGATAGAGATAGATACACAAAACCAGTGGGTTGCCTCCCGCTTAGCGCTTGGTTTAAAGTCGTCAGCCCGACTTGCAAGATGAATTCCCCATACACCAACAATCTGAAAAGTTGGGGATCCACCCATAGAACCTGTTTTGCAAACACTAGCTTCGCACAAATATTAGTAATATAAAACAGAAACGAAGCTATTAACCGATAAAAGTTTCCCCCACACTTATTCTTGTCCACACTTGGGAGTGTATAAAGAATATAGAAATCGGGTACTTCCACGGTTTCTTGTTCCAAGACCTGCATAGTATGAGAATCAAGTATCTCTAATGGTGGAAATCGAGAAACAAAGTCATTCAACAATATTCTCGAAGCACATACATTCAAACCAATAAGAGGTAAAGGAGAAGAAACAATAGGCAAAGGGTTAGACAAACCTTGCACAATCTCTTGTAGCACGGAATCCTCTTCATCCTTGAAAAATTCAAGTGAACTATTCACCTCTTGCATATCATGGTCCTCTATCAAACCTTGCAACCATTCTTCGTCCGTTTCTGCCTTAACCAAAATCTCGGCATCAACATCTTCATTACAATCCTTTGCAAGCTCAATTGGGTCTTCCACAATATTGGTCATATCGGTTTCATTCTCAACACACTCCTCTTCGTTGTAAGGCACATACTCTTTTGCGGATCAAATTTTATTATAAGAAACTTTTTTAGAACACTCAAAAATGCAGCATCCTCAAGCTCCACCCTTTGAATAGCTCTTGATCATTATTAAGATCAATGCTTGAGTAATCTACACAAGTGTCATCATAGTCCTTTTCATCTTCATCTTGATCCCAGAATTCCATTGTACACCTTTGGGTAATGTCACCATGAGTTGCTTCAAACGACGTATCTTCATAATCATCGTCAATTTCATAGCTAACATAAGATTGGTTGTCGCTGAATTTAGTGTTGCTAACCTCAAACACATCCTTTTGAATAGGCGAATGATCATTATTAAGATCAAGAGTTGAGTTAGCTACACAATTATCAACGAAAGTCCCCAAAGGTTGGCCTTTTTCAACATTAGCATCAATCAAATATTCATCACCACCACAGGCACATTAGAATAATTATTGCTTTGAAAACAAAATTCTTCTTCATACCTTTCTTCCTTGTATTCATCAATGCTTCTTCGTAATAGCCATACCTTCACGAAGTTCTTGGAGTTGCTCGTTTGTAGCCTCTTTATCTTTTTGAAACTCTTGTCGTAAAAAGTTGGAAAAGTTGTCTAAAAGTTAGAGACTTGTTGTTCACGAGCATAAGAATCCTCCAATCCTTGTGGTTGTTCACACACATACCCGTAAGGTTGTTGAGGAAAACCATAAGGATCCATGGAATATTGGTCATAGCCAATGAATTGGTTTTGATTATACCCTTGGAATTGTTGGAAGTTGTCATGTTGTTGAGATTGTTGGAAACCGTATCCATTGTTCCAATATGCTCCATCCATGAGAAATAAGTACCTGAAACACGATTCTCAAAACAAGGTTAAAACCAGAAAATAAAACAAAACTAAAAACAAGAAAATAAGAAACCAAAAACAAGTGACAACCGCTGCCTCCCCGGCAGCGGCGCCAAAATTTGATCGCTGTCGTATGCGTCAAAAATAAATTACACTTTCTCACAACTCAAAATAATAATATAGCAAGGGCAAGAAAGGATCGTTCCCACAGATAGGACTAGGTTGTCAATATTTTGGTTTCCTATAAATAACAAGGGGGGATTTTTCTGATTTTTATGTAAAGGAAAATAAACTAAAAGCAATAATGAAATAAACAAGCAAATCAATAAGATGAAGATATTGGTCAAGGATCAGTTTTCATTCACAAACATGTATTCGATACAATAACTAGAATTGATATTTAATCTCAATTTTATCAAAGGCCCTAGATACCTTGATCGCAAGAATATCCCGCTAATTTCCTCTTATCATCAACAAACACATTAAAAGATGCGAATATGAATTCTACCTAAGAGAACAACCTAACGTGTAAAAGCACTATCAAGTTTAATTCCCTGGATGCACTAAGTTTTATGAAATCAGGCCAATCAAAGCAATCGAACGTGTAAAAGCACTAATCCGATTTAACAAAGGTTATGACTCACATGTGACTACTAGGATGTATCACTACAAGCAATAATCACAATTATGCTACTTGTATTCAAGGTGTATCACGTTTAGGTATAATAAACCCTAAACTAACAATAGATATGATTACGAGTTCTACCAATATACATGCGATATTTCTAGTGAATCATAATCGATAATTGTGAGACAAAACTAATTTATTGAACAAAACCCATGTTTGTAAATTCAACTTATTCCTTAACCAATAATAAAAACTAGCTCATGTTAATGGAGTTCATAACAAGGATAAAGAGAAGAGTTTTCATGTCTAAACCCTATAACAAAAGTAGAGAAGAAGATAATAAGATATGGAGATCTCCCCCCTTTTGTTGTGTGAATATGCTTATATATATCTTCTCCTGATGTTGTGTGAATAGCCTACTTCCAAATCTCGGTCAAGGCTAAATGTCCAACCCATAACTCACTTCATGCTTCCGTCTTAACACAGCCCACAATCCCATTAGCTCTTAGAACATTTTGCTTGTCAGTTCTCTGGAACTGACAGCCTAATTTTCACTCAGTTTCTAGAACTGACAATTCATTCTTCAATCATCTACTTTCCTCAACTATTGCAACTGCATAACGGCCAGCACCAGATCTACAACCTGCAATTTCAGCTCAGAATTCATTACCAAGCATGTCCAACTGTTACATTCACCACTGCCTTGCATCTAACCCATGTTATCGCAGTTGGAATTCTCTTATGTCTGCTATCTCCTTGCTGCAACACCAAGTCATAGAATCAGTTCACAAACCATTCTACCAACTTCTGCTGCCTTCTCCTTAAGCCAGCTTTGAGCTTATCCATCTGCCAAACATAAACCCATCTCCTTGTAAACATCTAAGATGTATTCTAACCCCCACTGTATTTTCTTCTTGATTTAAATCTGCAGCCAAACTCAATTGCCTCCCTGTCTTGTCAATTCACTGCATACATCCCGAACCACCTGGCTTGTAATGTCATATGCCAACTGAACCACCATCTAACTTGTAATCACTTCTAGCATCTGCAGTTCCAGCCTCATCACAGGTTATATTTCACGGCTCAGGCCATCCAACCCAGCTTCTTGACCTGTGAAACCTAACATTCATCTAACACCACTGCAACCTTCTTTCCTTGTTCGCACCAAATCATCAGCTCCATTCAATCCGCACCATCCATTGTCACAGCCCAACGCATCCATCCACTTTGCCTGTACATAAACTGCATCTAATTTGAGCCTCCATTAACTTCGACAAAACCCCTGTAATCTCTGGCAGCACCCATGACCTGCAATGTCTCAACTGCAACAGCTCCACAGTCAAAACTGCAACTGCATCCAAGCTCTCCTGTCACTTCAGCAACACATTATGTAATTTTGCTCAAAACCCATTCTATGAAGCTTGTTCTTCATTACCAGCTTGCATCAGAAACTCAACAGCATCACAACCACCTCAACCTAAACCCAGTCTCTGCCTCATTCTGACCATCTCAGTCAGTCCACTAACATGTTCCCATAGACTAACATCTGCCACCAATTCATGTAAATTGCGGCATCACCCTCAAGATCTCAACCGCAACCAACACAGGCCCCGCAACATTCATCAGCTTCAGTTAACCTCAGTTGCATCTAGCCATCACACTTCCTCTGGCATTGCATTCATTTCTCTTCACATTGCTACATCTTTGACTGCAGTTGTAACCCTTGAACACCAGAGGCCACCAACACCTCCATCAGTTCTTCACAGTTCATCATCTTTGATCCTGGCAGTAGCATCACAACAACCTTAATACCAACATCAATACTTCCTGCAGTTCCATTGCCCTGCCATCTTGCTCCAACAACACCTTATTGCAGCTACACATCCTACAACGGCAGCCACATCACAATGTCATTTACATTCTTCACTCATCAGTTTCTGAATTCCATTTTCTAATTCTCTGATAGCAACAGATCCAAGGGAGATCCGGGAGCTAGGCGGGAATGTCGTTCCCTTTCTGGTTCATCTTAATTCAAAGTCTCAGCAGCAGTACCTCCTTTTAAATTTGGTCTCAATCAAACCATAATTCATCAAATTTGTTGTTCAAACCTCCTCTGATTCATCCACCACAGACCCATCTTCTCAATCTCTCTTCTTAATTTGAATCTGCATCTCAGTTCTCAATCACCTTGTACTCAAAACCCTAACTTCTATTTTTATTAAAACCCCTTCCAGATTCGAACAACATCTGCTTCATCTTCACCACCAATTGCAACAGTTTGAGCTCAAGAATCCATCTTCTAATTTTTCCCCAATTTGCTCTCAATTTCGATCTCTCATTGTCTCGGAATAATGATGCCGTCAATGGTTTCTTTTCTCTGAATTTCTAAATGGGAAAGAAAGAAGAGCTAATGATAGGGAGGAATAATCTTCTCTGACTTTTAGCATTTGGTAATGGGTAAAATTTATATAGGCATCCAACAACCTTATGCAGGCCACCAGATGGCAGCTCCTAAGGTTAATCATGAGGAATTGCTTGCCCCTTATCCTCCAATGTGCTCCCGATATGCTTGCAATGAATTGGCGCTTTTGCACTTCTCGCTCCAAATGCACGGTTTCTCCTTCTTTTGCTCCAAATGACTTCAAAGTACCTAAACAGTCAAAAACAAAAATAAGATACATAATTTACGAGAAAACTTATCAAAGAAAGCATAATCAATAGACAATAATCTAGGTGTTTATGACACCTATCACAAAGACATGCCGAATCTACCATGGCTACTGGCATGCCACCATGCCACACGTAACACCATGCTACACGTTTTCCCATGAAAACACTCGAGACATCTAACACATGTCACAAACTTGGGGATGCTTATAAAGTGTATTGGTTTCGCGGTTTACAGGGTGCGGCGTACACTACGCCCGTTACATGAAAGTGTCATAAGAATGAGTCGGTTAGTAAATACAAGGAATAATGGTGAAACGCTCCTTTCATTATGGAACATCAATTCCAGGCGTTACCCATTACCACCTCCTTCCACTTTACTCAGCCGTTTCCATTTCTTACGAGACCAGAGTACGTTATGTTACAACTTGTATAAATAGGACCTACCTATTTCCACCAAGCAACGAGTTTTGGTCAGGAGCATACAACACTCAGAAATCACTTGCTAGCTTTCCCATCTGTTAGCTTTCACTTTCTGATACAAGTCAAACAACTACTCTTCCAGAATCAACTATTCTGGTCTCAACACTTTCTTCGCTTCCCTCCCTAAAACCAACCTTTCTCCTTCACTTTGTGACCGAAGCAAGTCTGGAACGGCCATTTCTTGATTTAGTCCAGATTAGTACAGAGTGATCTCTCGAATCTAAAGTACTCCCTTGCAGTACATTGTTTAGGGTTTAGACTCGTTTCTCACCCACTCACGCGAAATTACCAGAAACGGTTTTCACCCTCAAACAATTAGCGACCACAGCGGGAGGATTAATATTTTGGTTACAATATCGATTTCCAACTCCCAATCTCATACTTCAACCTAGACGTCAAGGTGGTAGAAGCAAACGATCCGCTCAGGGATCGGCGACTCAGTTACCAGTCACGACACGACAAGAGGTGACTGGGGACTTCCAAGATGGTAGAAGCAAGCGATCCACCCAGGGATCGACGACTCGGTTATCAGTTGACTCAGGGTCGACTGGGTACTTTCGACAATCACTGCGGTGCTTCCCACAAAACTCGGACTTACACCCGGAAGATTCATTTTTCGTCAAGAGATCCAAAAAAAAAAAACGAGTAAGTCTTGCCTAGACAAAATACATGGTTTATTACTTCAATATTTCACGGGAATGATAAAATCGATAGCCATGTTATGCTTCATCCCATGCTCTCTACCGACACGCAACGCTCACGGTCCCATGGTTTTCCTGGGATGTTTGCGTCACTTGCAATCGTAACCAAGAAAACATTATTCTAAAACAATTCATTACAAAAGAATAATCCAAAATCTTCATAGATAACAGTTATCTATCAATTCAATTCAAATCAAACCATAAACCAGGTGCTTTGTTTGCCTTTAAAAAAACAGAGGTCACTTACCCGTACGTGCCTACTTTGCATAATAATGATTACCCGTAACTATTCATGAGGTAGCCGATGTTACTACGGTGATATTCGAAGAGGAATTGTTTATGATGAAGTATTTTTACAAGTTTATGAAAGGCATACCCACGGCTAGGGTTTACACCAGTTCAGAAGAACAATATTTCTACAGATTTATGGAAGGCATAACTATGGCTAGGGTTTGCACCAACACAAGAAAACAAGAAAACAAATTGAAAGAGAAACGCTGGAGTACATAGCTGGAATATGCTTTCCTACTCTATTGATACCGCGCTAACGCTAATACCAGGACGTGAGAACAAAGATACGAGATAAAAAGGAGAGCCAACCCCTTTCATACGCATAACACTTTTGGAATTTGAGTAAGGAAAGGATTTCTTATTTGAGCTGAAAAAGCGGGGGTCTAACAATACCACCCAATATTTCGCTTAGCAATCTGTATGGACTAACTCCGAAATACTTTGCTAGAGAATCAACTAGACAGTCAGACTCAATCTAAATAAAAGTATCTCAAGGAGTTAATATCTCTCTCTTGATTTGATTTTTACTCAAGCTAAGAAAAATAACGAGTCTTTATCAAATAGAAGGAATACTTGGACGGTACCAAATACCAATGTCCAAGGATCAATCAATATCAATCAACAACCAAAGGTTGGATTTCCAATTGATGATCACGAACGCACAACCTGTATTATTTCAATTATATAACATATAATGCGGAAAGGAAATAACACATACACCAGAAATTTTGTTAACGAGGAAACCGCAAATGCATAAAAACCCCGGGACCTAGTCCAGATTGAATACACACTGTATTAAGCCGCTACAGACATTATCCTAATACAAACTAACTTCGGACTGGACTATAGTTGAACCCCAATCAGTCTCCCACCGATCTAAGGTACAGTTGTACTCCTACGCCTCTGATCCCAGCAGGATACTACGCACTTGATTCCCTTAGCTGATCTCACCCACAACCAAGAGATGCTGCGACCCAAAATCACATACTTGATAATAAACAGATCTGTCTCACGCAGAAAAGTCTATCAAAGGATAAATATGTCTCCCATAGATAAACCCTAGGTTTTGTTCCGTCTTAAGATATAAAATCAAGGTGAACAGGAAATAATTGATGACCCGGTTTTTATTCCCGAAGAACAACCTAGATTAATCAATCACCTCTCTACAATCCTTCCTGACTACACAGGCGGTTTGTCGAGGAATCGCAAACAGTGAGACGAAGATGTTTGTGACTTCTTTATCTTGCCTATCGGAGAACTCTCACGATCTCAAGCCAATCAATCGATTGTACTCGTACGATAGTGTTTATGGGTGAAAACTATTTCTGCTGGTTTTGGTAACTTGGGGTGTGTGGATGAGAAATGAATCTAAACCCTAAACAAATGCACTGCACGGGAGTGCTTTTGTTTCAAGAGATCAATATGTACAATTCTGGCCTAAACCAAGAAATGGTCGTTCCAGACTTGCTTCGGTCACAAAGTGAAGAAGATGGGGTTGATCTTAGGGAGGAAGCGAAGAAGGTGTTGAGATTGTGGAGGTGTTGGTTGTTTATGACTTGTATCAGAATACCGAACTGGCTTACAATAATGTAAGCAATCAGCTATGGGTGTTTGAATACGTTGTATCAACATTTGGTTTCTGTCTTGTCTGTGTTGGAAATATGGAGGAGAACCTATTTATACAAGTCATTGATCCTAACCCATGTCTCTCGTGGGAAGTTGTCATAAACCTTGATCTTTTGTTACTCTGTTAAGGGTTGACCCTGTGCTATTGGGCACCCTTGTAATAATTAGATTAGTTTAAATTCTTTTTACCATTGCTTCTCTGTGAAATTGTTCACACGTGTGGTGCGAACTGTGATGTGAGTGTAAAAGGTTGTTGCCTTGGATGCTCTTCTTTCATGAAGAATTATTAATCAAAATTTCTTTTCTCTCTCAAACTTGTCTTTTACCTATTCTAAATCTCTATCACTAGAGATTTGAGTTGTTCTGAGCTGATTTGTAGTGTACATCACTACAATTGGTATCAGAGGTATTTTGAGGTTGGAGATTGGGTGTATCTAAGGCTGCAACCCTACAGCAAGTCCTCAGTGCAGCTAAGAAGGAACCTAAAGCTCTCAGCCAAATTTTTTGGTCCTTATCAAATTGAAGCAAAGATTGGGCAGGTGGCTTACAGGGAGAAGTTACCAGCTGAATCTAAAATTCACCCTACCTTTCATGTCTCCCAGCTCAAACCTAATCTAGGAGAAGGAGTTCTACCACAGACAGCACTCCCCACCCTGACCAAAGAAGGAGAAATGAAGGTAAGGCCCTTGCAGGTGTTGAAATTAAGAGAAATCAGGAAAAACAACCAGAATGTAGCTCAAGTACTCGTGCAATGAGAAAGAATGAATGTTGCATAGGCTAGCTGGGAGGACAAAGAATTTATGGCATCTCAGTACCCAAAACTGATTCCTGAGGACAAGAATCTGGAAAAGTAAGGGGGTTTGTCATAAACCTTGATCTTTTGTTAGTCTGTTAAGGGATGACCCTGTGCTATTGGGCACCCTTGTAATAATTAGATTAGTTTAAATTCTTTTTACCGTTGCTTCTCTGTGAAATTGTTCACACGTGTGGTGTGCACTGTGGTGCGAGTGTAAAAGTCTGTTTCCTTGGATGCTCTTCTTTCATGAAGAATTATTAATCAAAATTTCTTTTCTCTCTCAAACTTCCCTTCTACCTATTCTAAATCTCTATCGCTAGAGATTTGAGTTGTTCTGAGCTGATTTGTAGTGTAGATCACTATAGAAGTGGAGGAGGTGGAGTGATGGAGTAGTGGAGTCATGTTAGTGATTGTCACATGATCAGGTATAATCCCACTTCTCCTATCATCACTAACCGTCCATGTCTTCCTGACACGTTCTTGTGATGGCGTGTTGCACGCTGCACACTGTAAACCGCCAGACCAATACCCCAGTATGTATCCCCCAGTTTGTGACATGCTTGATGTCACGATTGTGTGGATCGTGGGACCCACAGAAGGTAGCATACGGTGCTAGGTTAAATAACTAAGTTATTTAGGAAGTCGATACTCATGAAATATCGTGTGTACTCTATACATGTAATGCATCGAATATAATCAATGTGTATGAAGCATCGTTGTTTTAAGGCTTAACGGAGTAAGTCACGGATTAAGCGTCTTAGAAAAGATGCATGCTTAGCTATCTTCGAATGATAGTTTGGAGGTTGCACAGGCAAGCCCTCCCTTGGTCGATCACATGATGTGGTAGAGTGACGGATGGTAATCACCACGACACCTTATTGGCATTTAACTCCTAGCCTGGGCTGCCTAACCAAGCTGGTAGAGTTGGAAGGATAAAATGATATATGATGCACATCTACGACCGTTGATGAAGTTTTAGGGTTTTGAAGAGGTGTGCAAGCATCACTCTTCATCTTAGTTGAACCAAGCTTGGGAGGTGTTTTTGACAGGACCGCCCGGGCAGGCGTGTAGACGGCTTGCCGGTGTGCATGTCTATAACTCACTACCCCATGAAGATGGGATCTAGTCCACTCAATTTTACCGGTAAACAGGA
Organism: Papaver somniferum; assembly: GCF_003573695.1. NCBI lineage: Eukaryota > Viridiplantae > Streptophyta > Magnoliopsida > Ranunculales > Papaveraceae > Papaver > Papaver somniferum. The sequence goes on from NC_039364.1 coordinate 107,286,098, forward strand.
GTGGCTGAGATTGATTTGTGGCAGGAATCCTGTGCCGCAAAGGATTTCCAAAGAGGAACGGCATGCCACCTTCAGGGTGCACGAATCGAGACGTATGGTCCTGCCTTGCTCTGGTCGGTTGTACATAGAGGTAGACGGTGCCACGATGATCATGTAGATACTCTCTGGACCTCCTTAGTCTATTCCTGCACCCTTCATCCAGGCTGGCGAAGATGGACGATGTCGATCGATTTACGACACATGTAATGTGCCGCAAACCCTAATTAGGGTTTTATGTTGGTCGCGCGCATGCTACTTTGGCCGGACGAGTTTGCATGCTATGCTCTTCGTTTGGATTGGCCGACCACGTGGGACCCACATTGGGACGGTGGTGAACATGGTGATACCTGACTGACGGTCATAGGCGTGATCTAAGCCATCCAAACATGCTGGTGAAGTTGGATGGTCGTGATCAATTTGAGACCCTTAGTGGAATTTCCTGCGACCCTTTAAGCCTCACGCCGGCCCAACTTCAGGCAACTGCATTTCATTCCGTGGCTAGGTCAGGGGAGGATCGATTATGCAGGTAGGAAGGGGTCCCGCCAGTGTACACCACGGTACTTGTCCGACCGGACTTGGAACAATCTACGTCGTCCAACTGTGCCGGCGAAATTGGACGGCCGTGACTGTTTTTAAGTCTGCATTGGTCGGCCCTTGTCGCGCGATCCTTCTGCTCTACACCAGCCTGGACATCCAAATCTGGGTTGGCGTTTGGTGGCTATTTGAAGGGCGTGGTATGTATTCGATCGATCAGGGCAAAAACGGGCCCGCTGGTGGTCATTGTGGTGATAGCCTGCTCCTACTGAGGATCGTCTAGGCTATCGAATCATGCGTCCAACCTGCGTGGTCATGATTATTTCTGAGACTGGCACGGGCAGTCCAGATTATACTCAATCGGGCTAGTATAACACACCGAGAGGAATGCTCAATCGGGCTAGTATAACACACCGAGAGACTTTACTCAATCGGGCTAGTATAACACACCGATAGATAGCCTGTACGGGAATTTCTTGCATGCCTCACTATTGACACTCGGAGATTCGTGTTACTCTGTTAGGAGCAACACTCAGTCCTCATGCCGCACCAATAGTGAGGGTTCCCGGGAACAACACATGAAATACAAAGCTAATAAGGCATTAATTAATAATGTTATAAATCCACTGAAAATCGGGATTGTTGCTACATGGTCCGTTCAGGGTGTATCTAATTCACAGGGATTGTTGCCACATGCTCCATTCTAGGTGAATTAATAAAGTGAAGAAGTATTCATCACTCAAATGGCTTTATCATTTACAAGATGTCAGCCTATTAAAATTCGGCTTTTACAATTTTATCCTTAAACAAAAATCCACCATCAACATTAAGTCCCCTGCCTAGCACACAATGGTTACATCATTGTGGGGTAGGCATGAGATGGTGACAGTATGCACGTAAGAAGACAAGATAAATGAAGTTTACCTGGAGGAGTTCTGACCAGCCCTGTAATCATCCATTTGGGTACGCTTGGTGTGACCACGACCTTGGTGGGACCGGTTTCCTCCTTCGGGTATTTGATCCAAGAAGGGAATAGAACTTGTATGCTCCTCTTACCACAGAAAACCGTACATGTAACCATGGACGAATGTGGACCCCACAATGTATATGCTTCGACCAAACGTCACCCTGTTGCACCTGTTTGATAGGCATGTGGGCCCACCTACTTCGCTCAACCGTGGGACTCATCATGCACCTGCTTGATCGAACGTAGGCTTGTTGTGCCTGCTTCGGTTAGACGTGGGTCCACTGCGTGCCTTCTTCGGTCGAACGTGGGACCCGATGCGAGCATGCTTGCTTCGAACATGGGCAGTTGTGCATGCTTCGATCAAACACGGGTTCACCGTGTACATGTTTCAAACGTTGCCCATACGGTTGATATGCTTGATCGAGTGTCATCCTTGCTACTTCGACCAAACACCGACCCTGCTATCTTGACCAAACACCTGCCTTGTTGCCTACTTAGCTCGAACGTGGGACCCACCGCGTGCTTTCTTTGCTCAAAAATGAACCTTGTGTGCTCAAATGTGAGTGTGGGTCCTGCAGAGAGCGTTGAAGCAGCTTATGGAACGAGCAGGTCTGGAGAGCGTTGAAGCATCTTCAGGAGCGTACGTCTAAGCGGATCCCGGAAAGAGCGTTGAAGTGTTGAAGCGACTTCTTCTGGAGAGAGAGCTGAAACGCCTTCTTCTGGAGAGAGCTGAAACGCCTTCTTCTGGAGATAGAGAGCATTGAAGCGGCTTCTGATGGAGGGAGCGTTGAAGCATCTTCTGGAGCGAACGTCAAGGTGGCTCCTGGAGAGAGCATTGAAGCGACTTCTGCTGGAGAGAGTGTTGAAGCGGCTTCTTCTTCAGTTTGGTTTCCCCTTGAGAATTACATGCTTCTTGATTGACCATTTCTCTTGTGTTGAAGAAGTTCTTGACTGACGGCGAAGGAATTTCATGCTGAGCCTCAGTCCCCAAGCGTGGTAGACGTGGCTCTATCTTGTATGCCTGATGGGTATACCATAATAAAGGTATCGTCATCCATCCTTCGTACTAGTAATCGTATTACTTCTCCATGGGTAAAAATATGCAGAAGTTTAGATTACCTTTTGTACGTAGTGGTCGTTGATATGGTAAAGCTCTGGATGGTATCAATCGGTGAGCAACAACGGTTATTGGCAGCAGCTGTGATTATAAGAGACCGGCAGGGAGAGGCATGGTGGCAACTTGCACGAACTTGGCACCCTTCATACAATGGTAGATATTGTCTCGTTATTAAAGGGAGAAGCAGGAACCGATGGCTTTCTTGATGTTTCTTCATGGAATAGAGAAGAGGGAGACAGTCCCCTGCCCACGAGTATCTACTGAGCTTTCGACTTGATAGATGTTGTCACGCTAAGTTCATGAGGCCGTCTTTACGTCTGCTCACTTGAGTATATCCTCGTCTTTGGACAACTTGGAATCATAGTGATAGCGTGCTTGCATCTCTCTAAATTCACCATCTTTGAGATGGGCAGTGCTAAGCAGTCCTCAGTCATACTCCTTTGCCATTATCATCTTTGGATCGTGTCTTTGAGGAGTATGGAAGTTCCTTCATGCGAATGACTTAACTAATGTGTTCTGCAAATAAGATGAAGCTCTTGACATGTAAGATCTGTATGTACCTCTCAAGTCCCAGGTGCAATCTCCTTTGGTAACGCAACTACTTCTTCTACGGGAAACAAATTCTGAAAGCGTCTCTCATTGATGTAGTTATCGTCGATCCAGATATGGAATATCTTGGACGTTGTTTCATCATTATGGCGGTCGTGCATGTGGTACTAGAGTTGAAGTTGGCAATTTTGGACGCGCAGGATGTTGTATCTCGATGGCTTTCCTTTTGCTGGTTCTTTCTAGCAGGGCAGATGCTGTTGTAGATGAGCGTTCAACAGCTTCACGAAGTCCAGAGGATGACCAAAAGCGCAGATTCTCCAACATAGAAAGATAGACATGCACCATTGTCTGATAGAGTAAATTCTCCTGGATCTTTCTCGACATGACGAACGGACATCGTTATCTTCTTGAGGCTGCTTCCCTTGAGGTATCGGGATCCAGTGGAAGATTACCGTCATAGAGCATTGATACGTTGCACCGGCATTCTTTAAACCAAATGGCATTACAGTATAATAAAAATTTCCTAGAAGAGTTTGAAAAGCTGTCTTACTTGTGTCATGCTCGTACATCCTTATCTGATAGTACCCTTTATATCCATCCATGAAGAAGAACATGTCGTGTCCGCTGATGGAGTCTACTAACATGCTAATGTTAGGTAGAGGAAAATCTTCTTTGGGGAAGCATTTGTTCAAGTCTCTGAAATCCACGCAGCACCGGATATGTCAGTTTTTCTTTTCTGGTCACGGCTTTCCACAAAAGTTCGTTCCCTTTTAGCGTGAGCGTGGGTTGCGGCTTCACCGGATGAAGAAGAACGCCTTGTCATCAAAGATGCAGCGTGGGGCTTAGCCCTCAATGATGCGAGCCGGTCCTCCTCCTGAATTGACGCCCACGTGGGGAGTGGGATGCAATGAACTTTGTCTGATCCTTCCTGTGGAGCTTCTCTTGGTTCAAACAATTCCACTCCACATATCAGTGCATAGGGAGACAGTGATGCAGGGATACGAATGACTTCTTTATTCAACATAGTCTTCAGGCACTGGTGATATGTCGAAGGGACAATCCTATTGTCATGAAGCCACGGTCTCCCCAATATCATGTGGTAGTCTGGCTCTTTTTCTATGACTTCGAATTTCACCTTTGATTGGACGGGCCCTACAGATAAATTCAGGTTAACATACCCCTACGTGTTGGTTTGGTTTCCCTCGAAGTCTGTCATTGTAGTAGGCTTCCGTACGATCTTGCCTGGGGGAACCTTGGTCGTCCTGAGAGTCTTGAGAGTAATCACATTTGAAGACGCTCCCGTGTCGATGAGATCCCTCTTGAACTCTGAATCCTTGATGCGTGCGGTAACATGTATGGCACGGTTGTGACCTTCCTCTGGTTGATTGCAGCAAACGTCTCCGCCCGCTAATTCTTCGAGAGGTATAAAATTTCGCATAAACTTTCCACTAGAGAAGTCGCTTCCTGATCCACCGGCCTCTGGTTCATAGTGAAGCTATTGACTTGAGGAGGATCGTTGTGAGGATCAGTCCCCAGTGTAGGAGTCTCCATGACAGGACCGCTCATATCTGATGTCATCTTTTTGAGGAGATCGAGTATGACGTTCATCGCTTCTTTGATCCGGTCCATGTAGGCCCGCGCCGCTGAAGTAGCTTCTCCGGGTGCGTCGAATGCATTCCTTGTTGGCTTCAGGGGTTGTCGCGGCTCTTGTGGCAATCAATCAGTTTATGTCTTAAGAAAAGTGAGTACCTCTTTCTGAGTTGTATCCACGTCCATTTGGGCCCCAGCGAGAACTTCTTGTCTCTCCATCAAATCCACCATGGTAATAGGGGGTTGTCCTCCTCTGTCTCCTCCATCTCCTCGTCCCGATGGAGGAGTGGTAGTTGCTCTGGTGACGGCTGGAGGCGTTACACTTGAAGAGATGCCAGGGTTTGCGGATGCTCTGGCTCTGGTGATAGGAGGTGTCACGCCCAATGGAATATATTCTCATGCTCCGCTGGTGCTGGTAGTAGAGAAAGTAATTTCACGAGATACATTGATGGTATTGACTGGCTGCAGGTGACACCACTGATTGGGATATCAACACCGAGAGTGTTGTCAGCGCTAGTCCCGTCAGGATTGGTTGTTGATCCAGACCTAAGATCCACCATTTTTGAAATCAGTAAAATTGAATTGGTATTGAAGAAATTGACTTCACAACTAAGAGATTAATCTCCCACTGTGGTCACCAATTGTTTATGGGTAAAAACTATTTCTGCTGGTTTTGGTAACTTGGGGTGTGTGGATGAGAAATGAATCTAAACCCTAAACAAATGCACTACACGGGAGTGCTTTTGATTCGAGAGATCAATCTTTACAATTCTGGCATAAACCAAGAAATGGCCGTTCCAGACTTGCTTCGGTCACAAAGTGAAGGAGATGGGGTTGATCTTAGGGAGGTAAGCGAAGAAGGTGTTGAGATTGTGGAGGTATTGGATGTTTATGAATTGTATCAGAATACCGAACTGGCTTGCAATAATGTAAGCAATCAGCTCTGGGTGTTTGAATACGTTGTATCAACACTTGGTTTCTGTCTTGTCTGTGTTGGAAATAGGGAGGAGAACCTATTTATACAAGTCATTGAGCCTAAAGCACGTCTCTCGTGGGAAGTGGAGGAGGTGGAGTGATGGAGTAGTGGAGTCATGTTAGTGATTGTCACACGATCAGGTATAAGCCCACTTCTCCCATCATTATTAACCGTCCATGTCTTCCTGACACGCTCTTGTGATGGCGCGTTGCACGATGCACGCTGTAAACCGCCAGACCAATACCCCAGTATGTATCCCCCGGTTTGTGACATGCTTGATGTCTCGATTGTGTGGATCGTGGGACCCACAGAAGGTAGCATATGGTGCTAGGTTAAATAACTAAGTTATTTAGGAAGTCGATACTCATGAAATATCGTGTGTACTCTACATGTAATGCATCGAATATAATTAATGTGTATGAAGCATCGCTGTTTTAAGGATTAACGGAGTAAGTCGCGGATTAAGCGTCTGAGAACAGATGCATGCTTAGATATCTTCGAATGATATTTTGGAGGTTGCACAGGCAAGCCCTCCCTTGGCCGATCACATGATGTGGTAGAGTGACGGATGGTAATACCACGACACCTTATTGGCCATTTAACTCCTAGCCTGGGCGTCCTAACCAAGATGGTAGAGTTGGAAGGATACGATGATATATGATGCTCATCTGCAACCGTTGATGAAGTTTTAGGGTTTTGAAGAGGTGCGAAAGCATCACTCTTCAGCTTGGTCGAAACCAAGCATGGGAGGTGTTTTTGACAGGACCCACCGGGCAGGCGTGCAGACGGCTTGTCGGTGTGCATGTCCATACCTTACTGCCCCATGAAGATGCGATCTAGGCCACTCAAGTTTACCGGTAAAGAGGAGTGGGTGAGATCGATTTGCGGCAGGAATCCTGTGCCGCAAAGGATTTCAAAAGGGGCGCGGCATGCTACCTTCAGGGAGCACGAATCGAGGCGTCTGGTCCTGCCTTGCTCTGGTCGGTCGTACATAGAGGTAGACGGGCCCACGGTGATCATGTAGATACTCTCTGGACCTCCTTAGTCTATTCCTGCACCCTTCATCCAGGCTGGCGAAGATGGACGCTCGTGATCGATTTACGACACATGTAATATGTCGCAAACCCTAATTAGGGTTTTATGTTGGTCGCGCGCATGCTACTTTGGCCGAACGAGTTTGCATGCTTTGCTCTTCGTTTGGATTGGCCGACCACGTGGGACCCACATTGGGACGGTGGTGAACATGGTGATACCTGACTGACGGTCATAGGCCTGATCTAAGCCATCCAAACATGCTGGTGAAGTTGGATGGTCGTGATAGCCTGAGGATCGTCTAGGCTATCGAATCATGCGGCAAACCTGCGTGGTAATGATTATTTCTGAGACTGGCACGGGAAGTCCAGATTATACTCAATCGGGCTAGTATAACACACCGAGAGGAATGCTTAATCGGGTTAGTATAACACACCGAGAGACTTTACTCAATCAGGCTAGTATAACACACCAAGAGATATCCTGTACGGGCATTTCATGCATGCCTCACTATTGACACTCGGAGATTCGTGTTACTCTGTTAGGAGAAAAACTCAGTCCCCATGCCGCACCAATAGTGAGGGTTCCCGGGAACAACACATGAAATACAAGGCTAATAAGGCATTAATTAATAATGTTATAAATCCACAGAAAATCAGGATTGTTGCTACATGCTCCGTTCTGGGTGTATCTAATTCACAGGGATTGTTGCCGCATGCTCCATTCTAGGTGAATTAATAAAGTGAACAAGTATTCATCACTCAAATGGCTTTATCATTTACAGGATGTCAGCCTATTAAAATTCGGCTTTTAAAATTTTAGCCTTAAACAAAAATCCACTAAGTACATTATCTGACATGCCCATCATTGCGGTCATTCTTCCTAAATTGGTGTCCAACAAAAATCCACCATCAACAGATAGAAGATGCAAGATCAGATCACACAACTATGATAAAGTAGTATCGGTCTGGCTTCACAATCCCAATGAAGTCTTTAAGTCGTTAACCTGATTTTAGAGAAGAAAATCAAAGGTTAATGGAGATCGACTCTAGCGGGCGCACTAGTAGCACACAGAAGTGTGGGGATTAGTTTTGCACAATGCTAGATGTCTCCTTTATATAGCCTTCAAATCAGGGTTTTTCCTTAGGTACAAAGCAATCCTTATTCTTCGTTAGATAAAAACCTGATTTAGATTCAAGTTAATATTTCTCAACCGTTAGATCGAAAACTTAGCTTGTCACACACACTTGAGTATACGTTTTCTGGGTTTGTGAAAACCATGCCCAAACGGGTACATGTATGTTGGTTCAACATAGTAACCCAAAAAGGTTAACCATATGAGCATTTCATATCAACCTTGTTCTTCTTCACCATAACTAGTTCTTCTTCACCATAACTAGCTCAAATGAACTAGTTAAAGAGTTGTTCAATTGCTATGAGATCTTATGTAACTACAGAAGACACAATTGAAACAAAGATGATTCGATTCGATTGAATCGGCTCATGAACATTATAACCACGGTTTGCATAAAACATTCCTTAGTAATTTAATGTTTCATGTTCAGAGCACATCTTTAGATCATAACCTCTTAAGTTCACAAACAAGTTCGCGGACTTAAGTGAGTCGGTTGAATTTTCCAAACTCAGCAGAAATTCTCGGAAAGAGAACTTCCGCCAGTTCGCGGACTTAGCAAACACACGAGTTTTGGAAAATCCAGCAGAAATTCTCGGTCGAGAACTTCCGACAGTTCGCGGACTTGGCAAGCCAATTCCACAATCCTCCCGATTTCTCTTGATCAATAAAGTTCGAAAACTTCGGTTCAAGGAATACATGGTTATGTAATCTAAACTCTCATTTCAATCATTGAGACATTGTCGGAGGACGTTATGTAGACGTTATTCACAGACCAATTCACGTCAGAGCAATTCTCAAAGTGATTGAAACTTTTCATGACTTTCGTCACTAGGTGAAGATAAACTTGATCAAAGCGAAACGCTTTACCAACACACGATTTCGAGATAAAGGATAAGCAATGAATGCTCATCTCGAAATGTCAAATGTGTATGATCTAGTCTATATAGCATACGACTTTTGTCTCATAAGAAGTAGGAGATAGAATAGATATACTTTTGAGTGATAGATAAGTTCAAGTCTTCACATACCTTTTTGTTGATGAAGTTCCACGGTTCCTTGTATAGATCTTCGTCGTTGTATGATGAATCTCCATGAAGTCCTTGAGCTCAACTACACTTTTCTATCCTAGTCCGAGACTTAGCTACGTATGCTAGAAATCAAGACTTATAGTTTTGATCACTAACATTGACAAACATGCTTGAGATAGCAACGCATGCGAGGTCGATCGAGCTATGCTCTAACATGAGCTACGTATGGAAAGAGGCAACTGGGCCCGCAAGAACAAGTCGCACCATGCCAAGCCAACGCCACGCCACGCCAAGCCAACAGTCAGCGTCCACTCCAAGCCAGCGTCCATGCCAAGCACGCATCCACGCCAAACCAGCGTCCACGCCAAGCCAGCGTCCATGCCAAGCCAGCGCCCATTCCAAGCCGATCCAGCGCTAACAGCTTGCACCTTTCCAGCGCCAGCAGCTTGCATCCTTCCAGCGCTGGCAGCTTGCACCTTTCCAGCGCCAGCTTGCATCCTTTCCAGCGCCAGCAGCTTGCATCCTTCCAGCACTAACAGCTTGCATCTTATCAACATCAGCAACTTGCATCCTTCCAGCGTTGCTATTGAACGCCCAATATAAGGGAATCAACAATCCAATTTCATCACACGTGAAGATCAGGAACGACTTCTCCAAAATCGAAGCAAAGAAAATCAGCAACCCCCCTGAGTTCACAAAGACTCTTTTCCTGTCAGGAAATGCATGATTTATGGGGACTTCGCCCTCAAAATCGTGCAGTCTATGATGAAACATTTATGTGAGATTCTATATTTCCCCAAGGCGCATCGTCAAGACATATTTGCAGCCCTCAACCGCACTGCATCAGGAAAGCAGCTGTTTCCAACCAGGAAGCCATTCCCAAACCCCAACCTCTCTTGGAAAGCACGATTGATAGATGGAACTGGGGACTCCTAACCAATGTTCGCTTGAAGGCTTTAACGTTCGCTCCAGCAGTTGCTCCGCTTCAGCATTCTCTCCATAAGCTGCTTCAGGATCCGAAGACGAATCTTCAGCGTTTTTGTTCTATAAGTTTCAACGTCCTCTCCAAGAACCGAAGCCGCTTCAATGCCTCCTTCCCGCCAAAGCTCGTGGTCATGGACAGTTTTCTCGCTTACTCATCCAGCCAACCTACTTTGTTCCCATGACAATGTAGTTTCTTTTGATCACATCTGCTTCCAAGAACCAGTGCCACTCGTTTGTTGGTACCAGCGAGAGTTTCACCAAAACGCGATCACTACAAAGATGGAAACATGTAAACCGCATTTGGGGACTGAGGATCTACACGGACTCCCTTCACTGTCAAAGCTCAGAAGACACGGTCAACCAAAAAGTCATAGTCACGACGAGGTCATTTACTCTTCAAGGGTGTAGCGTAAGAATATTATCACCTCTCTGTCTAGAAGACACCTGCAACACTTTACGAGGCCGCGGTGGATCCCAAGCCTACTCAGAAGAAACAACTTCAGAAACTAAAGAAAAGTGCGACTGGGGCCTGCTCGTCGCAGTCCGTCCCGATCACCATCAAAGATTCATGAGATAACCTCAGAGATGCGGCTGAAACATTTTTCTGAAGAAACAGAGGGAGCCGCGACAAACAACATAAGTCTTTCATTCCTACCTCTTCGCTATCCAAAATATTTCGTCCATGTGCATCCCAGCAACACATCCAGAAGAGTACAATAAGCTTGTATCAAATCCCGTGGACATGGATTCAAGGCCATGCAATGAAAGTAGGCTACACAAGGAGACTACCAGCACGAGACGCTTTCACTCCCCTCAACTTGGTTATTTCTGATTTCAACATCATCACTGCCGAAGTTTTACGAGCCGCGGGAATTTCTCAACACGAAGCCGTACATGTGCATCGAAGACTCCAAAAGAGCGCCACAGAGATACATTCACATGTTCGTCCGTGACATCGGATCTAACAGAAATATAACTGGGGACTGCTCACCGCATCCCATTCCATATGATAGTCCAAGATTCAAAAGATGGTTCAAAGGATGTCTCTGGGAACAAAGTATTTGAATACTTGATAGCAGCACGTCGGTAACTAAAAGTATCCCAACTCATCTATTTCATCCAGTGGCTCCGGAAGATTTCGACCATACAAGTATCCACAACATACTGTCATCGCAATCAGAAGGTCCAGGCACTGAACAACCTAAAATCAAGGATGAACCGACAACGCAACCACATCCATCCGTCCCAAGAATGCAATAGAGTTTGTTAAATTTTGGAATCCACTGGAGAGACACTGCATACGAAAGCACGGATCCGGACGAGAAACAGAAAATAGAAGAAGGTCAATACCTCTTTTCATACGGATGGAGTTTCTAAAGTTTGCACAGAATAAAGTTTCCTTCTTTCTCCATGAACGGGAATAGATGACTCGGCGCGACTATGCTACCCCGAGCCCGCAACAACCCTCATGAATTCTTCCTGAGTTTCACTGTCGGGCCGTTTTCACCTCCTAAACGAGCTCAAAACCTAAATACTCACGTGCGAGGAGATAGAAAATTCTTTTCCGATTAAAATGGAGGGGCGGACCTTCAAAATCCGAGTTCGTACGAGAATTCTACAACGATTCTAGCAAAGGGAGCTAATTAGGATTTCGCCACGTCAAACCCTAATTTAGACAAAATCGTCACCTTCCCACGAAACTGAAGCAAGTTGTTATCTTCCCGAAGCCAGTCGTCACCTTCCCACGGAACTGAAGCAAGTTGCCATCACTCCACGAAACTGAAGCAGGTTGTCATCCTTCCACGGAACTCAAGCTAGCTCCACTCCAAGCCGACCAATGCTGACTTGTAACACCCCGTGTTTTTAGCATGGAACATGCTAAAAGATGCGTCATTTTCTTGTGATGAAGCTTCATCCAAAGCTTCTGTTGCATTGGAAAAGGAAGATTGGCCCTTAGCCAATGCGTTGACAATGTTCAGCCAACATGGCTGCACATAGAGATGGCAGCGGACAGCCAACATGGATGCACATCGGGTTGACAGCGGACAACCAACATGGTCGGGTACTTGGAAACGACCATGAATAGTAAAAGTGGGGAGTTGATGAATGATTTTTCCTCCCCTAATCAAATTTGTAAAAATGTTAAGTTAACATATATAGGGAGGGGTAGTTGGTTGAAGGTGCATATACAGACCATGCACCAAATGAGATAGCCTTAGAGATGTACAACCATCACGGCTGGACATTGGAGTGGCGTATGGGCCAAATACTGAAGTACAACCATCACGGCCCTTCACGGGACATGGCTTAGTAAATGTTCATTCGTCATGGACGGACATTGAAAATGGCCTGTAAGCCAAAACTGAATGTACAGCCATTACGGACGTACATCGCAGTTGGCATGAATGGTAAGGTGCATCCATCATGGCCTGGGGAGTTGATGAATGATTTTTTCTCCCCAATTTGAGTTCTAAAAATGTCAAATTAACATATATAGGGAGGGATAGTTGGTTGATGGTGCATATGCGGACTATGCACCAAGTAAGCTTCATATCTTAGCCGGAAGAGTATAAATGATTCCTAAGGTTCATTTATAGTTGTGTAGCCTCGCGAAGAGGGCATTTGATGCTTAGGCATCCTTATGCCATATTGCGGACTAAACATGCATCACTTGGATGCATTTTGACGGAACGACCTATACGGACTAGGCCATTACCTTTATTGCTTGGCCACGACCTCGCAAACGAGTTGGGTTAAGTTTCTGTCCCTTCGAGAATGAACTACGGTCTGTGCTTGATCCCTTTGGAGTAGGGAAGGGTACGTAGGCAGCCGCAATGAGTTGCAGCATTGCTGGTCCAGCACTTTGTCGCTCATATCATATAATTGTGAGATGATTGTGACATTCTGGCCTCTCATATCATCTGGCGAGGTAGCTCGACACAAAAGATGATTGTGGCCAAACTTGATGAGGCAAGTTGCATTCCATTCATTGGATACTCATACTTCTTATCAAGGCGTTCACATAAGCTAAAAACTAGAGTGTCGTAATTTAGCTCAAGAGGAGTCTATTTTGATGGGAAATGGCCCAAATATCAAGACATGTCGATCTATAGATCCACATAGTCACCAGAATTTAGCCAAATTCCATCATTTAGGGCCTCAAAATGTCGTTTTTGCCATTTTAGGAAAGTTTTTGTTCTCTTAATAAACCCTTTGCGGATCAAGGGTGAGTTGGAACGGTGTGGAAGCTAAGTTGGCTGCATCATGCTCTACGAGCATGCTTGCAAGGGAAAATGGACGTGCATTTTCCTAGCTTTGAGGCCCGGATCGTAGCTTCATCATGGCGCATCGGGGAAGTTACAGCCTGTGGGGCAACGCGCCAAAGGTGTAATTTTCCGGTCCGTCACAGTTGGTATCAGAGCAAGTTCCGAGAGAACACTAGGGACTGTGCGGATTGGACTCGTCAAACGAGTATTTTCCCTTCAAAGGGAAATAAAGTTGGATAGTAGGCCAACTTTTGCGCGGAAAGAGTTTGTGACTGCAATGCTAGTTACTATGAGAATCGAGTTGAGATTTTTCAATTACTGTGAGTTTTCCTGGCCTAAGTGGCATCCCACTTACGAGTGGATATCCGGAAGACCGTCTAGGACGGTGGGTAGACAATGGTACTGATCATCCCCACACATTGGCAACTGGCCACTGGTGTGCGTTATCAGGCCCGGCTAGCATCCCACTTACGAGTGGCAACCTGGATGACCGTCAGGGACAGTGGGCAACTGGATACTGATACACACAGTACTGTGCTAAAATCTTGTCATTTCAATGACATCAAACTTGTAAAATTTAGGGACTCCTGAGTGTGTAGTATGGGATGCATACTTATGATACCTTGTTGAAATATCTTCTTGGCACTGGCCAATTGAGATTCTTGGTATTGTTGTGGGAACTTTTGGATTCCTGGGCAGGTGGTATAGGACATTTGCTCAGAAGGTCTAAATTATTGTTCATGACAAGTTGAAGAAACCCGTGATTTCTGAGCATCTGGTATGAGACTTTTGCTCAGGAAATCCAAACTGAGGAGATTTTCGATAATAGTTTGGTTTTGAATTTCGAGGACGAAATTCTTTGAAGGGTGTGATAATGTAACACCCCGTGTTTTTAGCATGGCGCATGCTAAAAGATGCGTCATTTTCTTGTGATGAAGCTTCATCCAAATCTTTTGTTGCTTTGGAAAAGGAAGATTGGCCCTTGGCCAATGCGTTGACAATGTTCAGCCAACATGGATGCACATCGGGTTGGCAGCGGACAGCCAACATGGCTGCACATCGGGTTGGTAGCGGACAGCCAACATGGTCGGGTACTTGGCAACGGTCATGAATAGTAAAAGTGGGGAGTTGATGAATGATTTTTACTCCCCTTATCAAAGTTGTAAAAATGTTAAGTTAACATATATAGGGAGGGGTAGTTGGTTGAAGGTGCATTTACGGACCATGCACCAAGTGAGATAGCCTTAGAGATGTACAGCCATCACAGCTGGACATTGGAGTGGCCTACGGGCCAAAGACGGAAGTACAGCCATCACGGCCCTTCACGGGATATGGCTCAGTAAGTGTTCATCCGTCATGGCCGGACATTGAAACTGGCATGTAAGCCAAAACTGAATGTACAGCCATTACGGCCGTACATCGCAGTTGGACAGAATGGTAAGGTGCATCCATCATGGTCTGGGGAGTTGATGAATTATTTTTTCTCCCCCAATTTGAGTTCTAAAAATGTAAAATTAACATATATAGGGAGGGGTAGTTGGTTGATGGTGCATATGCGGACTATGCACCAAGTAAGCTTCATATCTTAGGCGGAAGAGTATAAATGATGCCTAAGGCTCATTTATAGTTGTGTAGCCTCGCGAAGAGGTCATTTAATGTTTAGGCATCCTTATGCCATATTGCGGACCAAACATGCATCACTTGGATGCATTTTGACGGAACGACCTATACGGACTAGGCCATTAACTTTGTTGCTTTGCCACGACCTCGCAAACGAGTTGGGTTAAGTTTCTGTCCCTTCGAGAATGAACTACGGTCTGTGCTTGGTCCCTTTAGAGTATGCAAGGTTACGTAGGCATCCGCAATGAGTTGCAGCATTGCCGGTCCAGCACTTTGTCGCTCATATCATCTAATTCTGAGATGATTGCGACATTATGGCCTCTCATATCATCTGGCGCGGTAGCTCGACACAAGAGATGATTGTTGCCAAACTTGATGAGGCAAGTTGTATTCCATTCACTGGATGCTCATACTTCCTATCAAGGCGTTCGACATAGGATAAAAACCCGAGTGTCATAATTTAGCTCAAGAGGAGTCCATTTTGATGGGAAATGGCCCAAAGATCAAGACATGTCGATCTATAGATCCACATGGTCACCAGAATTTAGCCAAATTCCATCGTTTAGAGCCTCAAAATGTCGTTTTTTCCGTTTTAGGAAATTTTTTGTTCTCTTAATAAACCCTTTGCGGATCAAGGGTGAGTTGGAACGGTGTGGAAGCTAAGTTGGATGCATCATGCTCTACGAGCATGCTTGTAAGGACAAATGGACGTGCATTTGCCTATCTTTGAGGCACGGATCGTATCTCCATCATGGCGCATCGGGGAAGTTACAGCCAGCGGGGCAACGCGCCAAAGGCGTAATTTTCCGGACCGTCACAGTTGGTATCAGAGCAAGTTCCGAGAGAACACTAGGGACTGTGCGGAGTGGACTCGTCAAACGAGTATTTTTCCTTCAAAGGGAAATAAAGTTGGAGAGTATGACAACTTTTGCGCGGAAAGAGTTTGTGACTGCAATGCCAGTTACTATGAGAATCGAGTTGACATTTTTCAATTACTGTGAGTTTTCCTGGCCTAAGTGGCACCCCACTTGCGAGTTGATATCCGGAAGACCGTCTGGGACGGTGGGTAGACAATGAGACTGATCATCCCCACACATTGGCAACTGGCCACTGGTGTGCGTTATCAGGCCCGACTAGCATCCTACATACGAGTGGCAACCTGGATGACAGTCAGGTACGATGGGCAACTGGATACTGATCCACAAAGTACTGTGCTAAAATCTTGTCATTTCAATGACATCAACCTTGTGAAATTTAGGGACTCCTGAGTGTGTACTATGGGATGCATACTTAAGATACCTTGTTGAGATATCCTCTTGGCACTGGCCAATTGAGATTCTTGGTATTGTTGTGAGAACTTTTGGATTCCTGGACAGGTGGTATGGGACATTTGCTCAGAAGGTCTAAATTGTTGTTCATGACAACTTGAAGAAACCTGTAATTTCTGAGCATCTGGTATGGGACTTTTGCTCAAGAAATCTAAACTGAAGAGATTTTCCACAATAGTTTGGTTTTGAATTTCGAGGACGAAATTCTTTGAAGGGTGTGATAATGTAACACCCCGTCTTTTTAGCATGACGCATGCTAAAAGATGCGTCATTTTCTTGTGATGAAGCTTCATCCAAAGCTTCTGTTGCTTTGGAAAAGGAAGATTGGCCCTTGGCCAATGCGTTGACAATGTTCAGCCAACATGGCTGCACATCGGATTGGCACCGGACAGCCAACATGGTCGGGTACTTGGCAACGGTCATGAATATGAAAAGTGGGGAGTTGATGAATGATTTTTCCTCCCCTTATAAAAGTTGTAAAAATGTTAAGTTAACATATATAGGGAGGGGTAGTTTGTTGAAGGTGCATATACGGAACATGCACCAAGTGAGATAGCCTTAGAGATGTACAGCCATCACGGCTGGACATTGGAGTGGCCTACGGGCCAAAGACGGAAGTATAGCCATCACGGCCCTTCACGGGACATGGCTCAGTAAATGTTCAGCCGTCATGGCCGGACATTGAAACTGTCCTGTGAGCCAAAATTGAAGGTACAGCCATTACGACCATACATCGCAGTTGGCCAGAATGGTAAGGTGCAGCCATCATGGCCTGGGGAGTTGATGAATGATTTTTCCTCCCCTAATTTGAGTTCTAAAAATGTCAAATTAACATATATAGGGAGGGGTAGTTGGTTTATGGTGCATATGCGGACTATGCACCAAGTAAGCTTCATATCTTAGCCGGAAGAGTATAAATGATGCCTAAGGCTTATTTATAGTTGTGTAGCCTCGCGAAGAGGGCATTTGATGCTTAGGCATCCTTATGCCATATTGCGGACCAAACATGCATCACTTGGATGCATTTTGACGGAACGACCTATATGGACTAGGCCATTACCTTTGTTGCTTGGCCACGACCTCGCAAACGAGTTGGGTTAAGTTTATGTCCCTTCGAGAATGAACTACGGTCTGTGATTGATCCCTTTAGAGTATGGAAGGTTACGTAGGCATCCGAAATGAGTTGCAGCGTTGCCGGTCCAGCACTTTGTCTCTCATATCATCTAATTGTGAGATCATTGCGACATTCTGGCCTCTCATATCATCTGGCGCGATAGCTCGACACAAGAGATGATTGTTGCCAAACTTGATGAGGCAAGTTGTATTTCCATTCACTGGATGCTCATACTTCCTATCAAGGCGTTCGACATAGGATAAAAACCCGAGTGTCGTAATTTAGCTCAAGAGGAGTCCATTTTGATGGGAAATGGCCCAAAGATCAAGACATGTCAATCTATAGATCCACATGGTCACCAGAATTTAACCAAATTCCATCGTTTAGGGCCTCAAAATGTTGTTTTTTCCGTTTTAGGAAAGTTTTTGTTCTCTTAATAAACCCTTTGCGGATCAAGGGTGAGTTGGAACGGTTACGAGAATGCTTGCAAGGAAAAATGGACGTGCATTTGCCTAGCTTTGAGGCACGGATCGTAGCTTCATCATGGCGCATCGGGGAAGTTACATCCTGCGGGGCAACGCACCAAAGGCGTAATTTTCCGGTCCGTCACAGTTGGTATCAGAGCAAATTCCGAGAGAACACTAGGGACTGTGCGGAGTGGACTCGTCAAACGAGTATTTTTCCTTCAAAGGGAAATAAAGTAGGAGAGTATGACAACTTTTGCGCGGAAAGAGTTTGTGACTGCAATGCCAGTTACTATGAGAATCGAGTTGAGATTTTTCAATTACTGTGAGTTTTCCTAGCCTAAGTGGCACCCCACTTGCGAGTGGATATCCGGAAGACCGTCTGGGACGGTGCGTAGACAATGGTACTGATCATCCCCACACATTGGCAACTGGCCACTGGTGTGCGTTATCAGGCCCGGCTAGCATCCCACTTAAGAGTGGAAACCTGGATGACCGTCAGGGACGGTGGGCAACTGGATACTGATCCACATAGTACTGTGATAAAATCTTGTCATTTCAATGACATCAAACTTATGAAATTTAGGGACTCCTGAGTGTGTAGTATGGGATGCATACTTAGGATACCTTGTTGATATATCCTCTTGGCACTGGCCAATTAAGATTCTTGGTATTGTTGTGGGAACTTTTGGATTCCTGGGCAGGTGGTATGGGACATTTGCTCAGAAGGTCTAAATTGTTGTTCATGACAACTTGAAGAAACCCGTGATTTCTGAGCATCTGGTATGGGACTTTTGCTCAGGAAATCCAAACTGAAGAGATTTTCCCCAATAGTTTGGTTTTGAATTTCGAGGACGAAATTCTTTGAAGGGTGTGATAATGTAACACCCCGTGTTTTTAGCATGGCGCATGCTAAAAGATGCGTCATTTTCTTACGATGAACCTTCATCCAAAGCTTCTGTTGCTTTGGAAAAGGAAGATTGGCCCTTGGCCAATGCGTTGACAATGTTCAGCCAACATGGCTGCACATCGGGTTGGCAGCGGACAACCAACATGGCTGCACATCGGGTTGGCAGCGTACATCCAACATGGTCGGGTACTTGGCAACGGTCATGAATAGTAAAAGTGGGGAGTTGATGAATGATTTTTCCTCCCCTTATCAAAGTTGTAAAAATGTTAAGTTAACATCTATAGGGAGGGGTAGTTGGTTGAAGGTGCATATACGGACCATGCACCAAGTGAGATAGCCATAGAGATGTACAGCCATCACGGCTGGACATCGGAGTGGCCTATGGGCCAAAGACGGGAGTACAACCATCACGTCCCTTCACGGGACATGGCTCAGTAAATGTTCATCCGTCATGGCCGGACATTGAAACAGGCCTGTGAGCAAAAACTGAATGTACAACCATTACGTCCGTACATCGCAGTTGGCCAGAATGGTAAGGTGCAGCCATCATGGCCTGGGGAGTTGATGAATGATTTTTGCTCCCACAATTTGAGTTCTAAAAATGTCAAATTAACATATATAGGGAGGGGTAGTTGGTTAATGGTGCATATGCGGACTATGCACCAAGTAAGCTTCGTATTTTATCCGGAAGAGTATAAATGATGCCTAAGGCTCATTTACAGTTGTGTAGCCTCGCGAAGAGGGCATTTGATGCTTAGGCATGCTTATTCCATATTACGGACCAAACATGCATCACTTGGATGCAATTTGACGGAACGACCTATACGAACTAGGCCATTACCTTTGTTGCTTGGCCACGACCTCGCAAACGAGTTGGGTTAAGTTTATGTCCCTTCGAGAATGAACTACGGTCTGTGCTTGATACCTTTAGAGTATGGAAGGTTACGTAGGCATCCCCAATGAGTGGCAGCATTGCCGGTCCAGCACTTTGTCGCTCATATCATCTAATTGTGAGATGATTGCGATATTCTGGCCTCTCATATCATCTGGCGCGGTAGCTCGACACAAGAGATGATTGTGGCCAAACTTGATGAGGCAAGTTGCATTTCATTCACTGGATGCTCATACTTCCTATCAAGGCGTTCGACATAGGCTAAAAACCCGAGTGTCGTAATTTAGCTCAAGAGGAGTCCATTTTGATGGGAAATGGCCCAAAGATCAAGACATGTCGATCTATAGATCCACATGGTCACCAGAATTTAGCCAAATTCCATCGTTTAGGGCCTCAAAATGTCGTTTTTTCCGTTTTAGGAAAGTTTTTATTCTCTTAATAAACCCTTTGCGGATCAAGGGTGAGTTGGAACGGTGTGGAAGCTAAGTTGGACGCATCATGCTCTACGAGCATGCTTGTAAGGACAAATGGACGTGCATTTGCCTATCTTTGAGGCACGGATCGTAGCTCCATCATGGCGCATCGGGTAAGTTACAGCCAGCGGGGCAACGCGCCAAAGGCGTAATTTTCCGGACCGTCACAGTTGGTATCAGAGCAACTTCCGAGAGAAAACTAGGGACTGTGCGGAGTGGACTCGTCAAACGAGTATTTTTCCTTCAAAGGGAAATAAAGTTGGAGAGTATGACAACTTTTGCGCGGAAAGAGTTTGTGACTGCAATGCCAGTTACTATGAGAATCGAGTTGAGATTTTTCAATTACTGTGAGTTTTCCTGGCCTAAGTGGCACCCCACTTGCGAGTGGATATCCGGAAGACCGTCTGGGATGGTTGGTAGACAATGGGATTGATCATCCCCACACATTGGCAACTGGCCACTGGTGTGCGTTATCAGGCCCGACTAGCATCCTACATACGAGTGGCAACCTGGATGACAGTCAGGTACGATGGGCAACTGGATACTGATCCACAAAGTACTGTGCTAAAATCTTGTCATTTCAATGACATCAACCTTGTGAAATTTAGGGACTCCTGAGTGTGTAGTATGGGATGCATACTTAAGATACCTTGTTGAGATATCCTCTTGGCACTGGCCAATTGAGATTCTTGGTATTGTTGTGAGAACTTTTGGATTCCTGGACAGGTGGTATGGGACATTTGCTCAGAAGGTCTAAATTGTTGTTCATGACAACTTGAAGAAACCTGTAATTTCTGAGCATCTGGTATGGGACTTTTGCTCAAGAAATCCAAACTGAAGAGATTTTCCACAATAGTTTGGTTTTGAATTTCGAGGACGAAATTCTTTGAAGGGTGTGATAATGTAACACCCCGTGTTTTTAGCATGGCGCATGCTAAAAGATGCGTCATTTTCTTGTGATGAAGCTTCATCCAAAGCTTCTGTTGCTTTGGAAAAGGAAGATTAGCCCTTGGCCAATGCGTTGACAATGTTCAGCCAACATGTCTGCACATCGGGTTGGCACCGGACAGCCAACATGGTCGGGTACTTGGCAACGGTCATGAATATGAAAAGTGGGGAGTTGATGAATGATTTTTCCTCCCCTTATAAAAGTTGTAAAAATGTTAAGTTAACATATATAGGGAGGGGTAGTTGGTTGAAGGTGCATATACGGAACATGCACCAAGTGAGATATCCTTAGAGATGTAAAGCCATCACGGCTGGACATTGGAGTGGCCTACGGGCCAAAGACGGAAGTACAGCCATCACGGCCCTTCACGGGACATGGCTCAGTAAATGTTCAGTCGTCATGGCCGGACATTGAAACTGTCCTGTGAGCCAAAATTGAAGGTACAGCCATTACGACCATACATCGCAGTTGGCCAGAATGGTAAGGTGCAGCCATCATGGCCTGGGGAGTTGATGAATGATTTTTCCTCCCCTAATTTGAGTTCTAAAAATGTCAAATTAACATATATAGGGAGGGGTAGTTGGTTTATGGTGCATATGCGGACTATGCACCAAGTAAGCTTCATATCTTAGCCGGAAGAGTATAAATGATGCCTAAGGCTCATTTATAGTTGTGTAGCCTCGCGAAGAGGGCATTTGATGCTTAGGCATCCTTATGCCATATTGCGGACCAAACATGCATCACTTGGATGCATTTTGACGGAACGACCTATACGGACTAGGCCATTACTTTTGTTGCTTGGCCACGACCTCGCAAACGAGTTGGGTTAAGTTTATGTACCTTCGAGAATGAACTACGGTCTGTGATTGATCCCTTTAGAGTATGGAAGGTTACGTAGGCATCCGCAATGAGTTGCAGCATTGCCGGTCCAGCACTTTGTCGCTCATATCATCTAATTGTGAGATCATTGCGACATTCTGGCCTCTCATATCATCTGGCGCGATAGCTCGACACAAGAGATGATTTTTGCCAAACTTGATGAGGCAAGTTGTATTTCCATTCACTGGATGCTCATACTTCCTATCAAGGCGTTCGACATAGGCTAAAAACCCGAGTGTCGTAATTTAGCTCAAGAGGAATCCATTTTGATGGGAAATGGCCAAAAGATCAAGACATGTCGATCTATAGATCCACATGGTCACCAGAATTTAGCCGAATTCCATCGTTTAGGGCCTCAAAATGTCGTTTTTTCCGTTTTAGGAAAGTTTTTGTTCTCTTAATAAACCCTTTACGGATCAAGGGTGAGTTGGAACGGTGTGGAAGCTAAGTTGGCTGCATCATGCTCTACGAGCATGCTTGCAAGGGAAAATGGACGTGCATTTGCCTAGCTTTGAGGCCCGGATCGTATCTTCATCATGGCGCATCGGGGAATTTACAGCCTGCAGGGCAACGCACCAAAGGCGTAATTTTACGGTCCTTCACAGTTGGTATCAGAGCAAGTTCCGAGAGAACACTAGGGACTGTGCGGAGTGGACTCGTCGAACGAGTATTTTTCCTTCAAAGAGAAATAAAGTTGGAGAGTAGGCTAACTTTTGCGCGGAAAGAGTTTGTGACTGGAATGCCAGTTACTATGAGAATCGAGTTGATATTTTTCAATTACTGTGAGTTTTCCTGGCCTAAGTGGCACCCCACTTACGAGTGGATATCCGGAAGACCGTCTGGACGGTGGGTAAACAATGGGACTGATCATCCCCACACATTGGCAACTGGCCACTGGTGTGCGTTCTCAGGCCTGGCTAGCATCCCACTTACGAGTGGCAACCTGGATGACCGTCAGGGACGGTGGGCAACTGGATACTGATCCACACAGTATTGTGCTAAAATCTTTTCATTTCAATGACATCAACCTTGTGAAATTTAGGGACTCCTGAGTGTGTAGTATGGGATGCATACTTAGGATACCTTTTTGAGATATCCTCTTGGCACTGGCCAATTGAGATTCTTGGTATTGTTGTGGGAAATTTTGGATTCCTGGGCAGGTGGTATGGGACATTTGCTCAGAAGGTCTAAATTGTTGTTCATGACAACTTGAAGAAACCCGTGATTTCTGGGCATCTGGTATGGGACTTTTGCTCAGGAAATCCAAACTGAAGAGATTGTCCACATTAGTTTGGTTTTGAATTTCGGGGACGAAATTCTTTGAAGGGTGTGATAATGTAACACCCCGTGTTTTTAGCATGGGGCATGCTAAAAGATGCGTCATTTTCTTGTGATGAAGCTTCATCCAAAGCTTCTGTTGCTTTGGAAAAGGAAGATTTGCCATTGGCCAATGCGTTGACAATGTTCAGCCAACATGGCTGCACATCGGGTTGGCAGCGGACAGCCAACATGGCTGCACATCGGGTTGGCAGCGGCAGCCAACATGGTCGGGTACTTGGCAACGGTCATGAATAGTAAAAGTGGGGAGTTGATGAATGATTTTTCCTCCCCTTATCAAAGTTGTAAAAATGTTAAGTTAACATATATAGGGAGGGGTAGTTGGTTGAAGGTGCATATACGGACCATGCACCAAGAGAGATAGCCTTAGAGATGTACAGCCATCACGGCTGGACATCGGAGTGGCCTACGGGCCAAAGACGGGAGTACAACCATCACGGCCCTTCACGGGACATGGCTCAGTAAATGTTCAGCCGTCATGGACGGACATTGAAACTGGCCTGTGAGCCAAAACTGAATGTACAGCCATTACGGCCGTACATCGCAGTTGGCTAGAATGGTAAGGTTCAACCATTATGGTCTGGGGAGTTGATGAATGATTTTTGCTCCCCCAATTTGAGTTCTAAAAATGTAAAATTAGCATATATAGGGAGGGGTAGTAGGTTGATGGTGCATATGCGGACTATGCACCAAGTAAGCTTCATATTTTATCCAGAAGAGTATAAATGATGCCTAAGGCTCAGGGAATTTGATGCTTAGGCATCCTTATGCCATATTGCGGACCAAACATGCATCACTTGGATGCATTTTGACGGAACGACCTATACGGACTAGGACATTACCCTTGTTGCTTGGCCACGACCTCGCAAACGAGTTGGGTTAAGTTTATGTCCCTTCGAGAATGAACTACGGTCTGTGCTTGATCCATTTAGAGTATGGAAGGTTACGTAGGCATCCGCAATGAGTTGCAGCATTGCCGGTCCAGCACTTTGTCGCTCATATCATCTAATTGTGAGATGATTGCGACATTCTGGCCTCTCATATCATCTGGCGCAGCTCGACACAAGAGATGATTGTGGCCAAACTTGATGAGGCAAGTTGCATTTCATTCACTGGATGCTCATACTTCCTATCAAGGCGTTCGACATAGGCTAAAAACCCGAGTGTCGTAATTTAGCTCAAGAGGAGTCCATTTTGATGGGAAATGGCCCAAAGATCAAGACATGTCGATCTATAGATCCACATGGTCACCATAATTTAGCCAAATTCCATCGTTTAGGGCCTCAAAATGTCGTTTTTTCCGTTTTAGGAAAGTTTTTGTTCTCTTAATAAACCCTTTGCGGATCAAGGGTGAGTTGGAACGGTGTGGAAGCTAAGTTGGCTGCATCATGCTTTACGAGCATGCTTGCAAGGACAAATGGACGTGCATTTGCTTAGCTTTGATGCCCGGATCGTAGCTTCATCATGGCGCATCGGGGAAGTTACAGCCTGCGGGGCAA